>NC_140593.1:437475757-438134328 GCF_964204655.1 Triturus cristatus | reverse complement strand
ATCATTAGAATGGCGGCCTTCTCTTTTATTGTTACAAAATAGTCAGTTGCTTGAATTAAAAAGCTGGGGTCAGCTGATATTTGTCTGCCTTGTGCAAACTCACATTAATCTTTATGCATTAAACTATTAGCTAGCGGGATAACACGAGAGGCCAAATCTTCATGAATAATTTATATTCTGAATTATGCAGACTGATTGGGCTGTAAGAATTGACATTAATGGCACTCTAGCCCTTCTTCAGGAAACTGACAATTATTGACTCTTTAAAGGACTGGGTAATTGCTTTCCTTATCTAAACTGGTTTAATAGGCTTACTAGGGATAGTAACAACTCTTTAGAAAATGTCTTAAGTATTTCCGTCGGGATACTGTTGCCACCACAGGCCTTGCCATTAGGCATGCTTTGGAGCGCATGAAAAGCCTCATAGACCTGGATTTCCCCCAGACTACCCTACTTTGCTTGCCCATCACTGGCAACACTGTGATGGTCTCAAAAAACTGCTCTAGTCTATGTCCTAAAACCTCCTCCACTTTCTTGTAAACATTGCGATAATGCAGCACAACACCAAAGCAATCTCCCTACTTTCGTCTATTAGGGAATGAATCTCTGGATTTTCAATTCCATCAACTATCTGTCTGTTCTCACATAGCCTGGTAGACCATGCAAGAAACTTGCCTATATTTTGGCTCTCTATGTACATATTTTGTTTGTAAGCCTGGTGGCTATTGATTTCTTTGATTAGGAAAAAATTGTGCATCGCCTGTTTAGCTAAGTCCAGTTCTTTCTGCCACACCTCTATATTTCCTGTAGGCATTTGGATATTGCCGGCATTATCTAGCGCTGCCTGCAACAAGTGAACCTGAGCATTATGCTCTTTGTTTATATGGGCCTGCCCACGGGAAGCGGCCCTGAAGGCCTCATACACCAATATATCGTCTGCAGTGCCATTGTTTATCTTTAAAAACTCATTACTTAATTGTGCGTGTGCTGGCAGCATAGCACTGAATTGACCTGTAGACAAGAAAATAAGTCAATGGGAGATGCTGAGAACATTTGCTGTGAATTGCATGTATATTCAGCACGCCATGAATCTATCAGCCCAAAGTCATGTCTTAAAGCAGTAAGAATCTTAAGCGTACGGGGCTTTAGTTGTTTTTTGCTATATTTGATGTATCAAGGTGAGATCTTGATTAAATTAAAATCCACCCCCTTCCCCCAGATCATTGGACTTGCCGCCGTCATTGCTAAATTATGAAGTTGAGTCAATGGCCCGGTATCATCAGTGATGAGGCCATAATAATTGACCAGATTTAACAAATTATCTTTTACTTTCATTGTGACCCATAGCCTACACCTGTTAACATCCATAAAAACATCATAAATTTGCCAGTCAATGGGATTGGCTATTAAAATTGCAACCCCCCTTCTGGCCATCCCTGCCAAGGCATAAAATGAATGCAAATATATCTTAGGGATGAAGGGGCAGATTTACAATAACTGGCGCATCCCTGTATATCAGCAGGGATGTGGCAGTTATTTTACATCACGGCAGACACCTCTTGCGCCACCATGGATGCGCCGCATTTACAATGCGGCGCACCATGGCGCAAGAATAGACAGATGTGTCACGCATCTGATATCGTGAAGGTGACGCAGTGCTGGAGTTGTGTCGCAAGCGCGACGCTACTCCAGCACTGCTCGGGGCGCCCTATACTAGCTGGGCACCATTCGGACGAGCAGGTCTTGCCAACTGAACACCCAAAACCCCCAGGCTGCCTCTTTAACGAGAGCTGGGCTGTGGTGCCCGGATTACCATTGGCACCAACCGGCGGCCTGAGACCAGAGGTACAGAGAGGCTGGAATCCGCAACCAGGAATGAGTAATAGCGAGTGGTGACTTGAGATGGTGCCGGGGCTGTGGAAGTAAATCGAGGTACGGGAGCTGTGCATGCTGAGGGCAGTCTGCCGGCCCATGGAGTAACAGAGGCTACAACAAGGTGGAGATTGGGCCGCAGACAGGGCCTGGCTGTGGAGCGGCAGAGCTGGGAACCAGGGATGGGGGCTGGCCACTCTCCTGCTCAACTTGAAGGCTGCACTTAATTGCTGGCATCAGCAGCGCCCCCTCACTTAAAGGATTGCCCACTGACTGACCATCTGGATGGTGGGGGCTAGGGCCAAGGGTGGGGTCGCTGGCCCGTACGTTGCTGAGACTGGCTGCGGGTGTTGGACTGGAGAGAAAAGGCCCCACCCCTGATGAATGCAGACCTATGCAGCACACAACTAAAAACCGGACAGACTTTGCTGAAAGTCACAAAGAGCTTCCCATCATGAGCTTCACTGTAAGTAGGGGTCACAGTGATTGCAGCTGTAGACTCCTTTAAATTGCATACTATGTCCTTCTCAGGATGTTCCACATGGCATTGCAGAGTGCTGGGCACCTCTGACTCAGACTGCAGGTACGGTGTACCTATACACACACATGGTGGCACCACCACTTTCTGGATGTCGTACCTAACAACTTCCTTCGCTCATGCACAGTCCATAGGATTGTAAACAGCACTGATGTATGAAAGCCTGGAATATAGTGGCAACTGCATCCCCATACAGGAGTCTGCGGGCCCCCACTTCCCACATTATAGCAGAAGAAAATGGAGGGGGGGAATGCAGAGCGTTCTCCTCCACGGAAGTCAGTGCATCACAGGAGGTACCAGAATGGGTCACACCAGAACCTCCACAAGAACCTTCTCCATAATGTAATCTGAACAAGTGGACTCCCAAGATCCCCACCCCTTCTTGGGACAGATTCATGTGGTGGAAGATCTCACACTACTCCATGCCGATCACAGAAAACTCTCTGACCGAGTTACAGTTGCAGAACAAACTCTATCTGTGGTACAACCGGCTACTGAAATAATGGAAAAGCAGATGTGGGATTATGAGGCCAGACTTTGAACCTGGAGAATAGGGTGGAGGATGAAGAGGGGCGCTCAAGACACAATAATATTCGCTTAATAGGTCTTCCAGAAGGGACAGAGGGCCAGGATGCAGTGGCCTTCATTGAAGGTGGCTCAGGGAGCTGCTGCTGACGTCATCCTACTTCTCTGTTGAAAGGGCCCATCGCCACCCCTCCAGGAAGCCTGCACCAGGCTCGAACCCTCAACCATTCCTCTTTTAGGTACTCCACTTCCGTGACAGAGACTCAATATTATGCGAAACAAGAAAGCTGCAGGAGATCAGGCTTGAGAATGCACAAGTGATGTTCTTCCTGTAGTACACCGTGGGAGAACAGCGTCAGCGCAGTTCCTTTTTAGCGGTGAAGGTGCAACTTCAACAGTTGAATATCCAGTACTCACTGCTTTTCCCAGCGAGATTGCATGTGGTGGCAGTTGGAACGGTAAGGTTCTTTGATATGCTGCAAGACACATGGGACTGGCTAGAAGCCTCCGGAAAATACTCTGGTCCCTGGTGAGTGGCAGGGGTTGAGAGCGAGGCAGTGTGGTGAAAGCACTTGAGCAAAGTAGATGGGGGAAGAAGACGTTCACCTAAATTGACTACAGTTCTGAACCTAGAATTAAAGAGAAGCAGCAGGCTGTCCGGGAGGCAGAATTGATTTCTGATCCTGCTAAAGACTCTGATAATAATGCGGCATCAGCTCGATTGTCCAGAGATGAGGAATCTTCGGTGGTCTGCCTATCAGACACTAACACACTGACTCTGCCAGACATTACACCACAAACGTCCGATGACATCATCTGACACGCAGCTTATCTCTTATTGCTATTTACTTATTGCTGCGTCCTGATTTACCTATCTACAAGTAACTGGGCAGCAGTATACTGTTAACATGTTCAGGTTGAACCGGCACTGAGGGGAGGGAATGTGTGATTATTAGGCTTTCCGAGCAGAAGAGATGATGGGGAGTTGGCATGTTGAATTATGATTGAAGTGTCTCTAGTGGTATTACATTTACTTGCTCATGGTTGGGGATGTTGCCTCTGAGTGTTCTGCAAGGCTACGCATCCTCCTACTCACATATTCTAGGGTCAATCTCGGTTGACAAAGTTTGAATCTTAGTTCGGGCAGCTCTTCCTTTACTAAGAAATGCTCTTTTGGTATTGCTAAATCGCCATATTGGCATTCAGTTTTAAGTTAAGGTTAATTAGGTTACGCTGTATTTACTCTATGCAGACTCTATCTGTCATTTCTAACCATAACTGCATGTATGTTTCTGGCCTCTGGTAGTTCACTTTTTTGTACACAGACAGAACATGACATCACAACGCATTATCAGCTGGAACATTTGGGGCTTACGTACTCCTCCCGACAATATTTAGTGGACTCATACCTCAAACGATGTAATGCACAAATAGCTCTCCTGCAAGAATTGCACTTAACACATCTAGAAACAACTAAGTTACAGGGCAGATGGAGGGTACAAGTAATTGCCACAAATTACTCATCGGAATCTTGTGGAGTGTTGATTTGGGTCCACCCAGGAGCTCCTCCCTTTATAGAAGAGGCGGTGACAGACGCAGGCGGTAGATAAGTCTTTCTTAAGGGAAGACTTGATGGTCGCCACCTCTTAATAGGTAACATGTGTGCACCTAATACGGAACAAGGGTCCTTCTGGCGATCATTATCGCAGATATCTCTAAATGGTGTGACTTGCTATCGTTGACAGGCAGAGGCTTTAATAGTGTACTGGACACAGGCTGAGATTGTTCCTTTTCACCACTGAGATGTACGGCAGGATCTGTAAATTTCTTGACACTAATGGAATGGGCACAACAGTAGGGGCTGGTGAACATATGGAAGCACCACAACCCCACAACAGAAGTGCGCTTCTTCTACTCTACCCCACATGCTCTACATGTTCGCCAAGACAGGATTTTACGTGCGCCCAATTAATTACCCTCTATAATGCATGCTGATTATTTAGGTCGTACCTATTCGGACCATAATGCACAATACACATCAATTACCTGGGACACGCGACCCTCCCCTGTTCCCACTTGGCATTTGTGGCCTGCCATGCTGGAGGATCCACCCTTCTGCAAATCTCTTCTCACTACCACTACAGAATATTTTGAACATAACACAGGAACAACAGCCTCTACATTGGTGGAATGGGATGCACTAAAGGTGACATTGAGAGGTCACTGCCTGGGTCTGGGATGTGGGACACGGAGGCAGGTGGAGAGCAAATGAATGGAGGCAGAGCGAGCGCTGCTGACTCTTGAGACATGCTCGGCCACTGACCCTCCATGTGACAGCAAGGACAACACACACAGCGCTGCTCGAGTGGCTGAGATGCCTGAACTGTATAGTCACTCAGCCAGGACACATGCGGCAGCTGATCGTTCCAGAACCCTCCTTGCCTGGTTAATCTGACAGGAACAACGAGGCATCCTATTAATGCATTGCTCTCCCCCAGCAGTGTAATGTGATACACACAACATGAAATACACAAGCAGATGGTTCTCCATTTCATGACGCTCTATCAATCAACCTTAGAAGCGTCTGACTAGGACGTACTGCCATCGGGGATTCACTCTTTTTCAGGTGGGCAGCTAACAGTCATCCTTCTTTCTCCATATGTCCCTAGTAGTGCCCTTAAATGGTAAATTTAAGACAATTTGTTTTCCAGTTCTCTCTGTAGCTTTTCAGACAGATGGGTGTTACATGGTTGTGTTAGGTCTCTAATAGATTGTACAAGGCTGGTTTGCTTTTCTGCAGCTGCCATCTTGCTATGGCACTATTTCTCATGAGTAGTCCAATCCGAGTGGCTTTAACTGCATCCCACAAGGGTTGGGTAGACACAACAGAACACCTCCTTTTCCTCTATATATGTGTACAGATCACCTTTTTCTTAAGGAAGCTAAAATTTAGAAGCGTTTATACACCAGGATTTTATCAGTGGGTATTTCCTACCAATATCTTAGGTTTAGAAGTGCTGGGGAATGATCTCAGATTCCACCCTTCAATATCTCCTAGAAGTCATCCTAGAAAGCAATGTGACAGATAATAATAAGTAATTAGTATGAGATCTTGCTTCATGGGCACAAGAAAGGAAGGTGTATTCTCTCTAAGATGGGTAGTGCAGCTGCCAAGTGTCTAGGAGGGCATGGGTTTGTGTTACGTTGGTGAAGAGCATCCTGCCAGAGATGTTTTCTCTCCTGGGCAGTCCTGTAAAGGACAGAGTCCAATGTTAGCTTTCAAACACCCCATAAAAGTATGCATGTAGGACCAAGGTCAAGTCAGAGTCAGATTGACTTTCTATAAAACGAGGCACTGGAGAGGTTTGGGGATGTATTGAACCAATTATTCGAACCTCATCCAGATTGTTGCTTTAGCTTACATATAACAACTTTGTCGGTCCTCTTACATGTTTAGTACCTTGAGTGTGAGGTTTTTTCTGAAAACGCTGGCCTCACCGTATGATTTTAAGGGACTGGAGATGATCAAGTTCTCAACAGGCTCAGGTTCATGGCAGTCACTACCCGAAACCAGTCTCACTCAGTATAATTTCCGCTTATCTGTCTCTGATTGGTTGAGATGTGTTTTCTTTAGCAGTGTGAGGTGCAATGTCCATGTGTTTTGTTGATAAGGAAGGAAGGATCTTGCTCTTTATGTGGTGAGCCAACCCCTTTGAAATTCGGTAACTTAAATCATAGTGGACTGGGCAAGTTTGGGCAAACCATGATATGGGCTTGGGGTGCCTGAGCATACGGGCAGTGGCAATGGAGGAAGTACTACTGGTAAACATGTTTTTCAAGGCCAGTCTGTACATTTTGCAGAGGAATTATTATCTGGTGGCTTGTATCCCAGAGGAGATGGGTCTTGGATTATGTTGATGAGTACCCGATGTGTACGGTCAACCCGCAGTGTAGTATTCCTGTCTATGGGTGGCCAAAATGGAGAAACACCAACAGCTATACCAAAGGATGGGAGGGGGGCAGAAGGGCTTGGTCAAACGTGATAAGTCTTCATATAGAAATCTCAAGGAGGGGCTGAGAGGTTGTAGGAGGCCAACAGTTATTGTGGGGTGAAAGATAAGGCAAATGAAGGTAACATTGTGGAGCTAATACACTATATCACCGCATCTACCCTAGAGGAAGAGGTGAGGAGTTCTAACTAAATAAAGCACCCAGCTCTACTTTGGCACAGGGCCCAGCAGCACATCCGGGATTCTGTAGGAACAAGAGCCACAGATCAGCGCATTCTAAAAGAAGAAAAGAAGAAAAGGAGTAAAATGACCATGTGGATGGGGAGGAGGTTTAGTGGTTGAGCAGGGGACAGAGATTTCCGGGTAAGATGTTGAGAGGTGTGGTGTTCTAGAAGCCAGGACAGAGGCCACTGGGTAGCACAAGGGCAAGTACCAGGCAGAGAAACAGAGTTACCTAAATGTGCCCATAAATTAAACATGCACAACGAGACAAAAAAGACAGGCAATTGTCAATACTTTGTAGGGTCCCCTACCATAACAAAAAAAATGCAATGGCAAAGTAATCAACCTATTCGAAAATCTTAAACAAAATTTGCAATTAGTAAGATCATGGAGTAGATTCTTGTGGAGTTTTCCATATGTCTTCAATCATGATCAAGATTTGTCCTTGTCACAGACTAATCTCTTGACCATTATGACATAGGCTTTCTTTATCCAGGCATCTATGGAAGGGATGATTCTGTCTCTGAAACTGAAGAGAAGAAGGGGTCAGGTGGATATCCCTGACCTGTTTATGAGTACTTGTATTTATTGGTAGGCCCATTTCTTAAGATTTCAGCTTGTGTAGTAAGTGTTGAAGCTCCTTCAGTTCCATACATTTTGTTCCTCTACCTCCGTCATGATGAGCACCAAGGCCAGTTTGAGAAGGCCAAATGTAATGTTTCTGTGCTTTCGTTTCAGCCTTGACACCAGGAGCGTCTTCTACTTCAAGTCTGTCTCAGAAGAGAAATCAGCTGGGATGTGTATCTTATGTCCAGTACAAGTATACAGCCTGTGTTTCTTTGCCACTAGCATAGCCTGTCAGGGCTGATGATGGTGGATAAGAAAGCATTGGAGGGGGCGGCAACAGTGCAATTCATCATAGGAGAATGGCACTGGACATTTTCTCTTGTAGGCCTTAGCTCTAAATCCATATGTTTGTGGTCTTACTGCCTCCATCTTGATTGGGAGTTTGCAATGTCCGCTTAGATGGAGTGTCTGTCAGTCTAAGACATGTTCTAGGGCATCCAAGCAGATCCCATTGCCATGACATCTCTCATGATAGCTTGATTTCTAGAGATTTCACTGAATAGGTTCACCCTGGACACTGTGAACTGCAGTTGGCTAGATTTACAATTATTAGCCATTGTGTGCATGTCGAAGTTAAGGTGGATATCAGTTGCATATGTTTGAAAAATCAATAAAGTGGGCACAAGGGGGCGAGGGAAACACCTGGGACAGTCTCCTCATAGTCTAATTGAAACACAGCTGTTTCAGGCAGACCAGACAGGCGCCATATCTCTGTCAACTGCGAGTATATGGGAGTAGTCACTTGGGTTGGTGGGAGTAGGCCTTAAAAGTAGAAGTAAAAGTAGAAGTAGAAGACAATGACACAGTGAAGTGTGAGCCAACCTTGGTCAGTTTGTCTTGCTAGCCATGACGGGGAATCAGAACAAGTTAAGTGAAGACCAGTGCCTCACCTGTCTGGTCTCAGATGTGTAGATAGAATTCAGCCAGTCATGGGTCATGCTTCCAAATGTTGAGGCCTTATAATTTAAATGACCTAAGTGTCATCAGGTTTTCTGTGGACAGAGGTATCAGGGCACTGAGATCCACCAAGGTACAGCTGTAAGGCACTAGAGATAAGGTAAAGGGGAGGCAAGCATGTTAGGCAGGCTCACATCCATATGACTAGAATAGACGGTCTATATACTATAATGCGCAGGAAGAGTAACAAAAGTAGATCACAGACTGCCCTCTTCTGTGTTCAAGCAACTAGTATGTAGTATGTTGCTCAGGTGAGACTTAGAGCTGCATGTATTTCTCTCCCAGCCACTTCTATGGTAGCCGATGTCTCCAGTTGGAGCTTGCCTTTTACATTCATTTCATTTAGTAGAAGCCAGTGAGTGACTGTGTCCACAGCTCATTGTATGCTGGATCCTCAGCACCTTGATTCAACAGGTAATTCTGTAGGCACTCAGTGCTGCCCATCACAGTCCATTTGCTTCTAGGGCTACCACAGGGAATGGAGAGTCTGCACCAGAATTCTATGTCCTCTTCTTCAAATTCTGAGGGACATGCTTCGTCAGTAAGCCACAATACTGCAAGGTAGCTGTTATCCAGTATGCCAATGTGAGGACGAAAAGAGATGCCTTGGGAGACCCCTCTATTTTAGTGTCCCCTGGCACTGTACGCTGTTTTAGTGTACTGGGACCTGGATGCTATAAAACGCTCCAGTGCATTGAGCATCTCAGAGGCTAATGGGGAAGTAGCCAGCTTGAACTCAGGTCAAGCTCCGTTACTACACATTTTTTTTCGAAATTGATTTACCTAGATTTTTTAAGGTATAAATAGTCTTTAAAGTAAAGTGGATTTTCTCTGCTGGTTTATCTATAAGGTTTACATAAATCCCTATTCTTGTTGCAACCCTCCTCTTCACATGCGCTGTCACTTGCCAGCTTTTCACACTTTTTAAAAAACATTGCTGTTCCGCTGGTTTTTATTAAAAACTCACATTCTCTCTTTCCACTGCTCTTTTCCTCCTCCCACATTCCTTCACCCTAACTCTTCCTCCACCCTCATCATCCTTCCATTGTTTTTTCCTGGGGAGACATGCTCTAAACCACACTCTATTCACCCATTTTTATAAGTAGTTTATTTTTTCCATATCCCATGCTTTTCCTTGTTTCCACTTTTTTAGTGCGGCCCTACTTGTAATCTCCTTCTTACTCTTAACCCTTCCCATACCCTACCTCTCTCCTCTAACTACCTTTGTCTTTTTACTTGCTTTTCCACTTCAACATTAGAACTATGTTCACAAATGGTTAATACTGAGGGGTACATGTTTATTTCTTTAAAGAAAACATGAATATACATTTTTAAATGTTCTTTGATTTTATTTTTCTATTAATTTGACCAAACTGTATTTCTAGTAGTTTGTTTTCACACTAAATTTAATTCCAATTATTTGCGTTCTCAGAAATGAATTTCAATAGGGTGGGCGTGGTTTAGGCTGCACGCTGGATGGCAGCTAGACCTTGAGCTCTGTTAAGACCGTAGTGCCAGCGCTTTCTACATCGGCAATGTTGCAGTTTTTTGTACATCACCGGGCTGCTTTAACTCTCTAGAGGCTCCGCAACGGTCGTCTACTGCCTCCCCGACAACTTTTGCTCCCTGGACATTTCGATTCCCAGCCTAGGAGCGCAGTGAACTTCAAGAAGGTGCCATCCATCTGATACAGGCATTTTCCAATGTGACAAGTGGCTGGAGGATAGTAAAACCACAGAGGCCAGTGAGTTCTTCATGATTTTTTGGCCCCAACACAAAATGCTGCCAGCACCTTTTCCTGCCTCTCTGAGCTCAACCTCTACTCAATCCTGGAAGGGCTGTGATATCGAGCTTGTCACTTGTTCTGGTGTATAGTGTCGCAGTGGCCCCAAACATACCGCGCTTCCTCAACACAACTACTGACTTTTCAATACACAAAATACAGCATCCAGTTCTTAAGATTAATGTGCAGTCCTCCAGTGCCATGCATGTATCACTCACAAGGGGAGTGCCGGCTCACTTTTCTGAGAGACCTATGGTGGTAATCCTGGGACTGACATTTCAGCTTGTTACCTCCCTGTTGTGATCTCCTGCATGCAACCTACCCAGAGCAATAGCAGAATCCAAGGAGGTTAAAGAGAAGTTAAAAAGATCTAAGCAAGAACCTCCAGGACTGGATTTACCCATTAAAGACAATCGGAAGATCCCTCAACACTGGAAGTTATTCTGAAAGAACTTAACGCTGTTAATGACATCACGCAGAGCACCAAGACCAACACGTATCTGCCTCAGGTGGAGGTGGCAGGCATTAGGAAAGATCTGAAAGACTTAAACATCAGATTCATCCAAGTGGAGACCAGAATAAGTAATGTCAAAGACTGCACTATTGCTCATGCCAAGCAATACAGAAATCCAATCAAATCTTTTCATCCCTCAAGCAGGATTTCACCAACTTGGAAGATCGCACTAGACTAAGTAACATTAGACTTTTTGGGGTTCCCGAGAGCGTGGAGGGCAAAGCTGCCTTTATGGTAGAATTTTTGGACTCTTTGATCAAGGCAACTTTGATTATATCATTCCAGAAAGACTTTGAACTTGAATGTGCCCACTGGATCCCTACCTTCAAACACAGGAAATCTGCGTCCAATAATATTTAAACCACTACATCACCAACACTCTGAATACTAATATCCAGCATGAGAGTAGTCCTGTGATTGGACTGAGCAGGCTCGTTTTATGCTCCCAGAGGTACTGGGAGCCTTTGTCTGGAGATCGGAGCCTGTGCCTGCTGTATCTCCATGCAATAGCTTGGAGATATCTAAGTGCCCATGATGACTTGGCTGTCCTAAAAAAGCTGTCCAAATTATCATGCGCACTTGCAGTGCCCTGTGCCCACCACTCTTCCTACTGCAAGAGGCTTCCCCCCCCATCAAGACTCGGCTCTGACTGCGGATCCGTCATGTAAAATAAAATGATAATAAAACTGCTTTATTATAATTTTATTTTACATGTTTTTATCTGCTGGCTGAGGCAGTGGAGCGAAGCTCCTCCACCATAACGGAGGACCGCTGCAGTTTATGGCCTCAATTACTTGTATTTACATCTGACAACTAACATATCCGAGCTTATCTACCCCTTGATATCTAACTTGGGCAGTGTTCTAGCAATGTTTTGACAACTCCTCAATGATGGGTGTGTTTGATTACATACCGGCACCTAGCTTATCTCAGCTTATTTGCATTTGATACCTGCCATATCTGTTGTTTTAGCATTGTCAGAGGGATGTTATAAATCAATTTGACTAGGTAATATCATGGTCTTCCTCATGTTGTACAAATACAGATGATTACTACACAGCCAGTTTAATGATACTTCCAGGCAATTAGTGCCCAGCACAACTTTATTGCTATGCATTGTCTCACAATAATGTGTTCTTCTTATAATATTGTTGCCACTTTGGGGAGGAATAGGGCTGTATTGTTTGATGTTGTGGCTCCTGTTTTAATAGTATATATCTTCCAACCTCGTTACACAGAGACTCACTTACAGTCGGGTCTCACTGCTTATTTTACATAGAACCCGTTGTCGAGCTGTCATACAATTGCTCTCCTTGATGGTTATCTGTCTATTGTTCGATTACACTTGTTTACAATGAAGCTCATATTTATGTATGCTTGGCAGGTCCTTTACATGCTTATAGCTTATCAACTTGCTGGTGCTGCGGGATTCCCCCCCTTCCTCCCGCTGTGTGGATGACCCCACGGCCTCTAGGCTTTCCACCTCGTCCCACGGGATGCTTCCTCTCCTATCAGGGGGAGGACTCTTGGATTTTAGTCACCTCCTTACTTCTTTAGTCTTCCCTTCCAACTCTTTCCCCTCTCTACTTGCCATGTGGCCCTTGACTCCGATGCCAGACACACTATCCTTTCCCATTTCATTGGGTGCTCGTGCACCATATCCAGGCCCTCCACAACAATGTCAACCATAACGATAGTCTCACTTAAAGTTAAGGGTCTTAACCACCTTGTGAAGAATAGAAAAATCTTAGATAACTGCAACAATCATAAAGGGAGATATAAGCTTTCTTCAAGAAACTAAGATTGGACACAGACATGTCCTAACCTTGCGTAGTAGCTGAGTCTCTGATTTGGCCAGCTCCCCCCCGCCCCTTCTCCAGGAATAATGGTGTGATCACTCTCATTTCAAAACGCTCTGAATTTTCCTAACTTAAGGTGGAGCAGGACAATGACGGTAGATGGCTAATTGCCACAGTGAGGGGGAACTCTGTGCTAAGAACATCTACGCCCACTAATGGTGATGACCCACAATTTTGGTCTACCAACACTCTGAATTCATTCTCACCCAGATCTACGCAAAACTAGCTTCCTTACCTCAATTCACACATATTGTCCTAGGTGGAGTCTTTAAACTGCTCTTGGAAATTATTCTCAATAGACAATTCGCATTCAAATATAGACCCTGCCAAAGCACACAAATGTATGCTCAATCTATGCACTGCCCATAGACTGTTGGATGTTGGACATTTCTTTCTCATCCCCACATCACTTTTTCTAGGATTGACTGCTTAATGGTGAGCCCTGTACTTCTTCAAGATTCCCTCGATTCCTCAATAGAATCTATCTATGGTCTCTGATAACGCAGCCATTACAATCTCAATTAAAATGTTCCCCACTCATTCCGAGAAATGTTCATGGCGCATGAACATCGAACTTTTAGAGTTCTGTGAAGACAGACAATGGCTAAACAAAGAACTATCTCCATTTTTAAAAGAAAACACTCATTCAGTACCATCTCCAGTGGCACTATCGGACCCTCTAAAATGTGCTTCTGGAGGTTTTTGTATCAGTTAGATGTCTAAGAAGAATAAGGATATTAAGAACTCTCTCTCCAAATAGAAAAATAAATTATAGACAAGACCTCTCTACATAGACATCCCAGGAACCCCACTCTGATGTCAGAGAATAAAATACTCAAATATGAAAACAACACTATTATTAGTAAAAGAGCGCACCGTACAATTAAGGCACAAAGGAGCAAAAAACCTTTTTATCTAAATAAAGCTGGAAAGTCTCTTGCAGCATAATTAAAATTCAAATATAATAAGTCCCGACAACCACTATCAGAGACCATCAAGGATCAGATGTAACTAAGACATCAGAAATCCTTGAAACTTTTTTAAAAATGTACGCCTCACTATATACCCCGAAGATCGCGGCCTCTTGAAAATTGTACGCTGACTTCTTCAGAACAATCCCATGAAATCGCTCCCAGACACAGATAAATTATCCCTCATTTAACTAATTGACACCAATAAAATCCTAAATGCAATTAAACTTATTTCGGGGGTAAGGTCGCTTGACCTGATGGCCTTCCCATCAGTTTTTACAGAACCTTCTCTTGTACAATTCCACAACCTCTGGAGTCACTTTTTCGGCAATTTGCCCCCTCTGGCAAAGTCACCGGCTCTGCAGTTAAGGCTAGCATTGAAGTCCTCTCTAAATAGGGGCAAGATCAATTATATCCCAAGAACTATAGGCCTATTTCTCTACTAAACATGAAGGCGATACTTTATGCAAAATTCTTGGCCAAACATTTGGAACTACTCATTACTAAGCTGACCGACCCCTTCCAATCGGGATTTGTTAAGGACAGGTTGGTATGCGACTATACCCGCCTTTTTTGCCACATAATTGAGAAAGCCTCCCTCCACCTTACTCCAGCTACCATGGCCATTGAATTAGATGCCGAAAAGTCATTCAATAAAGTATATTGGCCATTCCTCAAGGTGGCAGTGAACAGGTACAACTTTTGTGACTCCTGCTTGTCCATGGTCATGTCCCTATATGCCGAACCCAGAGCCAGGACTGGATTCAACAGGGCACTTTCTTCCCCTTTCTCCCTGCACCAGGGCACTCGCCAGGGTTTCCTCCTTTCTCCCCTTTTAATTACTACTACCAGCGGAGGTCACTTGGCGTCAAAATGTTACAAACTGTTACACAAATCACAAGCCACCTTTATTCCGCCCATCCAAAAGCATCGGTCCAAGCACCTTCAAAACTCAAATGCACTCTTCATTCTGACCCCAAATCTCCACCAGTCTTCCTAGAAATAAATTGACTCCATCATTAACCCAGACAGGCTTTTTTGCCTCACATTTCCTTGATTGGATCCTGCCCAGACTATTCAATTTGAAATTGATTGACTCTGACTTTTGTTGGTCTTATAGAGAAGCATCTGGGGACCCTGAACATGTTTGTAGCATGCAAATGGCTATCTACGTACTGGGTTGATATTCATCGGTGTCTCAAGGCTATCTTCAATGTGGACTTCCCACTAACCCTACCTCTTATACTGTTAGGCCCACATGCAGTGGTGGCTCCTCCGCTAAGCTGGAGGAGCGTCGCCCCACTGCTATAAAGCAGCAAAAGAAAGAAAAAAATAAAAATTATAATAATTCAATGTTATTATCATTTTATTTCGTCCTCTTGCTGCAGCAGCTTGTGAGAGGGTTTGGGACGGGGCTGAAGAGTTGGGGAGAGGACATCCTCCTAAGTGCATAATGACTGTTTGGTCAGCCCTGTCGGCCCATCCAAAACAGCCATGCGCACTTTCCCTGCTCTCCATGCAGACTGCATTACAGCGTTGTGATTAGCTGAGGGGTGCGTGGGAGCCCTGGTGCTTCCTGCTTCCTCACAAGAATCCAGGAAGAGGTTTACTTTTTACCCGATTTCCCCTCCAGCCCCTTCGCTCCCACCAGCCCCACTCCCACATGCCTCCACTTCCCCATTAGATATGTCTGACAATATTTAAATCTTTTATTAACAGTGGCAATTAAGGTAATCTTATTAGTAGAAGGCATTGAATTATGTCTCATTTCATACATGGTGGACATGGGTCACGAATCGCAGAGGCACACATAAAAATATGGCCTTCTCTTTGAGGAATTCTGTTCCACTCAATCCATTTGGTTCACACTTTATAAGTTTATGACCACCCATTAACAATCTCTTGCTTCACTCTGCTCCTCCTTCGATCATAAGCTGGCACATTCTGTACTTTCATATTGGCTGTGCCCCCTTCTCATCACCTTTTCACTCTCTCCTTTCACTGATTTTCATTGACTATGCCCACTAGAAACTTGCCAACACCCAAACTTGATAGTGCTACACCTAATTGCACCCAACCCAATTTTCCTTCAGAATTTGGAAGGAGTCATTGTTACCCTTGCTGTTGTGCCCTATAGCATTCTGCCTGCCATGATGCTTACATTTGATTATGTTTGTCCACCCCTCCTGTATGTGGAAGGATATGGAGGATGTCAACGAATATCATCTTTGTCACAACTGTATTCTAGTGTGCCTTATATATGTTTGCATGTATTATATGCCATCTGTTTCTCTCAGTTAATAAAAAAAAAATGAGTTTCTATTATTTTGGTGGTCTGTGACTGTACATACTAGGAAAATTACTTACCTCACCATCACATTTTCCAATTCCGACTTTGCATTCTCCTTTATGGAGTCTCTCTCTAGATAAAAGATCTAGCCTAGCACTTATTTTGTCCAGCCTGCGCTTAATAGTATCTCTGCACCTAAAAACAGGATGTTAGACCATCCGAGCAATCTGATAGTAAGGCCATTCAGTGAGTCATGTGAATGCATCACCACCAGCAAAATATGTGCCTTAACATGTTTTTGTTTACTGTACCTTACAGACAGTAGAGAAAGCAATTTTTGAGTCCACTTGAATTAGTCTAGACAGTCAGATGGCTTACCTCAATGGCCCCTAATCCATCAGGCCATCACAGCAAGTTTTAAACCGATGGAGTACATTTTACACCATTAGCGTAAAACTTGCAGTCTACCAGACTTAAAATTTGGCAGCGGTCCTTGAGTTTTTGCAAACAAGGAACTCTGTTGCCTTTGCCCTGTCCGACAAACTATAAATCATCACCAAAGGCCCACTTACAGCAAATCAATGCTTATCCTGCTCCTCATGGGAACAGTCCATCCAGAACCTTGGTCATTTCACCCACACATGGCCAATTGCTTTTTTAGTTGGGAGATTTGAGATTCATAAAAACACCACTCACCCCCCTGAATCTCACTGACTAAGCTACGCCTTTGCATGGCAGCCTTGAACAAGAAAATGCTTCCTCGTGCGCAGGGGGATAACGCCCATCACATCATGACTATCAGTTTTTTGCTTTCTGTAAGAAACTGCTTCTTTGGGAGTTTGGTTTATAATTGCAGAACACTTTACAGAGCGGCCTTCAGTGAAATTTCTAGGGCAAGTGGCTCTGCTAAAAAGTCCAGAGATCCTGGCCTGCCTATTGGGGTTCTCTAGACATAGCAAGTGATCTTCCTCCAGGGGGAGCGAAAGATATGTCTTTGCTGACATGGTGGTTGGCGAGCAGCCCATAAAACTCTAAATAAGTCCTTTATTCTTTTTTTCAAAATTCTAATGTCTGAAATTTCGATTCATTTAATGTATTTTGTTTTGCATTTAATGTTTTATTCTATTTGATCTAATTGCTTTATTGCAAGGGAAACTTAAACTTAAAAAAGATTTCCCCAAAAGTTTGTAGCAAAATTGTAGATGGATTTAATGTAAAAGTACATTTCGGCGTAAAATGGTACAATAGGTCCAATGGTGCTGTAGTACATCATTCAGTTTTAAATCTCATCTTGATAAACTGCTGTATCCAGAATATTGGGTACCACAATATTGCAAAGGTAATTTTATTTGAAGGAGGATGGGAACCACTATTTGGCTTTTCTTTTGTTTGGGTTGATTTTTTTTGTTGGTTAACTTGGAGTTTGGAAGGATTACATTATTTTAAAATATTAAGTTGTCTTTAGGGTTAATGTTTGCAAAATTTCGGGATGATAGAGGCAATGTTTTCCATTTATCTGTGTTTTTTTATGAAGTTTGTACAGATTTGCTAATCATTTTACTGTGCTGTAGATTAGGTCGAGCCTTGGCAGAGCATGCGCTGCTCTGTGAGGTATGCTGTATTAGAGTATGGACTTGAAGCTCCGCCCACTCTCCGCCCATATTTTTCATTGCCTTGTGTCATTGTCTTTTGTTAATGCTGGCTTCTGATTCGTTAATAGGCTTGTTAGTCCCTCCTTAGTACCACCTTGTCTTCATTTGTAACCTCCCATGAGTGCTGGCCCTTTTACTTCTGTTGTTACAAGGGATGCTTTATTTAGACTGTAAGCACTATTTTCTTTAATGAGTTTTGTCATACTGCAGGCACGACGTGCTTTCCTGCACCATTCAGCACGCCATGCACGCTTTCACTTTCCAAGTGGCCCAAGACAATGGCGTCTGCTTCTTTGCAAGGCAATCGGTCTTGCATTAACGAGAGTTTGAGCTTTTGGCATTCAAAATGACAATGCCTTTTATTTATGTGTTAATTTTCAAAACAGATAAATAATAGGCATTGCCATTTACAATGCCAATAGCTTAAACTCTCGAAAATATGAGACCTATTGTATTGCAAAAGCTTGTGTTGCTGTGCATTGTGGGCAGTCTTTGGAACACTACCTCTTGGTTGATTCAGAAGCGATTCCTTATTATTCTGCACCGTAGTGTCACTGAGGTTCTTTCAAGCAGTTTCTTTTGCGAGATTCAGGTTCTTTTAATAAAATTTCAGATTTCCAATGCGCCAATGCAGGGTTGTGCTCTGACCTAATTTCAGTTGCGGCCAGCATGACTCGTGGGTGGGTGGTCGCACGGGGAGGAAGTTGTGCGGGGAAGCGTGGTGGGGGAGTTTAATTTAATAAAAACTTACCTGTGGCTCCCGTCCCACATTGTGTCTCCTGCTCTCTCTCTGCTCACAGGAAGCAGAAGCAGGCAGACTCCCTCTCCTCCTCTAAGCCAATCACAACGCTGCAATGGCAGTGTTGTGATTGGCTGGGACACGGTCCATACAGATGTCTATGGGGAGGCCATTTTCTCCATGTAGGCTGACTGCTGACTGCAGCCTACATGGAGAAAACGGGGGAGTGCTCATGACTGGTCTGGGGCCGACCAAGCAGTCAGTGCCCATAACATTGGGCTAGCCACTCCAACCCGCCCGCCCCAACCAAACCCTTCTTCTGCTTTCTCACAGTGCGAGATGCAGAAACATAAAATGGTATTTATACCATTGTATGTTCTGCTTCTCGCACTGCAAGAAAGTAGTGGGGCGACGCTCCTCCAACCACGTGGAGGAGCCGTCAGCAGACAGAATAAGGGCCTGGCAAGATTGTGTGTTAACCTATTGTGTTCCAAGCACGTCAGTAGGAGCACGTGGCTTCCAACGGACAGATTACAATACCGTGGTGCACAGCAAGCCGCTGCACTGTGTGGGGAAAAACTGCCCAATGATATAGTACGCGGGAGCTGTGATGCCATCACCGAGCAGCCTTCTTCTCTTCCACCTCCCTTCCTGGGAAGGATCGCATTGAGCCCTTCAGCTACCAGCCTGTCTCTGAAACCGGAGTGATAGCTTTAGTGGTTAACATCCCTGCTGCTGAATTTTGTTTAAATGGCAGTAAGATAGACCAGCAGGCCAAACTAGTTTAACGCATCGATGCATGACTTACATTCTTATGGTTGAATTAGTGATTGAGGCAATGGTATTTCCTCAAGGGACATGCTACACAAGGACAACATCAACTCAGGGGTTATGTAAAAGCAAGGGTTTTAACCAAGTGAGGTGGCTTCCTGTTGTATTGTGTATGTTACCCCATATAGCGTCTTTACATCCCAACATGTCTGACAGCCGTTCTTACTTCTGAGGCATATTGAGAGCTCAATTGAGCTGGGTGACAGTCAGCAGTGGCAGCTTACAAACTTGGCATATAGCGGGGTGGAGTAGAGGGGGTGGGGGGCTTTAATTTATTAACCATCTCAAAACACAATCACTGTGAGAGGTGTTTGTGAGAGGTGGCCTCCAGGATCGGACTGGGACAGACAATGGGCCAAGACAGCAACATAAAAGTGGCCACCATTAGTGCATTGGAAAGCAAAAAACAAGCATTTGCAATGCAATAGGTCTCGCATTTGTTAAAGTTACAGCTTTCGGGGTTGAAAATGACAATGTTTTTTACTTTTTTATACCAATGGCAATAGCGTGTGATGGACACACCTGCGGTGCCAGGCCATCTTTTCAGTTGTGGGGGCTCCCATGGGATGCGCCTGTTGATGAGAGGCTTTCCTTCTTGTGGTATTGCGGGTGCTCCTATGGGATACACTCGTAGGGTAACATACCTTCAGCGTTCATCCAGGGGTGTTGGTCTCAGGGATTCAGCAATGTGGTTTGGGTCTCAGGGGAAGTCCAGTGACAGGAAGTGAGGACGCCTTGGTGGGGGCGGGATCACCTAGTCATTGACCTAATCAATCATGGTCCCCATCTCATTTGATTCTAATGGAATCTTCCCTAACTAATATGGAGGAAGTACTTCCTTTGGTATTCGTTCTATTAACAAGTCATATTTCACTATATAAGCCTGCAAGGGTATTTGTGCTTTGCGTTGCAATGCTCCCAGATTCTGACTTGGGCATTGTCTCCCGCTGTGTTTGCTGAACCTTTTGATTTAATCTGTGCTATTGCTGTTTGTTAGTTTCAGGAAACTTTTTTAACTGCAGGCTCTGATTCTCCTGGCAGTTTCATTAGTGGGCACACCCCAACTTCGTGTTTCCTTCACTGGCTAGCAAGGTGGCTTCCAGAGGAGTTTGTCCTTTCTTCAGGCCAGAATCTTGCAGGCCAAAATGACTTTTTGAGCACCTAGCCCTTGAAAGAGTGTGAAACCAACAACGCAGGGATGGACTCTACTCAGGCCTTAGAGAGTACCATGCAGAAGGCTGTTGAACTGGATTGTCTTCAAAATGAAAATACGATCTTGAGTCAAGACTTGCCAGCCTGGCTTAACATTAAACTCATGAGTTTTTGAATTCTTTACCAGTCCATTTCATCTTTCAACCTTCTCAATTCTCCCAGGACGGTATTAAAGTGGGATATCTTATTAGTTGTCTCTCCACAGCTGGCCTGGCGTGGGCTTTTGTCATGGCTGCTGACCCTAGTCTAAATGATTATTCTGCCTTTCTGTTTGTTTTCCACTGAATGCATGAGAGGCCGGCTTTGGGAAGTTCTGCAGTTGAGGCCCTGTGTGAGTTCCAACATGGTCCTCATGATGTACTGTGCTATGTGACCAACTTTAAGTGTTTGACTGCAGAAACTACTTGGGTGGAGAGAACCCCTTTGACTCTACTCCATAACGGACTCAAGGAAGAAATAGAAGATGAGTTAATCCATGTGCCTTGTCTTATATGTTTAAATAAAGCAATCTAGTCAGTTTGTATATACAAGAAAGAAAGTTTGAAAGAAAGTTTGAAAGAAAGAAGGAAAGAAAGAAAGAAAGAAAGAAAGAAAGAAAGAAAGAAAGAAAGAATGAAACAAAGAAAGAAAGAAACAAAGCGAGAAACAAACAAACAAACAGCCTTTGACCTCAACTTCTACGGTACCTGTAGCTCTTAAAGTTGAGAATCTTATTTCCAGTTCATCATCCAAAGAACCTGCACAAATATTAATTACTAGAGGCCCGTTGTTAGAAGAGGAGAGGCGAAGACGAAGGCTGAAGGGGCTTTGTCTATACTGTGGAGAGAATGGTCATTTGTTTTGTCAGTGCCCAATTAGACCCACAAGGGTATTGAGAAATGAATACACCCATCCAGGAAGGAAGGTTTAGGTGATGTAACACTTTCACAGGTATCTTCCTCTGAACCCTTAAGTGAGTGTGTGAATGTTCATCTATTCTTATTACCAATTTTCAGTGATACCGGGCCATCTTCTATCAGTCCTAACCCTAATGAACTCTGGGGCAACAGGCATGTTTATTGACAAGAATTTGGCTTTGAAAAAGAGTTTTCCAACTCAAGCAAAGGCTAGGGTGGATATTGTGCAGACTGTAGATCGTAGTCTATTAGTGTCTGGATCAGTCTTTTAGTGCACTGAGCCTCTTCACATCTATCTGTTTAATCATCATGAAAATGTAGAATTTAATAACACCAACAAATCATCATGTGATTTTTGGAGTACTGTCGCTAGTTCTTCATAACCTGTATACAGACTTGTCTACTAGAGTGTTGTCCATTAACACTGTTTTCTGTCTTCAAAATTGCCTGCATTCAAAGCAAATCAAGGTTCTGGAAGCCCTTGTTTTGCCTAATATACCAGAGACTCTAATTACTACTTTATCCCTTGTTTGCGAACAATACCAGAACTTCAGTGATGTGTTAAAAAAATTCAAGACTAAGATGTTGGCTCCACATCAAAGTTGTGATGTGCTATAATTCTGGAGCCAAGATCCAAAATTCCTTATGGTAGAATGCCTCTACTCTCAGAGTCGAAAAAGAAGGTGCTATGACAATATGTCGATGAAAATATGGGAAACTACGTCATTGTTCCATTGACATCTCCTGCATAGGCTCCTCTTTAAAATGAGTTTAGGACATGCATTGATTACAGAGGCTTGAATAAGACCACAATAAAGAATTGTTATATTTTGCCATTAATTAAAGATATCTTGGAATGTGTGTGAGGAAATCAGGTCTATTCAAAACGCGACCTTAGAGGGGCCTACCATTTGTCAAGGATAAAAGCAGGAGATAATTGTAAAATGGCTTTCGAATGCCATTTGGACATTTTGAGTACCAAGTGATGTACCTCAGTTCAGGCAATGTTCACTCTATTTTTCAATGCTTTATGGATACTTTTTCTGATGTTCTGAATCAAAATTTAATAGTTTATCTGGAAGATTTTATTTTCCAGGTCACTTGAAGAACATTTTCAACATGTCTGGGAAGTCTTTCAATAATTATGGAATCATTGCTTGAAATGTAAACCAGAGAAATGTTTGTTTGAGTAGACAATCATAGAGTATCTTGGGTTTATAATATCTCCCAGTAGTCTGTTGATGGATTCAAGTAAATGAAAGGCTGTAGTGAATTGTCCATCTAGATCTTCAGTCAAAGAAACACAAACTTTTTTAGGGTTTGCTGATTTTTGCAAGCATTTATCCAGAATCTCTCAGAGTATCCACATAACTTTCTTGGTTATTAAAGAAATAAAACCTAAACTTGTTTTTTTTTCTGGAATGCTCAAGCAGAAGCAACTTTTCAAGCTCTAAAAAAGGTGCTCACTGCACCCCTGTATTTAGACAACCAGAGCTTTTGAAGAAATGTGTTGTAAAGACAGATGCCTCAGACAAATACCAGGGAACTGTATCACTCAAGCAGTAAGAGGATGACGGATCGGAGCATTCTATTTGCAATCACCCATATTCAGTGATTGAAAAGACATGTTGGCAGTGAAAGAGGCCTGTATAAAGTGGAACTGCTTTCCTCAATGTTCTCATCATTCATTTGAAACAAGGACAGATAATCGTAATCTTCAAGTGTTATGGAATTTTAATATCTGAATTGTAGACAGGCATATTTTTTCCCCTCAGTTCGACTTTGTAATCAGGTATATTCCTACTTCTAATAATTTCCTGATAGATGTGTTATCTTGCCATAATTACTCCCATTCAGAGGTAAAACCTCAAACTATGTTAGCTCCTGGGGAAATTCTATTTTTAATTACTTCCTTTTTGGATGAAGTTCAACAAGCCTGTTTTTCTCTGGATCAAGAAGAATTGAAAGAATTAGAAATAAAGTTTAAAATTCTAAAGCAAGATGAATGATATCTGTTTTTAAAATGCCTTGTTTATTCCTGAACCAGTGTTCCAAAAGACAGTTTTGAACCTGTGCCACAACACCTTAAGTGCAGGCCATCATGGCAAGTAAAATACTTTGGATTTAGTCCTGCAATATTTTTGAATGTCCACAGTTGTGAAGGATGCAGACAATATGTTTATTTTTGTGTCTCGTGTGCTCAGTTTAAAGCTTCACACTGGAAAATCTATTGTGCTCCTCATCCTCTAAATATAGCTCCTACTGGCAGTTT
Organism: Triturus cristatus; assembly: GCF_964204655.1. Lineage (NCBI taxonomy): Eukaryota > Metazoa > Chordata > Amphibia > Caudata > Salamandridae > Triturus > Triturus cristatus. The sequence continues at coordinate 438,110,558 of NC_140593.1, read as the reverse complement.
ACTTAGAGGGCTCATTTGAGCTTCATGTTTACTTCACTGGCTGGCAAGGTGGCTTCCATCGAGATTGTCATATCTTCAGGCTGAGAACTTTTAGGCCTAAATGACTCTTTGAGCATCCAACCCTTGGAAGAATGTGTCTGTTGGTGGCTGGGGTCTGGGTGGCTCCTGAAGTCCAGGCCCATATAGACAGAAATATTCCTTTTTTCTCAGCTGCCTTCTTCCCCTCATGTTTGTCCACTAATGTTTGTGAGTTTCTATATGTGTGACTTGGTAGATATATATTTACTTTTTTCTGCATATTTTAAAAAAAGTATTTTGCAATAGTAATTGATGTTGTCTTGGGCTTGTTGTGGTTGAGGAATTTGTAAAGTTTATTTAATTTTCTTTTCTGACAATGCTGATTTACTGGTGGTGGATAAAGCACAGCCTCATGTGTGGGCCCAGACACATGTTGGCAAATAAAATATATTAGTGGCAGGCAAAAAAAACATGTTCTTTGCTCTACATGTCTCCTTTTTTCCTGGCCTTCCATTGGTGGCCATTATTTGGACCCAGTGTGTATGTTTGTATTAAGTAAAGATTTGTTTCTTTGTTCTCCATGCCTCCTTCTTTCCTTGCCATGCAGAGGTGAATGAGCTAGCTCGAAGAAAGGGAGGAAGAGTTTGCAGCACGGAGCGTGAAGATTCCTCTCACCAGCAAAAAACGTGATATGATATGGCAAGCATGGAACTGGGTGAGTTAGGGCGAGCAAAAACGAGAGAAGGTGTTGAAATGGGAAGCGGCAATGTGACGATGAGGGAGGAGGCATGCAATGAGATGAATCCAGATGAGAGAGAAAAGCAAATGGATGGAGTGGGAGGGGGCAAGCAACAGCAAGGAGAGGGGTCAAAGTGAGGAGGCAACCAACAACATGCAGAGGGTGGGAGGGGGCAAGCAACAACACAGAGAGGGACAGGAGTGGGCAAGCAACAATATAGAGAAGGGCGGGAGTGTGGTGGGATAAGCAACTACACAGATGTTATCAAAAGGGGAAAGCAACAACATGGAGAAAGGGGATGGTAGTAGAGGACAGGCAACAACACAGAGTGGGATGGAGGTAGAAGCACAAGAAGGAGAAGCTTGCAAACACATGCACACGTCAATAGAATGCTTCAAGTTAAAAAAAGTAGATCTGAAAAGTGAGCAGTAGAGACACACAGGTACTTGGGCCATGCTCCAGGGGAGGGAAAAAGATATGAAGTGCCCAGGATGATGATGATGAAGCCTGAAAATGGCAAGCAATGGGCATGCTCAAGGCCTACTGTAAGCTAACATATTGTCTTTCAAGGGGCAGTGCATGCGCTGTCTCCGGCGAGACCTAAAAGGGGTGCAACACATGTAGATAAAAATACAGGGCACTGACATACTAACAGAAAATTCGAATAAAGTTGAAAAAAAGGGAGAAATGAGTGGATGGAGATGCATGGGGCCTAGGAAGCTGGAAATATGAGTGATAGCTAGGAATGAGAGGCTAGACTAAAATAAAATGGCTGTGCGCTTTTGCAACGCAGACTGCCATTTGTGCTATTTTTAGGATTAGCGTCTTCTATACCATTTTTTTGATGCGAGGATTCACCTAATTACACTTAAGTTTCTGTAATTTTATAGTAATTTTGTGTAATTACATAAAAGGAAATTTTTGTGAATTTCATCCACCTCCATTGACAATCTTAATATTGTCATAATACATAGATGTGGAGATAAGGCATGAAAGTCTATGCTTAGCTATATATACTTAAACACACAATATTGTTGTAATCAAGATCCTGGACACAATATCATAGCAGGACAATGATTTGCTGTTGAAAGTTGTGACATACATTAGTTTATATACACTGTACATGTAAAGTGAATAGCTATTAAACCTAAAACATTTCGATATGACCACCACCTTTCTAGATATCATCCATTTTATATTGACTATACAAGACAGTTCTCTACCTCTAGAACATTTATGGATTCTCTTTTGCACAGGGAACACACATTTATAGAGAATATAAAGATGGGATTAATATGTTAACCCGCCATAATATTTGCATATTGAAGCTAAATAAATGTTGAAGTCTCCCTTACCTTCATTACAATCCAGTTTTTTTCTATGTAAAACAAAGGTCAGGTGGTAAGGGGTGAGACTTCATTACAGACCTTCTTTCAATTATGTTAAAGGCAAAGAAACAAAGGAATATAATGTTGGGTCCCTTGCCAACCACCTTCTGTTCACATAGAAATAAAAGCAGGACAGTAATGAAGGCAAGGGAGACTTTAATATGGAACGGTTTTCATTTCTATGAAAAAAACCACCTTGAGTGGCACAGAAGCCATCAGTGTAGCCCTGTGTTTCTTTTGATGGTGCAGAAAGAAACACAGGAATACAATTAAGCCTCTTTTCTCATCCATTTAAAAGGAAATAATAAACAACAACCTGCCCAGGGGCCCCAACAGCTTCATCAAACACAGGGAGAGACTGGCAGAATTTACAAGGAATAACACTAGGAAGGAGGGGAGGGCAATGAGGAGCCAACACACAGGATACATAGTGTTGTGCTCTAGACTCTGATGAGGATGTCACTGTGAATCTATGTTCCTCCCCCTACAGGTCTACTGTAAAGAAATGCCTCTTTTTGCATGATCACACCTAAGGTTTTGGACTGGTGCTGCTGGTTTTTCGACTCTGAGAGTGCACTGAGGCCTGTTAACCAGACCTCAGTGCCAGTGTCTTAACCCCTTTTATAGTATAAGTTGAATTGGCTACTCCCAATTGGCATAAGCTGACTTAATTAAAAGTCCCAAGTATATGGTACCTAGGGTATCTAGGGCATGTAAGACAGGGTGTCCCCCCAGGGCTGTGGCACAAATTTCGCTACCGTGCATGGCCGCACTGGGAACCTAAAGCAGCCCTGGCAATTTTGTAGGACCAGCTCCCCACCCTGACAGGTGGGGGTCAAGTGTCAAACACTGCTCCTTTTCTTACTGGGGGCCGATATTGCAAAAATGGCCCCCAGTAACATAAACATGCCCCCACTGCTGCAAAACCAGCCCCCACCTTTCCAGCCCCGAGAAATCACCAGATGCCCGTTTAAGCCAGTCTGGCCCCGCTACTGTGTGTCAGACAAGGTACAAAATGGCTCCCAGCCTGACACTGGAGACTGGAAGAGCAGTTTTAAAAGTTCAATGTTGCCATTTAAACCAATTGCAAAGTCCCCACTTCTCTTGAACAATATATGTGGGTCTCCCCTATAAAGGCCTATGGAGCCCTAAGGCAGGTAGCTTTATATTATTATTATTATTTATATTATTAAGTAGTGCATTTGCTTTTAATCTGTCCTAACAGAAATACGTCCAAATTGTCAGTTTGCTGAGGAAAAGTTAGCAGCCCCATTGGCTAACACAGAGTTACCTGCTGACCCCACAACCCAGCTAAATTCTGACTGGGACTACTAATGTGGGTATATCAGGGTATCATGTTAATCGTGGAATTGGACTCAACATGATGCCGAAGTCGAATTTAATGTCACTTTTAAGGAAAAACAACTTTTAGAAAGTTGCCACCCAGTAGCCCAGTTTGTCCAGTGGCCTCACACAGTTGCTGGCAACCAAGAAGCTTTCTGTCATCCTGGGGAGTAGTGCGAACAACTCCCAGGCTTAGGAAAAATGATCGCCTGCTACAGAGGGAGATGTGACCTCACCCTCGCAGGAAGCCATTCAGGGTGTTGGCCCAAAAGGTAACTTCCAAAGGAGAAGCCATCTTTGGTGGGCAAATGGCGTTGACACTCCTGAAGGGTTGCCCCTTTCTTCAGGTACAGAAGCTGGCAGCTGGAATACAGAGAGGAGACCAGAGCCAAAAACTGTTTTCCCGTGGGTGTGTAGCCCCCAGGTAGCCACACCGCTAGGGTGGGCTACCTAGCTCCTAGCGTCCAAGGAAGGGTTCAGACATCTTGGGAATCGTCATAATAGTACAACCTGGGATTGCTAGATGACACCCATAGCTGGAATTCGTCACAAGGAGGAAGGGATCCTGATAGCTCATTGGCTAATGACCACATCATTGCCCCAGGACACTTTCTGGGCAGAAATATGGAACCCCTGGCAACCTGAACTTCAGATCATGGTGGAACTAGAAAAGGACTGAAGAAGGCCTGCCCTGTTGACCCCTGGACCATGCAAAGAGAGGCTGCACCGTCTGCTGGACAGCATCTGCCGCACCATGGGCTAGCGAAAAACGGACTGTGCTAGTGGCTTCTGGCTTGACGCAAAATCACTACCAAGCCCCCGACCAATAAAGTGACTCTAAGAGTCAGTCGGCTGACCTCCTGGATCCAGCACCAGGAACATCAAAACTGAACCTGCCCAACTCGGCAAGTCAGTAGCCACTTCTGGAGAATCGCCACTGACTGCCGCAGAGCACCCCAAGAGACCGATCCTTGACTGCCAAAAGTCGCACCCGAGCTTGCCAGACTTAGGAGTGAGTCCAGACTGATCACCCAGGGGAGACACTAGCCTTCACCAAAGGAAATCGCTGGACCCGCTGTGACTGGAGACCGATATCTCAGCACCAGCTGGCCTTCCACTGGCTCAAAGAGGACTTTGAAGGACCCTGACCTCTGTGGCCAAAGTCGCCCCATCAGACCAGTGGACCGCGAAGTAACCGAGAAGACACCCCAGTCTACCACACACTACCCAGAGCATCCGTGAGCATCCTCTACCTCCTGTATCCTCATCATCAGGACAACTCCATTCAAGTCAATGGCGGTTGTGCTAAAAAAGTTTAGAACTTGACGGGAGAACTCTTGTGGGACAGGTAACCGTCCACATATCCTTTAGTCTCCCCTCCACATGACCTTCTCCCTGATGGATTTGGTCTCCACAGTGGGACCTGAGTAGCCTAACACAACTTTTTAAAACTTTTGAAAAGGTTACAAACTTTACAGTTACCAATGCTTGTTTGTTGTTGAACTGTGATTCACGTTTACTTTAAAAATCTATATCACTGAAACCTTCTGGTGGATTTTGTTAATCTTGGACTCTAAAAATTCATAAAAATAAAATCTATATTTATAAATTGGTGTTGGATGTCTTTCGTGTTGTGTGACTTTCTCATTTCGTTGTTTGGTGCTCCTAATGCTTTATACTTGTTCCTTTGTTTGAGCCTTTAGGCTCGAAGCCACAGCTACCCAAGGTTGAGATAAAGGTTTTACAGACCATCCTGAGTGCACCCAAGACAGATTTTGAACGTGTATTAGCCAGTAAGGTCACATGAGCATACCATATAACACACCCAAATCTTCACATCCACTCACTTCCTATGATTACCTCAGGGTCTGTGAAAAAATCATGAGTATAAGGGGGAAAAGGCGTAATGAGATGGAGAAAGAGAGACACAGTCCTGCAGGTTGGTTGTTGAAAAACCCAGACTAGATGCTTATGGCGCTGCTCCTTTGATTAAGGTTTGAGGGGTTTTCAATTCTCCAATTAGGGGACAGATAGCACCAATGAGTGATCTCAGTGATATGAACAGAGTTATCACAAGAAATTGAGCCAGGACTTACCTAGTGCAACATGCAGGTAGACTGAAACTTCCCATCAAGAGCATCTGGAGTTCTACTCAAGGAAGATGAAGTAAGATGGAATACCATTGCAGCATTGGTAATGAGGAAGCCTGAGAGGGAGACAAGGATGACGACCATAGAATATTGGCAAGTCCCAGTAACAATAGGACTAAGGAACCAAAGGAACTGAGAAGGTGAAAAACAACAAAGGTGAAGAATTAATACACCTTTTTTGGGGTCTTCTGGGTCTTTTATGGGATACCTTGCCTCGTGACCTGGCCAAGGGAACTGAGAAGTTGAAAAACACCAAAGGTGAGAGAATAAATGCACATTTTTTTAAAATTATTTGAGGTCTTTTATGGGAGAATGTGCCTGTTGATCTGGCAAAGGAGGCAGACGAATACACCCATAATTCAACAGCATGAGGTGAGAGTGAAACACTCCTTTGGGCTAAACCAAGATGTGATTGAGAAAGCCTCAAGCCAATGGCTGAAAGGGCCAGACCCAAATTCCACCTCTCTGGATAGTGTAAACAATATGTCTGGTTGACAGCTGTGCTATTAATTCCAGACCAAAAGGTGGAGAATGAAGACTTATTTAAAGAAATTCAGGCTTTTGCTTAGCAAAGAATCACATTCTTGTCTGCAATTACTAATTTTATACTGGGTTTTTGAACATTCTGGTCAACAGGAAGACGTAGTGCTTTGTGTTCTGGTTTATGAACAGGGGAAACAGACAAGTTTTTGTACTAACACACACAGGGTCAGGTGTTTAAAACAAAATCTACATTTCCCTAAAGTTCCACAAAATATTTATCCAGGAACAAAGAACATAATTTGTTGATCCCTGGAATGGCCATACTGGGATTTTTCAAGTGAACGGACCCAAAAATTACGGCTGCGTGTATCACTTGAGCACAAGAGTGCAGGATTCATCTAGACAGACATTCAATTGGTAAATAAGTACACAAAGTGTCTTCAGCCATGCCCTCTGTGAAGTCTTAGAGGAAAATGTAAAAGCTGTTGTGGTGGAAAAGCACCCTAACTACTGATGTCAATCATCACAGATTAGTAGTCACACATACTGATCAAACCTATAGTAGTCACACCTACTGATCAGTGAAGCACTAACGCTCATCCTCAATGCCTACATTGACTCAGCCACATTCCCAGTCACCTGGAAATATGCCACAAATCATGCCCCTACTCAAAAAACCATCCACAGACCCAGCCACGCATTCCAACTACAGACATATCTTCCTAACAAAACCAGCAAAGGTCTTGGAGAAATTAATCACCCGATGCCTCACTGATCACCTCAACTTTACGCAGTCGAAATTCAGGCCCAACCACTGCACAGAAACAGCACTCATTGCCACCATAGACAACATCTGCATGATCCTTGACAGAGGTGACATGCAGCCCTCATTCCCCTGGACCTCTCTGCAGCAAATGACATGGTCTCACACCCCATCCTCATGAGGCGCCTACTCAAGATTGGCATCTATGGCCCCGCTCTCTGCTGGATCTGCTCTTTCCTAACAGATAAAACACAAGCTGTGAGCCTAGCTCATTACTCCTCAAAAGCTTGCAAACTCATCTGCAGAGTAGCTCATGGCTCAGCTCTACCCTCTTCAATGCATACATAATCCCTCTGTGCATGACATCCACATTTTCTCCTATGCAGACGACACACAACTCATACTCTCTTTCTCGGGCAAGACCCCAAACACAAGACACAAGTTTACCACCTGCATTGCTGAAGTTGCTAACTGGATGAAAGTCAACTGTCTCAAGCTCAACATGGACACGACATAAGTAGTTCTCTTAAGCAAGAACACCTCACCATGGGGCTTCAACTGGTGGCCAGTCAAACTCAGACTCACATCCACACCCAGAACCCATGCCAGGAACTTTGGAATAATCATCGACAACAAACTGGACATGACCGCACAAGTCAACACTGTCAGTGCATCCTGCTTCCACACCCTGAAGATACTGAGGAACACTAGAAAAATTGTCAGTCACACACTAGTCACCAGCAAATTGCACTATGAGAACAGCCACTAATCTGGAATCACCAAGCAACTCACTAGAAGACTTCAAACACTCCAGAACTCGGCAGGCAGACTTAACCTCCCACATGGAACTTACATCACACCACACCTCAGAGTATTGAACTGGCTTCAGATACACAAATGTGCTTAATTCAAACTCCTCACAGACACATTCAAGGCACTCTACACCTCAGGCTCCACCTATGTGAACATTTGCATCTCCTTCCTCCAACCTCTTAGATATCTCTGCTGCACAGGACCCCAACTCGGACACATTCCACACATACACAGAACCAGATCAGGATGACGGGCGTTCTCTTACATCACTCCTAAAGCATGCAGAGACCTCCCACAGCACATGAGAGCAACCTCCTCACTTCTTGAATTCCGCAAGAAGCTGAAAATGCACTGGTATTTACACCGCAATCTTTTAGTGAAGTCGTCAAAGATTTTTCCCCATTGGTCATATGGACCTTTGTCGGTTGACCTGAAGTACTGTAAGGGAGAAGACATCAACAGTGCGTTTCTGACTTGTGAAGCCAATGTGACTCCACAATAAGGACTAGGAATAGCTAAACATGTTTCAATTGATTTTATTTTAGGCTACTAATCAATCCAGTATATAAGGAGAACAAAAATACGTTCAAGAGGTACAGCAATACCTCAGGTAAGCTGAACTAGCTCTGTAGATTGAGCTGCAATAAGATGAGACATAGAATAGTGACAATCACAATAATAAAGAAACTAATTAAAGCAAATTGGTGTTCCATACATAAACTTCCCTTCTTTCTTCCAAACATAGATCAATTACAGGACCATCTACCCAGGGTTTCTATTTAGGGAGCAAAGAACGTGTCAGCATAATATAGACTTTTGTAGAATCCATGAAAAATGGAAATAGCTTTTTAGCTCCAGCTTCACACATGCAAGAACATAGGTAAGTGGAGAGGTCTGGCTCTCTCCAAGTCTAAAGGGAAGGGGCATCATAAATCCCTCTGCTTTAGCAGCTTCAGCAAAGGGGGTGGTTCTTTACAGGCCTATTCAGTCTGCAACTTTGCAGACAAAAGCTCATAATTAATGCTGGAAAACAATGTCAATGGAAGAGCAAGCAGGAGCAAGGAAAAACGGCATTTGGGTAAATACAACAGGGACAGAAAGAAGGAATATTGAAAGGAAGGGTGAAAAGAAAGTATGGATGAATGAGTAGATGGATGAATGAGTATGTGGATGAATGTGTTGGTGAAAGGATGAGTGAATGATAGGTGGATGGACTAGTGAAAGGATGGCAAAGTAAAGGGATAGATGGATGGAGGGACAGGTGAAAGGATGGAGGAGAATATGGTTGGATGAATGGATTCGATGGATGGCAGAGTGGGTGGATGGATGGTAAAGTGAATGAATGGATAGATGGATGGCAGAGTGAATGGATGGATGGTTGGATAACAGAGTGGATGGATTGATTGATGAACGGCAGAGTGGATGGATGGCAGAATGGATTGATGGTACAGTGGATGGATGGAGAACAGAATGGATGGATGATTGGATGGATGAATGGCAGAATGTAGGGATGGATGGAAGAATGTCTATATGGATGGATCACACAGTGGATGTATAGATAGCAGAGTGGATGGATGGATGGCAGATTGGAGGGATGGCAGAGTGAATCAATCAGTGGATGGTGGAGTGGATGAATGGATGGATGGCAGAATTGAATGATGAATGCCAATGGATGTATGAATAGCAGAGTGGATGGATGGTAGAGTGGATGGATGGCAGAATGCATGGATGGATGACTGGGTGAATGGATGACAGAGTGAATGGATAGATGGGTTGATGGATTGATGGATTGATGGATGGATGGATTGCATATTGGATGGATGGATTGATGAATGAATGGATGAAATGGAATAGGGAAAGATTGAATGGTGAATGAAAGAATGAATGGATGACAGAAGGTGAAATAGTGGATATCAGTAGTTGGATGGAAGGAGAAAAGAATTAATGGATGGATGCATGGATGGAAGAGACAAGGAAGCTGTTCCATGGAGGATTCTGATCACTAGCTTTGCTTGCTTGGTGGCATCAGCACATTAGTTCAAAGAGGGGGCTATTTTAATTTTCTGGCTTCTCCCTTGCTAAAGGGAATCTGCCTTCTAACCATAAGAACACCAATTAAAATAACAGGAGATTCAGAATCCTCCTTAATACCTTTCACACCAACAGGAACCAACCAAATCGTGGGGGGGAGAGGAGCATCTGTAATATAACTGAGGTTAGGTTTCACACCGCATAGTAACTTGGACTGTAACCTGCAACCTTGAACATCTCTCCGTCCCAGTACATGATGAGCAGAGGGCCTCTTTCGGCCATTAATTCTTCACATTCACTGCCAAGTTCTTCCCTGCAGGCCTCACTATTGGCAGTCTAATACAGACAATAAGCCTTTCTTTAACTAATGAGAATCATGATCATGCACCTGCAAAGAAAGAAAGAAAAAAAATACTGGCAAGACTAAATACATTTCAAAGCAGGCATGTATTCAGGCTGAGTTAGCTCAGCGGTCAATTTGAACTTTAACTACATGGTTTTATATGCACAAATATAACTTTAAGAATCAGTACAAAACATGAATAAAGAATACATGACTGTGTTTCAGATATTCGTCAGTACACTTGTATATAAATGTCTAATCCCTACAGTGATTACAGTTCATTAATACATTTTAATGCTTCGCGCACAATCATGAAATTATGGCACTCAATGAATATAATGTAAGTTATAAGTATATAATTAAAGATTGTAACAAATAAAGGGTAGAGACTAAATTCCGCTGCTCCAAAGCTTAAGTCCTGGCTTTTCACTTAACCAGCCTACCATAGGCTGGGCGAGGCACACACACATGCTCAGCGCCAGTACTCCCTGATAGTGCACTTTACAAATACACATAACATAACAACATATCAACTACCGACAGCACTCCTGCATCCATCAGAATAGCAGTAATGCTACCAGATGTGCCAGAAGCACCAGGAGCACTCACATCACCCACATAGGAACAGTGTGATAATATTGACAGCAATCTGGCATCTCTCACACACTGGCAGTCAGGGCCGGACTGATCGAGAGGGCAATCAGGCAGTGCCCGATGGGCTGGTCTAACAGGTAAGTGTGTGGCCTTGTTTTGTGTTCAAGTGGGCCAGGTTTCACTGTTGTATTCCCTGATATTTCCACACACATTGGCTGCATCAAGAGCAAATGCACACAGTCTCCAATTCCTTGCAAAAACTTCATACAGCGTGTCTTTATATGTTCAAAACTGACCTCATTTGCAAAGGTGGTCCACTTTTTCAGGTATCTGGTTTGCTAGTGAGGATCACTTTCATGTTGGTGCCTGGGCCTATTTTTTGTCTTAGTCCGGCCCTGCTAGTAGTCCCACACTACCAGAAGCGCTCTCAAACCCCACCCACAGACTAGCAGTCACACAATGCAGACTACTAGCAACACAAGTGGGTGCAGCTGACAACTCAAAGCTGTTTGGGTACTTTGTGGGCGACGTTGTGGCTGGGTGAGAGTGGATGAATGCAAGAATGAGTCACTGGGTAGATTAATAGATCTCTGCAAGCATGGAAGAGTGACTGACTGCATGGCTATGAGTAACTGAGAACATGGATAGATGAGTGAATACATTAATGGAGCCTCCAGCCACTTTCAATACGCCAGACGGATTGGCTTTGACAAAGCTTATTTTTCTATTGGGAATATTTTACCGGTGAGGTAGGAAAGTGGTTCCTCGAAAGCTCTTGGAGGCTTGCTTTAGGGCAGAAGAATGTCCCTGTGGTGTCTTTATTCCGCTCTTTCCAGTTATGAGACCACCACAGCAGCAGGGAGGGGGGACTGGACCAGCAGCAAGCAGCGGACACAGCTTGAAGGACCAGGTTGTGCTGTCTCTCGTCTTTTTAATGTGCTCCACGTCCGCCGATCAAACGCAATGACACGACTTCTTCTCTTGCACAACCCCGCCTCGGAGCCCCACAGCATCTCCGTCCCAGATGCGCTCATAAAACCAGCAGCTAACCCACTTTTTCCAGACTTCAGTTGCATCAGGAATTTCCCCTGTACTTTTGCCTGGAAACACTTTAGGGCCCTCTGTTCCAGATGCAAATAATGACAAACTGCAACAAATGCTAGTGGTAAACCCAAAAACACCCCATTGGAGCCAGTGATTTATAAGGCGCCCCAGAGGCCCGTAACAAGTACAGTTTTCATCGTAAATCACACGTGGCTTAAAAAACAGCCCCGGGTTCGACATGCTTATATCTGAACCCGCCTATGTACAGCATCACAGCACATAAACTCTCACAATCGGTCCCAGAAAGAGTCATTATAGAGAGTAAACAGAGGGCACTTTATGTGGTCTTTTTAGGTTTGCCTTGAAAGCTCGTCTCGCCTGACCTTATGTGGTCAACGGAACAAGAGCTGTAAGCACCACTCCCGAGAGAAGGGCTTTAGTTGCAGCTAAATGTTGATGGCTTTGAGTACAAAATTTGATTGGGCCAAAATTGAGTTTCTCCATTGAAAAAAGCGCTTGTTCTGCACTTTTTGACTTTGTGGGAAAGCATATGCTCAATACAGCAGGGTAGAGTCGGTTATGATTACAAGTCAATGATCAGGACTATAGGCCTGTTTCTTTTATTATGAAAAGTTATGACAAAGGCAATAGGCCAGACTACCTTATTGTGAAAATCACCTAAGGTAGCCAATACGCCTGCATGGGTGGATTGTCATTACGCTGCTTTAAAGCATATAAACAAGCATTTTGCTGCATGGAATCTCGCAGATTACGGCAGTAGGTAAAGGTTTTGGCGTTGGTTATCCCCTGTGTCAAAGCCTGTGGGAAGAAGATCTGAATCTTTGATATTCCATGTTAGTAAGAGTTGTATATTGTTTTGCCAACTTAAACTGTATACATACTTGTAAATGTATAACTTGAAACTGACAGTTGCTTTATGGGAAAGCATATGTGAAATATAAGAGGCCTGAGTTGCTCACAAGACAGTGATAAAGGGTATAGGCCTGATTGGTTCAATGGAAAAGGTTATGTAACAGGTCAAATCTTTTTAAATAAAAATGTACAATAAATGCAGAAGGTCTGACTTATTTCTAATAAAAATCAAAAGTTAACACCACTTGGCCTTTGAGGGTGATTGTTTTTGTTATTGCATGGTGTTTGCCTGTAGACAGGTACTGTGTTACTTGTATTTTCCCAGATTACTGTAGTTTCCGCTGCTGACAAACCTTGTGGGTAGAGTTGTACACTTGGATGATCGTTAGTTAATCGTCTCAGGAGGGGTTGAATTCTGGTTATCTAGCTGTATTTGGTGTACATTTATACTTTTCTGACTGTATGCCTGAGGCCTGCCTTGTGGGAAAACTTATACAGAATTCAGTAGGCCTGAGTTAGGTATGGTGGCAAGTCAATGATAATGGCTATAGGGCTGATTGGTTCATATGTATGTCAGGTGCCATATGTCAGACCTGTTTATTACGAAAAACTACTACAAATTAAGTTGGCTTTACCAATGTATTGTGAAAAGCGTTTGCTGAAGCCAATATGTCTTTAAGAGTGGATTGTCATTACACTATATTAAAGGTTGTAGAAAGATATTTTGTTACATGGAATCGCATAGATTACCATAGTAGGCAAGGCATTAGGTGCTGGTTACAAAAACTTGGAGTTGAAGGTTTGTAATGTGATATTCTTTTTTAAGAAGGGCTATACATTGTTTTGTCAACTGTAACTTTATACATGTTTGTAATTTTGCTGACTGTTCGCTTGATAGCTGCTTTGTGAGAACATTATGTTCGATATAGTAGGACTGAAATGGTTATGGTGATGAGTCAATGATAAAAGCTATAGGCCTGACTCTTTGATTGAAAACATTATGTCAGATGCCACTAGTTTGATCCGTTTATTGTGAAAAATGACAACAAAGGCATTAGGCCTGATTTATTTAGTGTGAGAATCAGATATTAAAGCCACTGGATTTTTTATTTTTTATTTTAAATATCTTTATTAAGAAATTGCGCAACATGTAACAATATATGCAGATGGAAATCCCGCAAACAGTAAAGAAGACCACATCTGTTACATACATTGTAGGGATAACCATACATAAACAGCCCGGTATATTACGTGGAGAAAAGCAACGTGGAACAAAGCAGGAAGGACAGGGGAACGCCAGGGAGAGACCAAGTGCTGATGAAAATGGTAGCGAGGAATCAGTAGTGTGTGTGCACGGAGGGGCCGTACACCATGATCCATCCCCGGCGGCCGCCGCCTGCGGAGTGCTAGCAGAGGGCGCGGGAGAGGCCGCAGAGGGCAAGTCGCCCTGGCGCTGGAGGTAAGAAACAAGGGGACCTCAAATGTCAATCGGACAGCTGGTTGCCAGAACCAGGTCCCAGAATTCGGACATAAGTGTCTGAAAGCACGCAGCGTCTTCGAGCCAAGCGCTGACCTTGGGTGCAGACCCTTGTGCCCAGTGCATGGAGACCCTATTCCACGCTAGAACAAGCAGCATGGCAGTCAGCTTGTGGGAGACATCTGGGCAGTATTTCACAAAGCCTAAGAGGCAGAGCAGTGGGTCTGGCGTGACGGGCTTGGAGGTAATCTCAGCGTTGGCGGGGCACACATCGCGCCAGTAGGCAGAGATCTTTGGGTAGAGCCAGGTTAGGTGGGAAAAGTCAGCAGCGGGAGCGGAGCTTCGTAAACATCTGTCGCTGGGAATGGGGCCCATTTTGTGCAGCAGGACAAGCGAGCTGTATAATCTATGCAGGTATTTAAAATGCAGGCGGTAATTGGAAGACAGGCGTTTAGTCTGATTGCAGCAGTACAGCCAGACCTCTTGAGAGAGATCGGTGCTCAAGTCCTCACTCCAGGCGGCGCGGGCGCGGTCAGCAGTAGTCAGGGATGCCGCCACCGTGAGGGCGTAGATCCTGGTGACCAGCTTGCGGGGGGAGCTGGATGTGTGAACAAAGTCGAGGACAGCTATTGAAGGGGGCGGCAAAGGAAACGTGTGGTGAATCTCCCTGCAGGACGCTCTGAGTTGGTAATACAGCAGCGTGTCCATGGGGCCGGACTCGGCAGCAAGAGTGAAAAAGGTATTATCAGGATAAAGGTCCAACACCGTGGTTAGACCCAGGCGGGTTGCATGCTTAACCATTCCGACAGTTTGCAGAGGGGGGAATGCCGGGTTGTGCGCAATGAACATGGCATTAGCGGAAAGCATACTAGAGCCGGAGAATCTCCTGAGTCCATCCCAGGCCCCGCCCAAGGTTTCCACCGTGTCTATTTCACTGCGCGGGGGTTTTACAGGGGCAAAGAGAGCGTCCAGGAGCAGCCAGGGGGCAGCGAGGTCAACCTCCACCACAACATGAGGCTGAAAAGGCGTCGGGTGCAACCAGAAGTGGAGGAAGTTGGCTTGGCCGCTGAGTATGTATAATTTAAAATCTAGGGCACCCAGTCCGCCACGCGATAAGGGCAGTGTGAGAATTTTGTATGTGATACTGGGCTGGCCCAGACGAGGGTGATTATAAGTGAGCGGAGTCTGCGTAAAAAGTGAGCCGTGAGAGGGAACTTATGTTCAAGAATAAGAAAAGAAACTTCGGAAGCACCACCGTCTTGGCGATGGCGATGCGTCCCGCAAGGGAAAGGGGCAAACGTCGCCAGAGGTGAATCTTGGTCTCCAACCAGTCCACTGCCCAGCCGAAATTTGCCTTCCAAAGTTCATCCACATCCCTGCTGAGCCAAATGCCCAGATATCTAGTGGATCTCAACGCCCAAACAAACGGGTAGTCCGGAGTGAAGGGGACGGGACGTCCGTGAGGGAAAAAAGAACGGACGTACCCCAGTTGACCTGAATGCCGGAAAGACCCCCCGAAGCGCACCACCTCACGGACCAAGGGGCTGAGATTCTCCTGTCAATGGCGGACGTAGAGTGGGACGTCGTCCGCATACATGGAGGCGACCAAGGCACAAGCCGCGAAGCCGAGACCCCTCTGGGTGTGGTGTTGCCAGAACCTGGCAGCGAAGGGCTCTATAGCAATAGCGAAAAGCATGGGTGAGAGTGGGCACCCCTGCCTTGTGCCCCTTGCGACGGGGATGGGCTCCGTGTTGTGACTGTTTAGCCGAAGGCGAGCAGTGGGGAGAGTGTAAAGAACCTGGACTTTGTGCAGAAAAACCGGGCTAAAGCCTAAGCGAGGAAGAATGTAAAAAAGGAATGGCCACTCAAGAGTATCAAAAGCTTTGGTGGCATCCAAAAGGACAGCCACGGTCGGGAGAGCGGGGTTGATTTGATGGAAGACTGCAAAAATAGTCCGGAGATTGTGTGAGGTGGCATGGCAGGGAATGAAGCCGGACTGGTCTGGGTGCGCTATCAGGGGCATGAGAGGGAGTAGGCGGGAGGCTAGCAATTTGGCAAAGATCTTGTTATTGGTGTTGATGAGAGACAGAGGGCGATAGGAGTCATAGAGCTCGGGGGATTTGTCCGGTTTAACGAGGAGCATTAGTAGGGCCTTGTGGAGCGAAGGAGGAAAATGGCCACACTGAAAAACATCATTGTACATAGCGGCAAGGTGAGGAACCAGGAGGTGCGCAAAAGCCTTGTAAAAGGATGTTGGCAGGCCGTCGGTGCTGGGAGCCTTGTCGTCTGGTAGGCCATTAATAGCAGCCAATATCTTCTCCTTGGAGAAAGGCTCATCAATTCCCGGTGGATGTTACCCAGCCAGAGAAGCTGAAGAGTATTGAAATATTGATCAAGGATGTCGCGTGGGGGCGCAACTCCAGCGGTGTAGAGTTGAGAGTAAATCTGGCCACCACCTCCTTAGGAGAGGTCGTTCTATCCGGGCCTCCATCCTGGAGTGTGGCGATATAGAAAGCGGCATGAGGCTGCCGTAGGGAATTGGTTTGGAGTTTTTCCTGGGCGATCTCCCAGAAATGAGAGCTCCCTATTTGCCTCATCATTAAAATCAGTGAGTTTACCCCTAAGCCGTGCCAGGGTGTCGGGGCTAGGGTCCAAAGGTTGCATGGAATCCAGCACTTTGATCTCCTTCTACAAACGCTCGAGAGCACCACGTATAAAGCAAAGAACGCCTGATTGCTTAGAGATACATTCACCCCAGATCACCACCTTGAAACCCTCCCAGAGCGTGGAGGGGGAATAGATGGAGCCAGTGTTGAGTTCAAAAGTTAGTGATTGCCGTTTGGATCTCGTTGCAGAAAGCAGAGTCCCGGAGCGCATTGTGGGGCCGCCGCCAGGAGAACATGCACCGCGGGGAATGCGGGAGTAGCACTCCGAGGCGCACGGGAGCATGATCAGAGAGGGTGCGTGCCATATGCTCCATGGAGGTGACACATGCAAAGGCGTCCAGAGGTCCAGGCAGGACCAGCAACCTCGCGAGCCCGTCACACATGTGCCCTCGCAAGCTCCTGGGCAAGTGTGCCGCCAGGCATGTGCCCTCGCTAGCTCCTGGGTGAGTGTGCCGCCACGCATCAATCAGAGAGTTATTGGTTAATATGGAGTACAGGAGAGAAGTCGCATGTGGGTGCAGAGCATTGGGCCCGGAGCGGTCAAGGGTGGCAGAGGGTGTGATATTAAAGTCGCCTCCCCAAAGCAGAGCAGCAGGGCCCAGGGAGGAGATATGCTGCCACACCTGTGCGAAAAACTCGGGGTCGTTAGAGTTGGGGCCATAAACCGCTGCAAGAATTAGAGGTTGAGCCAGGAGTGTGCCGCGAAGGATAACAAAGCGACCCCCGGGGTCTACAATAACCTGAGAAGTGTGCCAGGGAAGCCCTCTGCACATTAGGATGGATACTCCACGAGAGTAGCTGGAGTAGAAGGAGGAGTGGGTTTCGCCCCAGTATTTAGAGAGAAGTCTGGAAGATGTGGCGGGAATCAGGTGGGTCTCCTGGAGGAAACAGATGTCTACCTTATGGCGGACCAAGTGGGCGTGTACCAGGTGGGCCTTATGATGGTCGTTAGGATCCCTGACGTTCCAGGTCCAGAGTGTGGTGTTCGTCATACCGCAGCGCCAGAGAAGTGAGTGTCGGATGGGGGCAGATGTGCAAAGGGAAGCATGAGCAATTGAAAAGAGATATGCAGTGCAGAATCTAACAGAGCAGAAGACATGTTGCGGAAAACAGCATGAAACAAAACATACAACCAGCCTCGAGAAAGAGGCCACAAACCCAGTGAACCAAACCCCCCCACCACCCACACTAACCCCCACAATTAGGTTGAAAAGCCAACCCCACCCGCCCTAGGGAGCCCCAACTGGGAAGGGGAAGATCAGAAACAAGATAGGGAATCATCCCGTGGAGGCATGGTACAGCCCGGCGTACACCCCTGCCACAAGGACAGGGTAGCCAAGCCACAAATGATTGTGGACAGCGATATTAGTCAAAGGGGGGCGGTAGAGCACCCACGCGCCGGGGGCACATTAAGTAGATGCACATGAGGCATAGGGAAGCCAAGATTAGGAGCCAGTATATGCTGTGCGGAGTGAGAGGTAAAGGTAGGGCCGTTGCATTAGGAACAGTCGGTCGCCCAGAGAAACCCCTAAACCCAATGGCCAGCAAACGTGAGAACAGCAAATGAAAGTAGGATCAAGTGCGGCTACAGAAGCAGGTAATAAGCTAGCCAAGGCAAATAACATCCAGTCAGAGAATACAAATCACAAGAACCCAGTAGTGGAGGCAATAATCAGTCATTGTCACTCAAATAGCCATCAGCAGCCGCCTGGGAATTGGATGGAGTAGATCGTTGCGACTTGTCTAGTTTTTTCGCATAGGCCAGTGCTGCCTTGGGGTCCGTGAACGCGTGAACTTGAGTGCCTTGTTTGACTCACAGCTTAGCTGGGTAAGCCAAGGAGTAGGAGACGTCATGTTTCTGACGCAGTGTCTTGGCCGGGAGGAACTCGCGATGGGCAGCCTGCACTGCCATCGTGTAATCAGGGTAAAAGGCGAGAAAGTTCCGCTGATGGCGAATTTCACCCTTCTCCCTGGCTGCGTGTAGAACAGCATCGCGGTCCCTGAAGTTTAGCAATTTGGCGATTATCGGGCGAGCAGGCAGGCCAGGAGCGGGCCGAGGACCCAGAGAGCAGTGGGCACGCTCAACGATGAAAACAGGGGAAAGAACAGGTCCCGGAGAAGTTGCTCAACAAAGTCTTCTATTTTGGAGATGTTGGAGGATTCGGGCACACCTGTAATACGGAGGTTGCTCCTACGGGAGAGCGCCTCTAAATCCTCATTCTTTTTTCTTTATCAGCTCTAGAACTTTGTCCATTTGGAGTAATTTATGAGGATCTCAGGTTGCGGCGTCCTCAACATCGGAAACTCTCGCTTCCACAAGAGTCAGCTGTGCATCATGCAAGTCAACCTGGGCTTTGACTGTATCCAGATGGGCGGACAGGTGGTCAAGCTGGGTGGCAATGCCAGTTACGGTGGCTTTCACGTCTAACATGATGGCTTTGAGGTCGTCCTCTCGAGTAGGGGTGGGCGAAATTTGCCAAGCTCCGCGAAATGGTAAAAAATCTTCGCAAGCACACAGAAATTCCGCAAACACGCGGAATTGCTTGTTCGCGATGCTTTTTCCTGTTCGCGAATGCTGTTTGCATGCTCGGGGGGAAATATCTTGCAAACACGCATTTTGAGATCACGAACAAGTAAAAAATACCACGAAGCCGCGGAACGCAGAATTTTGGGCAATTCCGCGTTCTCCGCGGAACGCGAAATTACCCAAATTCCTCAATTTCCGCGAGCGTAATGGAATTTACCACCCAGGCTTACTCTCGAGTCGGGCCAATCTCAGTCTGGGCGGTGGGCTCGCCCGTGTCCATGGTCGCCCCATCCTGTTGCGTTTGCCTGTGTTGATCAAAGGCCAGTTTGGGTTGCTTGGGGTCAGCCTTCCCCATGGCCGGGTCGCAGTCCCCACACAAGCGCGCTACCGGAACCGCCGAGGATCTGGAGGCAGAGAGGCAGCGTAGAGAGAGGCAGCTGCCAGCGAGAGGGAGAAAGGCCATGGGCGGCTTGTTAGACGGTGTGACAGGCACAGATCCCAAGAGAGAGGCTGATGCAGGAGGGTACCGACCAGGAGACACAGGCCAGCAAGGTCAGGTCCAGCAAAGGGAGGCAGCATCAGACCAGAACCCTATGCAATCGTGCAGATCAGAGTAAGAGGCGATGAGGCGTTGAACCACACATGTGTGATTGGAGATCAGAGAGGTGGTGGCAGGCGCAGGCGGCACGCCGGGCGAAGGAGCCGGGTGGGGCCGGAGGCAGGGAATTGAGGCGAAGGAGAGACAGTTCCACCTCGCAGGCAGGCTAGGATAGGGTCCCCCCAGAGGCCTACATCGCACCGGGCACCAGCACAGCAGACGTGTCCTCCGGTGGCGAAGGAGCAATGAAGGGCTGGTAGGCACCTCCACACACAGCGGCAGGCGAATATGGGCCACAAATTAGGTCCGTGAACCACCGAGACGGATGGGTGCCGGCGTGATGAGCCCGATGTGCAGGGCAGCAATGGGAGGCCTCTCGCTCCACATCAGGCAAGAGGACCGCCGCGGAGCCTCCAACTGTCACAGCAGAGCAGCAGGGACACTGTGGTAGGCCCGTGCCCGTAGGGGCGAAGGCAGCGGGGAAGCACAGGGAGCGCTCCGCCCACGTCGCAGGGCCCAAATGAGGCAGCGGGGAGTGAAGTCCTCAAGTGGCGCCAGATAGCACCTGTCAGCGGGAGGAAAGGCCTGGGCCCCACGGTGTGGCACGCATGCCCCCAACCCAGCCACGACTTGCCCCAGCAGCAGCACGACCTACCGGGATGAAGAGATAGCTAGGCGGCGGGCGGATGACAGCATGGCGCCCCGGTGGGGTGATGCAGGCGGTCTACAGCTCCGGAGCAGCCTGGCACAGTCACAGGTCGAGCGCCGCCAGGTAGGCTCGGCAGCCGCGCCCAGGATCAAGGAAGGCGGCAATGCCTCGGTGTAGCGCCGGAGTTGAGCACCCACCGGGGGTTCAAACGGTGCCCCCGGATGCAGGGAACCAGGATGGCGTGGGGTGGAGGATCAGCACCTCCAAAGTCCACAGGATCGTGACAGATTTAACGGCTTGGCCGGCAGAGCCCACTCAAAGTGCAGCCATCGTGCAGCCGGCTAAGCCACGCCCCCCCCAAGCCACTGAATGTTTAAGGGTGGGTTGTTATTACAGTGTGCTAAAGCCTTTAGATAGGTATTGTGATACATGGATACTCACTAATTACTGTAGTTGACAAGGATTTTGGTGTTGTTACTTTCTTTGACAAATCCTGAGGGTTGAAGATTTGCACAGTGTTAATCCTTGCTAGACACACTAAGAAGGGACCTGCGGGGATAGTTGTCTACCCAGCCCTAGTCATAAGAACACCTAAAACACTTACATGTATACCAAACATAGGGGTCTTTCTCTTCGAATGTCATTTAGATTCTGCTTCCCCTCATGACAAAATAATGAATGGGCAATGGGCTACTGGCTCCATTGCCCTGTGAGTTATGACATTTTGCATTGTTATATGAGCACATCCACCTGAAAATGAGTGCACTTCAGTACCTGGTCTAATGAGCCAGGCACTTTGGGCCTAATTTAGATCTTGGAGGAGGGAAATACTCCATCACAAACGTGACAGAGTTCCCGTCCGCCATCTTCTGATTCCAAAAAATTATATAGAGATTGTAATTCAACAGATGGGATATCCGTCACATTTGTGATGGAGCATTCCATCCACGAAGTTCTAAATAAGGCCCTACGTTTTCCATTATTTCCATTCATTTCATCCCTTCTTTTCCTTTTTTAGGCCATATGCAGTACTCCCCTCCCCCATCGCAATCCTACCAGGCTGCTTGGTTTACTTTTATTATTTTATTTTATCTTGCATATGCTCGTGGAATTTGCATGCCTGTTTAATTGTGGATGGGTAAGTGGGTGAATGCAGGGATGAGTGGGTGGATAAAAGGATGTAAGTTTGCAAGGATAAGTTATAAAGTGCATGCATGATGACCTATTGAGTGTCCAAACCCATCAGTGAGTGAAGAGACACTTTATTTCATAATCCAGACCTATTGGCAATGCCAGTGCATGTTTCATGGGCAATCAGTGGAAGACAATCTTGGGAGACACTTTTATTTCCAAAAGAGGTGTAGGCGGTTGAAGAAATAGCAGTAACAGTAAGTAAACTTTATTATTCGATTAATTAAAATCATTATATTATTTATGCAACATGTATAAATACAATAAGAATGATATTCAATACAATTCTGTTTTTCAATTGTGAATAAAAAACTTTCTAGGTGGGTAAAGGAGGAGTGGAAACAACTGATTTCCTGGGCTAACAGCTAGAATGTTAAAATACTTCTTGCGCTATTTGCAAATGAGCGACTTAGCAAACATTTAAAATAAACTGTTATTGGCTCTGCTTGAAGCCATGAGCTTGTCTAAGAAAAAAGTGCTTGTACAAGCATACAAATAAATCTGTCTTGAGGACTTTTAAAATTCTTGGTCTGGCTCAAATAGGGACAGGATCAGTGTAATCATGACCTGTAGTCATATCATGGCTTAAGGCTATGAGCTAGTCCAGAAGAAAAGTGCTTGTGCAAGATGAGAACTTGTACAATAGGGCTAGTTTAACTCAGCATTTAAAAGTGATTGCCTTACTGCTGTGCTATGGCTGATTTAGCTGGTTTTGTCCCAGGAACAGGGAGCGCTCCCATTTGTGTTGTTAAGGCAGGAATTCATGTGTGGAGTTTGGCTCCAGTATTTCACAGGATACCAGATAGAGTTATTTAGGAAGTGGGTCTGGATTGTGAGGGGCTGCATCGTCCCCTTCCTCTGGAAGGGCAGGTGTTTGAGGATGGCGATTTTGGTCTGGCTAGTTGAGTGCCTTCCTTAAAGCCCTGTCGACTCCTTGGAGGTATTTTGCTATTCTGGAGATTACTCGGGGGTCTCCAGAGTTTAGGCAGGCTAGTATGTCCTGTTTGCAGTAGTGCACCCTTGCCTGATTTAACGAGGGCCATAACCAGCGGAAGTTTAAAGTGGACTTGCAGTTACAGATGGTGTGAATTGTGCCCTCCTTTGGGTGTCTGCACAGTCTGCAGGCCAACTCTCCTTCCGCCCTCAGCCATGGTGCCACATGTGTGTTTGACAGGAGGACCAACTGACACATTAGTCCCTGCGGATCATTATTATCCAGACAGGTCTCACATATTTTAATTAGGTTGGTACACCACCAGAATAAACTCAATCTCCATTGGTGACACCAAACCTATTTTAAACCACAAACACACCCACTCACTACACTGTTATCACTTATCCCCACGCACCTATACGGCTGTCTCTTAAAAGATCTCAAAAAAAGAGCCCCTACGCGGGAGCCCGTCGGGCATTGCAGCGCCGGCCCGACGAGGAACACAGCCCAATGATGAAGCATGACACCTTGCTAGGTGTGTGAGGGCAATCAATAAGAGACTTGCTTCTCCCCCCCTTTCCCTCCTCCCCCTTGAGGAACTGCATACCCTCTGCCTTTGGCATACTTTTGGAGCATTGTGCAGGACCTCGTAAAAAAGCTTTTGGTTCCTTTCTCCTCATAAACATTTGACAGGAGGATGCCTAGGAAAAGTTTCAAGAAGTTACCTTTTATTCTGCTGCTAAAGACCTCATCCAGGTATTGCTGCGGCTTTAGGGAGATGTAGCTGCTTAATACCATCCAGGCATGGCCACGTTTCTCAAGGAATACTCTGTCTTCTAGGGATGATGTTACTTCTGATGTTTTATTGATCACTCTTTTGAAAATGTTGAATGCGGAGTTCTAGCTCCTGAGGCATATGGAAGCTTTTTGATTTTTCACCCATTTTGAAGGAGTGGACTAGCTGTAGTAAAGGCAAAGGTGCAAATGTGTAATCGAGGATGTATGACCGTACCAGGCATTCCATTGGCATTCCATTGTAACGCATGCTGTTACAATGCTACCATTACATCGCAAATCCATTTCCATGCATAGCCTTTACCACACATGCCTTAACAATGAATTTCGCTGAAAAAGCATGAATGGTAAAGGCATGTGCGTGGTAAAGGCTTCACAAGTAAATATAATTATTTTACAGGTAAGTATAAATCCTACATATTTATATATTTTATTGCACAAAGTCCAGAAGGTCGGGCTTGTACTCGCGGCGGTCCTGGATGGACTCTGGTACTCCACAGTATTCCTAGTACAACCAAGTTTTCTTTCTCCAAGAAAATACCAGGATTCTCAGGGATGCTTTAATTAATTTATTAGCAGAAAATTTCCTCCACCAATGCGTTTTGCCTTTCGGCTTGATCACGGTATGGCTTGAGTAAAATTGTTTCCGTTTACATACACATGCAGCAGGTGACATTGAAAGAGGACAGGCATAACATGAAGAGTCACTCTGGGCAGTTTCTATCAGCGCCATTTTCAAATATCACAAACACATATTTTTTCTTGTAAATTTATCATGAAACATGAAGTAAATGTTTCCTCGCTGTTTCTACAAAATCCAGTTATAATATATCTTCATTTCATTTCTTTGTATATGTATGCATATAACATAAATAACAAACAGTTATAAACACTGAGTTGGCCAGAATTTTGATTCACCTTTCTCAACGTGTAAGTTAATATTTTGTCTTCACTAATCCTGCCCCAGTGGGGATTTCTCTAAATGTTTAGGCAGCACTAATCTTGCCCCAGTGGGCATGCTTGAGAGACATTCTATTTATGTGTCTTTCTCAAATAATTTTGGCCACAAATCTTCAAATTCCCACTCTGCTTGCCAAATCGTCCCGCCCCAGTGGGCATATATTTAATTAAAGTTGCCAATACATACTCTATACATGATATTCATACTGAGTTTTGGCATTTCTCAGAGACATTTATGTATATACATTTCAACCCAAGTTGGCCTATATTTTATACAAGACTCATGGTATCAACTCACAATCTATTTTACAAACAATTCTGCCCATGTGGGCATTTCTTTATACAAGATTATAAATTCATAATCAATGTTCTATACATGCCATAAATACAAAGTTCATCATCTCCATGTTTATACACTTTTCCTGTCTGTTATTTTGCTGAAACTTTTCTTATCTGTCTGACTGTTATAACTGTGATCATTCGCTCACTATTCTTTCAATTGTGCTTTCTTCCTGTGTACAAACATGGAATAAAAATAAAAAAAATAAAAAAGATATGTTAAAAGATTAAATATATATATATATATATATATATATTTATTTAAAAAAGCCACATTGCAAAGTATTTCCAAAAAGAGGAACTTCCATACACACATTTAACAAATTGCATTTGATTAAAAACATGGAAGAGACTTTTACTCTAGTCCCCTTATTCATCCACAGACGGAGATAACTCCTAGCTGTACCTACAGTTAATCATCTTTAATATGCAGAATTGGATGTATAGCCGATATTCAACGTACATTTCTCCTATCCCAGATGTATAGACAATTCCCCGCTGGAACTCAAACCAGTGGGCATTAGAGTCTCAAAATCAATTATATATTTAGATCCAAAAACTCTCAATTGACGTTCTCTAACGCCTCCTCTTTCCTGTGGTCTAATTGCATCCAACACCAAAAAGGACAATAATTTCTCTTTCTAACCATGCAATTCCTTGAAGTGACGAGCTACAGTGTAGTGCTCATCATAACAACTTATAGCTTGTTGGTGGTCCAGTACCCTCTTTTTATCTCTGTGTATGGTACTTCCTATGTAGTATTTACCACACGGACAGATTAGGCAGTATATACAGAACTCTGTATTACAGTCGAAATTTACTTTGATCTTGAATTCGCTCCCATTGTTTGGGACCTTAACCTTAGTGCAGTTGTTACTATTGACACAAGCTTTGCAGCGCATGCAACAAGCAAAACCCGTAATTCTTTCAACTTGCTGCCCCACCTCCTGTGAGGTTACTAGGTTGCAGCTTAACTCATCCTTTAAGGATCTGCATTTTCTAAAAGTAATTTGGGGGGATTCATGTACATATTTTTCAAGTATAGAGACTGTCTTTAAGATGTGCCAGTTTTGATAGAAGATTTTTCAAATCCTGTATGCCTGGTTAGAGTATGTTGCTATAAATCTCACCTGGCTATCTGTTCCATCACTTTCTTTTTGTCTTGGATGCAATAGGTCAAATCTTTGCATCATATCAACCTTCGCTATAGATTGTCTAACTGTTTTCTTGCTGCAGCCCTGTTCTTCAAACCTTCTACTCATCACCAACCTCTCCTCTACATATTCTCTTTCTGTGCTGCAGTTTCTCTTGGCCCTAATCAACTCCCCATAAGGGATGCTATGGATTAAACTAGATGGGTGTGCACTGGTAGCTTTTAGGAGGCTATTTCCGGCAGTTTCTTTTCTATGCAACTTGGTCACCAGTTGATGTTCCTGTACTGTAACCTCCACATCCAGAAACACGATCTTTTTCCTACTCATATGTAATGTAAAACATAGATTAATATAATTCTCATTAATTGATGACAAAAAATGACTCCTCATTGCCTTTCCAAATAAAAAAAATAACATCAATAAAGTTTGTCCACATCACAATTTGTTCACTTTGGGTCTCCCAGTGATTGGACACCAGCTCCTTCCACCAGCCCATGAAAAGGTTCGCATAGCTGGGGGCAAAGCAGATGCCCATTGCCGTACCTTGTGTCTGCTTGCATATTTTTTTGATCAAAGAAGAAAAAGTTATTCGTTAAACAGTACCACACCAAAGAAAAAGTTATTCGTTAAACAGTACCACACCATTTCAATCAATATCTCCGTGTGGAGTAACAATGACATTGGCCTGGCACGTAGAAAATGTCTAATAGCCTGGATCCCCAGGTCATGTCTGATACACGTGTAAAGACTGGTCACATCTAGCGTAATCAACATGTAATCCTCTTCCCATAATACTCCATCAATCATCATTAAAAAGTGTGTTCTGTCCTTCAAGTAGGCTGGTAGAGCTGTCACAAAGGGTCTTGGATAATGGTCAATATATTTAGAAGTCATCTCCATTTGTGAGCCAATTGAGGAAACTATAGGTCTCCCTGGCGGTTTCTGTGCATCTTTATTCAATTTTGGAAGTAAATATAGGATTGGGATTCGGGGATGTTTGCTATACAAACTTTGATATTCATCCCACTCCAACATGCCTCTATCCTTCCAACATGTCATTGTATTTTAAATTAGATGCTAATGCCTCTGACTTAGTAGTTATTATATAACATAACTGATTGCTTAACTGTTGGACGCCTTCCCTTAAGTATGCTAGGCTCGAAACATGTCGACCATTAGGGTTTGGGAACATTAATTCCAACAATCTTAATTATCCCCTGTTTTTAGGTCTTGCCTATTCTATCCCGCAGGGCTGGAGAGGCGAGATTTTAGTAAGCAGTCCGAAAAGTCTACCTAGCTGCGGATCGCGTACAGTTCATGTGAACACAATCACGCGCATTGTCAACAACTGCCACAACCACGCGCATTCTTTACAGCTTCCATTTTCTACCAGACACTTCATGCGCGCACGCTGCGCTCTCCCTCTGTTGCCACACGCATTCAGCTGACCAGGCTGCACACCCCCTCACTCTCCATATGGTCGCACGCCTTTTCTTTGATCTCCGCCGCGCGTTCTCACAGGCTCCTCTCTGCCCACGCGTCTTCTCTTTCTTGCATCTTTTTCTGATTTTTGGCTTTGTGCGACTGACTACTTGACCTCGTGCCTATGAATTTTGCATGCGTCTATTATATTTATTTACTTTGAATGTTTGTTTTTTTTAACCGCCCACGCGTCTCTCCTCTTCCATGTAGTTCCCCTCCGCCTTTTCTTTCTCGCATCTTTTTCTGATTTTCGGCTTTGTGCGACTGACTACTTGACATCATGCCTATGAGTTTTGCATGCGTCTATTATATTTATTTACTTTGAATGTTTTTTTTAATTTCACTTTACGCACCCAAACACGTTCATTGTTTCCTTTCCTTCGTACATTCTTACGCGAAACAAAAAATCACTCTCTCCACAAACAGCACTTTCATCCTGTCTCGCCTCTCTGTGTTTTGCTGTCTGCCCAAGTCTTCAATAGTTTCCAGCCTCTGTGTTCTGCTTTACGCATCCAAACACGTATGCCTTTGTCTGATTTTCCTGCTTACATTCTCATGCAAAACAAACAATAAATCACTCTCTCTACAAACAGCACTTTTATCCTTTTATTCTGTTTTGCCTCAGACAATGCCCTACACACATTAGACCACACAAAATGCCACCTCACACACTACCCTACACACATTAGACCCCCCAAACTGCCACCTCACACACTACCCTACACACATTAGACCCCACAAAATGCCAACTCACACACTGCCCTACACACATTAGCCCCCTCACACTATGCACCCCCTCATCCTCAAATAAATAAGAATACAGTTTACTTCCAAGGCACTGCAGTCATTTACGTGAGCCACTGTCAGATTGTGTATTTTTTTCAATACTAATACAGCCTTTAAAGAAAATAGAAATACAGTTTACTGACAAGTCACTAACCAACACTGCCCCCTCTCACACAGACCACATACAATGCCCTCTCACACAGACCACACACACTGCCCCCCTCTCACACAGACCACAAACACTGCCCCCTCACACATATCATTCACACTTACCCCTCCACACAGACCACTCACACTTACCCCTCCACACAGACCACACACACTGCCCCCCCTCACACAGACTACACACACTGCCCCCTCACACAGACCACACACACTGCCCCCTCACACAGACCACACACACTGCCCCCCTCTCACAGACTACACACACTGCCCCCCTCTCACACAGACTACACACACTGCCCCCTCTCACACAAACCACACACACTGACCTCTCCTCACACACTGACCCCTTGACACACTGCCCCACATACACTGCTCTCACACATTACCCACTCACAGTACTTTAGGTCACACACACTGCACCCTTACACCCCACGCACACACACAGCCCTCACCCTTACACACTCACACTGTGCCCTCATACAGTTCCCCCTCACACACTGCCCTCTTACACACTGCCCCCTACTTTGTACAATGTCAGTAGGTGCCTTTTCTAAATGTTAACAAAAACACAAACGTTACAGGATCAAAGCGTTTCTAAAACGCATCAGTAGATTTTTGTTTTTTTCCGTCGGTTAATGTCTATTGCTGCTAGGTGTTTTGTGCTTAAATTAGAATCATTGTTTAACTTTATTTAACAAATGAACACACTTCACACTGCCCCCTCACACAGACCACAAACACTGCCCCCTCACACATACCACTTACACTTACCCCTCCACACAGACCACTCACACTTACCCCTCCACACAGACCACACACACTGCCACCCCTCACACAGACTACACACACTGCCCCCTCACACAGACCACACACACTGCCCCCTCACACAGACCACACACACTGGCCGCCTCACACAGACTACACACACTGCCCCCTCTCACACAGACTACACACACTGCCCCCAATCACACAAACCACACACACTGACCCCTCCTCACACACTGACCCCTTGACACACTGCCCCCACATACACTGCTCTCACACATTACCCACTCACAGTACTTTAGGTCACACACACTGCACCCTAACACCCCTTATACCCACTCACAGTACTTTAGGTCACACACACTGCACCCTTACACCCCGCACACACACACAGCCCGCACCCTTACAATCTCGCACTGTGCCCTCATACAATTCCCCCTCACACACTGCCCTCTTACACACTGCCCCCTAGTTCGTACGATGTCAGTAGGTGCCTTTTATACATTTTAACAAAAACAAAAACGTTACAAGATCAAAGCGTTTCTAAACCGCATCAGTAGATTTTTGAATTTTTTTCGTCGGTTAATGTCTATTGGTGCTAGGTGTTTTGTGCTTAAATTAGAATTATTGTTTAACTTTATTTAACAAATGAACAAAGTTCACGTGGACATTGCGGTCTGCTCTCACTCTGTTGCCACACGCATTCAGCTCACCAGGCTGCACACCCCCTTACTCTGCATATGGTCGCAAACCTTTTCTTTGATCTCCGCAGCGCGTTCTCACAGGCTCCTCTCCGCCCACGCGTCTCTCCCCTTCCGTGTAGTTCCGCCTTCTCTTTTTTGCAACTTTTCCAGAATCTCAGCTCTGTGTGACTTACTACTTGACCTCCTGCCTCTGTGCTTTGCATTCATCTCTTATATTTATTTACTTTTGAATGTGTGTTTCATTATTTTACTTTACGCACCCACACACGTATGCTTTTGTATGACTTTCATTCTTTGCTTTCCTGCTTACATTCTGATGAAGATCACTCTCTCCATTAACAGCACTTTTATTCTGTTGCGCCTCTCTGTGTCTTGAGGTCTGCCCTAGCAAGTCGCCTGCAACTGGTCCTTCAGATACACTGGCCCCTCGCACACAGACCACACACACTTTCTAAAACGCATCAGTACATTTTGGGGTTTTTTCGTCGGTTAATGTCTATTGGTGCTAGGTGTTTTGTGCTTAAATTAGAAATATTGTATAACTTTAGTTAACAAATGAACAAAGTTCACACTGCCCCCCTCTCACACAGACCACAAACACTGCCTCCCTCTCACACAGACCACAAACACTGCCCCCCTCTCACACAGACCACACATCTATCTATCTATCTATCTATCTATCTATCTATCTATCTATCTATCTATCTATCTATCTATCTATCTAGCTATCTATCTAGCTATCTAACTATCTATCTATCGCCCACACTCTATCTATCTATCTATCTATCTATCTATCTATCTATCTATCTATCTATCTATCTATCTATCTATCTATCTATCTATCTATCTATCTATCTATCTATCTATCTATCTATCTATCTATCTATCTATCTATCTATCTATCTATCTATCTATCTATCTATCTATCTATCTATCTATCTATCTATCTATCTATCTATCACCAACGCTCTATCTATCTATCGCCCTCTAGCTATCTATCTATAGCACTGTATCTATCTATCGATCGCCCTCTAGCTATCTATCACCATCACTCTAAATACTTATCTATCTATCACACAAAATCTATCTATCTATCTATCTATCGCCCTCACACTATCTATCGCACTCACTCGATCTATCTATCTTTTGCCCTCACTCTATCTATCTATCTACAACAACAACTGGTTCAAATATGTTCTCTCAATGTTTCAAGCTTTATTACAAATGTCACAAAAAAATGTTCATATTTCACTACTGTTCTTGGATTTTCGTCACAATAAAATACACTAAACATAATCTTCACAAAAGTTATTTACAAAAGATTAAGCTATTGCCATTATAAATTACAATAACTTTTATTTAAGTATTAATTATTTAAAAAAATTAAAAGCCATTGTTATTTGTAATATCAATACATCTAAGTCACGTAAATACAACACATATTGCCTTACAAATGCTATAGGTGTCACATTTGCGAAAGTTAGAACTATTGGAATTGTAAATGACAAAGCTATTAATTTAGCTATTTTCAAAACCAACACATAAATACAAAATTTGGCATTTACAATACCAATAGCTCAAACTTTCCTAATGCGAGACCTATTGCATTGCAAATGTTTGTTAATCTTACCGACTAGGGGTCGGAATAAAGTAACATTACCCACTAGCCAGGTAATTTTAAAAACACTTTTTCTTTTACTTCACTCCTTCCCTGCAGGAACACCTGTCTCTCATAGTCTGAAAATCAGTGCTCCCGCGTAGTTTGTCTGGTCGCAGCACGCCCCGTTCCGCAGCGGAACGGGAAGGACCCTATGATGAAGCTTTCCAACAAGGGGTAACCCTGGTGGGTGAGGGTTTTACGAAAAACCTAATGTTTTCCCCAAGTGAAGGAACAACACACTCCCCGTGAAAGTAAGGTTGGGTAAAATATAGGCCAACATGGGTTGAAATTTATATACATAAATTTCTCTGAGACATGCCAAACTCAGTATGAATATCATGTACAGAGTATGCATTAGCAAGTTTAATTAAATGTATGCCCACTGGGGCGGGACGATTTGGCAAGCAGAGAGGGAATTTGAAGATTTGTGGCCAAAATTATTTGAGAAAGACACATAAATAGAATGTCTCTCAAGAATGCCCACTGGGGCAAGATTAGTGATGCCTAAACATTTCGAGAAATTCCCACTGGGGCAGGATTAGTGAAGACAAAATATTAATTCACATGTGTGTTGAGAAAGGCGAATCAAAATTTTGGCCAACTCAGTGTTTATAACCGTTTGTTATTTATGTTATATGCATACATATACAAAGAAATGAAATGAAGATATATTATAACTGGATTTTGTAGAAACAGTGAGGAAACATTTACTGCATGTTTCATGATAAATTTAGAAGAAAGAATATGTGTTTGTGATATTTCAAAGTGGCGCTGAAAAAAGGGGGGTCCCAAAACATGTTTTCTCCATGCAGTTTCCATAGGAAACTTTAGACAAGGCTACAGGTCGAACGGTGAACGGTATTACCCCAAATTTGACAGGGAGAAGGGTCTTGGTCTAGAAAGCACGCTTTTGTTTATTTGGTGTAAATCCGTTCAGGAGTTTTGGTGAAATATCAAAATTTGCAGATATCGATATTTGGGAATTCTGCCATCTGATTGGCTGAGGCGTTACGAGCACGAGCTTGATGCTTATTGGCTGCGAGCGGTTGCAACTAGGAAGTGTTGGCAGCCATTTTGTGATTCGGTTGAAACGAGTAAAGGGGAAAAACGGCGAAAGAGTAGGAAACAGGAGGATAGGAGCACTGTAACCTCTGTGGGGGAGTGCAAAGCGAAGTAGTCACTCCTACCGAACTGAAATTGCGGTGTTGCTTAGAGCGACATGGTGCTGAGATGAGATGCTGCTACACTCGGTGAAAGCGAGAGCCTAAATCGTGAGGTCATTGCTGTAAAGTGATGTGCTCTGGTCTTTGTAGCATACCTGTGGAAGCAGTGTTAGTAGGCGTTTATACCATACAGGGAGTGGGAAGCGAACTACTGACCTCTACCGTGCGTTTATACTATACCGAAAGTGGGAAGCGAAGTACTCACGCCTACTGGTGTGAAGACTCAGGGATCAAACTGAGCTGATTGCTGTAAAGTGATGGGCTCTGGGCGCTGTAGCATACTGGCCTCTGTAGTATAACTGTGTAAGTAGAGTTAGTATGCGTTTATACTATACAGGGAGTGGGAAGCGAACTACTCACCCCTACTGGTCTTAAGACTCGGGGATTAAACCGTGAGCTCATTGCTGTAAAGTGATGTGCTATGGGCTCTGTAGCATACCTGTGGAAGTAGTGTTAGTTTGCGTTTATACAATACAGGGAGTGGGAAGCGAACTACTCACCCCTACCGGTCTCAAGACTCGTGGATTAAACCATGAGCTCATTGCTCTAAAGTCATGTGCTCTGTGTAGTATTCCAATGTAAGTCATAGTAGAATGTTAGTATGTATTGCTACTATAATGTAAGTATGTAATGTTAGAATGTAGGGCTGTTAGGAGGGGAATCTTGGGGAGTTTGTACACTGTGCTGGAGAAGACGGTTGCCTTGCTGTCTGGTCCTGTTGGTGGCTGTTTAAGCTGTCTTCTTTTCCTGCAATAAATCTACTTATCGGATCCTCTGCTGTCTTCCTCTTCACTACATAAATTTGGCGACGAGCGGGAGAAGGTACAAAGAAGGCAGCACTCACCAAGATTTTGAGCTTACTTGCGTTCTGCTGAAGACCCGTATTCTTGGTGAAGCTGTTTCTACTCATCCCAGGGTCGTCGGCTCATTGAACTATGTGATCCTACCTCTGGTAGGATTTATATTTTTTGATTTTGGGCTTCCTCTGCCTCTTCACTATACTCTGGTTGCTGTACCTACACGTGTGCAAGTAGTGTTAGTATGCGTTTATACTAATTCTGTAGTTATGCATTAACCAATGCATCATGGCCCTATGGAGCGCCACCTCCCAGGCGCAGGTCATACAATGTCCTGGGGTGTGCATCCGCGCGACATTTATGTTTGCTATCACAGGGTGGGAGCATTGCTTCCACCCTGCGAAAGTAAATTCTTGTTTGCCTCGTTGAAGCGAAAGGAGGAAAACCTCGTATTACTTCAATAAAGCGGATCCGGATGATAAAAACTGAGATTTTTTTTTTTACATAGTCCTTTTATTGTCAGAAGGACGTTTGCTTTTACCATTTCACAGTGGTTTTTCCAACTTAGGTTAGAAGAAAAAAGCTTACCAAGGTATCTGTATGTATAAATCAATCTTTGTAGTACCTAGGTACCACTTAAAATCATTCTTCTGGTATCCAAGCACCATTATTTTAGGTTTATCCTTAGATGTACCACTATCTTATTGTCTCTACAGTAACAAGGAAATGCATACAAATGTATCTGGAGGCCTATCTGGGTCTTCTCCATAATTACCTGGTTGTCAGCGTAAAGTAAACAGGTTACATGTCTACCTCACATCTTTGGTGAAAATTACCTTGTCCCTGAAAAGACCACAGGTAACTCTCTTAAATAAAGTGCAAATAGAGTTGGGGCCAACACACAGCCTTGACACAGTACATTTCTTATTTCAATCTTCTCCGAAAGACTACCAACTTTTTTCCACTTCCACTCTTGCCCAATTTCCTGAGTGGAGTTCCTTCAAGATCCATAGCAACCCTTTTGAGATTCCAAGCTTTTCTAAGTTATTCTACAGAACCTCTCAATTTACTTGGTCAAATGTCGCCCTAATGTCAACAAAGCAGCAAAACAAATTCCCTTTGCTGTCAATTATCTTCCTGGCAATTGACCACAGGCTGACACAAAGATCCATTGTGGAATTCCCTTCCTTGAACCATCCCTGTTCAATTGGAAATAGGGCATTCTCATCAACCCATTCGTTCACGACAAATTTTCCATAGACGTTCGCCCTTACATTCATCAAACTAACCAGCTAATCATTTTTGGGATCTGTAACAGCCTATAAAAAACCCTACTCCACCAGCTAATATTTATCTTTACTATAGTCACTGGTAGATTATCTGGCCCAGCTGCTCTTGTGAGAGAGAGCCCTTTTATGACTTCCTTTATGGAATTCACCAAAATATTTGTCAGAAGCTCAGTAATATGCTGTGAGATAAGCCTATCTACCCAGTCACAAAGATGGTTTCTAAATGTTCTATCCATGCTAGTTCTAAACCTGTCAAGTGCCATGCATCTTGTGTTAGATTAACGCATATTATTATTTTATTTTTTTAAGTTTGATTTTATTGATCGAAGAAAATCAAACATGTACAAAAAGTACAGTATATCTCAATTAAATACAAAAGAAATTCTAAAAGAAAAAAGCGTCACTAATATTCAAACAATATAAGATAGCATATTGTGTATAATTCTTTTAAGGGATAAGGGAAAAGGAGGGGGAGGAAGGAAAGAACGGGGAGGGAGACAATTTAAGAAAAAGATAAATGTATCATAAAAAACTTTATATCACAAAAACAAGAGATAGCTTATAAAAATAAGCACTGTAAACATCTAAAGAGTAAAATGTCATATTGTGATAAGAAAAACCTAACTGTAAGGAGCATTAATGACGAGATATTTGAAACTGTAAAAAAGACAACCTAGGTCATTATGGAGGTTTCCGAACTTCATCTGAACTATTGATTGGTGTAGCAGTAGAATAAACTACCCAAGTTAAGTAAGTAGTTAAAGGGAGCCACAAAAGATCTCTTTTAATAGCTAAGGATACAGGAGTAATATAATTAGTGTCAAGTCTATGATGAAAACAAACAGCATTCCACCATGCTTTAAAATTAACTTCATCTGCCTGTTTCCAATTAGAGGTTATTAGGTGGAAGGCAACTGCTAATAATAAATCTACTAAGTTAAAATTAGATGGAGATTGGGACCATTGAGGAGATAAAGAGCCTAGGAAAATTGTAGGAATGGAGAAGGGTACATTGGTGTTAAAAATTTTATTAATTTGGGACCAGACTGAGAGCCAAAATCGAGAAATAGGGGGGCATTCAAAAAGCATATGCTTTAAATCTGCATGAGTACAGGAACAAGACCAACAAGCAGGTGAGACATTTGGGGAGAAGGAGGTAAGTCTAGTAGGGGTAAATAAAAGACGTTGATAAATAAAATAAAGGGTTTGAGAGATGTTAGCAGCTCTAGAAGTTTTGTGAATTTTGAACCATAGTTTATCCCAAGTAAGGGTCAACCAGCACTCTGTTAGATCCTTTTCCCAAGTCAATTCAGTCTTTGTTTTTACTCTTTCTGAAGAAATAAATAAATGTGTATATAGAGAAGAAGCTGAGGGAAAAGAATTTAATAAGGGAAAAAGGGTAAGGCACTTTAATGGTGGACTGGGGGCAGATGACAAAGAATGAAGATATTGGTTAAGAGAAGGAAGTAAAAGATTATATTGTGCCTTAGAAGATGATGGTAAAGAAAATTTACTTTGAAGTTCAGAAAAAGATAAGGGGGTATTATTCAACAGTAATTGTGAAATCCAGAGGAGCCCTTTGATTCTCCAGAACCGCCAATATATGGTACGATTCTTTATACGCAATAATTTATTATGCCAAATAGGTTGCTGATCTAACACAGAAGGTGAAGGATAGGAGAAGGGTAAAAGAGGGCTGAGGATTTTGCGTGTATGAGAAATAATTGGAGAGCGAAAGGATGTGATATTATCAGTAAAGGTAAGAGATTATGTTAAATCAAAGGGGGTTATGAAAGATTTTTCTTTAGAAATCCAAACAGGAGGGTGAACACATTGATCAAAAGAAAGCCATCGAGATGATTGCTTTAAAGAGAAAGCATGATGATAAGATTTGAAGTCGGAGAATTTAAGTCCGCCTGAAGATTTGTCCGCCTTCAAAGAAGATAAGGCTATGCGAGGTGATTTATTCTTCCAAAGGAATTTCATTAGGAGAGAGTCAGTTTTCTTAAAATAAAATCCAGGAATATGTACAGGGATCATTGAGAGAACATATAAAACCAAAGGAGAGAGCATCATCTTAATGGAATCCAATCTTCCCCACCAATAAAGAAATATGAATGCCCGTGTTCAATACTGTCAGATAGGGTTTTGATGATATAATCAAAGTTCAGTTTCAAAGTATCAGGGATATTTGAGGAGAACCATAGTCCTAGATACTTTATTTTAGACGGTTTTCAAGAAAAACCAGTACGCGCAAAATCATGTTTGAGGCATGTCACATTAAGAGGAAGGATTTTGCATTTATCTGAGTTAAGGCAATAACCAGAAACTTGAGAAAAAGCATTAACTTGAGTAAGAAAAGAGGGAATAGATGTAGTAGGATTGGAGCAATACAAAAGAATGATATCTACATATACAGATAGTTTGACGTTGGAGGTGCCTAGTTGAAAACCAGTAATTTGAGAATCTTGTCTAATCTTGGTTAAGAAAGGATCTAATGCTATTATAAATAAGAGAGGTGATAATGGACAATCGTGTCTTACTCCTCTCAACAGGGGGAAATAATCTGAAGTTTTACCATTAACAAAAATGGATGCTTATATGCGACTCGTATGCACAAAGACCGCGACAAGACGGGTTCCCTGTTGGCGTGGCTAGCTAAACAAGACACGGAGATGCGGCCCATCACGTCGATAATTACGCAACATGGCACCTTGGTACAATCCCACGACGAGATTCTCCAGGAATTCCATCAATATTACTCAGAGGTCTATAGCGGTCCTCGGGCATGGAGTCAAGGGACAATCGATCGCTTCCTTGACCCTCTTCCTCTCCCTCAGATATCTGCCGCAGAGAAGACTGACCTAGACACGACGATACATACTTCTGAGATCACACATGCCATACGTACATTGGCCCGACACAAAGCCCCGGGCTTGGACGGGTTCCCACTAGAGTACTATGCCACCTTCGCCTCTCAGCTGACCACCCGTCTATTGGTGGTACTGGATACAGCATTGCGCGTGGGCGAATTACCCAGATCCATGAGAGAATCGGTGATTGTTACTTTCCCGAAGCCCAACCGTGACCCACAGCTGTTAGCCTCGTATCGACCTATAACGCTCCTTACGGCAGACTGTAAAATTTTAGGGAAAATATTGGCAGAAAGATACTCCCGAATTGTGCGTCCGCTGGTACACACGGACCAATGCGGATTTGTCCCGGGCAGGAACACCTCCCAGAACATACGCCGTCTTTTTCACATCCAGGATCAGATTGGTGACCGCTTCCCCAGAGCGGCGTGCCTGATCTTGGACCTCAAGAAGGCCTTCGACACCCTAACTTGGCAGTACCTGTTCCCGGTTCTCCGGTGGGCCAGCCTTGGTTCCAAGCTTATAGCCTACACCCGCCTTCTATACACTAAACTCACTTCCCGAATCCGCATGGGACGCCGTATCTCTTCGGAGTTCACGATACACAGGGGTACTCGACAGGGCTGCCCCCTCTCGCCCCTGTTGTTCGCGCTGGCCGTGGAGCCTTTGGCTATCCGACTCCGAAAGGAAGGACAAAGCTGGGGCATACCACTTGTGGACACCACGCACTGTGACTCACTATATGCCTGACGATCTTCTCCTTTATATACGGGACATCGCAGCGGATCTCACACCACTTGAGATCGCCTTGACCGAGTTCGCCGAAGCCTCGGGCTTGAGGGTGAACTGGGAGAAATCTGTGGTGTACCCCCTACACCCCAACTCTGCCCCTCAGGAGGTCTGGATTGGTGATCAGAAACTCAGCTGGACTGCGGAGGCCCCCGATATCTGGGGATTCGCCTATATCATTCACCCACTGACATCTTCGAGGGTAACCACCGTAGGGCACTCGCCTCTACGCGATCCGCCATTGGGTTTTGGCGGAATCTTCCGCTGGCCCCGATTGGCCGAGTGGCCCTCGCGAAAATGGTTCTGGTACCACGTCTACTCTATTATTTCACTAATCTTCCAGTGATACCGCCTCGCTCTTTCTTCAAAGATTGGGACACCCTCCTTGGATCCCTGATATGGGGCAAGGGACGGCACAGAATCGCACTGGCAAAGTTGAAGCTACCCACGATGCAGGGGGGCCTTGGAGCCCCTTCATTTGAGGCCTATTTCCTAGCGGCGCAGCTTCAATAACTCTCCTATTGGACGGCTGACAGGCACACGTCCGAACCATACAGGACCGCAGGCCGAATCACGACGCCGGAACTATGCCGATTGCTCGTGCCGGGATCCCGCCCAGTGGGGACCTACGCCCTCCAGGTGGAGGTGGCCCGGAGGTGCATCCAGCGCAAACACCGCCTCACACCAGACAGACCCCCGTATTCACCGCTGCTTCCACTAGCGGGCTGGCCCAAAAACACACAATTCTTTACCCCTGCCATGC
Organism: Triturus cristatus; assembly: GCF_964204655.1. NCBI lineage: Eukaryota > Metazoa > Chordata > Amphibia > Caudata > Salamandridae > Triturus > Triturus cristatus. Next base: position 438,071,389 of record NC_140593.1, on the reverse strand, counting down.
TCCGGGAGTGGATATCGAGGGATGTCACCGAAGCAGAAATACTATTCGAAGAGGGACATCTTCGGCCATTCCAGCAACTCATTGATGAGTATGATCTCCCCCCAGGGCAGTTTTTGCAGCATCGTCAGCTCCTCAGCCACTATCGACCATACTATGATCTCACCCACGCACCCAGTCCTCCACACGATCCTGTGAATGGGACGGGGCTGTCACCTCACCACCTGGCTGTACAAATCCATCCGGGAGTTGACGTCTCCATCGATTGAACCCCTTCGGACCCTCTGGCAGGAGGAGGTGGGACGGGTGTTTCATGATAATGAGTGGGAAAGGGCACTCGAATTCCCCCAAAAAGTGTCTAGGAATGCCCGTTTTAAAAACATACAATTTTACATTAGACACAGAGCCTACTTGACCCCAGCACGTCTACAGCGTTTTTATCCCGCTACAATTTTCCTCTGTCCCCGCTGTCAGGCGCAAGACGCGGATTTCCTCCATATGTTTTGGGCGTGCCCAGATATCCAGACCTACTGGTCAGCTATCCACGTGACCCTCCGAGACCTCACTGGGCTGCCCCATCTAGACACATGGGAGTGCTGTGCGCTGGGAATAATGGGCCGGAGGAAGCGTCACAAAGTGCCCATACGATTTGTCTCCTTGGCGCACCTTCTGGCTAAACGTTGCATAGCTATGCATTGGCGTTCCCCTACGGGCCCCCCGTAAGCGGCATGGAGGGGGGCGGTACTCAAGTGGGCCGCAGCTGAGGAGGAGGCCCTGCGAGAGGAAGAAGCGAAGGGCAAACGTAAAACCCCGATATCCTTAGAGTGGGCGCTTCTGCTACATCAACTTAAACAGTCCCAGCCCCTAGCTGACCAGGGCGCGCATGCGACCACCCCTAACGCTACGCAGTCACACGCGATACAAACCCACACGGATGGCGCTCCCCCCTGATGCTTCACACCTACCCGGGAATGGTTGGGTTCCTATCCCCGCCGCCCCGGTTCGCTTACCTATGCCGCATGCCCGACTGCATAATCATACTCTTAGCAAGGGGTTCCCACTGGGATGCTTCACCGGTTACCTGACGAACCGCATGTGATATGGTCCGGCTGCTTCCTTTGATAGTCCATGACAACCCCTAGTTTGATTTCCCCCCCCCCGGTTTGTTCTTGATATGGCAAACACCTGTTACACTACATACTGCATATAACTGAAGTAGAAGTAATTATAACTGTCAAGATGGATATCACCTGCCTGGAAACACATTCTTAATGTTAATGCGATCCAACATTGATATGTAACAACTGTTCTAACAAATGCCAATAAAAAAAGTTTAAAAAAAAAAAAATGGATGCTTTGGGGCCTGAATATAATAAGGAAATAAGGGGAATTCATTTTGGAGGAAAACCTATCCATTTTACGGCTTGAAACATGAAATCCCACCCTATCCTGTCAAAAGCTTTTTCTGCGTCCAAAGCTATAGCTGCAATGGGATAATCAAGAGAGGAGGCTTTACTAAGGATGTTAAAAAAGACTCTTGAGTTATCTAAAGATAGTCGACCTCTTACGAAACCCGCCTGTTCGGGACCAATAAGATTAGGTAAAATGGGATCAATACGAAGGGCAAGGATTTTTGCAAATAACTTATAATCCAAATTAACTAGAGAAATTGGACAGTAATTTTTGCATAGAGATGGATCTTTATTGTCTTTAGGAATTAAACATATCATGGCTTCCTGAAAAGTACCAGAAGAAGAGCCGGCTATAATAAAATAATTAAAAAGAAGTAAAAGATGCGGAAGAAGAAGGTTGGCAAAGTGAGCGTAAAATTAAATAGTAAAGCCGTCAGGGCCAGGTGCTTTACCTCTTTTTAAAACCGAGATTGCATGTGTAATTTCTGATAAAGTAATATTGACTTCTACAAAGTTGAAATCAGTATGATGAGTAGGAGGGGGTGCAATAGATTGGAAATAAGAAGAAAGATCTTTAGAGGTTGGTTGTTGTTCAGGAGTGTATACAGTTTTATAAAAGGAGACAAACTCATGTAGGACTTCATTATCTTGAAAAAAACTGAGTTACTAGCGGTATTTTGTATGGAATCTATTCTAGTGCGATCGCGTCTTATTTTTAAGTAATTAGCTAGTAATTTCCCCATTTTATTTTGGCCTCCATAATAGCGAGAACTACATTTTAAAAGATAGGACGATGCAGCGTATGTGGATATTTTATTGAAAGTAATCTTTGCATCAATAAGATTCTTTAAAGATAATTCAGTATTTGAATGCTAATAAGTATATTGGGCAGTTTGAGCTTCGATAGACTTCTTTTTGTTGGAAACAAAAATCATTATAAAACCTTTGGCTGCAGCTTTAAAGGAGTCCCAGACCATAACAGGAGAGGAAACTGGGGTAGAATTGAAAGAAAAGAACTCAAAAGCAAAAGCGTTGAACTGACTTGAAAAATTAGGATCAGATAACAAAGCATTGTTAAAACGCCATTTACGGGCATGAGGGGTAAAAGGTAGCAAATCAAAATCAACATAAACTGGAGCATGATCTGATATTAAAATAGAGCCAATTTCAGAGTGGAGAACCTGTTGAGCTAGGGATTTACTAAGGAAGAGATAATCAATTCGGGATTGTGAATGATGAGGAGGGGAATAGAAACTATACTCTCGAAGGTCTGGATTGCAAAGCATCCAAATGTCAACTATAGATTTGCCGCGTATGGTGGTAGTGAATTGTGAGTGCATCTTAGTGTTAACAAATTTAACTGAGGAATGTCTGTCTAATATGGGGTCAAGAACTTGATTACGATCTCTGCCAAAAACAATATAATCATCAACAAAAAGAAGAAGTTTATCAGGAATGTGGGTCCAAAAAACATTGTCAACAATAACTGGTGCATAAACATTAAAAAATACTACAGGAATCTGATTGATAATAAGTTTAACAATAACCCAACGACCTTCCGAATCAGATTCTTGATGTCCAACTGAGACCTGAAATTTTTCATGACAAAGAATTGAGACTCCTTTTTTCTTACCTACAGCAGGGGAGGAAAAACATTGCCTACCCAACATCTTTTTAGTTTAGCTGCTTTGGTTTCTCACAAATGGGATTCTTGAATCAATGCAATGTCTGTTTTTAATTTGGCTAAATGGGTTAATACCCGCTGTCTTGTTATAGGATTGTTTACTCCTTTAACATTCCATGTAGTAACTCTAAATGTAACTAATAAAATGTATATGCACAATTATTATGCAAACAAACAACTGATTGAAATCTCTACTAAGCAAGAGAAAAAAGATAGGTGAAAAAAGATAAAAGAGCAAAAGCAGGAATGGAAAAAGGGGAAAAAAAGGATAGAAAAGGTATCATTAGATTTAAAAGATAAGCACAGTATGGGAAAGGAAGGTAGGAAAAAAGAAAGGGCAGAGTAAGGAGTGGGAATGTAAAACCAGTCAGAAGTTCGATAGTAGGGAAAAAAGAAAAAATTTAGGAAAAGGAAATAGGAAAGATGTTACGAAGAAAGAAGGGAAAGGAAGTTATGAAGAAAAAAGAGGAAAAAAGAAGAAAGAGAATAGAACAAAGAACAAAAAGACAATACAAATCAAACATTTGATGTAGAAAAAGAATAATCAAAAGACATACCACAAAAAGACAATAAGAGTGGGGTAGGTGAAGCCACACAGGGGGGACAACACGCCGAGCAGAGGACTCCAGGACCAAGACTGCAACGGAGGACATCCTCCATGCAGATGAAGAGGAGACAGAAAAAACTAGGGACCACAAAGCCGCACCTGATAAGGAAGAAAAAGGAATTAGTAACCAGACATAACAATACAACAATGGATACATCGAGGAGAAGAAATAAAAAAGAATACAAATAATGAGAAACATTAATGGAACAATTAAGTCATTTATGGTTGAAGAATGTCCATAGACTCGTCTCTGCAGGTATCCAAAAAGCGCTGAAGAAGTGCAGGGTCTTCATAGGTTGTTGTTTTGTTATTATAAGTCACCTTGAAGAGACAGGATGAAACAACCCATAACGAGCATTCAAATTGCAAAGCGCTGGTCTCATGTCCAAGAACTGTTTCCGACGATCCGCTGTCACTTTGGCGTAATCCCGAGCGAAAAAGAGAGTAGAACCTTTCCAAAAACTTTTTCCTTTCTGCCTGGCAGCCTGGAGGACTCTAGGTAGATCAGTATACTCCAGAAAGCACAAAATAACTCCTCTGGGTTTCACCAAAGAAGAAGATGAGCGCGGGCTCTGTCCCAAACGGTGTACTCGTTGAATATTCAGTGGTGGGGAGTCAGGAAAACCAAGAAGAGTTGGTAAAAAGGACCTGAAAAAGGAGAGAGGATCAGGACCCTCGAGACCTTCAACAAGTCCATAAATGTGTAGATTGTTACGCCTGTTGCGGTTTTCCAAATTTTCCATCTGTTGTTTAAGGAGAGTTATCTCTCTATGCATGGAGGGAACTTGATCGGTGGTTATTTGTATATTATCGACTCGCTTCGTTAAATCTTCAACCCTTTGCTCCATGTTCGACCAATTATCTTCAAGGCATTGGAGACGGGTATTGGTTTCCTCCATGTGAGGCTTAAGGGCACGAATTTCTTCGAGAAGTAGCTCCATAGAAATTGAAGAAGGAGGAGACGTAGGCGAAAGAGGATCCTTTTTAACTCGTTTGCCTGGAGTTGAATTGGATGCAGAAGGTATTTTGGACCCTGGCTTGGAATTGGATCTAGGAGTAGAAGGAGATAAGCCACTTGTAGCAGAAGATCCGGAGATTAAATCCTCCCTGTTGTCTTGCAAGACACTAAAGGGGTTGTACTCCTCTATTTGTGTATGGTCCGTATGATGAACGCCACTGCGATTGGAGTGGGGTTTTGCCATGGTAGAATTGAAAGAGACCTCCCACTTGAAACTGCAGAAAGTTGTGTTGAAGAAAGAAAAGAGCGAAAAGCCTATAAAGGTGGTTATTTTCTTATTACACGTTTTCCTGAGTAGAAGAGTGATAGGAGGTAAAATAGCTACTGTCCAAACATTTGTTAGCAGAGAAAAAAGAGCATTAAAGAAATGTCTGGCAAGAACGCAAAAAATGCGAGCATTTATGTGGAAAAAATGCGTCTCAGGTCTTCGGGTGTCAAGCTGTGTTGTAGATATAGTCAAAGTCTCATGGTGGCTAAGTACACAATATTTGCGCTTCTGAGGTGAAAAGCAAGAGTAGATAAAGCATTAATGCCCAAAAACGCTTATTAGTAGAGCCTTAAAAAGTAAAGAGAGACAGCGCTGGAAAATGTGGACATTCTATGAGGAAAAATGCGCCTCAGATTCGTCAGGCGGGAAGCAGAAGAGACGACCAAAAATACAAAATGGCGGCCGCGACTACGCAATTAGCCGCGACCGAGAAACAAAGTCAAAAATACATTATTTGGGCTCGCCCAGAGCCTCCGCGATACTTGTGCTGGAGGGTGTAGATGTTCCGACGCATCTGTGTCGAAAATGGGATCCGTGGCAGGAGTGTGAAAGGCAGGAGAATGTCCGTTGTTCTTCGGTGCCACGGAGCTCTCCAGTCGAGCGGCCATCTCCGGCGGCTCCTTAGCCACGCCCCAAACGCATATTATTAATATCTCCGCAGCCCAAAAAGCCTGACAATTATCACTTAAATGCATGGCACTTTGAAAGGCTGTCATAATTAGATGAGCAGATAAAGCAGCCACGCAGCAGGCTCTGTTTTTTACATAACGTGACAGGCAGGGTATTGATTAACTTAATGTTAGCGTGTGCTCAAGTCTTTTGGAAGACCGCTGCTGGCTGAATGCTTTCTCTCCGTGCTAGTGTAACAGTTGTATCAAGGTATTTACGTCATTTAAAATACTCTACAGAGAAAATCAGACTGTACACAGTCTGAACCACAATCCACAGGGTGGACAATGCCAGCTCATGATTCAGCGTGCAATGAAAATAAAGAATAATGGTTAAAGTTCGAGAATATCGTAGGTTTACTTTACATGCAAATAAAAAAGCACATCTCACCATTCCTCCAATGAAATAAATCCTCACGGTGTTAACAGTTCTTTTATAACCTCTTCTTCCTTCATATATCAAACCTACATCTCTCTGTAAACACTCCAAGGGCAGGAATAGTCTGCGCTATTGTTATGTGCAGAGATTAGGCACAAGTAGTAAAGCTGCACAATTTCTTAAATTGTCCTAATTTTGCACAATAACATTTTTGCTTTGACCTTTTGCACCTATTTGTGTGCGTGACAATGTTGGATTAGTTTCTCCGAAACTACGTTGTTTGCACATCCAGCTTCACATAACATTATCACGATGCCTCGAACATCATGTACAAGGCCTCTTTACGCACTGTGTAAAAATGTTGTTCTATCTTCATCCATGGGGTGACAGGGCTATCTACATATCCAAAACATTGCTAATCTATATGTACATCACAAGGATGCTTTCTATTATAAATAGAGAGCATCCTGAAAGATTATCAGAGGAGGCACTTCAGCTGACATCGAGGGTCCCTGCATGCTGAGACTTCATCAAGCAGCAGTTTGACATCTCCATGAGGGGTGCCCAGTTCGTGACCAAGACGGGCTCCTACATTCTCTCCCACCAGGTAAGGGGGTTGGATCGTCCCTTGGTGGGATTCTTGGCTTCACACCTACACCCACGCTAGGTACACTCAGAGTAGAGTTTGCATAGTAGGACTACGCCTGAATACTGCCTTGTATCATATGCCTGCATATATACACTGTTTTAGCACCATGGTAGAACTTTATCTACTATTTACGCTTTTGGTGCTTGTAATCACTTTCATCTGCTTCTGTCTACTGATTATCGTAGCACATGTATTTTATAAAAGAATTACGTTGGTTCAATAAATATATTGAAAACGTCCAGTGTGTATTCTCTTTATATTTCTCTGGGAACCGAAGAGCACGAGCGACTGAGCGAAAGGTCCTGATCTGTTTCCACGATCCCTGAAGGGTCAGGGTTGTCATGTTCAGTGGTTTCCAGAACCCTTCGCTCCCTGGTAAGGTTAGGGGGCGTGTGGTGGCAACGTGCTTGGAATGAGGCTGGGCACCTCACCCAAAGTTTATTTTGTCCAACAAACACGCAGATCCTATGGATCACTGGAAACTACACGACACTATTACAATTGTAATTGCAATTTGTATTGATATAGTGGATACTACCCCTGACGAGACATTGAAGTGCTTTTCGATGAGTATTATGCTACTCCGGAACTCAAAAAGGATTAGTGATGGGTTAGGATACGGAAAACATTTGTTAATTTGAGAGGTGGAAATATGAGTCTGCTAGTTGGATTGAATAGGATAATGGCGGGATGGAAGAGGAAACAGTCTAGAAGGTGTTATTTGGGAGATTATAGAAGTTAGACCTAGACGCGGCATCAAGGAGGTTTTCGCTGAGTAGCATGCGGCTCCCGAACCTCTTCTCCTGGAATCCTTAGGTCTCCAAAAGTTGGAGGACAATCAGTTTTACCTTCATCAATTCACATTTGCATTCTTTTGTGCTCTGAGTGAATTACTTCATGCTCCTGGAGATCGCACCTTGGCATTTTCTGCCAAACTGGCCTTTTTTCTCTTTTAAAGTCTGACAAGCACGCCATACTAAAACGCTTTTGAAATCTTTCAATTTTTTTCTGTTAAGTAAGAACATTTCTGCAAGTTGAAGGACATTTTTACCTCAATGGGTATGAGAAATTAAAACCTTAAATCAGTGCAATTTCACAGCAACAGAAGACCTCATCTGAACATGCTTATTCAATTTCATTTTAATGGTAGCTGGCTTCTTATAAAACAGACCATGCATGCAACAGGTGTAGTGGTTACTTAGTAAGACCACATAAATATTTGGAGCAATTGCACATTTTCTAAAGAGATTTTTTTCCCTCTTAAAGTGTTTCATGATACAACAAATGCGTGGGACAATTAATTCTTCATGACTATAAATGAAGATTCCAGGTTAGACGACAATGATTTAACGAGAAAACATGAGGAGTTGAGACTGAAGACGTCAGTAAAGGTAGCAACGCTACACTTACTGCACATCACCCATTTGTTAATACCTCTAAAGTAGTTCTCCTGTCCGCAGACTAGTCAATTAAATTAGAAACTCCTGTTTGTCCGACTCATCATATGTATACCAAGAGTGAAAGGAGTCATTCTAGATTATTATGTGTGCACTGTCTGATCTCACATTCGGATGCCTGCAAAATATGGTTGAACCTCCGAAATATATTTAAAACTCCTACCTGACTGATAAAAATCAACCAGTGTTCAGGAGACCCATCACCAATATTATTAACTGGATGCAAGGGGCATTGCAGCCATGGCTGCCTGCAACACCCATCTAGAGGTACTTCAGACTGACAAACCATTGATCCATCACTGCTAACCACCATGTTCGATGCACTAAAATGATGTCAATTTTGCATCTGAAAGGCCCTAAAGTAATCTTGTCTGATGAGGTATGCACTACATCCCCAACAACACTAGTAGCTTGGGATGACTCCATTGAGCATATGTAGCTCTTATTACAGAAAAGGTTGGAGACCCCTGCTTTAGGCCAACGTAAACTGTTAAAGGTGAAGCTACATACCCAAATCAATGCACTGCTCCCAGCGCAGCCATATGCTTGCACCTGTCCCAGAAGCAGAGCATTAGCAAAAGGTGGACTGGCTGATTGAAGCAGCCAGTCCACCTTTCATAGTGCAGGCAGCATTTGTCCTGCTTTTGAATAGGGGCACAGATCCACCCAAATATGGGTGCAGTGATTGATTGCCCACACCTACATGGGGATGTCTGTGGGGTCCATGAGACTGCTTTCCCACCTTGCTGTGGTCACCCTTGGGGTGGCAGGCGGGCTTATTGACCGTCCACTACCTCTTTGAGGCACAAAGTCAGTGAGCCTCTGAGTTTCTTTGCCTCTGAACCTGCGCTGTATTATGGATACAGGAGGAGATGCAAATGTTACTTATTAGATGGGGCCATGTCTCCATGCTAATGGGAGAACATCTGATTAGAATTGAGTGGCTGATAAATGTGTACCAGCACCACTACTTAATTTGTAAAAATGTAAGTTCCAGGGCCCTTCTCAGGAGGCTATTGCAGCTTGCAGCACGCATTGCCCCTTCCAGCACTGCCATTGATCGTGCCAACACAGCTACTAACCATCAGACTCCTACAAGTGCTACAATTCAGACTTTTCTAGGCCACCCAAATCTATAAGAAAGGGATGGGGTAGGTATTGTTAATTTTGATGCATCTTGAAGTATTAAACTCTCTGTTGTTGTACTCACATCAAAATTAGACTACTAGTGCCACCATGTGGTGGCCTGTCATAAGCGCCTGTGTTGAGAATTAAGTGTTGGTGCCGAGCACCGGAAACCCACAGGCTCAAATTAAGCACTGGCCAGCACTATCTGTATTACAAAGGGAGGCACACAAGCGTCTGCAGCCCCACCTGTCGGACCAAAGTTCCCCAGCACAGAAAGTGAATGCACATTCCTGTTGTGCCCTTGGCACACTTTATTTCATACAGCCCCCTGAGGCAAATGGCATTTTTCCAAGAGTTCCTGGTACAAAAGTCAATAGCTGTAGTCAGGGTGTTCATTAATTTGAAGGAAGAGAGCATTTGCTTGAAGCAGTACATCTCAAGACGGACAGCCTTCAAAAATCATCCCTTGAGGTCTCTTGGAGGAGTTCTGGGCATCACTAGTACTTGAGGATGTCTAGCCCCACAAGAACATCTGTCTGAGATGTCAGTGGTTTTGGAGATTTCAATTCTAATTCCAGGTTCACACATTTGGCCAGAAATCAACTACAAGGCTATTTGCAAAGGACCTTGGTCAGGTAAATGTCTTTATAGTGAAGGAAACATGGTCCTGTCTACTCTCAGTGACTAGTTAGTTATTTCACCTTCCTGGGGGACAAGTGTAGAAAATCAAGGAGGTACATTATACACCAGGGTAATTGAGATTCATGTTCAACTCTGTCAGGTCCAATATTTGGTAAATTGCCAGAATATAGTGGCCTAAATGTCGCCTGATAAAAATCTAGTGTCCTAAGTATCATTTACAAAATATTGCCCCTTTGGAGTTGATAAAAGAAAATCTATACCCAATGGAGCGATATTTTTATAAACAATATTTAGTCAATGATTTTCACGAGAGCTAGTATTGACAATATTATGTCATCAATATTCTGACATGCCTCCCAATTATTGCCAATGTCAAGATATGGAATTCATTAATGCCCCTTTCTATACCAAATTGGGAAAAGTGTCACTGACAATGGTTTAAGCTTTAGAAGGCATCTTGTTGCTCTTCTGGGGAGGGTATAAGCACCAGTGAGTGACTGCGAACAGGTCTAGACAGATATGGTAAAACATAGGAGCGTTCCATGGGCAGGGAAATCTTGGGAGGCAACTTCCCTTGGAATGGATAACTTTCCATCTATTCTAAGGCTTCCATTTCACCTTTCAAGGAACTATGATAGGGGGGGGCGTGGCTTCGGCGCCTTAGGAGATGGCCGCCGCTCCCGAGAGCTCCGCGGTGGCGTGAGGCGGCAGAGTCTTTCCGGGCTGTCTCCGCTTGCTTTCGGAGCATAGAGACTGCTTCAGACGTCGTCGGAAGTGTTGCTCCAGCCAGCGCGATACGATTCCTGGCGTGTGGTGAGCTTGAGGATATATTTCGGCTCCACGACGGCTGCGATTTACTCGCGGCCGCCATTTTGTTTTTACTTTTAATGCGCTCCTCGCGTTTACCGCCACTTTTCCTCAGACAATATTGGCTTTGAATGGGAGGACTGCATAAACAAGATTTTATTGCACTTCATTTGAGCTCCTCTATTGTTTTTTGCTTTGTGCATCATATTTTAACTGCCTTGACTGACGCAATTTTTGTCCTCTGGCTCCCCTCATGCTGCTGTTTTTGCATTTGGAGAATGACTTGTTTCGTCAGAAAAGTGGTTTGAAATGGCAGAAATGTTATTCTTTTGCTCTCTGCTGCTGCCAGCTCATTTTGGGTGACAATACTTTCTGAACCAGGAACTTGGGAGCTATTATCGGCATTTCTTCTTCTCATATATAACCCATATAGTGGCATTGTGTATTACTCTGCATTCAGTAGCGTTATACTACTGAAATTTCCTCACCAGAATTTTGTTGAAGATCACGTTTTTTCAGTTGAGACCATGGCTGCATCTCGGACTAACCGTAAGGAACCTCCGCAGTCCAATGATGTATCTTTAGAGGATTTCAATCCTTTTAACATTCTACAAGAGAGCGCAGATGATATTCCCAGTGACTCTGCTCCTACGAAGGGTTCCTCTTCCTCTACGACTCGACTAGGCTCCAAACAAGGATCCAAAATACCGTCTTCAGCTTCCTTCACGCCTAGAAAAAGAGGAAAAGCGAACCCGCCCTCTCCAACTAATTCTTCTTCGCCTCTTTCGTTGGAACTTATCCTTGAGGAGATTCGCGCCCTCAAGCCATATATGGAAGAAACCAACACTCGTTTGCAGAGCTTGGAAGATAATTGGTCTCATACTGAGCAAAGGGTTGGTGTTCTGGAGACACGAGTTGATTCTGTTCAGGAATTCGCTGCTCAAGTTCCTCTTATTCACAAGGAAGTTGATCATCTCAAACAACAAGTTGAACATTTAGAAAATCGTAATAGGCGTAATAATCTACGCATTTATGGTCTGGCTGAAGGACTTGAAGGTTCTAACCCAATATCCTATTTTCAATCCTTTCTTCCAACTCTTCTTGGTCTTCCAGAATCTCCACCATTAAATATCCAACGTGCACACCGTTTGGGTCAAAACCCCCGTTCTCGATCTTCCTCAACGAAGCCTAGAGGAGTGATTTTGTATTTCCTAGAATACACAGATTTACTTAAAGTCTTACAGGCTGCCAAACAGAGAGGAAACGTTTCTTGGAATGGTTCCAATCTCTTTTTTGCTCAAGATTATGCCAAAGTGACTGCTGACCATCGCAAGAAGTTTTTAGATATGAGGCCAACACTTCGCAGCATGAATGCTCGTTATGGCTTATTTCATCCCTGTCTTTTCAAAGTGACTTATAACAACAGAACAACCAACTATGAAGACCCTGCTGTGCTTCAACAATTTTTGAACTCTTGTAGAGGAGTCTCTATGGATACTTCTAAGTCATAATTTGACATGAATACCTTAGTTCCAAATATTCACTGTTTGTTACTTATCTGTCCTCAATTGTGAATCTCTTTTGTCTTAGTCATATCTGTAAGCTTTGTTGTTATTATACCTTTCCATATTAATTATTATCATATTTTCCCTTTTAACAGGTTGCGGTTTCTATGTTCCCTTATTTTTCATTTTCTTCATTTCGCCTGGATAATGTTCTCCGTGTGCTTCTCGTCCTGCGATTTCTCGCCCGGCGTTTGGCCTTTCCCATGTGGCTCCACCTACCCCAACATGATTGTTCTTTTGTGGTATGTTTTTCTCTTATCGTATTGTCTTATCAATTGTTAATTTTGTTTTGTTTTTCTTTTCTTTTTTGTCTCTGTTTTTCTTGTTATCTTCATTCCTTCCCTCTCTTTCCCCCCACTCATCTGTTTTATCTCAATTTTCGGTTTTCCTTTTATGCTTCTCATTTATATAATCTTTATCTTTTTCTTATCCTCATTTTTTCTTCTATTTCACATTCCTATGTATTTCTCACGGCTATTTCTTTACAATAATGCTCTTTTTTTCATATTTTACTGCATAACTTACATTGTTTTTATGTTTACACATGGCAGACTTTTTCAACAAATGTTTTGATTAATTTTATATAAGATTTAAATGTCATTAAATATTATATCTTGGAATGTTAAAGGTTTGGGTTCTCCTATCAAGCATCAGCGCGTATTGTCACATATTGTAAATTTAAAGGGGGATATTTCTCTACTGCAAGAAATTCATATACCAGATACTGAAATAACTAAATTACGACGGAATTGGGTGAGTCATGTTTTCGCATCACCAGGCTCGGGAAAACGCAATGGCGTTGCGGTCCTCTGTCATAAACGTTTGGATGTCCAGTTCATACGACAAGATAACGATTCTGAAGGTAGATGGTAGATGGGTTGTGATTTCCTTACTGATCAACAAAATTCCTCTTACTATTTTTAATATTTATGCTCCCATTACTCAAGATTTACTGTTTTGGCCTCAAATTCTTTCCCTTTTAATGCAGTGTACTGATGATTATTTGACTTTTGGTGGGGACTGTAATATGATTGTGGATCCCTTTATTGACAGGAACTCCAATTCCAGATTCGTCCCTTCCTTCATACATTCTCAATTCACCTCCACTATTTCTCAAAGGTCTCTTGTGGACTCTTGGAGACTTTGTCATCCCACACTACAAGAATACACTTATTATTCACCTGCTCATTCTTCACAATCCCGCATCGATTACCTGTTTATTTCCAAAGCTCTAATTCAAAATATTTCTCACTCAGATATAGGATCTATTCTAATTTCCGATCATGCCCTAGTTTCTTTAAGTTTAGACCTACTTCCTCCCATTAAGGGTACTAGACGCTGGAGGTTTAATAATTCGCTTTTAATAGATCCTAAATTCACAACAGCCTTTCTTGTCTTTGCATCCTTGTTTTTCGAAGAAAACAAATCCCCTCAAGTATCCCCTCAACTTGTATGGGACTCCTTTAAGGCTGCCTCTAGGGATTTTATTATTTCCTTTGTTGCTCAAAAACGTCGTGCAGCTTCTCACTCATCACAGTTACTTAACTCACAGATTAAAAGACTGGAACACCTTTATTACTTAACAAAGTCTGCTTTAGAAGAACTTATTAAGGCTAAACTTTCTTTTAATAAACTCTCTACTAATTCTGCTAATTTATATTTACTTAAATCCAGCGCTAAATTCTATAGTGCACAAAATAAATCTGGCAATCGTCTTGCTAAATATCTCAAAATTAAAAAGGAACATACTAAAATTGAATCTATTATATCCTCATCTAATACCATGCTCCATAAAGACGAAGACATTCTTTTAGAATTCTCCAATTTTTACAAATCACTGTATACCCCTGAATCTCCGCCCCTTTCATCTGACATTGATCAATATTTAGCTTCTATTCCTCCGCCTCCTTCTTTGGATGTAGATTTCTCCTCTCTAGAAACTGATATACACACTAAGGACATCCTCACAGCCATTCAATTAATTAAAAAGGGGAAAGCTCCAGGACCTGATGGTTTTACTATAGTATTTTACTCCCATTTTTCTGCTCTACTCATTCCCAAACTACATAAATTATTCTCGTTTTTTATAATATCCCGGAAGTCTGCAGGTTCATTTCAAGAGGCTTTGATGTGTCTTCTTCCTAAAGAAAATAAAGACCATACATTATGCAAAAACTACAGACCTATTTTGTTAATCAATTTGGATTATAAGATCTTTGCGAAAATTATTGCGCTTCGTCTGGACAATATTCTACCACAATTAATAGGTAAAGAACAATGTGGATTCATTAAGGGTCACCACCTCTCTGATAACACCCGTCTCTTTTTCAATGTACTCAGTAAATCCCATTCCCATAATTCTTCGCTAGCAGCTGTTGCTTTGGATGCTGAAAAAGCTTTTGACAGGGTTAATTGGCAGTTTATATTTTCAACACTTACTTGGTTTGGTTATGGCCCTAAATTTCTTTCCTATATTTCACTTCTTTATTCTTTCCCTAGATCGTTTATTTTAGTTAATGGTCTCGTTTCCTCTTCATTCCCACTTCTTAGAGGTGTCAGGCAAGGTTGTCCCCTTCCTCCTCTTTTATTTATTTTGACTTTGGAGCCTTTCTTATCCAAAATTCGGATGAATACAATTATTACTGGTTTTCCATATGGTGATAAACATCTAAAACTCTCGGCTTATGCCGACGATATTCTTTTATTTATATCTAATCCTCAGACCTCTTTACCGGCTTTTCTTTCAGAGGTCTCTGCTTTTTCTTCAGTTTCAGGATACAAACTCGATGTAGACAAGTGTGAAATTCTTCCGTTAAATAAATATTGTTTCCATGCTGATTTTGTGTCTTCTTCTTTTCACTGGAGTCCTACTAAGATTAAATACTTAGGTTTATGGCTTACTCCTTCCATTAAGGATACTGTATCACTTAATCTTAAGAACCTCCAATCAACTTTAGCCAATTCCACATCACGATGGCATCCCTTGTTTCTATCTTGGTGGGGTAGACTAGATTCTGTGAAAATGATGTTGGTTCCTATAATTTTATTTTTCTTGTCTAATCTTCCAGTCAATATTCCTAAATCTTGTTACAAAAAAATATATGCTATTTTATCAAAATTTTTGTGGCAGAACAAAAAAGCTAGGATGTCTTTTTCCAAACTTAAACAGCCTAAACATTTAGGTGGAGTCAATTTCCCAGATTTTGCATCATATCATACTTCTTTCTTTCTTAAGAATTCCTCTTCATTATTATCACAGAATACAACTGTTTTGTTATCTTTACCTTTGTGGGTAGAAATTGAATCTTATTTCATTCATCCCCTTTCATCTGAAGAATTTTTATCCATATCTACCACTCCTCGAAAATTTTCTCTCCCCATTCTTAAACATACTCGTAAAATTCTTCACCCACTGATGCTAGATGGTTTAGATGATCGAAATCGTTTTTTGCAATCCCCGATTTGGTATAACAATCGCATTAAGATTAAAAATAGGACTCTTTTTTGGAAAGCTTGTTTCAATCTTGGTCTCAGCTTTTTCTAGATGATGCTTGTGTACCCTTCTCTGTAATGCAAATACGCTATTCCCTCCCTTCTTCTTATGATTCTAAATACATATTATTGACCTTAGCCGCTCAACGTTTTTATGATAATCTCACGGCTTCCTCTGAGCGTATTAAACATTCTCCTATACAGCTTTTGTTCTTTAAGTTAGCCCCTTCAGCTTCTCAAATTTACAATAAATTAAGAAACATTGGTCAGCCTCGTGATAAATCTACGGTAGAATGTAGTTGGGAATCTGATTTGGGCTTGTCCCTATCCACTTCAGTATGAGATACAATTTGGAATAAAATAGGGAAATCTTCCAGGGCAGCAAATACTACACAAACGTTATTTTTCATATATAATAGGCTTTTAATTACCCCGGCCAAATTGCATCAGATTAATCCTCTCATTTCCTCTACCTGTTGGTCCTGTCCAGCCCCTGTAGCAGATCTTAAACATATGTTATTTACATGTCCAGTTATTCAACAATTTTGGACTAGGGTATGGCAACAAATTAATAAAATATTTCACACACATATCCCTTTTTCTTTTTCTCATATTTTTCTAGGTAGTGTTGCGGAAGTCTGGTCCTTGTCCACTTCTCTTAATATATCCATCATTGATTTATTTATAGCTGTTGCTTTTCAACAAATGACTAAATCGTGGAAAAATGCTTCAAATGTTTCTTTTCAGGCCTGGTGGTATGGTATCTGTTATAACCACAGATTAGATAGAGCCTATGTTCACCCGATTGCACTTGCCATTAAACGTGACTTATTATGGTTACCTGTTACCAATTTTCTGAATATGTCTGCTCAGTCGTTACCGTTGCATATCCCAACCATAGAGGAAGTTTCCAAACCTCCTTGAATTACCGTTAATCAAATACTATTTATATTCTGTGCTTGCTTTCAATATATAATTAAGTTTGTAGTAGTGAGATAATTGGGATATGCATGATATAGTTTTGAAAAATGTTTTAGTTGTATCTGTATAGATATGTATACTTTTCTATTTTCCCTCCCCTCCCGCTTATCCTCCTTTTCTTTATTGTATACAACATATTTTCATTTTATTGTTATTATATACTGTATTATATTACTGTTTTATCTTGTACTTATACCTAATAAACTTTTCTTTAAAACCTTAAAGGAACTATGATGGGATCTAGGGTCAGTGAAGCCTTCATATTAAGCCTTGTGATTAGTTTTTCTTTGCAACACACCGTATACAATCATCAGCCTGGGATTTGCCCGTGTTTCATTCCCACCCTTTGAGACTTTAGACAAAGTTATGTTATGTTATGTTATTTAATTTTATAGCGCGCATGGCTACTCAAAGAGTGTCCCGGCGCGAGCAAAGGGGAAACAAAAAGAAAGACCTGACCCTTACATGAAGAGATGAGTTTTTAGCAATTTTTTGAAAGCAACAATGTCCTTAGTCGAACGCCGAGCAAGGGGAAGTGCGTTCCAGGCACGAGCCGCCAAAACTGACAGGGAGGCACCCCCCAATCGATGCCGTTAAAAGCCAGGAATCTTTGCCAATTTAAGGGATGCAGAGCGCAGCAGTCTCCCCGGAACATAAAAACCGAAACGCTTCTGCAGATAAACCGGCCCAAGGCCATGGAGCGCCCGATGAGCTATGGTGAGGGATTTAAATACCACCCTCGCCTTGACCGGGAGCCAGTGCAGGGAGCGCAGGTATCCCCGCACGCTCTCCCTAGGCGGGATCCCTCCTAAAAGGCGGGCAGCTGCATTCTGGATCACCTGGAGTCTGTTGAGGGAGTAAGCTGGAATTCCCACATAAAGGGTGTTCGCGTAATCCAGGCGAGACAGGATAAGCGCACGCACAACCGACTCACGAGCCGCCTGCAGTAGAAGCGGAAAAAATCTTCTCAGAGCTCTCAGGAGTCCAAAACAACAACCTGCCAGCCGATTAACCTGACTGGAAAAGGAGAGATTCACATCAAACCAGACACCCAGATTCTTGGCTGTCTGGCTATTGGACAGGGGAGGGGGGAACTCAGCTGGCCAGATCAAATCTCTAAAGGGAAGTCACCGAACAGCAGAACCTCTGACTTGTCTTCGTTGCATTTCAACTGGGCGCCAGCCAACCAGTTGAAAACTGCCGCGAGACACGATTGCACGGGGGCCACAGCAGCCGAGTTCTTATTCCAAGCAAACAGAAGTTGTGTATCATCTGCGTAGGCAATCACCTTAGCCCCCAAATCTTCTGCCAACCTAACCAAAGGGGTAAGGTAGATGTTGAACAGAAGGGGGCTAAGGGATGAACCCTGGGGCACCCCTGTGCGCACCCTCTGAGGTGAGGAAGCCTCCGGGGGAAGCCAGATCTGCTGAGACCGGCCTTCCAAAAAGGACTTAATCCAGCCCAAGGCAAAGCCAGTTATACCAATCTCTGACAATCTATCCAATAGGAGGGGATGGGGAACCGTATCAAAAGCAGCCGACAGGTCGAGCAGCACTAAGGCTGCTCTCCCTCCGGCATCAAGACAATCACGGATAGCTTCCGATATCTCCACTAAGGCACCTTCCGTGCTAAAGGAGGGACGAAAGCCCGATTGAGCCGGATGAAGTAGGCCCGCACCCTCCACATACCCTGAGAGTTGCCCGTTAGCAATCTTCTCGCACACCTTGGAAAGGCTCGGGAGAAGAGAGATCGGACGATAATTCCCCAGAACCGAGGGGTCAAGAGCAGCCTTCTTCAAGAGGGGAAGGATTTTAGCCTGCTTCCAAATACTAGGGACCTTGGCGACGTGCAAGGACATATTGATGATATAATTAACTTCGGCATTCACCGTCAAAGTATTGTGTTAGCATCTGTTTTGGAAACGCTCCATCTTGTGGCTCATCAGCCCTACCAGGCCTTCCTGCTGCTGGTTTTGGTCTTGACTTCTGTTGATTACTGAGGTTGTTACATCAGGAAATGTACTGGAGAGAGTGACCATTCATGGAGACTCTCAGGAGGATATGGGGGAATGAGAATTAAAAAAAAGATGGGGAGTTGTGTGCCTGCCTGGGAGGGAGGCTTATCTCAAAATGTTAAAAAGAAGACAGAATCACAGTAGCTGAATTAAAGGAAAGTAGCATAGCACTAGTGGGGGAATGCACTGCAAAGTGACCATGCCATTGGCAGCAGAAGGCATGGGAGAGTGAAAAAGGCATCTATATCAATAGAATTAGCTGTCTCTTTAGTGTCGTTGGCTCAGTCACTTTCATAAAACTATACTAACTGTGCGAATTTTTGCTAGACAACACATAAACAAGTGATGTATATGCCTTACAAAAAATAGATGCCTAACTGGGGATATATTTTGACTACTGTGTACAAATGAGCCGCATACGAAGGGCACTATAGGTCCAAATGCATGCAAGGAAAATGCCCCCCTTAGGTCAGGTTGGATAGTAAGACAGCTACAATGCGGTGGGTCCCTTGAACCCTTGGGCACTGGTGCCACAACACTTGGTGCCACCCTCGTTGATAGCTACGCCCCTGGAATGATCATTGCATGAACACGCAAAGAAATAAAAAAAACACTCAATATAATATTGCAGGTTCTCTATTAATGCCCAGAAGAAGCAAACTGACAAAACTCTTGAATGAGTACCACTGAAATGCATAAGGTAGAGAACGATTCTCAGCAGAACCACCTCAGTTCTACACTGAATGCATTGTCAATGGCACTACACATGGGACCATGATGTCATCGCCAAAACAATCAGACATAATTCATGCAAGAAGGTTTAAATCGCACTCTCATAACATAATCCACAAAAATATCAAGAGAAAGAGAACTCTTTCGGAGTAGAAACGAAAATCTAAGAAGCTCGCTCCATTAAACGAGAAGCAGGAAATCAGAGGACGTGAGACATAAAAAAATACATTTATCACTGTGACAGAGGTGACAGAGACTGTGGTTACACGTTGTATCGCGGCATGTGGTGTGCGGCTCATGAAAACAATGAATGAAGCCGAGGCAGACATCAATGAAGGTTTAAAAAAAGCCCGATTCAGTATTCAATGAAGACAAAACTCTTCTCGGCAATCAATTCTGGCGGAGACTCAACAGCCACAAGGCCAATATTTGCCAAGCAAGCAATCGTTTGAAATTGGAAATGTCGGCAGCCGAGGCCAGACAGCGCTAGACTCCCTCAGCTAACGCAGGTGGACGGACTAAATGATTTTCCGTTGCATTTATCATCGGTACGACTCCCCGCGTGCAGGTCTTGGAACGCCTGAGCGTTGCCAAGTGTAGCTCAGACTTTCCTCAGCTTGCAGCAAACATCTCCCGACATATTTGATGAGCCGCACACCCCCTCAAATGCGGAACGCATTACAGGAAGCATGCATAGTATTAGCAAAGGAGCAACGCAGACACTCTGTGATTGATGTACATGAATTTGTCCGATGTCAATGAGCGGTAGAAGGCGCTACTCCTGACGGGCTCTGCTTTTGCTACCCATGGGTTCAAGGTTCATGAAGGTAGCAGCATGAACGGAAAGTTAACGGATCTCCAAGGACCTTTACTCCCTGTCAGCTTCCTTCTTTTCCCCCTCGCCACTGCATCCCAAATAGCAAATGCGAGGCGGCTGTGGGGTGTTATAAACTTATAAAAGGCCAGCACGGTGATGTCATCGGGGAGTCAAGCGGTGTGCGTCACTTCTGTTGCCAGTAGCTTTGGTGAATGATGTCCATGGATGACGTATTCAGAATGGGATGGAGTCATCTTTTCAACTGGTGGAGTTAGGCTTCACGGGGCTCTAAATCCAAGTGAACGGACTTCTTTTAATTTCTATTGCTTGTTGGAATAACTACTCACTAGACTGTTCCATATTTCACCCCTATACATTACCTCCTCGTTAGTCATCCTCACCACATGACTAACGAAGTGAGCTTCAGCTCCATCACAGAACCCTCCAAAGCAAAAGTTAGCCTCCCATGCCTCCCATCCCTTCCCAATATGGCCGACCCTTACCCCTATGACACTATAAGAGAAGGGCCGGCCCAACCCCAAAGCCTGTTTTTTTTGTTCTGCACTCTCTCCAGAGCGCATCAGGTGAGTGGTGCCTGCTGTAGCAGGTGTGTGGGTCCAGGGTTGGAGGTCCTGCTCTAGCGGACCCTAGGGGCATGGACCTTGTTTTGATTCCCCTACTTGTTACCCCCGGTGTGTGTGGCGGTTGCTGTGCTTGTACCGGTGAGGCTCTGCCTTAGCGAGCCGTGGGTTTTCAGGAAAGGGGGGGGTTTGCGTGGGGGCCGGTCTTCCGGTTCCCTTGTATGTGGCATTCCCTTCGCCGCCCGCCTTTCGTTGTGTACTGCGGGCGGCAGCTGTACGGAGCTTTGACTTCCGAGAGTTGTGGGCGGGTGCTTTACATTTATCAGGCCCTGTTGACAACTCCTGCCCCGAGCCGCGTATTCGCCTGCCCGCCTGCCCCTCGTGGCGTTGGGGGAGGCGGCGGCTCTGCGGGGTTCGGTCCGACTGTGGGCCGCTGGGCGGCTCCGGCGCGACGATTTATGCGCCGGGGCGGCCTTGGAAGACGCATGCTTACCTGCGTCCAGGTACACTCTTCCGGCTTGGGAGCGCTCCGGGGTCGGCGGCGTTGCTGGCTGCGCGATGTTGATCCTCGCGGCTGTGGGCCGGCTCGTTGTCCCGGGGGCGGGGCTTCGTTGTGGTTCCTTTTCCCCCTCAGTGGGCGCTCCCCTGTCCTTGTTGGATGTCCGTCGGGCGGTGGAGATCTACTTGGATCGCACCGCTTCCGTTTGTCAGTGTGATAGCTTGTTTGTGACCTTTGGCCCGGTTCGGTCGGGGCACAAGCCTTCTGCTGCCACTCTCAGTCGCTGGCTGAAGCAGGCTATCATGCTGGCTTACGGGGCTCAGGGGTCTGACCTCCCGGAGACTATCCAGGGGCGTTCCACCCGGGGTGTCTCGGTGTCTTGGGCCTCGTTCAAGGGTGTGTCCACTGAAGAGATTTGCCGGGCGGCTACGTGGTCCTCTCCCCACATGTTCATGGAGCATTACCGGGTGGTCCTGGGGGGCTCTGTTCCTGGGGATTTTGGGGGGGTGGTCCTGAGTGCGGGTTCTGCCGCCCCTTGATTTGTCCTTTGTTGGCCTGTTTTTATTATGTGGTTTTCATTACACGTTTTATTAAAGTTGTTTTGTTAACCTTTCATCGCCTTGGTGGTGTTTTGTGTATACCATGAAGCCGTTTGGCTTGGGTATGTGCTCACTTCGTTAGTCATGTGGCGAGGATGACTAATGAGGAGGTAATGCCCCGATTACTTACCGGTAATCTTCATTACTCCGAGTTAGTCTTCCTCGCCACATGAGTTCCCGTCCCTCCCTCCCTGTCTGGCTATCGGCTTCATGTTTTGCTTGGTAGTTTCAGGCTTTGGGGTTGGGCCGGCCCTTCTCTTATAGTGTCATAGTGTCATAGGGGTAAGGGTCGGCCATATTGGGAAGGGATGGGAGGCATGGGAGGCTAACTTTTGCTTTGGAGGGTTCTGTGATGGAGCTGAAGCTCACTTCATTAGTCATGTGGCGAGGAAGACTAACTCAGAGTAATGAAGATTACCGGTAAGTAATCGGGGCATCTCCAGTCCATCTTTTGGCTCATCTGCATCTTCTCTCAATCCCCAGCAGCCCCCATCTTCATCCAGGGGCTCATTTAGAGCCCGCCAGGTCTATGGCTGTGCCCCTGTTCCCTGGTGAAATACTGCTCCCCATGTTTAGAGATCCCCACCAGGCTGGGGGGACTCTATCTTCAGTGGAGCCGCTGCTGCAGGATCCATTGACAGGGCACGTTGTTTAATACTCCGTCCAGCAAAGCTTTTTGTTTTCTGAAAATAAAATCCTAAAGCAGGAGTTTGTTTTCAGAAAACAAAAACCAGCGGTCATGACACGCAGGGGCTGCGTTGGGCCATTTTGTGTTTTTCCTCCTCAAGACCGCCACACCTCGCAGGGTGGTACTCGGCAGGGAAATCCAGTGATAGTCATGGCAGCGCAGCACAGAATGTACTGCTAGGTGAAGCGTTTACTCTAGTGGATCTAGCTGAGACTACGGCAATGCAAACACAGCGCATCTCCAAATTCTGATTGGAGCGGGGCAACCACAAGTTTGGTAGGGCAGGAACATCACCAACACAGTGGTGCTCCTGCTCTGCCAAGCTCTAAATGACCCCTTTGGTCTGCTATCGGTCCACAATCTGATTAAACACTAAAAATAAACATGTCTTTGGCTAGCAATTTTGTAGGAGTATTATGCCTCTATTGATATAATGGTGCATCTTCCAAGACTAGGCTTTAAACCTGGGCCATTGTTGCACCAATAATGGATCACATGTGCATTCACTCCCTCTTAAGAAAGCAATTTTTGTTTACAGTAACTCTTGTAGGAAAGGCTTCAACAAACAACATCTCGTTTTGGCCACACCTAATAATGCATGATCTGCAATCGCTTGCAACATGCTTTATGAATTTTAATAATCACTTAAACGTTGTTATTGAGGCTTGTGCATCCCATAGATAGCACGGGTCATTTAAAAGTTGGCAGATGCAGGATATCCTCTCAGAATTGTAGATGCCTATCTGCTATCCTTGCAGTTCCCTTGCCCCACCTAGACGTGGGGAAATTGTTGGGCATCTGTCAATGGAGCCTCAACTGGTTCCACCATTGGAAATTCTTGATCGGGCGCCCCATCTGCCAAATGACTTTCAGGTTCCAGTGGCGGTGGTCCTGTCTAAATAGGCACACTGTCACTGGGCTTCGCTGCCTGTGATCACAATGTGATTCATGATAGTCTTGGGCAGGGAAAACAATCAATCACCCTCATCCACAGGGATAACTCCTTGTGCCTCATGGGCACTGTATTTTGGTTTTTCTGAAATAAGTACCAAGCCAAAGAGCCCAAAACACACAAACTGTTCCCCGGATATTTACTGCCACTTATCATGTTACTTTGCACTCGCAATGAAATCTGAAGGTGTTTGGTATGCTTGTGACCTGTGCGTGGTAGCAAGGCAGTAAGTGGGGGCTGAGAACAGACACCAGCAAGAAAATTGGTAGTTTGAAAGTGCAAGCAGCCTCATATTGTGGTGAAGGGTGCTGCCCACAGGATAGTGAATGCCTGTTCAGACTCTAACACCCGACCAGTCTGCGTCTTTTGATAATGGATAGATCTTGGATATCTGTTGATACCGATCCTCATTGGCCCCAGATTTACAACGTTAAAATGAATGTCTCCCAGTTTTAAATCTGGATTTTTTTTTTTTGTATCCCTAGTAAAGCAGTCACGAGTTTTGTGTAACTGCCTGATAGCCAGCCCTGAAACTCTGCCAAGGACAGTTGACAAGGTGTGCCCCCTTAAACCTATTGAAACAAGCACGTCCCCAGCACAAACATGGCCTTGCTACTGAGTTTGCATGTACACACACCTCTCAGCTTGTGTAATAATTTACCACAACATATCAACGGGGGGGGCACGCTCCATCACGTGGCATCCTCACCCCCCGTACCATGAAGGGGGCGAGGCAGGCACTCATCCACCAGCTCCGTACCAAAGGACATGTGAGAGCACATGATCGGACTCTCTTAGCAGCACCTATCTGGCAACAGAAACCGCTGTGAACAAGGCGGCCCCCACACACTACAGAGAGCGAGAACCGAAGGATGGGCGACGACGACGACTCCCGACCTGCCAATCTCCAAACAAGCCGAAGCAACAGTATGAGCGTGCACCAACACCAACTGAGAGCCGCTCGCCACCGGTGATCCGCAACCAACAAACATGTGGCAAACCCATGTCCCGGTGCCACAAAAAACTGCTCTCTTGTCCCCCCTCGCTTATGGGGGCAGCTGCAGCGCAGCGGTGAACCTGATAGAGTGCGAATGCGCAATTAAACGTTGAACCCCCAATAGATCCGCACCACGCGTCACCCGCTCAACCGTGCCTGCCTCCCCTGCACTACGGACCTAATACTACCGAGCGAGACAAGCATGAAGCCGCAGTACCAGTTGTCATCTTGAAAGTTCAGGCACTCTTCAATTAAACAAATGTATTAAGTCAGTGCTGAGAATTGCAGTTACTCTCAGTTTCCATTTAAAATCAGTGTAGGATCCCCCGCACTTTCGCGGCCTCCAGCCCGCGGCCCCTCCCCCATCACCAGGAGGGCTGTAAACAATTTGCAGGCTGCACAAGGTGAGTAGGGACGTTGGACCCCTGGTGCCGCCGTTTGTACCCGGGTCGCAGACATACCCAGGCTGCAGCGGACTCAGAGCAACGCTGAAGCACCACCGGCACACCAAAAGCCCATCGCAGGGGATGTGCATGGCAAAACTGCAAAACCCCTACCAAGACGAGCAAAGCATGAGCCTGGGCTAACCACCACCGAGCCCAAGGGGTAGTCATATCCCTCCACACTCCCCAAACCGGTTGGCGGGCCCTCACAGCAGGGGCACACAGGGAAACCAAGGCATGCCCAGAAAGAAATTGTCCCAAAGTGCCCCGGTCGCGCCGCCTACACCACCAACGCTGCCTACAGGTGCAAGGGTGGAATGTGGTGTGGAGAGGTTAGCGTGTCCACAAATCACCGTAGACACCACCAGTACAATCCTCCTCCCATCAGCCGCATAACCTCTGCCCCTCCGGCACCAGCTGACCGTCGGCTTGGCAGGCCATCAAACTCGTCGGGCCCGACCAGTCCACGAGCCCACAACAAACAGATGTCTCTTGCCCCACAAACTGGGAAAACCGGTGGCACTCTGGTGGCCGCAGCCACCGCATTCAAATGGCCCAGGGAACCCAGGCAGCCCTGGCCTGCACTCAGCGCCTACTTCGACGCCCGTGATGTCGACGACCCGGCGAGTCTGGACAGCGTGTCCAGACTGCGAGGCTGGCGGTGAGTGCACAATTCGAACGCCTGGGGGCGAAGATCGTGCAGCAGCCAGCATGACTCAGGGACAAGGCACCTCGTAAGAGATACGGAGAAGGTCAACTCACGACTAACAATGCCGAACGCTGCTTCACGACCCGGTTGCCACATCATCGACCCAAGTGGGGGCCAGAGCCCCGACTTGACTGCTCCCCCAATGCCAAATCCACTATTGCTACCCAGGGTGGAAGGCCGGAGCGGCCGAGTGGGCGGCCGCACCCCCTCCCCCCTGCCACGGCTACGCTATCGGCCCTGGGTCCAAAGTGAATCGGGGCCATGCACAACTAGGCCGCCTTGTAAACCTCAGCCGCACTCCAGAGGCAGGCGCGGTGTTGTGCAGAGGGCAGCCCCTGCGCGCCCCTCCGAGGTCAGCAGCTGGCCACCACTGACAAGAGGGTCACTGAATTCTGGGAGCTTAACATTCCCGAAAATGTAAAACAGAAATTCATTTCTCGTGAAATCCACAGGAGTGGGCTGGCAGTCAATGAATTAAGCCTTGTGGCTCCAGACCCGAGCCTGCCCAGGGTGACACACTGTGATCGAGAAATACTCTGAGTAAATGAGCCTATGCGAGTATGATCCACTAACATGTGATGAGGCATGAGTGAACCTCCACTAGGTCTGCAAGCACAACGACTCACCACAAGCTCCCGGGCCTGACCAAAGGCATGGCAAACAGCGTGAAATCCCAGCGCGCAGACCATTATTCTCTCATAACCCACTGATGCTGCCTGCACCCAGAGTGTGGCACGGAACCTGAGGACATCGTAACAATCTACAGCCCCCTAACATCAAAATTAACTACACCGTAGCAGGATATGAGCAGAGGCTACCATAGATCCAACCCCTAGATCTAACCTCAGCGCCGCGAAACGGAGGGAGCGAGACATTCCCGGGGGAGCTCCTCATTCCCCCCTCCCCCAGGCATCACAAGTCCAGCAGTGGCTGGGTAGCGCCTACCCGAAGAGGCTGGGGGGGGGGGCAGCCGACTCACCCTCACTTTCAGCTCCCTCAGGCGCGTGAATCTCAGCGCGAGGAAAGACGGAGGGAGACAAATGCCAGTGCTCCAGCCCATGACAACACCGCGCACCTGGTCACAGGCACTGAGACCCATACGGGCCCCAGGAGGACTGAAACCAGCAGTCCAGGGGCCAGTCTGTTACGGGGCGACTCACCTCGTGATCAAACAAACAATGGCGTATCCCGACCAATGACCCTCATGACGGCATGTGCGGCGAGCAAAAGAGGGCGCCCAAATGGTGGGGGAGGGATATATACTCTCCCCAAGTCCTGGCGCCCAGGAAGTGACGCCCCTCGTGCGCCGCAACCAGGCTGGGGGGACTCCACCCAGAGTCCCTGCCCCTGATGGGGCGGGGGGTGTGGGGTGCCTAGGCGACACCAGAGTGCTGACCTCTCTAGTGGCCCCCTGTGGGTGCCTCGGCCAGCAGCAGTTCTACAGTTTTTCATTCTCACTTCTTCTGCCACCATCCATTCAGCCACATCGTGTTCCAAGCACAGCAAGTCTGGGCCACCGCGCCCATCCAGGTGATCCCAATGCAGGGCTTGGCTTGGACGAGAAGTAAATGTAGGAACTTGAAAGCCATTTCTTTGCCCTTCCCGGAGCATATGTTCTCCAGAAGACAGGTGATTGTGTGGACCAGGCAGGGGTTCAGGACCGCTGCTGTTATTCTTTCCACCACCCGTTTCCACCGCTGCTGTTATTCTTTCCACCACCCGTTTCCAAAAGATACAGACTAAGGGGCAGTGCCATGCAAGGTGCAAGAAGGACACCTTTGGGTGCGCACGGCAGAGGCACCGGTTGGACCTGGAGGAGGTCTACCCTGTGCAACATGCATGGCATCACATATGTGCGATGTTAATCGTGAAAAGTTTAAATCTTTCCTTACTAGAGATGGTCTGCACATGAAAGCTAATTGCCAATCATCAAGCTCACCCTCGGTCTGCCATCATAGCCATGTAGGGATGCCAGACCATATCACCCCCCCTCCCATCCATCTCCCCCAGGACCCGGATGGTGTGTGAAGTGGGAGGTGCCACTGGACAGGAGGCCAATATGTCTCTGGTGGTAGTAGAGAGGCTAGCGAATTGAAGGAAACTTCCCGGGGCCAAAGTAACAGCATCTTGAGCTGCCGCAAAATGTTATAAACTCTTTATCGGGGAAGAGATCGCCTAAAGTGGCACAGCCCCCCTCCCACCACTGGCTATATCGACCGAGGTCGTTAGTGTCCGAAATACTGGTAGGTCCCAGAAACTATTGGCCCTTGCAAAGGGTGCCCTTCTCAATACAAGTTTAACTGTGCGTTCCCAAAGCTGTGTGGTGTGTCTCTCAAAATATGGCGTTGGTTCCTCCCACTTACCTCTGTCATCAGGATCTGTGGAAATGAGATAGCACTGGAATTGTCTTGAAGCAGTTTCTTCCCCCAGTTTCCCCCCTCTGTGAGTCAGTGTGATGCATGTTGTATTTGCGAGGCCAGGTAATATTGTTCCAGTTTGGGGATCGCCAGCACCCCTTCCGTCAGGGAACAGAACAGGAAACCTATGGCAACATGGGAGCGGCCCCCCACCCATACCAGAGAGGGAAGCAGGGTGTTCAATTGCCGAAACATGATGGAAGGCATATGGTAGGGTGACCAGATTCTCAAAACAAAAAACGGGGACAGGTCATAGAAATAGAAGTAGGACTACGGTTTGCAGTAACCATCGACATAAAAGTAGGACTATTTGACAGCTGTCAAAGACATAGAAAAAGGACTACAATGACAGCTCCCTCCGCAGACCAAGATGAAGCATTACAGACAACAAATCCAAGGTCTTTTATTGGCACCCCTCTCCTTTACGCAGCAGCATTAGTACTTTTTATTACATTTACACTTTTAAGGACTATAGCATATATTTGTCAAAAATCAATAAAACACCACAGGGTAGCAAACGCCAGATTTACTAGCTTTATCAATGCTCGTTTCTATAGCTGTGCATCAACACCACGTGAAAAGTACAACTCACTCATGTTGCTTAGTTGCTCATGACAGAAAAGCATGGGAGGTAAACTGCGGAATGCTAAATTGCCAAAGGGCAGCCGTGGACCAATGTAAGAAAAACACTTCTCTCCAGGTATTACTGGCTTAGGGTCTTAAGGGTTGCAAAGGCTGGACGACCACACAGTCCTCCCACATTTGCGTGGTCACTGCTGGGATGTCATGTTACCTTACTGTGGTATGTATAGTGCACTCTAGCCATTGGTATCATCTCATAGCGCAGTAGTGTGAAGACCTGAGCAAAAAGCTCGAGCAGCGCTGCTCGCCTCTCCCACAGGCGTTAACCCTGCTACTTTACGTCCTTTCCAGCTAAAAGTTTGCCGTGATCTGAAAGGTCAGTCAAAAGGTCAAGTCATAGCTTTGATATGGAGAACAGAGAGCATGCATCAATTGGTTATGAATAAAACATGCAATGAGCAAAACATTAATCCTTGCACGGTATGCATAAGGGCTACTGAAAAGTTTCTATGGCTATGAATACAAGCTACAGGACGAAGAAATATTGTTTTATCCAAAGTAGAAACTTTTGGTAAGAGACATGGGCTAGGCAATTGAATATCTCTTGGATTGCCACCTGGACAGCATGCTTGCTCGTGAAATTGATAAACTGCTGATGCAAGCAATAGATGTACAACTTCCATGTGCAACTGACAAGTTAATAATTACAGATCTTTGTCTAAGTGCAATTTAATGGCTTTGGGAATGTGCAATATCTAGGCTACTGATACAACTAAAAGACCACTAGTGCGAGCAAAGGGCATGATATGGGAATGTGCAATGTGCAATCTATATGTTCTTGGTATATGAAACAGATAAGCTATTGCCACATATCCACTTTTAGTAAATATGTTTAAATAATGCAACAATAGGGGACATTTTTTACAATCTGAAAAACATGTTGGAAACAATGAGCAGATTTAATAGCCAAGCCAGGTTTAACTTAAAGCCACTGAATGAAGGCCTCAAATAGTGACTCAGCCTTTTTACCTGATCACCAGTGTTCAGTTTCCCAGGATTTCTGTTCTGATCTTGGAACTGGTAGAAATGAATGGTTGGAGCTTGAGAAGGACGTTGGGGACATCATCACCACATGTGTTATCGGACACTCATCCTAACATTCAGAAATACTTTAAAGTTTCTGTTTTGTGTACTTTTAGATGGGATATCTGGGGGAGCAGCAAACACAGTCTCTACAGATCACAGAAGTTCAGAAATTTCATAAACTGGGGTTGCTTCTTAATATCACTATTTCCTCCTCTAGCGAAGATTCAGTTTTGATGATATGCAATTGTTCAAATATGGCTGGCACGATGACGTAGGTGGCGCTGCGTGTAAAAAGAGAAGGGAAATCCCGAGAGAAAATGTCTCTCTTCAAAGGATTTCCCTTCCTGCTATAGCGCTCACCTCAGTGACGTCACACGCTGTAAACAGTGCAAAGAGAGCATGCACGCGCATGCTCAACCGGAACAATGAAAAACCGGGACATTTCTGTGTTTAACACGGACACTGTTTGAAAACCGGGACATTTGAGTCACATGGAGAAAAGTGTCGGGACACTTCTCCAAAAACGGGGACCGTCCGGGGAAAACCGGGAAGTCTGGTCACCCTAGGATTTGGTTAAAGGAATGTTGGAGGCAGTAAAGGCAGCGCGAAAGGAGGACCCTCATGGAGACTCAGCCACATGTCCCATCAGGGAGAGCAGGAGGGTGTTATAAAAGGTAATGGATGAATGAAGGCCTTCTTCCATGATTCTAATAATATTGTGTTGCAGGCATCTCTGGGGTGTGTGTGCCACCTTGACGCCCAGGTAGTGAAACCTGTCAGTCTCCCATCATAGGGAGGGCCTGCAAGGATGCTGTGTCCAAAGACTGCAGCATACCCCCCGGGAGGAGCAGGGACGGCATACAGGGACACAAGGTGGGTAGTGTTTCCCACCCTAAGTCCCCAGGGTGCCATCTCCCGCTGAACCCAGCGTGCTATTTGCTCCACCGCAGGGGCAAAGAGAAGCAGGGATGGAGGTCAACCCTTTTATGTTCCCATGTCAATAGGCCAGCTCCCAGAGCATAATTTTCCCATATGCACCCTGGCGACAGGTCTCGTACATAGTAGGTGTACCCAGGAATGGAACAATATAGAGGTACATTGACAGAGAAACAGGCAGAGGGAAAAGGGCAACAGGACAGAGAGAGGCGACAAGAGATGGGGAGAAAGACAGGAGACCAGCCAGAGGAACAGTGACAGAAGGACCCCAACACAGCCACATCATATGACCACATAACCAGCATGGTATATAGCAACACACCCACCAACATACGCCTGCTCAACAACCAGTTTGTAGCAGTTCGAACTGGACTGTTCCCACTAGGAACAGGGTCAAGACTGATTTGCAAATGGCTGGGTCCAAACTGGGGTGGTGTGGTGAGCAAAAGAATGATGGATTAAACCCAGATCTTTGTGACTGGGGGTGAATGTTTGCATTGTCCAGCATTCCATCCATCAATTGTTTCTTTTGCATTTGTCGCCCTAAGTGGGAAGGGTTTGCCCAGACGTGGGTCCTGTGCGCACTACACCACTGGATTCAAGCTAGCCTGGTTGATGATGGGCGATTCCCTGAAACCGGTCCCAGCATGCTTGTTTCCGGTCCAGGAAGGACCTGGTTTGGTTTGGCAGTTTGGGGTGGACTGTTCCCACTAGGAACAGGGTCAAGACTGATTTGCAAATGGCTGGGTCCAAACTGGGGTGGTGTGGTGAGCAAAAGAAAGATGGATTAAACCCAGATCTTTGTGTCTGGGGGTGAATGTTTGCATTGTCCAGCATTCTGTCTATCAATTATTTATTTTGCATATGTCGCCCTAAGTGGGAAGGGTTTGCCCAGACGTGGGTCCCGTGCTCACTACATCACTGGATTCAAGCTAGCCTGGCTGATGATGGGTGATGCACTGAAACTGGTCCCAGGATGCTTGTTTCCGGTCCAAGGAGGACCTGGCTTGGCAGTTCAGGCTGGACTGTTCCCACTAGGAACAGGGTCAAGACTGATTTGCAAATGGCTGGGTCCAAACTAGGGTGGTGTGGTGAGCAAAATAATGATGAATTAAACCCAGATGTTTGTGACTGGGGGTGAATGTTTGTATTGTCCAGCATTCCGTTCCTCAATTCTTTCTTTTGCACATGTCACCCATACACCCACCATCACTTGTGCATACATCCATCATATTATATCCATACACCTATCATCAGAACACACACATCAAACATCATATCAAAATGCCCACATCACATGCTTAGACACCCACCATTTTAGGGTTACAGACCAACCCTGTCGCACCCATCCACTGCCATCATATTAACGCATACCTACCAACAGACGCCCACACAACACTTGTCATATGACAACACAAACAATTAAATACCCCCACGTTTTCTATCATACATTAACACAACCAAAGGCACATAAAAAAATGTGCACCGCCACAAGGAGACGTACCCACAATTATTTACAACCACATCGTCCATCATACCTTCATCTAGCCACTGTTCTTCACCCACACAACCACCATCAAACAGCCACACACCACCATCATGCATGCACATAGCCACCATCATATGTCAACTAACCCACTATCATATACCAACACTCACCACACAACCACTCAACCAGCATCATCAATTACCACACAACCATCATCATACATCCAAACACACACCATCAGATGACCACACACCTCAAAGAATATACCACACCTATCATGAGAAGGCCAATCCCCACCCTCATATGGCAGCATACCCACCACCATACTTCCACACACCTACAATTATACACCCACAAAGTCACAACCATAGGCAAATATACCAAAATGATATGCCCTTACATCCACCATAATACATCCACACACCATAAAACACACAACTACAAGTATACGCCAACAGCCACCATCGCACACTCATACACACACCATAAGGTACCCTACACCCACCATCGCACCCCCACACAGCCACATCATATGTCCATATGGCCAGTAACATACACCAACAAACCCACTATTATACGCCCTCACATCCACAATCACACAACCACACACTCATACATCTGCACAGCCCTCATGTACCCTGAAATGCAGCACCATATGCCCACACCCAACATCAAACACCAACACACCCATAACCATATGCTCACACAGTCATTATTACATGACTACAGATTATCATTTGTTCACAGAACTGCCACACTCAAACTATAATATTTCACAACATACCCACATCATACATCCACAGACCCACCATTACATGCCCACAGAGCAAACATTAAAATCCAACATACCCACCTTCATACAGCCGCTCACCCATCATACAACAACTCACCCATCACCATACATCCACCTACCCACCCTCATACAGGCACACACACCTACCATCATACATCATCATGCACCAGCACACCCACCACCATATAGCCGAACAACCACCATCATGCACCAATCACAGCAAAAAATATGCAGCCATACACTAACCTCATACATCCCACACAAATCATTATACAGCCATGGCCACACAGCCATCATTATACACGTACACAACTATCATCATAGAATCACACACCCATCATACACATGCAAAGCCTTCATCATAGGCCTACACACCCACCATAGAATGCCCACTCATCCAGCTTCACGCACAGGCTATGCAGAGAGGGATCAAGTGGCTTGGAGTCGGATGCACACTTGGAGTAGAGGGTATCCATAGGCTAGGGTTTGAAATGTTGACATGTTTAGAGTGCAGGGCCTACTATGAGACACCAATTCGAGCTACCATTCAAGCACTTCAAGTCAGAGCAAATAACTCATAGTTCAGTAGCTAGCATATGTATTAAAATGTTTGAAATATGTACAAAGAGCTATTTAGCTTGACCCGATGAATGTATTATTCAT
The DNA here is from genome assembly GCF_964204655.1 of Triturus cristatus. Classification (NCBI taxonomy): domain Eukaryota; kingdom Metazoa; phylum Chordata; class Amphibia; order Caudata; family Salamandridae; genus Triturus; species Triturus cristatus. Next base: position 438,037,638 of record NC_140593.1, on the reverse strand, counting down.
ATACAAGTTAGATCATCTATTTACATAATGGGTGACAGTGTAATGTTGCCATCAAAGGGTTCTGGTGACATTTTAAACGACAAGGCCAAGACATTTGTAAATCTCACCTGAACCCTGGGATGGCAAAATATGAACATATTATACAAGTTACATGTTTATTTTGGTGCAATTAGAAAGCAAACAATATTTTATTTGAACAAGTAAAGATGTATTGAAAATATAAGTGAAATTCTGGGCAAAACTTTTTGATTGCCTGTTGTATAAAGAAGAGAAACTATTTAACTGTATAGTTTAAACTACAACTACAGCGTTTCAGATAGAACACTCTTTGCTTTCTTTTTTGCTCTTAAACTGTTTTTATTAGTTGCAAAGATAATGAACACATAAAGGTACAGTGGTGACGACCCCATCGGGCCAGAACCATACAACACATAGTGGAATTTCAGCTTCCCCTCAAGTTCCATCCATCCCCGACGCAATACATCATGGTGTAACCATTTACCCCAAATTTTAACACTTTAAGTGAGGCAGTCCCTTGCTTGGTAGATGGGCTGCTCCTTTTATGCACACCAGTTCATCATTTCCCGCCAAGCGTTCAAGGAGCAGGGCTCTGGTCTTCTCCAGCCTTGGGCAATATCTCTTTGGGCTACTAGGGAAGCCATGCCCACCAGAGCCTGATCACCCCTCATGTCCCCCACCACTCCAGGGCACCCAGAAGGGCCACTTTAGCGATCAGACCAACATTGTATCCCAATACTTGATGTACAGTAATTCCAGTGCGTTCCCAGTATCTAGCGATACCAGGGAATTCCCAGGTAATGTGGAAACCAGTCTTTGTTTTGGGCAATGACAGCGATGGCTGTTCGGGGGCGAAAGTTTCTGGGCATGCCAAAGACAGCGAGGGGACAGGAAGGTGGCATAGATGTAGTGTAATTGTATCAATCTTGAAGATATGGCCAGCTCCTGATGGGGGTGGTGTATGAGCCTTATGCCAGTCCACATCTTAAAACGGTCCTACCCATTTCTCCCAAGTCTATTTAAATGCCAGGAACTTGTCTGGCACATTGATATTAAGAGTACAGTATAGTTGGGAAATACCTCCCTTGCCCAGTCATTTCATCGTGAGGTTAGCTTCAAACTGATTAAATTCAGTTAAAATCTCAATGTCTTCCTTATGTTTAAAGGCAGCATGTCTGTTAAGGAGGTATTTATGGAATTAGGTCTGCGATAAGCTATATTGGGTCTGCAGGTCTTGAAAGGTGCACAATACGCCTCCCAGACATACATCTCCTATGGAAGTAAACCCGATCCAATCCCCTATCAAAAAGCCTTCAGGTTGGGCTGTGTGGTGCAGGTAGCAACCTTTCCAGAAGGGGTCTGTGCAGTCAGTCTTTGGTCCAATTCCATTGCGCACAGCGCATGTTGCCAGTTCAAAAGGACTACTCTAGTGAATCTGGGAGGGAATGGGGGGTAGGGTTCCTGTATAGGAAGCCCATGAGGGGATCAAGGAAAGCAAGTTCCCCTTGATAGGTTGGGTCACTCCACCCCCGCCACTCAGCCAGTCATCATCACCAGGAGTTGAGTTGCTTGGTAATACAGCTGAAGATCAGCCATCCCCACCCTTCCATCATAAATCAATTGCAAGCTATGTGAGGTGGCACCCCATAGGTAAGAGCAAATCAATGCCTGTTAATCCTTGAACCGGCTATTAGGGATTAATAATGGCAACAGTGGCGGTGCGTCCATTAGGGCGCTGGGGCGTTGACCTACTAGTAATTTCTGGCCCCGCCGCCCCTATTATTATTACCTTCTTTCAATCAGTAGTTGTTAACTGGGTTCAATCAGTGGCTTTTAAATAATCCCGGGCCACCCGACTTCAGCTCAGCGACTCTGTCTGAAGGGGGTGGGGCGGGGCAGCCAGCAGGTTGACACCGGCGTCATCATGCTGACTGACAGGGGTTGGTCCTGGTCCGTCGAGCCGAGCGCACAGCATCACAAGTGCGCATGTTGGGTTTGGGTCGGAGAATTTCTCCCACCCAAACCCCACATGCGCACTAGTAGACTTTGCTGGCTGGCGGCTGCACATTAGGAGAACAAGGGTTGATCAACACAGCATCCCTCAGTCTCCCAATGAGTGGCTGCTAAGCCAATCACAATGCTGCCATTGCAGCGTTGTGATTGGTGGAGGGGAGGGAGGCTGCCTGTGGGTGGCTTCCGCTTTCCTGAGGAGAGAGAGGGAGAGCAGCAGGAAAACACGGGACTGGCTAGTAGCTGAGGCGGCGCACCGGGTGTGGTGAGTTTGGTGGCAACAGCTGCACCACAATTAGTGTTGATTGAGCTAGATTTTACCTCCTGATGAATCGTGTACAATGAAAAATGAAAATTCACGGATTCCACCTTTGAACATCCCTAAATGCATTTAACAACACCCTTTAGTTTCTTGTTATTCTATACGTTTTAGTAGTGCATTTCATAATTTTACTGTATCACAGATGCGGTAACATAGGGGTATACAAGGTCCTCAATTGTGCCAACCAAAAATGTTTCTGTGAGTCGGCCCTTGTTCCTAATAAGTATCTTGGGGAGTCTGCAGCAGAGGCACACACATCACACTTTCCAAAAACTGTGCCCTGTCTCTGTCCTGTGCCTGCTCGGCGCTGATGTTTTGTTTTTATATTTGACACGCTGCTTCGCTCGCCTCCTTGAACCGTACGTCCTGATGCACAGCGTATTTTGTGTTTGTAATTAAGGAGTCACTTGGCACTCTTGACGCAGCGGTTTCTAACCCCAGCAAAGATGCCACAGGTTCAAGCTGGGAACATGTTTCCGCATTATTGCTTACTCGAACAGACTGGTTATGTGACGCGCAGAGATAATTTCGCAGCCCAGACCATTGAATTGCGTTTGCGTTTGCTTTGCTTTGCTTTGCTTATTTATGGTTAAATGAAAGGCAGCACATCGGCGCCTTATTTTCATACTATTTAGCTTTTTGATATAATTTAATATAACTGCCTGAATTCATATTGCCTTGCCCGGGCTCCCCCACCCGCTCAGAGATGGAACCCAGAATGCATCTGTGTAATGAAGGTAATATAATTATCTAAGCAGCTTTGGAAGGGAAACTGTATTTACTGAGTCCAGGTTTAATAATGCAGAAATTCTCTATGCTCCTTTGCTATTGTTTTATTCGTCTCGGTACGGCTGTTTCCTTCCTTCTTTATTAGAACATGAAGAGCAGAGATCTATTAGGGTGCCTGCTCATTCTTATTAGATTGTGTGAAACTCTATTTTCCTGTGTTTAACAAAAGTAGGCTCAAACTAGGCCTGAAGGCACCTTTAATCCTAATTACTTCATCATAAAATGTCAAAATTTTGTCGGGGGAGAACCCCCCCAAACCCCTCATAAGTTGTTTGGGTTCACTCGCTGCGCAAGCTGGTCACAGTGCAGTGTGACAATTATTTTACGCCTCACCACTTTAAAATGTCACCAGCCTCCACTAGTTAAAAAAAACATAGATTTAGCGGGGAGCACTATCATTTTTAAAAGGGCCACTCTGCCCAGCACATTGAGTGAGAGTTGTATCCACCTGAGAAGTTCGTGTTTTATCTTATTCACAAGGTAAGAGAGATTTAGATTCCATGTATGGGCTGGCTCCAATGCATTGTCTGCCAGGATGTAGTGGTATTGTTGCCTCTACATGGGACTACTAGAGATTTGTCTGGATTGGGTTTGAGGTCTGAAGCCTCTTCACATATTGCCAATATCTGCAGGCATCAGGGTCCCAAAAGGTGAGGGTGCGCAAGGCATAGGAGCACATCATCTCCATAGAGAGCTATCCTCTCTTCTGGTCCTTTCGCCCATGTCAAGCAGGCTATATGTACATCACACTGCATCAAACACACAAGGGGGTCAATGGCCCAAGAGGAAAGGAGTGGGGATAATGGGTCCCCCTGTCAGGTTCATCTACATATGGGGAAGGGTACTGAGTAAAGGAGTTGGGTGTTTTTATGGAATTGGGGACCACAAACCATCCATAGAAAGGACCATTTGATCGAATCAAAGGCCTACTCAATATCCAATAGTAGGGCGCTTGGGTCCCAGAGCTCCTGTTGCTGGGTGAGCTCCACCGAAGGCATCGTAAACACTGTTGGGTGCTACACCTCGGCATCAAACGGTTTTGGTTTGTGTGAATTAGGACTAGGAGAACCCATTGGAGCCTGTTCATCAAGTTTTGAGAAAATATTTTGATCTCTGTGTTTATGAGGGATATGGGTCTATATGCCTCATATTGGTTGACAGGTGGGTCAGATTTAGGAATAACCACAATACACAAATATCCAGCATCTTGGGGGAAGAGTCCCCTCTCAAATGCCTCAGAATAGAGATTGAGGAGACAGGGGGTGAGAGTGCTATGGAAAGTGTAGTAGTATTCAAGGGGGAGCCGTCTGGGCAGTGTCTTACCAGCATTCATGTCTTGTATTGGTGTGTCTATTTCTTCTACGTTTATAGAGGAGTCAAGAACTGTTCTAAAGGATGATGACAGTGATGGCATGGGAATGTCTTCTAGTATGCATCTAGGCTCGTCAGTTTTAGGGCTTCCAGAGCTAATGGACGTAGTTTGGCCCCGGCCATTGTTAGGCATCGGTGATAGACCCTCTGATCTGGCTCCATAGGGCTTTGCTCTAGGTTATAAATCTGGATTTCTAGCTCTGTAATCTTATACATTATATCTTGCTCTTTCTAGCATATATATATGTTGTTAAGCCATCCGTCTAATAATGCCTTTACTAGCAAGTCACCATATGCTTGGGGAGTTCACCAAGACCTGATTGGTCTCAAAATAGGAGTTGAGTTCTGTGCTTAAGGTCAATGCATTGATCATCCTTAAGATACCATGTATTGAGTCGCCATATCGGTCTGCAGGCCTTTTCTGGGGCCCTAACCATATGGGTCAGTGGGGAGTAATCTGAAATATTTCTGAGAAGGATATTCACAGATCGGATCTGGGGAACGGTGTCTGGTGAGACAAGTAACATGTCTATGCTGGATAGGGTTTTGTGTGCTGCTGAGGTGTGGGTATACTTCTTTTGTTGGGGATGCCAAAGTCCCCAGGTGTCACACAGCCCCAGGGAGACCATCCTGTTCCACATCTGCTTGGCTTTATATATCCAAGCACATGTGGGCGATGTGGACGAATTTGTGTCCGGGTCGGAGAGGTATTAAGGCCCCCTCCGTTTATGGTAGTTTCGATTGGAAAGTTCAAGAGGGCTGTTCTGACCGCTTCCAGGGTGGGAACCAAAAGCTGCTGAGGTCTGTATATACACAGAAAATGATATTGCCGTCCGGCTAAATTACCCTCTATCCCAATAAATCTGCCCTGTGGATCTGAAGTTGTCGATGGGACTGTGAATAGGAATGTCTTGTGAAGGAGTATGGAAGTGCCCCTAGATCCTCTTGTGTAGCTGAAGTGGAATACCATATCATACCCAAAGTGTTGCAGGAATGGGAATTTCAGTTCCAAAAAGAGTGTTTCTTGCAGCATGAGAATAGAGGGATGAGTGTGTTTGGCATATCGGAGAATTGCAGTCTGTTTGATACAGTGTACCAAGATAAGACTGCATATGACATTTAGATGAGGAGATAAAAGAGTGAAGGCGACCGGCAGAGGAAGCCATCTCTACAGCCACCGGTGAGGGTTCAGTTATTGGGGTAGGTTTGTTGTCAGAGGCCAGTGCTAAGGACCCCAAAAATCTTGTTTTTTTCCCTAAGATCAGAACTTCTGTTTTTCTCCATTTAGTTTGAGTAGATTGTTCTGCATCCAAGACGCAATCTTCGTCAAACCAAACTGGAGAGTCGAAGATTCAGATTCCTTCGCTTTGGAAAGGGAAAAAATTAGCTGAGTATCATCAGCATAAGAAAATATGGAAAGCCCTGCCTCTTCGGCAATATCTGCCAGTAGGCAAACTTAAATATTAAACAAGAGAGGGCTCAGAACCGAGTCCTGGGGCCCTCCATAGGGGGAAGGATGAATTTTGGAACTGGCCGTGGAGGAGAAGACCTGAAACGTACGGTTGGTAAGAAAGGAGTTAATCCATTTGAGCGCAAGGCCCTCAATACTCAGGGATTGAAACGCTTTCAATAACTTGGTGTGAGACACCGTGTTGAATGCCACACTCAGGTCAAGAAGAATGAGGGCCACCGTGTCACCAATATCCAGTCGGTCACGCAGCATTTCAGTGACTCCTAATAAAGTAGTCTTAGTAGAAAATCCTGCTCTAAAACCAGATTGTGAAGGGTGTAAAAAGTTCTGGGACTCAACAAAGGAGGATAGCTGGGCGTTAACATGTTTTTCCAAAATCTTGGAAAAAGCCAGAAGAAGAGAGATCGGTCGAAAGTTAGAAGGCTGAGAGGGATCAGCATTGGTCTTTTTCAAGAGTGGCAGAACCATGGCATGTTTCCATTCTGGCAGGACTATTCCCTCCTGTAACGAGGCGTTGAGGAGCTCCATGAGTAGCTTAATAGAAGGAGACTCAAATTGCCTCAGAAAGAGCTAGGGAGTAAATTACAAGGCGAGACAGATTTTAAGTTGGTCAGGACCAGATTAAAAGAGCTAGTATCTAATAAAGACCAAGTTTCCAATGTATTGATGGATTTAGTATTGTTAACATACTCTGGTCCTGTGGCAGGGACTGCATTAGAAAAGGCATAAGCTGGCTGTGCAATATTAGACAGGTTATCACCCGTAAGTGCAAAGTAAACTTTTTTTACTTTGCTCACAAAATGGTGAGCAAGATCTTCACACTGTGTTTCATTAAGGATGAGTGGAATGGTCTGACTTTCTGCTCCAGATAGTTCCTTGACCACTTTGAACAGGGTCTTAGAGCAGTTCTGGGAACCAGGGTGCAGGGGACGATGATTATTAATCCGTTTGTTCGAGAGAGGGAGACAGGAATTAATTGCGTGTAGAAGCCAGATTTGAATTGCCCCAAGGTGCTCAATTTTCATTTGTTCAATTGCAGGGGTACTATTGGTTAAAAGATTATTTAAAGCTCCAATATCAAGTTTTCCCCAATTTCTCGTTTTCTGTATCTACCATCAGAGGAGGCCGGTGAAGTGCAAACACCCCCAGGTACTTTGGGATCTCGTATGGCAGTGCACATCGGTTCAAGGCCAGATGTTTTTGTTTAACTTCTTCGAATGATTACTGCTGTTATTGAACCACCTGAGCGTAGTCCTGAAAGACCATGATGTGGGAGGACATTCTTTCTACAGAAATCAGAGATTGTTGAAGCTGAGAGTTAAGAGTGGGCACTGATTGCATTTAGAATGTTCAAGTTGTATTTGGCTTTCACTAAAAGACTACTAATTAAAGCTCAGGAATTTGTTAAACTTCTCCTGCAATTTTCAGCTAATAATGACTCTGGTTGCAATTCAAATGTTAATGGTTTGCTTCAACTTTTATGAAGATATCACGTATTGACAAATAGGCAATGGTGAAGCCCTGCAGAGGCCTCCATTATGTTATCACTTGTGAGAAATTTGGCAAATATTTCATGGGTCCCTGTGAAATATGGGTTTTAATGCCACTGTATTTTCAGCCATCAAAGCACATGAATGTAATATATAGAAGATACATGATTGGCTAACTGTGTAATACGGTCCAATATTGCCATCTGTGATACAGTATTGCAGTCTGGGGTTCTGGTGACATCATATGCCATGAGGCAGAGGATTCATTTATTATTGTTATTTGCAATGTAGTACCATATCATATGTGTTGCCTGTTATGTATTTTTATATTACATGTTTGCTTATGGAGATTTAACTTGAAAAATGATTTATTCATGGTGTAGATACTTAGGGGCCGATTACGATCACGTTAGGAAAGCCTCCCCACCAAATCGGGTTAGGAATGCTTTCCTAACTAATCGTATTCTGGGAGTCCTACCGACCAAGTACGATGTGTCTGGATGTTTACGGACTTGGTTTGGCCGGACTCCCATTGACTTCAATGGGAGCCTGTGTCCCTAACGAGAACACAGGCTCCCATTGAAAAAAGTGGTGGTTGGGGAAAACCTTGCACCCTGTGGCGGGTACCCCATGGTGCCTGCCGCATTGTGCATGGTTGGGAAGAGGGGTCCCTTGGGTACCCCCATGGGCCACATTTGGATGCCTCCAGGTGAAGGGGGCCCACAATGGGCCCCCAAATACCAATTCCCAAATCTGTTTTGTCTCGGGCAAACCGATTCGGAACGGCTGTCCGAATCTGTCATATTACTTGCTCGTTCGGAAACCATCTCCATTGGGCTAGACGAGTCGTATCCGAATGACGCGGGCTGCCTGAATCCCATATGGAACCGATTTGGACTGCCTGGACAGCTTCCTTGCATCGTACTCGGTCATCCGGAAGGGTGACAGATTCGGTCGGATACAAGGGTTACGAATTGGATTTGACAATACCGAATCCCATCCGGAGCCCTTCCTAATGAGATCGTAATCGGCCCCTTAGCATGTTTAGCTCACTCTTGATATTTTGTGATTCATGCAAAACTATTGAGTGGGGCATAGAAAAAGTGGGTGTAAAAAGTGATCATTTGCTGATAACTTAGGCACTGTTTAATTAATTTTAGGCGTACCAGTATTAAAAAAACAAGAAATTCAGTTACAGCAATACAAAAAATGAACAGTAGTATCTGATGCTCAGAGAAGAGTTTTAGATCTTCTCGTCTATACATAGGTAAATCTAGAAACACCTAAATTAGAGTCCAAGTTAAGAGGATGGTTTTGAAACCACAAGGATTGCAAAAATCAGGGAACTGCAGGAAAATTAGGGAATACTGAAAAGTTTGAGAAGTAAGGGAAGGTGTCAGCATTGCAGAAGCTCGGTCAAGAGTTTTCTTGGGTCAGGAAAGTAATTGTTAGCCTATGAAACACTTAAGAACGAATCAAAGGAAAGCAAAGAGGGCTGAACCTCTCAAAGTCCAAAGGAAAGTAGTCCAAACCTAGAAGGTGTGAACACCGGTTATTTTCACCAGGATCCTGAGAGCAACACCCCTCTGTATGCATCATTGGGGTACCATTTTCCTTTTCCATTCTCACGTTATAGACTGCAACATTAGCAAAAGATCCCACACTGGACATGGGAACAGCCTCATCCTTGTGCAACCAGGCAATGTTACAAAAGATGCTGAATATGCCTTTCAATTAATGTCCTAGGTCGCCATGTTTTTCGTCATGGTTTCTTCTCAGGCTTTCTCCTTCTATCACTAGTACAGTAATGTATCTATTCTCAAAGTAACAATGCTTGTGAATACCTCAAAAAATCATATCAGTGTTTGGAAAAAATGGTAAACAGTATTTTATGCGGCATGGAAAACAGGCCTACTTAAAGCAACATAAAACATTAACTCAATGGTGCACATTTACTAGACATGTGCACATTTAAACACAAGTAAATGTAAAATGTAAGTACATTAGGTTCACATTACATGTGGCATACAGTAAAATATTAAATGTATATGTTTAAATATGTCTATGAACTACATTTTAAGGCAATATATGAAACAGTATGCGCATTACCTAAATCAAATTTGCTTCTAATATAAAGCAAATTTCATAACGTATGGATGGTTCAACATAACATAGAAGCAGTAAATTTAATTTAATGTATTATGGCACACATTCTGTTAATCAATTTCATTTTATAATTTGTACATCTATACTAAGTAAAGACGGTTTATTCTTCAAGTCTTCAAAGGATATCATTTAATACAGTTAAGGCACACAATTCGAGTAAATTCGCTAATCCTACAGTGAATGCACTCTAGGAACAAATGTCAACTGCAACCCTTATTTTAATATTGTTAGAACACAAAGGAAACGTGCTAAGTGTACATTTATGTTATGCATTTATGACGTGTAAAGGTGTAGCCAGTTTTGCGCTGCACTGAAGGATACAATTTAGGTGCTAGTGAATCAATCAATCAGGGAACTGTGAAGTGCGCTACTCACCAGTGAGGGTCTCAAGGCGCTGTGGGTTGGGGGGAGAGCGTGCAGCTCCGAATCAGCCAAAGAGCCAAGCCTTGAGGCTCTTCATGAAGGTGTGCAGAGCGGGGCAATGTCTGATGTTCAGCGGGAGTTCGTTCCAGGTTTTTGCCGCGATGTAGGAGTAGGCTTTTCTACCTGTTCTGGCTCTGCGGATGCGCGGTGGGTGTCGGCGAGGGTGAGGTTGACAGAGCGGAGGTTTCTCTTGGGACTCTGCAGACTCATTGATCACATTTCGCCGAGCAGGTGGCTGCTGGTGGCTGCGGACTCCAAGTAGGCCGTGGCTTCAGGGTAGCTGGGGTTTTGGTTAAAAGAAAATAGGGGGCGTATTATCAAGGACCGGCATAAAAATTATCGCCGCTTTATCAGCAGAAAACTGCCGCTAAAGCGGGGATAATGGGCTTGATAATATGCCCTTGAGAATTCCAATAGAAGCCCATGTTCACATCAGAACATGGGCTTCTATTGGAATTCTCTGCGGCATATTATCAAGTCCATTATCACCGCTTTTGCAGCAAAAAATAGGTTTTACTAGCATAATATATTGGCTGTGCAATTTTATTTTATTTTCACAAACAAGTTCTAATGTTAGACTTGTTTTCAATAAGCAAAAAGATGCAAACAGTCACATGTAATACCTTATTACAAGTGAGAAGCTCAGGGAAAAGACCTGAGTGTGTGTGCGCGCGTGTGTGCGTGTGTGGGGGGGACGCCAGAACCCATTCAGACCTGCAGTCAGCACAGAGTGCTTCCTTGCCAAACCTTCATCTGCCCTCTAATAATGGGCGCTAATATCGTGTATCCACTGTCACAGCCTCACATGCTGTGCCTCTGACGCATCACATGGGCACTCAGACAAGACTCAGACTCAGGGAATCACAGACAAAGTGTGCCCACAGACCAGCCCACCCACAACACTGTAGGAGGCTGTTAACTATTGTGCGAGGGAAGAAAGAGACAAATTCATTGAATTTGTCATGAAAATAGTAAAAGAGACAAGTGAGCAAGAAGAGAGGAACGTTGTCTGTGGCGTCATTGGTCTACGTGCTCACTTAGATCCTTGATTCACTGATAAAGCAACAATTAAGGTTGACCGGAAGCTCAAATGCGGTACAACAAAAAGCCTGAAAAAACCCGCAAACTCACAAGTCAAGGCAGTCGCATAGTAAGGGTGCCGGCATGGCTCTAAATGCAAGCGAAGAAAACAGGCCCGCAGCCGGGTGTAGTAGTAAATTAATAGCCAGGGATAGGAGGCAGGGGCCCCCACACTCCTGATCCACGGTGCCACTGCACCCGCTGCATCTTTGATAGCTATTCCCTTGAAAGAAATACCATGAACCTAATTCCCACCATTACCTTTGGAAATGAGTTGTGAATGAGAGAGTACATAAGTATGTCAGCTGGGTGTTTGTGCGACTTTGTCTGAATGCCTTAGAAAGCAGCACAGGTGTGTTATCCCACGTTATAACCTCTCCTTACGTGTCAGTGTGTGTTGTGGGCATTGCATGGTGATGTTCAAGGATGATTTTGGGGTGAAAAACTATTATTCAATCCAAATGTAATCACTACTGAAGTCAATAATAGACCTTTGATAGTGAAATGTGGTATTTTCCATCAATCAATCAAGGATTTGTAAAGCGCTGCAAATCACCCATGAAGGTCTCAAGGCGCTCGACTTGCTAAATGCTGTTTTTTAAAGGATAGAAATCATGATGTACAATGTTAAGAACGCATGATGGGACATCAGCTACACCTGACTCCATTTAGGTATACAGCCCCTGCTGAGTGTCTCCATGTTAGTGTATTATCCCTAATGCGGAATGTGATGCCTTTCATTACATGTGCAGAAACTGCCTATTCAATGAAGCACCATTTCATAGCCTCAGCAGGGCACAGATTCTGCCCACCCAGGCTTCAAATAGGTGTAAGGGACCTGACACGTGTCTCCATACAAGTTTATTGTGCATGGTGTGGAATGGACTGCATTACATTATATGTTCCCAGTGACCATGTTCCATATAGCCGCAATTTATGACTGGGAGGGGGCTTCTCCTACACAAGATTTGGCCAAGTAATGCAGCTCTTGGTGTGTGTGTGTGCCCCTGTCAGTTGTTTTGTGCCTTTGTACAATGTAGTGCCTTTAGCACAATGGTGCTGCAATATAAATCCATAAAGCTCTATGTTGTAGTTGCAGTGGGGCATGGGTTTGGCCACTCCAGGCTTGCAGGAGGTATGTGACCCTCAAAGGTTTACAAAGATTGATGGCAGCGCTACACCGTGCCTGCGTTAACACGGTACTTAAGCAATTCACTCATCTTCTGTTGTTCACTGAAAAACATTTGTAGTGATTTTCCTGCTTTTTAGGACAAGCCGTGCCTGGTTGCAAAAGAGGCTGTGGTGGTCCTCCTAAAACCTTATGGCCTGCCCATGGCTTCCCAATAGTTGGCTTTATTGCACTCTCATTTGCTTACCTCTTATTCAATGGCTTTCTTTGTTCCAACTTGTCCTTATTGTGTGTTTCCCTCACTTGGAGCATTGCAACTTTATCACCTCTCTGACTGGCTGGCTTCTATCCTTCCACCGCTCACTTTTAGGGAACCTTTTTGTTCTATTTGGCTAAGCACTCCATGAGACTACATGCGTCTTCCAGCTCTTTTAATCCCTCCCCATGAGTTCCCTTTAAATGCCCACCTCAGCAATTCAAGGCATGCCTTCAAACCATGGAAAGCATGCCAGCTGCTCAGCAGTGAGGGCTGATAATGCAGTCCCTTTGACACAGGGCCCTGGCATGCGGCCTCTTCAAATAAGACCTAGTGTTCTTTCACAGGTTTGTTTTTCATGACCTTTTCATTAAATTGTCACGTTAAAACTGTCATTGTTTTCATTCTTTTATATAGTCACTCAGTGTAAATCATTGTGACCTAATGGAAGTAAACACTGTTTTAGGCTTTAGATTTGATATATAGTATTTCACTTTAAGGTAATGGAAAACAGGTCATTGGAAACATGAAAAACTTATTTAGCAAGAAGCACATTCTGGTTTTGGCACGATTTGGAAAAACACATACCGCCATTCTGATTGCCTGCTTGTGGTGTGGAAAATGCCTTAATTATGATTATGAGTAAATCTAATATACTATCATGTTTGCAAGCATAATCGTTGCGAGCAGTATCACTACAGTACCTTTCACTCTTTTTTTCAAATGTACAACTCCCCTAGGAACACTGCACATTTCCCCTCCATTTTAGCTCTTTGCGCATTGCAAGAACTTGAATATACAAGGCCAGTGTCTCCTAGCCTAAAAGCAATCAAGATAGACATTTTTGTTTTATTAATAGCCCTCTTTTCATATTAGTGTGCTTTATGCAGCAGGCTTTCAGAAAATTGCATTTATAACAATTTTCCATACACTGATTCTTCAGCTTTGAAATGCACCAGCTTGACAACTACGCTGGTACAACTATTGTGTGTGTGCTGTATATATATATATATATATATATATATATTCTCTCTGGAAAAAACAAAAGTTACAGGACATTATTAGTTGGCTCGGATTTCACTGAAGAAATTCAGCAGTTATAGTTACCTGAGCTAGCTATAGCTTGCACCCCCACAATGCACTGCCTGTGACCTCACATATTGCCTCGCTGGTGGCATGGTCGGTGACCTCACTGACATCACTGATGGCACAATCCAGTGATTGTTTTCAAAAAACTTGAGTGTTAAACATATACACCTCGGCACTACAAAAGTTAAAATAGTTTACTTTCGGTACTACTGAGTGATTAAATTTTTTAGCATAGATTATGTGAATGGCTTTGTGACTGTGTGTGTATCCGTGGTTGTATAAGTGGCTATACAGATCTATATATTTATTATTTTGACTTATTTATTAAAAAGAAATCTAATCCAGCATATCCAATGTACTACCCTATTTTTAACCCTATACCGCTCTCAATATATCCCCTACCTTAACTCTGAATCATCTCAAACCTTTATACTACTCTTTCCAATGCACTACCCTATTTCTCACCCTATACCTCTATCAATGTTCCTCTACCTCCACTCTCTCATTCATCCCAAACCCCATACCACTACTATGATTCCCAAAATAACCCTTTCTAGACCCTTCCCTACTCTACCCCTCCTTGCATCATCTCATACCTTTTTTACCATTATGATCCCCCAAAACAAGCCTTTCTAAACCCTTCCCTCTGACTCTTCCCCCTCCACCTCCCTTTTACTCATCCCAAGCCTCCTCCTACTGCTACAAGCTCCAAAGTAAAAAAAACAAAACAAAATTCTAAATCCTTCCTTCTTCTATCCGTCCACTATCCTTATCAATCCAAATAACAGACTAACATGTCCACCACTCAAACTAATTTCACTATACTACTTTACCATTAATCCTTTGTGGGTTCCGGAGTAGCATGCTACTCGCCAAAAAAGCACTTTAACACCCCATGAGGGCTAGCAAGCGCTATATAAATGCAAACCTTTTTCCCTCTTCTATCCCTTCACTATCCTTCTGAATCCAAATAACTGACTAACATATCCACCACTCAAATCACTTTCATATTTCACTATACTAATTCACCAATAATCCTTTATGGGTTCCAGAGTAGCCTGCAACTGGCCAAAAAAGCACTTTGATGCCTCTTCAGGGGTAGTAAGCGCTATATAAATACAATTACAATACTATCTCCCACTCTTCATATTTCTTTCTTATATACTTCTCCCTTGAACCCATTGTGCTGCGTTTTGTTCTTACTCTTGTGTGCTTGTCATCCGCTCCCTGTATTGCTGTCACTTTTGTTTGCTTCTCACTCTTTTGTGTGTGTTTCCCCGCCCACCTGCACTCTGTATTCTTCTCTCCCATGATTTACTAAGATTTTGTACATCCCTTTTTTGATGTAGCCCTGATACAAAATCTATTTTGGGATTTACAAAGCCACATAAAGCTTGATTTGCGTAGCCTTGCATGGCTTTGTAAAAAGCTAAATGTAACATAAGGCGGTGCATAGCGCTGTCTTGCGCTTCTTTGCATCAGGTAGGCATTACATGGGTGGAGCGTGGGTGTTCCCGTGCATCCACTCACGCATTTTGACTCAAACCCATATTTGCAAATAATTTTTAAAATGGGATTGTGCCAAAATGGTGCGCCTACCTAAGTCTGGTGCAACGAGGACACATATTTTTATTTCTCCTCGTTACTTCCTCTGTGCATGTGTGCTACGTTCGCCAGGTCTGTCCTCACTATTTTTCAGGAATGTGTTTGTTTAGTTTCAATCTATAAACTTGGAGTGTAAGTTCCAAGATGTGAAGCTAATGCTTTTGCAAACACTCGTTGACATCTAGGACATTTAACTTAAGCTCAGTTCTGAACCGCTGGTTTATATCTTTCTGCAAAGATACTCTCTCTCTTCAACCACCTTTTTTAATTACCATTTGTAGTTGGGAGAACAATGCCAGAGCTAAGCTCGCGCATCGCCAGAGGAATCATTGAGCAAATGATGGGGTCACGAATGCAGAGCGTAATTATCCTTTTCTTTCACAGTTATGGCCTGAGCCGTGTAATACAAAACCAGGCGTGCGTCACCCTTTCATCCGGAATGATTCCATTTTAAGACAACACAGGAGTTCGAGGGCTACAGACAGGTGGACAAAGACATCACTGAATGTTTAATCAGCTGCTAGTAATCGGTAAAAGGGCCAGGGCCGAAACAGGCGAAGGAAATGAAAAATACACTGCAGCCTGGAGCTTCCCAGGGACTTACTTATTTCAAGCCCTGTCTCTGCTGCATTCGTGGTTGTGGTTGGAGAGCCCATAGCAATCACACTAACCGCAGGTGGCCCGCAAGCTCATAACATGGGGCTCCAAGGGAGGACACCATGCATTTCGAATACAAAGCAGGCGGGCATGTAATTGTGCTGTGCCTGCAGCACATTCAGGTATGAGAGACAAGGGAACCCAAAGGTAATACACTAGGGACCTTGGTCATTAACTTATTACAACAAACAGTGGACCCTAGTAGTTGGGGGATTAAGATAAGGATAGACACAAACTAAATAATATTTATGTCCTTTGTCCAGCCGGACAAGAATTTATTTGGCGATGCACAAAATCAGAAAGTAATGTCAAGGGGGCACAGCCCATGACCTACAGTGAACAAGACAAAACAACAAATATAGGCAACAGCGAGCAAATCGGTCTGTATACTTATAATCAGTGAACAGACTTGATTATAATTTGAGTGACCATTGTACATAGCATTCACAAGCATATTCAGTACATATGATCCTATTGTGTCGACGACGTTTCGATGCTGAAAAACAAAATAAATGGCATCATCTTCAGGACAAATATATAAATCATGTTTGTCTTGGAATTATAAACAATTTGCCTTTCATGCTACATACAAACGACATTTGTTGGGAAAAAAATAAGGGAGAGAAGGGAAAAACACTGAGAATACGAGGCCAGGCATGTAAATTTAGAACAGAAGTGACATGGATAAAATTAGTGATACGGTTTGCACCAAACGGACCGTTCTTTTCAGGCATGCTTAGTGCTAAAACAACAATGTCATACTGTGCACTAAACAATGGTGCAGTCACTATGTTTGGATAGTGAAGTGTGTTTAGGAGTCTCGCACTGCGCCATATGTAACGATCTGGTTTTTAATTCACATGGTTCCCCTATTGTTCCCAAATGGAACTGTTTTTTTTTTAATATCTTCCCGCACTGCGCCGCCTTTTTTAGGTCTCGCGAGCCAAAGGCTCGAAGAGACATTTTATATCTGGGCTTTACAAAGTGCTGCCGTGGCCTAAAGCTACAGTGCATGTGCGCGGGCGCGGCCGCTTTGATCACGATCACTTTCAATTTCGCGGCCGCACGGCCGCTTTGCTGCGCAGACCCAGCCTCCTCTGCCAGCACACCCACAACTGGCAACATTACTAGCGCTTGTCTATATTTTTGCTCTTACTATCCCTCTCCTGCTGTCTCGTGATGCTTTTGCTCTCTTTCTCTTTTTAATGTTTATCTCTCATTTATTTCCTTTGATATTTTGTTAAAGTGAACTATTGCTTGCTCTTTACGCTGCCTTCATATCCCTGTCACACGTTTCCTCCTTTCCTCTTTCTCTCCCTCGAATCTTTATTTGTCTGTCTTTTTGCTTGTTCATATCACACTCATTTTGCCATCTTTCTTACACCCTCTGTTCTCTGAGCCTCGCGTTCAATTATTTGTACGCACCCTTTCCTGATTACAAACTTTCCACTTTAGTTCGCCTCTTTTCCTGGACACTTAACTTAGCTTCCATCCGTCGCTTCTCTTTTCTTTTCCCTCTCGTTCTCTGCAGTTTATTTCTTTATTCTTTGTTTCTATTGGTTTAGCTAACGTTTGGTTTAGTACTTCACTTCCTGTCAGTCCTGACTCTTTTAGTTGTCCTTTCACCGCTCCGTCAGAAGAGTAGCTCCACTCCTTTCATTGACTCACACCGAACCGTGGTTAACGCAGCAGGGCCTGTGTTATCTAAACCACGGCCGCCCACGTTTTATGCCGGGACAGGATCCCATTTAGAACGGCCCCGCCCCCTCCTTCCTGCCTTAGCTCCTCGGGAACGCTAGCGCTGCCTGCATCCTTCAGATTTCCGAGTTATCAGAGCGCGCGGTCGGTGGCAGAAAATACGTTTGCAATAGTAGTCCGGCAGCATCCAGGCTGGAGCCTGCCCCTCACAAGTCGCACATGGGGACTGTGCAGTGAATCCTCGGGACTAATGTGAAATATACAGCTGTGGTAAAGGCTGAACACATCACTTACGTGGGTTATTTTACCCCTGTTCAAAAGAGCACCGAGTTGCAGGATTACCCCATTCATTTATGTACCCTATTTCAACAAGCATTGGCATAGCCAATAGGTCTCGCTTTGGAAACCTTATAAGTATTTAGTTATGCAGCACAATATCCTTGGTGCAAGATCATCAACTGTTGCATGGCTAAACACTTATAAGGTCCCAAAGGCGAGACCTATTGGCAATGCCAATGCTTGTTTAAACATGGTGATAGCTCCTATTCTATTTTTCGCCACCTACACCGAGCACCGATCACTGTTCCTAAACACACTTCACTATCCAAACATAGTGACTGCACCATTGTTTAGTGCACAGTATGACATCGTTGTTTTAGCACTAAGCATGCCTGAAAAGAACGGTCCGTTTGGTGCAAACCGTATCACTAATTTTATCCATGTCCCTTCTGTTCTAAATTTACATGCCTGGCCTCGTATTTACAGTGTTTTTCCCTTCTCTCCCTTATTTTTTTCCCAACAAATGTCGTTTGTTTGTAGCATGAAAGGCAAATTGTTTATAATTCCAAGACAAACATGATTTATATATTTGTCCTGAAGATGATGCCATTTATTTTGTTTTTCAGCATCGAAACGTCGTCGACACAATAGGATCATATGTACTGAATATGCTTGTGAATGCTATGTACAATGGTCACTCAAATTATAATCAAGTCTGTTCACTGATTATAAGTATACAGACCGATTTGCTCGCTGTTGCCTATATTTGTTGCTTTGTCTTGTTCACTGTAGGTCACGGGCTGTGCCCCCTTGACATTACTTTCTGATTTTGTGCATCGCCAAATAAATTCTTGTCCGGCTGGACAAAGGACATAAATACTATTTAGTATGTGTCTATACTAATCTTAATCCCCCAACTACTAGGGTCCACTGTTTTTTGTAATAATGCAGCACATTCAGGGGCAGATTTACGAGCCCCTTGCGCCACTTTTGCGTCACTTTTCCTATGTTAAAAGTGACGCAAAAGTGGCGCAAGGGACTTGTAAATCTGCACCTCAGTTTGGAAGAAGGTAAAATACATACAATGTACAGCAAATCAGTGGTGTAACACAGGCCCCCGCAGCCCTCGAGGTGCGGGTGAGCCCCCAAGTTCTAGGGGGGACCCTCAGCACAGTACTCTGGCCGGAAAGCTCCCGATTGAGTCCAGAGCGTGCCCACTCCACGTACCTTGCTGGGGGCCCCCTCAATTTTCATTACGGCAGTGCAGAAAATGTTACTTTTGGCGCGACCTAACCCACAGAGTGCAAATTCGTGCTTGAATCGGTAATTCTATCGCCTCAATGTTTGCCAGGTCAGTGATGTGTATATTAAAGCAAATGATTTTAGGCTGAAAATAGCATTATCTAATGACGTTTGAACGTAACATGGCAGTGGACAATATAAAAATGTATTACACCACATCTAGTCATATAGGTAGGCCAGAGTTTCCATAGGGAAAGCATTTATGGTTTTGCGGATAACTTTAGCACCATTTGAAAAAATATTCACAAAACTTTACAACAACAAAAAAAACTTTCAGCATCTCAGCTCCTTCCTTGAAAGTGCGAGGGTGATCTGAGAAGCAGGAACTGAGAAAAAGGGGGCCCCATACAATTTCCAATTGGAAGCTTAGACACTGATACAAAAAAACAAGCATTGTCTATGTTTTTTTCAAGATGTTGCCGATCAGCATTGACTGCTGTGCAACATGGCTTGAAGTAAATAAAAACTCAGGGGCAGTTTTACAAGCCCCTTGCAACAAAATTATGCCGCCGCTGCGTCACTTCCGTGACACAGCGGCGTTTTAAACAATGCGCCACGTTGCGACATATTTACAACATGATGCACCTAGGGAGATGCGTCACGTTGTAAAGCCCTGCGCTACAGTATACCTGCGTTAGGTATAATGTATGCAGGGTGGGCGTTCCAATGCAAGAAAGCCTCATAAAAGTGACGTAGTGAAATCTACAAGATTTCACAGAGTAATTTTTACGACGCCACTGCGTCAAAACCTTGCGCCTGCTTGAAGCAAGCGTAAGGAGTGACGCGGGATGATAGGATTAGGAATTCCTGATCATTGCTGGAGCTGCATTGTGCGTGCGACACGATTCCAGCAATGCACTGCCCTTACGTCAAAAGATGCGTCACGCATCTGTCTATCCTTGCGCCACGGTGCACCGCATTGTAAATGCAACGCATCCATGGTGGCACAAGGGTTTTTTTACATGTCGCAAATTAACTGCTGAATCTCTGCTAATGGTCCAGTGCTAGACATCAACGTCTATTCTTCCTCCTCCTGTTCGCTTCGGTGCTCTGCACAAGCGAAGTACCTGGGATGCATCGCCTTCATATGCTTTCTCATCCCTGATGTCCTAAAAGAATACTGTTTAGCCGCACCTCTACTAAACTGCTGCTGCAAAAATTGCACATGAAAATATTTCCAGATACTTTTGCCTCCCCTGGTGGACTCGAAAATAATTCTCACACCACTGACCCCAATAGCGACAACCTCTTCTCTGTTCAGGTATGTCCTGACCAGATGCCATTTTCTTTTAAAGAAAAATCCCCCCCCCCCAAAATTAGAAAGTTAACAAATAAGAAGGAGGCCTCAGCACAACAAGTGCTACACCCAAACGAGGTTGAAAGTGTGAGAACTTCCTATAGATAAAGGAAGAGCATGGTTTCAACTAATCTCATGCCTTTACTGTGTGTCACAGGTCCTAAATTCATGTCCCACAATACAGTGACACTCCAAAAATAGGCAATCTCAGCAAAAACTAACCAAGGAATCCTCATTAATAGTCCCTTTGCGAAAAGCTTGAGGCTTAAATTTAAATAGAAATCAGTCTATAATACCAAACACAACTTTAATTTTTTTTTCGCAGGTTATCCAGCTGGCGCAGGAACTGGAAGTAAAACCCACACTGAACTCCCGTGGAACCCTCTCAGTGGTTCTCGGAGTACAACAAGTCCTATGGAGAATAAAAAAACAAAAACAAATTCTAACAGACAATAAGTTGAAAACTTACAGCACACTAATGAAAATTCAAAAGAAAAACTGAATTTAATATTGACCTTACCTAATAGCATTTTACTATACATTAAACAAAAAGCAGAATTCCAGCAAACTTTAGGTCAGGTAAGGTATTAACGTCTTATTTATGTTAAAAAAACAATGAAATTCACTTTTTAAAAATGTTTTAAATGAGCTTATATTTAGGTAGAGGAAGAATTCGATAACATATGTTAAAAAAAACTAGAAATTCACTGAAAAACTCAATTGGGATATTATAATTAGGTGAAAATGTCATTCAATTTCAATTTCTTTTTTTATTCAGCTATAACATAACCATAAAAGCACATGATAAAAAATACAATAAGTATACATAAAAAACATCATATTTCATAAGTCATTAGATGTTTAAAACATTAGAATGCGAGAAAAAAAGTCATAACACGATGTTTTAAACCCCCAAAAACACTGAAATTCTCCAGTTAAACTTCAGCAAGCTATCTATTACTTGCTCCACACCATGCACTGCTTATGACCTTACATTTTACATCACTCCTGACATGTTCAATGACATCATTGATGACATCATCGATGACATCACTGAAGACATCATCCAACCTACTGTTGTTGAAATTATTGTATAAACAAGTACAACATTTTAGGTATGAAAGTAAGTACTATGTGGTGCAGAATCATGTAGCATGTAATCATGTGGCATCAAGGTGTTCCTGATGCTTAAATTTGTGTTCTACTCTGTTCTGTTTTTCTTTCCTAGGTACTGCTCAGGAGCGGTTACATCATGCAGCTGTAGCCAGATTTTGGGTAGTACAGGTTACTGCCCGCCCTGATCGACTCTGAGGGTATTTTAATTTGTCTTTCACGTGCACATTACATTTTATAGTTCTGGTCCTGAAGAAGCGCCAACGACCCTTAAGGCGACACAGGCGCGAAACATGTTGACCTATGTCTTTCTATACCCGGGCATAGTATGCTATTGGGGCAAGATTTTATTTAGCAGTTGAGTCTGCTTAGGGTACACGATTCAGACATTCGCTGCATGTTTACCCTTTATGAATTTCTCATCACACTTGCACACACCTTTTGTCAACCTCATTGGACCCCCCACCCCATACACCCACATGCACCTTCCGGCAGTCCTATAAAAGATCTCCGATAAAGAGACCCTTCGGGGGACCCGTAGGGAATTGCGGCGCCTGCCCTACGAGGAGCAACTGCCCGATGATGAAGCATGACATCCTTCTGGTGTGTGAGGGCAACACAGGACACAAAGTGGTCTTCCCTTTCATTTGTGGGTCCCTTCACCTAGGAATTCTGTTTCTTTTTGTTGTTCCCCTTTTTTAAGACACGGTGACTTTTTGCACCTTAATGCAGAGGTGACTTTTTGCACCTTGCTTTAGGAACAGTGTCCTGTTTGATATTAATGTAGATATAAGGAGCGTGGACACTGGACCTTATAAAAGCTCCTTGGTCCCCCCTCTTTTGTATAGTAATTTAAGTACGGCGGTTCAGCCGTGGGACCATACTATCTCCCCTTTTTTCTTGTCTTTTCTTCTTTACAGGCGCATGAGACAATACTTTTCTGACAGTGGTAATTGCCTCTGGATTCCGCCCAGCGTGCTTGCTGTAGCGGCATCCAGGCATTTGACTCCGCTTATTATTCTGTGATTTGACTCCACTGGTTTTATAATTAAATGGGTAAGGTGGGAGGTACGAGGGAGGTCGCACCCCTAGTTATACTTTACCGTAGCCCCGCGTAACTTAACCACGTGACAATATGTAGTCAAATTTAATTAATTTTTTAATCCCCTATGTGCAGTTACTAGCAGTTCAGACCCCCCCTGTATTCACTGGGTTTAAGAATAATAATGGGGGAACTGCACTTACTTTCGTAGTTCTTGCGACGCAGTAACTGTTTTTCTGAGCACGAGTTGAGTCTACAAATCTAAGCAGGTACTTTTATCAGAAGGCGCTGTTTACATTATCGTGTTGAGCTTGAATATTATCTATCAGTATACTGCCAGTGTATGATTTTTCATAAGAGTACAATGATTTTTCATAAGAGTACACTGGTATTAATAGCGTATGATCTGCTCATGTGTTGGGGAGTAGTTCGCCCTATCAATGCACATGCGTGTTAATTTCAAGCACCCAAGCATGCGCGCGAAGTTTTTGAACAAACAGGATTTCCCGGAAAGGGTATACGCCCAGCACACCTGACCCCAGTGATCTGTTAAAAATGTGCTGTGTACTGTTTTGTAGTTTCCTGGCAGACGCAATGATGGGGTAGGTGTGGAGGAGGCAGCATCCAAGTGAAAATGTGAGTAGCCTGTTTTCGAAGGGACACGGGCATCACGATCACTGTGCGTGTAATATACTGCATTCTGTGTCTGTTTGTTTTATCTCCTGGTGATCTCTTGTTGTTTTCACAGCCCGGTAAATTGCGGGCATCCATTGCTTGTGCCAGCGGAGGGTTTTCCTCAGCAGTGCGAGGTAAGCACTTATTAAGAACCAACACCTTAAGGGCACCTAATATTGATGGTGCGTCATGTTTATCACACTAATGGTGGTTGAGACCTTTGGACACAGGGTCCACATGGATTACCTGGTGGGGATCTATGTCTCATGCGCCTGTTTACTTTTGTGTTTTTATGTATTGGATGTGCACACAGCGGTGGCACATCATGTGGCATCAAGGTGTTCATGATGCTTAAATTTGTGTTCTACTCTGTTCTGTTTTTCTTTCCTAGGTACTGATCAGGAGCGGTTACATCATGCAGCTGTAGCCAGATTTTGGGTAATACAGGTTACTGCCCGCCCTGATCGACTCGGAGGGTATTTTAATTTGTCTTTCACGTGCACCTTACATTTTATAGTTCTGGTCCTGAAGAAGTGCCAACGACCCTTAAGGCGACGCAGGCCCGATACATGTTGACCTATGTCTTTCTATACCCGGGCATAGTATGCTATTGGGGCAAGATTTTATTTAGCAGTTAAGTCTGCTTAGGGTACACGATTCAGACATTCGCTGCATGTTTACCCTTTATGAATTTCTCATCACACTTGCA
This sequence comes from Triturus cristatus, assembly GCF_964204655.1. Classification (NCBI taxonomy): domain Eukaryota; kingdom Metazoa; phylum Chordata; class Amphibia; order Caudata; family Salamandridae; genus Triturus; species Triturus cristatus. Next base: position 438,013,647 of record NC_140593.1, on the reverse strand, counting down.
CGCACCTTTTATCACCCTCATTGGACCCCCCACCCCATACACCCACATGCACCATCCGGGAGTCCTATAAAAGATCTCCGATAAAGAGACCCTTCGGGGGACCCGTAGGGAATTTCATTACAAGACCGGAGGCTACCATTATGCTTACACTTTTAATTGCGTCACCAGGACAGCCGCATACATCACAAACGAAGTATTCCAAATAGAACATTAACAACAGTAAAAGGCATGAGCCCACAGTATTCTGCCTCTTTTAAATGCGGCTCCAGGACAGATAAGTACTCTTTTGTGATCCTTATCTAACTTGCCTCTATATTGTGTTGTTCAATTTATGCGATGCTCTTAGAATGTTTTAACCTATTCTGATGTACCCTTTGATGTAGTTTACTGGGTGTCGTGCTCCCCTATACCCTGCGCGCTCGCAATCTTGTGTTCTCGTGCTTTTGCACCTTTCACACGCTTGGGGCCTCCCGCCACACATCCGATTCGTTTCGGGACTTCCCCCCCTCCCTCGGCGTCGTTTCTATCCCTTCCGCCTCCAATTTATGGAGGTTGGACCTTACCTTGCACTGGTTCCTTTGTTTTGTTTCTCGACGCTCATAGCCGATTTTGCCTCCCGCAGTCCGCCCCACGGTGCGCTCCGTTGACCTGCGTGTTTCTGCCCTTTTGGGGGCTTTCAGCGGTACCTTTCCCCTTCTCTAATGGAGGAATGGACCTTGGCAACGCGTCGCTAACGTCGTCGTGTTGCCAAGGAACTTTCCTCTCTCTTTTCAGCCTGCATTGCACGCGTCATGCTCGCCACGGTAACCAGGCCATAAACAACCTCCGGTGATCGAGCTCGAGCGCACTTCGATCACCGGAGGAAGACAGTTGATAACCAGATAGCGTTTTCTCTCCAGCCTACGCCCCCTTTAGATTAATAAGCAGACTGCACTGCGGATTTAAAAATTAACAGACTGTTGAGCTATTCCCTAATCAAATTTATTTCTCAGCCTGATTTAAAAAAATTAAATAAAAAAAAAAAAAAATCTAAATCAATATTATTATTTACTATCCCCATTATTATATTTATTAAAAAAAAAAAAAGAGAGAGAGAGAGTGAGAGTATTTTATATATTAATATTTAATTAATAAGATAATATTATCCCTACCTTCATCTATCATGTCTGATTTCGACTCAGACGAAGCAGAGGCTAGTGCGCCTACCCCCAATTTAAATAATGAGGCTTTTAAAGACATCATTCACGAGGAAATGAGATCATGTATGTTGGAGACCTTGTCCAAAGTGATGACTTTGGACAAGGAGATAGATCTATAGATTGTTATAGATCTATCAATTGTTATAGATCTGCCATCTCCGCTGGCCACTCCCTCGTCAACGGTAAGACTATTGGTAAAAATGCAATTATTTGCAGGGTCCTTAAAAGTATCAGACTCAGAAGACCTCCTAGACCCAGATATCAATCCCTTTGAGATGTGAACCTAATCCTTGACCTTTTTTCAGACTGGCCCAATAATTCACTCTTAGACAATAAAAAACTTTCCATTAAACTGGCTACTTTACTTTGCTTAATTTTCTGTCGTAGAGTCTCTGATGTCAAGGCTCTGGAGATATCTAATAGATCTTATAGCATGTTCGGAGTAAACTTTGAGCTCTTCAGAAGAACAAAGACCATGTCCAATTCTATCTTTTACCCTCGTTTTGATAATTACCCCAAACTCTGTGTGGTTGACTGTATGAAAGAATACGACTCTAGAATGAATTCTCTTCGACCTCCCACTGCGAACCAATTGCTCATCTCCTTCGTTAAACCACACAAACCTGTTTCTTCCAGTTCTATTTCTAGATGGGTTAAAATTGTGATGAATCTAGCAGGTATCGACCTTAATATTTTTAAACCACACTCTATCAGAGGCGCTATGGCCAGTAAGTCTTTCTGGTCCGGAGGTAAGTTGGATGATATCCTCAAGGCTGCTGATTGGTCTAATGCTCGGACCTTTGCTCATCATTACTGTAAACCTATCCCGCATGTGTCTGACGTAGTATTACAAAGCTACCAACAAGCATAATGGTAGCCTCCGGTCTTGTAATGAAATTGCGATTCTCCTATTAACATGACCAGAGAATCTGGATTTCATTAAAGACACGGAGGCTAACATTATCCCTCCCTCCTCTTCCCCTTTGGAGGTTGTTATGCTTCTATAGAAATTAATCTAATGTTTATTATTCTATTCTATAGATATTGTTGACTTGACTTGTTATTGTTGACTTGACATACTCTTCATGCTTTTTATACATTGTTGTTTTACATGAGTCTTTTGCTCTTGTTATACTTGCACTAATTCTCTCTCTTTTGCAGATGCTCTCTAAAGAATTTTGGATTAGAGTTTTTTCTTCTTCTCCATCTTCGGTGTCCTTCCTTCTATGACGTCCTACATTTCATCAAGACGTTTTTTCTTCACTTACTAAGTTCAAAGGATTTTAACGAACTTATCCTGTTGTTTTCGCGATTTAAAAGAGGCAGAATACTGTGGGCTCATGCCTTTTACTGTTGTTAATGTTCTATTTGGAATACTTCCTTTGTGATGTATGTGGCTGTCCTGGTGACGCAATTAAAAGTGTAAGCATAATGTTAGCCTCCGTGTCTTTAATGAAATCCAGATTCTCAGGTCATGTTAATAGGAGAATCGCAATTGCAGCGCCGGCCCTACGAGGAGCAACTGCCCGATGATGAAGCATGACATCCTTCTGGTGTGTGAGTGCAACACAGGACACAAAGTGGTCTTCCCTTTCATTTGTGGGTCCCTTCACCTAGGAATTCTGTTTCTTTTCTTTATTCCCCTTTTTTAACACACAGTGACTTTTTGCACCTTAATGCATAGGTGACTTTTTGCACCTTGCTTTAGGAACAGTGTCCTGTTTGATATTAATGTAGATATAAGGATCGTGGACACTGGACCTTATAAAAGCTCCTTGGTCCCCCCTCTTTTGTATAGTAATTTAAGTACGGCGGTTCAGCCGTGGGACCATACTATCTCCCCTTTTTTCTTGTCTTTTCTTCTTTACAGGCGCATGAGACAATACTTTTCTGACAGTGGTAATTGCCTCTGGATTCCGCCCAGCGTGCTTGCTGTAGCAGCATCCAGGCATTTGACTCCACTTATTATTCTGTGACTTGACTCCACTGGTTTTATAATTATATGGGTAAGGTAGGAGGTACGAGGGAGGTCGCACCCCTAGTTATACTTTACCGTAGCCCCGCGTAACTTAACCACGTGACAATATGTAGTCAAATTTAATTAATTTGTGAATTCCCTATGTGCAGGTACTAGCAATTCAAACCCCCCCTGTATTCACTGGGTTTAAGAATAATAATGGGGGAACTGCACTTACTTTAGTAGTTCTTGCGACGCAGTAACTGTTTTTCTGAGCACGAGTTGAGTCTACAAATCTAAGCAGGTACTTTTATCAGAAGGCACTGTTTGCATTATCGTGTTGAGCATGAATATTATCTATCAGTATACTGCCAGTGTATGATTTTTCCTAAGAGTACAATGATTTTTCATAAGAGTACACTGGTATTAATAGCTTATGATCTGCGCATGTGTTGGGGAGTAGTTCGCCCTATCAATGCACATGCGCATTAATTTCAAGCACCCGAGCATGCGCGTGAAGTTTTTGAACAAACAGGATTTCCCGGAAAGGGTATACACCCAGCACACCTGACCCCAGTGATCTGTTAAAAATGTGCCGTGTACTGTTTCGTAGTTTCCTGGCAGATGCAATGATGGGGTAGGTGTGGAGGTGGCAGTATCCAAGTGAAAATGTGAGTAGCCTGTTTTCGAAGGGACACGGGCATCACGATCACTGTGCCCGTAATATACTGCATTCCGTGTCTGTTTGTGTAAACTCCTGGTGATCTCTTGTTGTTTTCACAGCCCGGTAAATTGCGGGCATCCATTGCTTGTGCCAGCAGAGGGTTTTCCTCAGCAGTGCGAGGTAGGCACTTATTAAGAACCAACACCTTAAGGGCACCTAATATTGATGGTGCGTCATGTGTATCACACTAATGGTGGTTGAGACCTTTGGACACAGGGTCCACATGGATTACCTGGTGGGGATCTATGTCTCATGCGCCTGTTTACTTTTGTGTTTTTATGTATTGGATGTGCACACAGCGGTGGCACATCATGTGGCATCAAGGTGTTCATGATGCTTAAATTTGTGTTCTACTCTGTTCTGTTTTTCTTTCCTAGGTACTGATCAGGAGCGGTTACATCATGCAGCTGTAGCCAGATTTTGGGTAATACAGGTTACTGCCCGCCCTGATCGACTCTGAGGGTATTTTAATTTGTCTTTCACGTGCACATTACATTTTATAGTTCTGGTCCTGAAGAAGCGCCAACGACCCTTAAGGCGACGCAGGCGCGAAACATGTTGACCTGTGTCTTTCTATACCCGGGCATAGTATGCTATTGGGGCAAGATTTTATTTAGCAGTTAAGTCTGCTTAGGGTACACGATTCAGACATTCGCTGCATGTTTACCCTTTATGAATTTCTCATCACACTTGCATGCACCTTTTATCACCCTCATTGGACTCCCCACCCCATACACCCACATGCACCATCCGGGAGTCCTATAAAAGATCTCCGATAAAGAGACCCTTCGGGGGACCCGTAGGGAATTGCAGCGCCTGCCATACGAGGAGCAACTGCCCGATGATGAAGCATGACATCCTTCGGGTGTGTGAGGGCAACACAGGACACAAAGTGGTCTTCCCTTTCATTTGTGGGTCCCTTCACCTAGAAATTCTGTTTCTTTTTGTTATTCCCCTTTTTTAACACACAGTGGCTTTTTGCACCTTAATGCAGAGGTGACTTTTTGCACCTTGCTTTAGGAACAGTGTCCTTTTTGATATTAATGTAGATATAAGGAGCGTGGACACTGGACCTTATCAAAGCTCCTTGGTCCCCCCTCTTTTGTATAGTAATTTAAGTACGGCGGTTCGGCCGTGGGACCATACTATCTCCCCTTTTTTCTTGTCTTTTCTTCTTTACAGGCGCATGAGACAATACTTTTCTGACAGTGGTAATTGCCTCTGGATTCCGCCCAGCGTGCTTGCTGTAGCGGCATCCAGGCATTTGACTCCACTTATTATTCTGTGAGTTGACTCCACTGGTTTTATAATTATATGGGTAAGGTAGGAGGTACGAGGGAGGTCGCACCCCTAGTTATACTTTACCGTAGCCCCACGTAACTTAACCACGTGACAATATGTAGTCAAATTTAATTAATTTGTGAATCCCCTATGTGCAGGTACTAGCAATTCAAACCCCCCCTGTATTCACTGGGTTTAAGAATAATAATGGGGGAACTGCACTTACTTTAGTAGTTCTTGCGACGCAGTAACTGTTTTCTGAGCACGAGTTGAGTCTACAAATCTAAGCAGGTACTTTTATCAGAAGGCACTGTTTGAAATATCGTGTTGAGCTTGAATATTATCTATCAGTATACTGCCAGTGTATGATTTTTCATAAGAGTACAATGATTTTTCATAAGAATACACTGGTATTAATAGCTTATGATCTGCGCATGTGTTGGGGAGTAGTTCGCCCTATCAATGCACGTGCGCGTTAATTTCAGGCACCCGAGCATGCGTGCGAAGTTTTTGAACAAACAGGATTTCCCGGAAAGGGTATACGCCCAGCACACCTGACCCCAGTGATCTGTTAAAAATGTGCCGTGTACTGTTTCGTAATTTCCTGGCAGATGCAATGATGGGGTAGGTGTGGAGGAGGCAGTATCCAAGTGAAAATGTGAGTAGCCTGTTTTCGAAGGGACACGGGCATCACGATCACTGTGCGCGTAATATACTGCATTCCGTGTCTGTTTGTGTAAACTCCTGGTGATCTCTTGTTGTTTTCACAGCCCGGTAAATAGCGGGCATCCATTGCTTGTGGCAGCGGAGGGTTTTCCTCAGCAGTGCGAGGTAAGCACTTATTAAGAACCAACACCTTAAGGGCACCTAATATTGATGGTGCGTCATGTGTATCACACTAATGGTGGTTGAGACCTTTGGACACAGGGTCCACATGGATTACCTGGTGGGGATCTATGTCTCATGTGCCTGTTTACTTTTGTGTTTTTATGTATTGGATGTGCACGCAGCGGTGGCACATCATGTGCATCAAGGTGTTCATGATGCTTAAATTTGTGTTCTACTCTGTTCTGTTTTTCTTTCCTAGGTACTGATCAGGAGCGGTTACATCATGCAGCTATAGCCAGATTTTGGGTAATACAGGTTACTGCCCGCCCTGATCGACTCGGAGGGTATTTTAATTTGTCTTTCACGTGCACCTTACATTTTATAGTTCTGGTCCTGAAGAAGCGCCAACGACCCTTAAGGCGACGCAGGCGCGAAACAGGTTGACCTATATCTTTCTATACCCGGGCATAGTATGCTATTGGGGCAAGATTTTATTTAGCAGTTGAGTCTGCTTAGGGTACACGATTCAGATATTCGCTGCATGTTTACCCTTTATGAATTTCTCATCACACTTGCACGCACCTTTTATCACCCTCATTGGACCCCCCACCCCATACACCCACATGCACCATCCAGGAATTGCAGCGCCGGCCCTACGAGGAGCAACTGCCCGATGATGAAGCATGACATCCTTCGGGTGTGCGAGGGCAACACAGGACACAAAGTGGTCTTCCCTTTCATTTGTGGGTCCCTTCACCTAGGAATTCTGTTTCTTTTCTTTATTCCCCTTTTTTAACACACGGTGACTTTTTGCCCCTTAATGCATAGGTGACTTTTTGCACCTTGCTTTAGGAACAGTGTCCTTTTTGATATTAATGAAGAATCATGTAAAGCATAAATTACTGTTCAAATACACAAGCCCTTTTTAGGTGAATTAAGCTACTCCTACACATACCCTTCACCCTGTACTGAACACTTTGTGGATAGCTGACCCCGTGTAGGTAACCAGTCAGACATGGGAGGGCAAGTCCCAGCAGCACACAGACTTCGCCCTGTGAATTTCTGTTCCTGGAGAACTCATTTACTTCAGACAACCAGTACCTATTTGGGTACCAAGTAGGCACGGAGCTTGCCCTGTACTGAACCCTTTGCGGATAGTGACTTATAATGAGCAGTGAACCAGCCGTGGGCAGAAAAGTAACATCTGGGAGCCATCTTCACTCTCTGCATAAACCCTCCATGGAGAGCCCACTCTCTCTAGCCACCCAAGGCCCCTTAGCTGTTGAAGGCCCTTCTGCAGTGAAGCAACCCAAGGCATATACAGGAGAAACAAAGCCCAAGTAAATATCCTATAGGGACTTCTATCTTGCGCCTCTATCTCTCTACAGGAGAGAGAAGATAGAGGAGTGACACAGAAGGGCACTGTTTGCAGTCACCCGGTGTAGAGCTGTGTACTGTCCACCCAGCACTTGTGCCTGTATGTGTTTGTATAGCACAATCTAAACTCAGTTACAATGGAGTACAGCTACTGTAGACCAGTGGCTTGTTGGAAAGGCAGTTCAAAGTTGTGTACGTGAAGTCATCTACGTTTTTGTAGAATGCATTTTACATTACACATCACATTAGTGGAGGAAGTGGTAAGTCCAATATTGGACAGCGACTCTGTCATAGAGATACAATCTCAAAGGTAATATCTCTGGTAGATTCTCTTAGGAAGAGAGTCAATTGATGGACGGCTTATCCCTTCCTTCACAAACTGGTGCATTTAAAGTTACCAAACAACTCTAAATCAGTTCTTAAGTCATTTTCACAGAATCAGGCGACTTCTGGTGAAATGGTGAAGACAGGATTCGAATCAGGGCTTTAGGTTGTGAAATCAGCAACATAGCCATTAAACCACATTTTCTCAAAGTGTAGGAAATAATGCATTTGACAGAGCTAGGCAACGGGTTGTAAAGAGGAAGCCCAATAACTGGAAAAACACTCACGCCTCTCTGTTTATGTAATACCTCTGCACAAGCACTGATAGGCAGGGAATTTTTATTGGCCGCAAAAAAACCCAGAAAGATGCATTTCATTGTGGAGGCGTGTCCACAAAGAAATTGCAAAATACAACCAGACATGCAGAAGGTAAGTGCCAGGCACTTTATTGGGTGCATAGCAAGAGCCTCGCAGTGACATTACTGCTCTGCCAGGGCTCTCCTTTCCATGAGGAGAAGCATTCTTAAACTATCCATTAGACAGGGAAAGTTCATGTAAAAAGTGTCAGCACACAGGAGGTAAAACTAGAAAGAGAACACCAGGTCCATGGATTATCCAGTTCTCCTACAAAAGAGTAGCTCTTTGAATGTGGGGTGACAGGGTGGATGATCGGTAGCCACGGAGACTACTGCTTCACATACGACTGTGGCAAGCTTGGGTCTTCATTCCCAGAGCACTCTTGTTTGCTTTTGCACACAAAAGCCTTCTAAACCAAATTCAGTTGGAAAAAAGAACCTAGAGAGCAATCACAGCTGGAGACATTGTTGACATTCATGGTGATATCCCTGAGGCTCAGAGAGAGGGCATATTCTGGGAGAGAAAGAAAAGAGAACATACAGTAAAAGAGGAGTACAGAGCTGTGGAAGCATGCAGAGTTGTGGGAAAGAAAGCACAAAGGTCAAACAGATTACACATCGAAGAATATTTACAGAGAAGACATAGACTTGGAGAAAGGTTCCAGGCAGAGTACAGAGTGGTGATTGTAGTACGGAATACCAAATCTGAAATATCTACGGTCACAATATCTTGACGGCAATATTAAGGGACAAAATATCAATATTAAGGGACAAAAATCATACAGGTAAGTGCACATAGGAAGATAAGTATTAACTATTCTTAACTTAATATCTGCAAACCTTGAAGCTGTATATGTAACTAAGGTACGTATATGTGGAGTTAGGTATTGCAGGAAGTTGGCTCTTGTTAGAATAAAAATTGTTTATGCTTTTAAAGTGCTTCATGTAAGTTAGCATTTGCTAGGCCATTTTCTATTTGGGCACCGTTTTAGGCTGTTCGAAACTGATTTAGTTCAATTCCGAGAAATGTTCCTCTTCGAGTTTCGTTTCTGCCATGTTAGACTTGTTTCAGTCATGAGCACACTGTTTATGTCAGCACCTAGCTTTCTCACTAGATAGAGGACCTTTCTCCCTTGTCTGGTGGTGGGGTCCGGATGAAACAACCTTAGACTATATTACTTTGTGTAAGATATGAGCGCTGAAACCGTTTTTTCTCTATTTTGCTGTTTAACTGCACCTGCTTGATAAATTCCACCGTGGGCGTGTTCTTGCTCGGTTATGAAACGTGCATAATGTATCTTTATGCTTGCCGATTTCAGTTCACTCTGCAACACTCTCAGCGACTGGGCAGATGGGGCTCCGCTCTGAGTGTATATGAACAAACAGTTATTAGTTTGTATTCTCTACTATCTGACTGACTCTTCATTTAGTACGGAAGGCTGAGAAGTGGTCATTAGTGACTCGGGTCGCCCTACACTGGTTACTTCCTTCACTCTGTATATACTATAGCAAAGTGAGGTATAGTCCAGTGGAACCCCAAAGGTAGGCAGAGGTAAAAGTAGGTAATAAAAGTAAATAAGACCTTACTCTCTATTTGTGGTAGTGTAGGCAAGCAGTAAGGCTTTATCAGAGGGTAGTGCTAAGCATTTATTGTACACACTCAGACAAGAAATGATGTCACACACTCAAAGACTAAACTCAGACCAATTTGTTTGTATAAAAAATATTATTAAGTTGTATCTATTTCTAGAACCAAGCAAGCCTGGCACAGGTAAGTGTAAATGGTACTTTTCAAGGCAGGTTGAACAATACAAGAAAGCTGAATGAAAATGGTTTTGTTACAGGTTTGTAAATACTTTGAATACAGTTGAAATTACTGTTAGATTACTTTTGATTACTTTTTAGATTACTTTTTCTACTCAGTGTGATATGCCTAGATATCACGCTGGAACACTTTCTAAAGAAAAGGTTAGTAAATCAGTTTTTGTATATTTGAAGTTTCTTAGAGTTCCATACTCCACACAAAACAATTTTCAAAGAAAAGAAGTCAATGCAATCCTATGGAAGGAAATGAAGTTATCAGTTTACAGGTAAGTGCTTGGTTCTGGGAGTTGGGTTTCTGGGGTTAGAACCAGGGTTCCCCTAGGGTCGAGGATGCACTCTCAAAGCACACTCAGCGGCACTAGGGCGGCCGGGTGCAGAGTGCTAAGGCCCAATGTTATCCAATGGTGGATAGGGGGCCTCCGGTTGGTGGCTGCTCACGAGCAGGCCATAAGGTTTTGGGAGCAAAGCTCCTGGTGTTAGGCTAAGGGCAAAGGGGAATCCGAGTTTGCACACAAGGTGCACCCACAGTGGCACAGGGGCGGCCTGATGCAGGGTTCTGGTAGAGCGTTGGGGGCCCTGTTGATTTCAATGGGGATTCTCCAGTTGCAAAAAACACTGCAACTCAGGATGAAGATCTTCTGGAGGCGACCACTGGTTGGAGAGGTAAGTTGGGATGACTGGGGATGCTGGGACACTGTTGTTTGGGCCACCCAAGGCAGTGGGACATCGGGTGCAGGGGTGTCTTTAGGCGTCGGGTTTTTCTTACTGGCTCCAGTCGCGGTCAGGGGCAGCCTCCAGAAAGGGCCTGCAGGCATCTATTGGAGATTCGAGGCAGGTCAGAGATCACCAGATTTGAGGTCAGGTTCACCGTGGAGACCTCCTTGAGGTGTTAGGCCTCTCGAACTCTGGCCGTGGGCGTTGAGTGCAGAGTGGTGCAGACTCACAGCTTTGGCCAGAGTCTGAGGGTGAGCAAATCCGGTGATCTCAGGAGACAAAGTCTTGGTTTGGGAAGGCAGGGCAGGTCCTCCCGGTTCTTGAGGGCTGCTGGCTGCAGAACATGCCAGGATTTTGCTGGGGCAGGTTCGAGGTGGGGAGAGGCCAGTAGGGCTGGGGCCAAGTCAGTGGGTTCCTCCTCTTCTTAGTTCAGCAGGGCTTCTTTGGTCCTTCTTCTTCTTTCTTCTTGTCTGAGGAGGCAAGGTTTGGGGTTGCCCGTGAATTCTAGATTCATGGTGTTACAGGTAGGTACAGGTCGGGACCAATGGGTCCCTTCCTTGGGTGGGTACACCCCCTATTATGCCACCCTCCAGTGGGAGGGGGGCATATGCTTCACTCTGGTTGTCTGGGTCCCCCATCTGCAAGATGGCGGGCACTGAGAGTTGTGCTTCACCTCGCCTCCTCCACCTGAGGAGTGGGGTTCGCAAAGGTGGGCACACCTCTCCTCCTAAATTGGTTTTCCCGCTGATTCTCCTGCCCAAAGTAAGAGTCAGAACCGGTGAGGGCCAGTTGTTGGGAGCAGCAAATTGCTGGGATAGCTAATAAATGCAGCAAGCCTTTGACACTTCCCCTTCGAGGACCCTGCCCATCCTGGGGGAGGAAACTTGGCACCTCATCCCAGGATGTGTATTGTTTCAGAACCCCGAGAGCGGCAGGCTCTCGACCAAGAGGTCCAGAAACATGTCTGGTGGTGGCAGCTGGCGAGCAGCCACTCAGCCAGGATACTAGACTTAGGTCGTTTTTCAGGAGGCATCTCTAAGATGCCCTCTGAGTGCATTTTTCTTTAAAACCCACACTGGCATCAGTGTGGGTTTAATGTGCTGAGAATTTTGATACAAAACTTCCCAGTTTCCAATAAAGCCTGCTGTGGAGTTTGTAATGACAAACTCCCAGCACCATATACTCTTTAGGGCATTACTGAACTTACAATGACTTAGACACTGTATGGGTACAGGGCTCATGTACGTGTACCCTCACCACTGGAATAGAGCCACCAGCTAGAGGGGCGGCTTACCTATGCCAGGGCAGTGGATGGTACGCATGGCACGCAGGGATGTGTGCCATGTGGACTCTTCACTTTGTTCTGCACCAAAACATGTAGCCTGCAAGGGCTGTGTGTGTAAAGGTACAGGGCCTCTAAGGGGGGGCACAATAAGTGCTGCAGCCCTTGAAGGCCTTCCCTGGTCACAGTGTCCTTGGTACCTATGATACCTTTTACAAGGGAATTGCATGCGGCCAAAGAGTTGCCAATTGGGTTTTGCAACAGTACAGTTTAAGGAAACAACATAGGCCCTGGGTACCTAGTTGGCAGGAACCCAGGGCACACTCAAAGCACACCAACAGTTTGGCAAAAAGTAGGGGCCAGGCAAACAGGGGCACTTTCCTACAGGTATGCTAAATGTTTATTAAATTAAATATTGAATGTATACAAAATTAACTATTGATGTTATGTTCCTCAAAATTGTTGTCACGATATTGTGACCCGTCAGTATTTTGTTCTCAATATTCTCAGCCTACTCCAAGAGTGGTGCAAGAGGTAATACACTGAGAGGGACCACATGCTAGGAAAGAAGACAAACTGGAATAAAGGGCACAGTGAATGGTCTCAAAGAGTGGGCACATTCCTTTGTTTTTATTTCATGGTGACTGGATACAAAAAATTAGGGCAATTTGCATCCGCCTGCCCTGAATTAAAAAATCTAAATGCAGGAGCATGGCCTATAGCACAAGATTGAGGAATGCAGGGAATGAGGAATTATTGTGCCATTCAGCACAGTCAGGGCAAGACAATTGAATTACCATGATGGTAATTGTATTAAATTGATTACACTTCACTGTCCAGCCCCTGACAGTGCATTAAACCAGGTTTCCCAACACATAACCTTTGCATGGCGCCTGCCTTGTAAAGTGTTATAATTATATGTGCAGTTTGATAGAGCTGTTTCTATTCGAATGTTAGTGCCTTTAGGGAGCGCAGTAGGGAGATCTTTGCTAAATCAATACAGTCAGTAAAGGCCTGAAATCATCTTACTGGCATTGAGTTTCATCATTACTTAAAGCACCAGAGGACAGAATAGGCAGACCTTGCATACAGACATCCTGGCTGAGGACGTTTTCAAGAACACTGTCAGGATTTGGACAATATATTTAGTTCAATGCAATGATCTTAAATGTAATCGTCTTGGCCCGAAGTGGAAACCCTGTGCCTACCTTCCTGATTTCCTCTGGTTTGGCGTCCCTGTTGCTGCCCGACTCTCCCTCCCGCCGCCGCGCCTGCAATCTCCGCGGCCGCTGTGTGGAGGAAGACAACAACTACAACTCCCAGGTTCCCCGGCTACCCACCACCGGAAGCTGTGACACCACCTTTCGCGCCTGGAGGCGCTTTAAAAACGACTCCACCCCCGCGTCGCGGGATCTCGCGCGGGCAGCGCAGGGCTAAGCCCGGGCAAAGGGCAGGCCGTCTGTGGCCGTCCGGGGCAGGTAGAGGCAGGGCAGGTCCACCCCCCATGGCTCTTCGTTGTACGTGTGCCCGACGTGGAGGTAGGAGCAGCTTAAAGCTGGAAAACAACGCTGAGGTGACTACGGGTTTGGTTAACGAGCATCCTAATCATATCAGTTATTGTTACTGAGTTATTGTTGGTGTAGATAGTTGAAATGGGGAAAAATGCCACCGAACTATCCCGTCCCAACACCAGGCAGACCAAATCTATAAATAACCCTCTACCAAGTCTAACAGCCATAGACAGGATGTTACAAAAGACTATTGGGGTCGTTGCCACAGCGATAGAGAATACGGAGAGACGCCTCTCGCTTCCTATTGGCTTAGCCCCACCTATATTACCTGCAAATTCATCTACAGTTATGGCTAACTCCTTTGACTCTATGCTAATGACATTGTACGCCGGACTACCAGGTGCAGATAAAAATCCTGAGACATCTAACAATAATTATATCTCACACACGGATTCGTCCCCCCCGGTAAGCAGACTTTCTACCACACCAGTATTACAGGAGCAGGATTTAAGCATAGAACTCCATCTTATTAATGACACAACGGATTTAGATGGTAATAATACCGAATTGCTGACTAACACTATACGTACGGACAGGACAAATGCTGAAATCTCGCCTGTTAGAACTAGAGGGCAAAAAGCCAAAAGTAAACAAAAGCACATTAATAAGGAGCAGCCTGTACATAAACATAGGGGCAAAGTCAGCAGAATACATCATAAAACGGCACCGAATCTGCTGGGCCGAAAGGGGGAATTATGTGAAGCTCAGCCAAGTGTTAGAGATGTCCAGTTTAATGGAAATAAGAATGAGGTTAGCGAAGAGGGTCTTTGGGAGAGAATGGAGACGCTGTTATCAACACTCCTAGGGCCAATTAGTGAGAAAATCAATGTTATTGAAGCTAGGATAGGTTCTATTGAACAACATTTAACGCAAATTCCCTACCCAACTAAGTCTAATCAAGTTTTATCAGTTGCCCCTCTATCCGAACCCACTCTAAATAAGGTTGTGTCTGAATCTGTCCTATACACGATCGAGGGTGCCAAGGATAAGTCAAGGGGAACAGTTACACAGGGCCTCATGTAGGAAGCCAAATACCGGTCGGTAACGGACGATTTTCGGTAATTATACCGTTACCGACCGGTATCTTGGCTTTTGAGATGTAGGGGGAGAATTTCATGATTCGGTATTTACCGAATCGGTAAAATTACCGAATCGGTAATATTACCGATTCGGTAAATTTACCGATTCGGTAAATACCGAATCATGAAATGAGATGTAGGGGGAGTGTGTGGTGGGTGTGGGGATTCGTTATTTACCACCAACTAAAGGTTGGTGGTAAATGACGAATAGGTGAAAAAAAGCATTTTTGTGCACGTTTAAGTGTGCAATGTGGCAGACATACATGCCCTTAGGGCATGTATGTGCGCCACATGTGCACACATGGCCGAATCAGGGGTGCAACAGGGTGTCAATGTGACACCCTGCCACCCTTGCATGTGCTCCCCCATTACCGAATCGGTATTTACCGATTCGGTAATGAGGCATACCTTCCCATCAATGGGAAGGTATGCCTCATTACCGAATCGGTAAATACCGATTCGGTAATTACCGAATTTTTCCGATTCGGTAATATTTACCGACTCATTACCTACATTGCATTTACCACTTCATAAATACCAAATCGGCATGATTCGGTATTTATGAAGTGGTAAATGCCAGCCCACCTACATAAGGCCCACAATGTATAGCTCCAAATAATTTACTGGAACGTATTAGTAATAATAGCAGTTGTCCCATCGATGATGGAAGATGTGAAGAAAAGGATAAAGCATTGATGGAGAAAGGTGTAACCTTAATGGAAGGCAATGGGAAACAAGGGGGCCAAACAACAGACCAGATAAAGGGCATACGTCACCCAGAAGATTTTAAAAGTAACACCGTACCACCTGTGATGAATTTACCACCAGAATGTGGAGCATATGTCACAGTTCTTTGTAATGTTCCCAGATTACGGGAAGGGCAATTTGACACTAATGAAACCATTAAAAACAAAACCCTTCACTGGTTAACTAAAAATTGTGGTTTTTCAATATTAGATGCAGATAAGATTATACTCACACAAAGAGTGGGCTGGATAGGTCCCACAATAAAAACATTTGATGGGGACTGCATCATAGTCAATTTTAGGTCACCAGTTTGGGCCCATAAAACTTTACTTAGGGCCCCTCCACCTTCTCGCCGGGAATTCAACACAACTCTATTGCCACTTGCCTATTTTTATAGACATTCGTTGCTAAATAACCCTGTCACCAATCATATGGCCTACCATTCTAGTAATAACTGGTTGCCCGCAATATCGGTAACCCATCCAGTGCGATCCCCTCTACCACTATATAATAGGTTTCAGTGTTTGACCCAAATGGAGGACAATGATTGACATATAAATATTGCGAGGACCATTGATTTGGGGAGGATGGCGAGTTCCAATTTATCAACAAGGCAAAGTGAAATAAGTAATATCCATTCTCTGCCTACAGATCCCATTATGATGAGTAAGACACTGGTTATTAATGAGACTGATATTTTAACAACTAGTATATCTGTAGAGCCTTTTACGAGTGTGGATGTGCCCACAAACCTGAATAATGCTAAAGGAGCAATAACACAAGAAGGGTATACACTGACAACATGGAATATCGCAGGTCTCGGCAACAAATTAGGTACGCCTTTTTGGCAAGATTTTATCACTTCCGGTAGCGATATAATGTGCTTACAAGAAACATGATGCACAGATTTTGTCACAGTCAAAGGCTATACATCATATTGTTTAAATGCTACACCCTCCTTAATGGGTAGAGCTAAGGGTGGACTACTGATGCTTATTTCCACCAAATTGATTGGATGTAAAATTGTAACCTATTCATTTATTGGTAATCACAGTCAAGTTTTGTGACTATCGTTCCCAAAGGGTAAGGATCTGGTGTTAATAAATCACTATAATAACAATTTTCATAAAGATTGGGGAGCTCCTTTAGATCCACTGGAAAAGGAGATAGATAGGGTACTGAATATTTCAAATAAACTGGCGGTCATTTTGTGGGCAGGCGATTTTAATATTCAAGCGTGCCCCGCTACATATACTAACTCATGTGGCTATATGAAGACCTATACGATCGCAGCGGGGACTAAGGATGATATGCTACATTTTCCACATTGTGAATATGGTATGACCCTTAATACATTAATGGCAAAATTCGATCTTGAGCTATTAGATTGTACAATAAGAAAGGGCCATATCAAATGCCCAACATTCACTGGCAGGGAAGCTAATAGTAATATAGACCATATCTTATTCTCGAAGAATAGTCCATATACGAACCTTTGGATATCCGAACAGGTGGTTAGTGACCACAATAGTATTTCTATAGTTCTGTTGGCCTGGGGCAACAGACTGACTAATACTGCCCATACAATCTTAGATATTCTCCCTATTAGGCCGAATGGTATGAGAATTAAGTGGGATGGCGTGGACCCACATAAGATACAATCGGATGTGGTCAGTATATGCAGAGACAGTATTAATTTCTGTCTCAGCGAAGACGTTACCCCCGAAATGTTATGTATGGAATTTTCTAATATAAATAATATGATTAGGGATATTTTAACTAGGAAAACTAAAGGTTTGAAACAAGATGGAAAGAAGTGGTTTGAATCTGAATGTACCGAGATATTACTTAAATTAAAATCAGCATTAAGGTCTAAACCCCGTAATCAAATATTTGTCCGTAAGTTGCGAACTGACTATAAACAAGCTGTTTTGGCCCACAAAAAGGTGATGAGATCAGATGCCTGGGACAAATTAGGTATGGCAAGTGAAACCAATAATATAAAACTTTTCTGGGAAATTGTAAATAGCCCTTTTTTAAAGGATGATCATATTCCTGAACTGACGACTTATGTTAATTGCACGGAATGGATTGAACACTTTTCTAACATTTTTAATCCGGACAAGGTTTTTTTAAAATTCTTTTTTACCCAATGATTTTACATGGCCCACATTACCACTAACAATTAGTGTCGAGGAGGTGTGTGAAGGGATGGTAAACAGCAAAGGGGGCAAGGCACCAGGACCGGATGGTGTTCCGATTGATTTATATAAGGACGAGATGGACCTTTGGGCACCAATCCTTACAAGAATTTTTAATATTGCCGCTATGGGGAATTTCCCAACATCATGGGCCGATTCATTAATCTTCCCCCTTTACAAAGAGGGTTCGCGCTCTGAAGCATGTAACTATCGCCCAATATCACTACTTGATTCCTCAATAAAAGTGATGAGTAGGGTGCTTTTAAAAAGATTGGAAACATGGGCCGAAGATTCAAAAATATTGACCCCAGTTCAATATGGTTTTAGGAGGGGCATAGGGACGATCGAACAATGTTTAAATCTGGACCTACTTATTAATAAATACACAGTGGTGAAAGGGGGAAACCTGTTTTTATGCTTCGCAGACCTGAGTAGTGCGTTTGACTTAGTGGACCATTCGCTCCTTTGGTCAGTATTGCTCGAATTGGGGGCACCAAAGGAGATCGTGTTCTTTTTAGCAAGGGTTTACGAGAAACTTTCTTGCAGCGTACGATATGGGTCTACTGGTGAGCGAACCCCGTTTTTTAATGTGCGAAGAGGTATCAGACAAGGGTGTGTACTGGCACCTTTCTTATTTTCCCTTTTTATTAATCAAATAGCCTTGGTCTTAAATAATATCCCGGCTGATGCCCCCAAAATAGATAATACTGTTGTGTCCGTATTGTTATATGCGGACGATGCTGTTTTAATTTCACGCACCTCTTTGGGTCTGCAACGCCTTATTGATGCTTTTACTGATTTTATTAACGGCAGGAAATTGTTGATTAATAAACAAAAGACATAGCCCATGATATGTGGTAAGAAATTAAAGTCACCGCTGTCTTTCTTTTTAGAAGGCTCAAAGATTCAAGCTGTTAAGACCTTATGCTATTTAGGCATTAATTTTGATGGAAATGGTAAATGGACCCATGAGCAAGAAAATATTGGACATAAAGTGATCAGAAACACCAATGGTATTTTTCGTTTTGCTGCAAAAATAGGGGACCACAGAATAAAAGATATGGTAACTATTTACAACGCAAGATGTGTCTCTTCAGCTTTGTATGGAGCTGGATTATGGGGTTATTCCTCTACGGCCCAACTCCAAACAAATGAAAATAATTTCCTTAAACGATTGTTATGTGTCCCGGCCGCAGCATCAACTGACCTAATACATAAAGAAACTCGTCTCAAATATATATCAGATCTGGCTGCCTTACGCCCTTTACTATTATGGCGTTCAATTTGGCACAAAAAGGAAACTGAGTTTACACAGTCCGTAATCAAAGACTGCCTTAAGTTAGACCATTGTCCCCGCATTCCGTGGTTGAATTATATTATCTTCTGGTATAATATATTATTTGATTTTACTATTTCTAAAGATTCAGATTATACAATACCGTTCTCCAAGAAAGAAAGAAAAGATACATTTTTGCTCTATAAGACGGAAGAAAGAAATAAATTGCTTAGGACCCAAAAGAGTTCTGTATTTTATAGGCAGTTAAATCTCAAGAGTGGATTCCAGACATATTTGGTGGATGTGACTAGAAAATCGCACCGATTCGTACTAGTACGTTTAAGGTTGGGCATTGCACACCATCTTGTATCCTTCCCCGTAATCGGGGGAGGCTCTAACTTAAAGTGCCCTTGTGACAATGTCTCCAAACAAAGCTGTTGCCATTTTCTGTTATTTTGTAAATGTTATGTATTTTTAAGGAAATTTTATCTGAAACCTATCCTTTTAAAATACAACATTCGTTTAACAGCAGATGCCATGAATATATTATGTTCTCTTCAGAGTCCAGATGTCTGCTTCCATGTTGCACTATTTATTCTGGAATGTAGAGCTGCTAGGAAATCTATAATTATATGAATAATGTGAAATTGTGTTTTGTTATGGCCTAATCTGCACTTATGCATAAGTTACTTTATTACGGCGAGGTAGAGTTTTCTATTTTGCTATGGTCCATTTGCACCTGTGCACAAGTCACTTTATTATGGCAAGGGAGAGCTCTCTACTATGATGAAAATCAATGTCTTTTGAGCACTTCTATATATTGATGCAATATTACAACGTCAAGATTTATTTGCACTTATGCACAGGTCACTTTATTATAGTGAGGTGGAGCCTCCCACTCTGTTGAAAATTAATGTTTATCGAGTATCTTTATATATGTAGTATTGACATATGCTTGATTTTATCCTTAATTGATGTAATATTTGTTTATTTATTGATGTATGTATGATCAGTGTACTACCATCCCCCGCGAGGTACTGGGGCCGGTTCAAGAATAACCTTTTTTAAAACTGTTTTAAATTATGTGGTATAATATTTCACTGTATTTTATTGTTTAGCTTATATGGTTGTATTCATACAAACCGAATAAAAGCTTTTGACTTGACTTGATCTTAAATGTAAATGCTTTGTCCAGGCATCACAGTGCTTCGAAAACCAAGCGTGTTGAGCTTACATTATTGCCGACTGTGGAGGAGTGAAGAAAACCTGATTCCACTCTGCAGGTGGCAAAAATGGGCACATTTGGCATGTTTCAAAATTCGCCAGAATATTTCACACACATGGGGACCCCTTCCCCTTTGAAAATGTTTACCAAAACAATTTTGGGAGTAGGCAGTGGTCCTACTCCTAAAAATAATTTGTTTAATTTGTCATTGTTGTAAACGCAGCCCATTGTCCTTTTAGGAAAAAGGGCTGCCTAAAAAAACAAGATTACTTTATTTGAAAGTCATCACAGACATGGTAGTCTACTGACTCAAGCAGACCACCATTTCTGTTACTCTAGCCAACCATAGTGGGTCACGATTTGTGACCTGCCTCATTCATATTAATTAGGTAAGTCAAATTGACACTCACTGCTATTCAGAAATGTGTGATCCAGCCTATTAGGACATAGGTCAGTTCGCAAAATACCGTTCCATTCACAAACGGTAGGTGCAAAATTTGCGACCACTTTTTGTTAATTGAGCATTCGTGTATCAAGGATACATTCAGCATGTCCTGTTACAGGTTGCTTAAGTTATTTTGGGTATTTTCTTGAGCTCAGTTTGTATGTCGGATTATGCAGGCTCTGTGCCAATTTGTTAAAGCATACTGTACAAACTGACTTTTTGGGCACTTTAGTTTACTCAACAGAAGTAATTTTATCAACCTTATAACACTGAGAAAAAAAAGTTAAAGTTGCTAGGTTTCAAATTATGCCCTGCAGTTTTAATGAGCTGCCTGACGCATCTCTTTAACTCATTTAACTATTTTACCATGATTGTACCCTGTGAATCTGCAGACAATGCAAGGATCTCCACAACAAGGTCATTACCTCACTGAATGATTTGACATAAAACACAAATTTGTGGCCTGATGAAGATGTGACTCTAATCCCTAAGCAGGAAAATGAACGTTATGTGCTATTTTATTATACTTTACATCTGTGACAATACGTACGCATATTTAGCAAGTACATATACCAGCAGAGGTCAGTTGGCACTATTATACCATAAAACATACTGGAAACTCATAGTTAATATGCCTTAACCCAGTGGGCTGGACACCCTGGTGATCAGCCCCTGCAAAGTTAGAAAAAAAGAGTTCTTTAAGATCTAATTGTCTCTCTTTTTGTGTCCTGCACTCCTGAAACTGCAAATAAAACAAAGAAAAACAAAAGCAAAAACCAAAGTGACAGGTTTGGAGGCAGTACCTCACTGTCCAAAGGAGTTGAGAGGAAGTGACAGACTAATAGGAGGACCATGATCACTGCCAGGATCATCAAGAGAGCTAGAGGACCAGAAGGACTAGAACCAAGAAAACTAAGACTAGAAGCAGGACCGAGAAGTTAAAAAGAACCAGGACCAGGAGGATGAAAATCAGAAAGATCAAAAGCACCAGGACCTAAATTGTAAGAACACCAGGAGTACTAATTCCAGGGGAACCATGATAAGAGAGACTGGGTGGGCCAGGGCCAGATGGACCAGTCCTGGGAAGAACAGGACCAGGACCAACAGCACAAGGAAAACAGGGAGCAACACCAGGAGGACTGATATCAGAAGGATTTAAATAAGAGAAACAGGATGAGCAAGAGGACCAGGAAAAGGACCAGGCCGACAAAGGCCTGGTACGGGACTAGGAGACCGAACATTGACCAGGAGGAGGACCATAACCAAGAGGTTTAAGAACCAGTGGAGCAGGAGGAGAAGGATGGCCATTACCAGGAGAATCAAGAGAATCAGGGCCAGAAGTACCAGGCCAGTGATTACTATGAGGATTGAGATCAGCAGAATACCAGGAATACTAAAATGACAAAAAAGGAGGATCAAGATCTGGAGGAAAGGACCAGGAGCAAAATGACTAAGACCATGAGAACCATGACCAGGGCAAGCCAGTGAAGCAGCACCAGGAGGAACTGAAATGGATGGACAATGACTATGCAGACTAGCACCAAGAGCATTAGGACAAAGAGAACCAGTGGGATCAAGAGGAGCAGCAGTGGGATCCAGAGGAGCAGCAACAGGACCGTATATGGAAGGGCTAATAGCAGGAGCAGGAGAACAAGACTATGTGTACCGGGCCACCAGGAGCAGAGGGCCAGAGGACCTGGGCCAGGAGGACCAGGAAATCCAGGAGCATAATCCCAACCAGGATCTGGAGGATCAGAAAGAACAAGACAAGGAGAACCTGGAAGATGTGGGTCAGGGAAGACATTAGGATCAAGTCCAGAGAGAGGGGGGCCAGGTGGGAAAGGGACAAGTAACAGGACAAGGAAGAGGACGAAGACGAAAAGGTCCATGACGAGTAAGACTGGGAGGGCCATGACCAATAAGACTAACACTAAGAGGATCAAGCCCTTGAGGACCAGGAGCACTAGTTCCATTTAAGGAGCAATAGGAGGGTCCGATGTAGGACAAGCAGGAGGCAGATCTGAAGGATGAAGAGGAGAGCCTGGACCAAATGAAGGCAGACCAAAAGGAGCAGGAGTGCTAGGGTAAGGGGATCCTGGACTTGAAGGAGGCTGAGGCTCAGGGCTTGAAGGAACACTACTGGAGCTCAGTGGGTGATCAGGAGTATGAGGATATTTCAAAAAGCAGGCTGCATGTGAATAATCAAACAAATCAAAACAGCTTTATTATATAATATTTAATTGTTAACACTCTCTTTGGGGGCAAAGTTTATTAAAAGTAATGCAAAATCTTACTACCATTACCTCCTCTCCATCTGATGTTACCCCTCATGACTCGGCTCCCTTTCTGTGGTACCCAATTTATGGGGATTTCTGCATAAATCCCATCAGCCCCCCATTTCCAGCACTGGTCATACTGGGGTGTAGTAAGAGGAGTCCAGTGACATAAGTGATGTGGATAGTTATGTCTGACAGACAGACGGTTGACAGAGGATATGCTAAGGAAAAACTGGATTAAGAGAGGGAAGCCACACAGACTCTTGGCACATATATAGTGCTATCTCTGAGAGTGGATGAGATGGTAGTGGAGAATGGTTTATCAGAGATGACGTGCATGTACTGTCTCAAAAGTAGAAGGAAACCAATAGGATTCTAGGCCACAAGTGTAAGGGCACACCATTGGTAGTCCTTGGTAAATACCTCATCTCCACTAACACCTCTCATGATCAGGGCCTTTGTGCATATCATTTGTAGAGGTACCCAGCACATATTGACTTGGGGCCAGATATATGAAGATTTGTGACCGCTAAAGGGCTTGTACTACTGTACTAAACCCATTGTGTGGTTCGGTATCTTGATTCAGAATTGTCAAATGGGTTTAGAAATGCATTACAAATTGCAATTTGCAAGGGGCATGTTTAGGGCATCCCTTCCAAATTCTGATCTGAAATGCTAGGAAACAGTGGTTTGAGACTGCACTTTTGGTTGCACACCATTGATAGGTTACCAACTCCTCAAAGAAAGTTGTAACCCATTTGCAAAAGGGAAGGGGTCTGTTGTGAAAGACTCCATAGGCTCCAGTGAAAGGGAAGAATTAAACTTTAATTATGTCATCTGCATGAGCCTTATCCCTGCTAGATAGCCAAGTAGCAACTCCAGACATGAAATCCTCGCACTCTTAACAAACGCAGAATACTGAAGGAGCAGCAATTCAAAAAATTCCTTAAGGGCATAACACATCTCCCTCCTTTCTTTTAAAAAAAAAATAACCATAAAATAAGGTAACAATTAGAGAATACTAAAGAACCTTACAACGCATAATCATAACCTAATTAATAAACTGGGTGCAAAGGATTACCCTGGTACATAATAACATTACTCTTGAACATAATTCCTCAAAGAGATAGGCGGTCTGCCAGTGTCCACGTCCTGTCCAACCCTACACCCCGACTGTCACTTGTGCCTCTGGACCTCCAACCTTCACCAGTCCTATCCACCAAGCTCTTCTCATTTCCTCTATCTCATCACATCGCCATTCTCAATCAAAATGAATCCACTGAATACAGCCTCACAGGATTCATCTACACCTTCACCCTCCTTCTGATATACAGCCAGCTTCTTTTGTTCGACTTGTTACCATTCTCCAAAACCACACATCATTTATGAACTTCTTTTGCTTTATATGGGCCACAAAATTGGACAAGCCTGCTGTTACATGCCCATCCTTAACCTATACCAATTCTCCTACTTCAATGGATCACCCAAAATCCTCCCGTTCTACCTGGCAACTACCTTTTCAATCAAAAACCTTCAACCATGCCCGGTACCAACTTTGTCCCAGGCTTCCATCCCCTCATAATCATAAAATGACATTTATTAATCACAGACTCTTCAGTGGTGAGATGTGCCCACCCCATTTCAAAAACCAAATTGGTCACATCATTTTTACTCTGTATCACCATCTGAATTACTACTTTGAGCACATGATTAGCTCTTTCAGCCATCCCATTGGCTTGGAGTTATAAAAAGCCATGAGATTCTGTCTAATGCCACAAATGTATAAGAACGATGTTATGTCCTTTGATGTTAGCTGCATTCAATTGTCCACAATAACTTATATACACATGAGGGAAACCCTCATCTCTAATAATTTCTTCCAAAACACAAATTGTAGAATTAGGAGACACCTCCCTCATAAACTCGACAATCAACAACTTAGAATGCACATCCGCCATAACTAAGGCAAATCTTAACTCATTTTTTACACCCCCTATTGATCCAATAAAGAAGCATACCGACACTACTCCACTCCATACATGGATCTTGTATATATCCTGTCCCAGTTTATGTACCAACCTTCAACTTCTTCCCACTCTCCCTACAATCTGTACAACTCTTCACAAATTTAATGATCTGATCATACACACCTGGCCACCAATTTCTTTGTTTCGCTCTCCTCTTAGTCAATCTTTGTCCCAAATGCCATTCATGGGCAAGTAATGTGATTCTACTTTTCAACTTTCTCAATCAATTCATCATCCTCGTGCTCACTATTTAACCTCACAATGACAGTTCTTCAAGGACGTAAATAAAAGGTCTTAATGTAGGAGCCACAGCACTGTGCCTCAGACCACCCTCAACTGTCATGTTGACCACTAAATTCAGTAAATCTATCTCTCTGCATTTCTTTTTCCCATTCATGAAAATTAAACTCACCCCATCACACTGAACTACTTTATCTATCCATGCAACAACATCCTCTCTCTCTTTGGATATTACTGCATCCCTACTCACTAACCGCCATTCGACAGGGTCATTTTTAGGTCTCGCCTAGCTATTGCGTAGCAATCGCTATGCAAGACTATAGTAAGGGGCTCCCAAAAGTGCTCCCAAAAGTGGATTGCATAGCGAGCACGAGCACAATCACGTGCATCGTGGCGCCATGCAATCCGTTTGGCATCGTACTTCAAAGGGTCCGCTCCCCCGCCTGGAATGCACTCCCCCACCCCCGCCAAGCACGCGCGCCACGCTCCACCGGGCTTGTCTTGTTTCTCTTGAAACATTCTTTCCGTCTCCTCTTGCTCTCACCCCCTCTCACTGTGCAATCTCGAGAAATAGCAGCCTTTCGCTTGTTGTAATTGTCATTTTTATATTCCACAAACCTCTGCGTCCTTGCACGCGCTCTTGGCTTTATTCACTTAAAAGGACTGTACCTAGAAGAGTCTTGGGAAGAAGGGTTAACGGTTGGCACGGTTTCTCCTCCACTTTGTCTTTTTTTGCTTTGTCAAAGATTTGGGTAGTTCAGTTCAAGTGGCCATGAACTTTTAAAACTTTCATACTCCCTTTAGATAATATTCGTTTTGCATTTGAAATATAATTACTGCCTGTATTCGAAGAAAACAATGTATTTCTCCGTACCCTGTAGATCTTAATTTTTTCAATTACGGTAAATAAAAATAGCATGTTACCATGCGACGGATAGTTTATATATCGATAGTCCTCGATTGCAATGCCTCGGTCCCCAGCAAGCCAAGCTCCATGCAGGCCACGGCACTTTTACTTGGCACGGATTCTGCTAAGTTTGTATCTTTACAGATAGCTGTACACTGCCTACCTGGACAGGCACAGAGTTATTATTTACCTGTTATTTTAAGTATGCCGTATGCGCCTATAGGTGCAACCGCGAGCATGTCTTAAGTAAATCGTTTGTTATTACTGAAATGCTCTAGTGCTTCAGTTCGAGTCGCACCTTGCCTCCAGCAATGGATGTAGACCAGTCTTCCAAATACAGTTCTATTGATTTTATCTACAGTAAGCACAAAAAAATGATTGCATATAGAATCTGATTGAGAACCCCCTCTGTGCTAGTTTCGGAAGCACTCTAATTCCAGCGCCTTTGTGTCAAGGTGGCCATCCGCCATTGATCGCTGTGTCAGAGGCGGTGTGCCCAGGGCAGTTCTTCAAGTCAGCCTCTGCACGGAGAATGTCCGGGACCCTGCCCGTGCTCGGGGTGTTGAGATTACACGTGTTCAGGCGCCGTGTGCTTCACTTGATACTGCTCCAGGATTTGGACATGGTTCATGTTCACATCTGGTGATTGAGAGGAGCGTGTGCGGGTAGACCTTTAACTAATGGTTTATGATCAGTTCTGAGTTTAAATGTTACACCCCACAAATATGTCCTGTAATAGTCAGCACCCCAGGCTGCAGCTAATGCCTTCCACTGCTTAACAGAGTATTTAAATTCATTATCTGTTAAGAATATGAAACAAAAGATAAAGGGCCATATGTCGCAACACATTTTCCCATAGACACAGAATGGGTAAAACCCTTTGATACATCTGGCCCTAAATAGTCCTTTCCATTTTCCCATGCAATGGGCATAAAATAGCTCCTATTCTCGTAGCACTAGCATTCACCGTTAGAATAGTCATCAAATTCATATCAAAAGGGGCAAGAATCTTAGCTGGTACAATATATTTTAGAGAGATATTTTAGAGTACTTTCTTACCACCATATAATTTATGTCAAGAGAAGTTGAGGGGAAGGTGTATGTTGCAACAGAACCACCGATGTTGGCTAGATGCATCAGTATGACTTACATATTGTCATTAATCCTTTGTGCTTTGCACGCATTAGGCTCAGATCCCATCCTCATTGCCAAATTGCTGTAAAAGACTCTGTATGCTCCAGTGAAAAGGAAGAATTCAACTTTAATTTAGCAACCTGCATGAGTCTGATCCCCAGCAGCCATCCAAGTTACAACTTCAGACATTGAATCCTCGCACTCTTGACAAACACAGAATACCGTAGGAGCGATAATTCGAGCAATGCCCTAAAGGCATAACATGGTCCATGTTGAGAAAAAAAATAAAAGGTTTGTTTAGGAGTGGCCAGTGGTCCAAGGTACCACTGCTGACTCGCAAATAAACATTGAAAAATAATACTTTTGTTTTTACATGCAGCCCCTTTTCCTTTAGGGAAAATGGGCTGCATTAAAAAAAAATACAACCGGACACCATCCCTCTGACTGCATACAATCAGAGTAAGTTGCAATTTGTGACTCACCTCAGAATATTGTTAAGTACCCATTCCAAGTTCGGTGTGCAGTTGGCAACAGCTTTTTGTTAATGAAATCACAGTACATCTGACCTAGAATGCTGTTTGTGGCATCTTGAAGTAATGTATTTGATACACATTACAAAATGTTTAATTATGGCTTTTTAGACACGTTGACAAGCGAGATTGCTGCATGCCCCCCATAACCTCATTTGACAACTCTTACTTATCAGCTTCAGAGGCGCAACTAGAGGCAAATTTTGCGGGGGGCTAAGAAAAAATTTCGCGGAGGGCTAATTTTTCCAGCAATAGGCAGAGTGGAGATGCAGGGGCTCTAAGAAGGGGTGAAAAGCAAATGGTCTTTTAAAGACCTGTGAAGTACTCCGGTGCTGCTGTGTGTGTGCCCGGGAAGCTGTCTCAGCCCGGGCTGCCACGCACGACGGGGGGAGAGACTGAAGCCCTTTGAGCCCAATGGGCGTTGCGTGCCTGATCAGCTCCGATTTAGCCAATTCAACTCATGCATCTCTACCCAAAATCTGATTCCATAATATTTTTAGCGTACATTGTGTCAGGACCTGATCATTCATTTAAATAAACGGGGCCGGCTTTAGGGCGGTGCGACCGGTGCCGCCGCACCGGGTGCTGGCTTCCTGGGGGCGCCCTGCTTGAAAGTTTATTATGCTTTTGAAGCACCTGCTGCAGCGTTTCTTTCCCCCAGCAATGACCAGGCCTCACATAAATGTCAAGATAACTCGTGTGATTAATTAACATGCTGGAGAGAGATCAGCATTTTGCATAGTTGAGGTTTTGACTTAGGTGAAGTTAGTGCAGAGGGTTAATATGCCTGCTGCAAAGAACGTGTACTAAGTAGATTACAGAGTGCCTATGATGTAAACAGAGCAGCAGGTTACTGCTTTCAAAAGAGACATCCTTTTGTTACTTGCAATTTATAACTTAAAGTCCTAATATAGGATAGTGAACTATTAACTTTCATCCTAGAACTGCATACACACTGCGAAGTATACATTATTAGAGCATTGATTAATGTTGCAAAAAGGGTTAATTTGGCTAGAAATCGATTCTTATTTTTAAAGAAAACTCCCAACTATGCTGTTTCTTTTTCGACTCTGCGTTTGTGCTTCTCTACACCAAGCACTCAAACTATACTGCCTACCTGTATGGATGACACGTGACTCCTACACTTTTAGTCCTTTGGCTTATGTAACATTTCCTATACACTGATTTACACACGTATGATTGATTGTCTCTGTGTAATGTGTGTGTGATGCAAAGTGCTCGGACACCCTACACTGGTATGAGTGGTGCTGTATAACTAATTCAATGCATCTGAGAGGGTGTGGCTATGGAGACTTGGTCACTGGTAAAGGGTGCTAGCGAGAGATACCCGTGGCGGAGGTGGTCATTGGGGGGGCGTCAACAAGCATTGTCGCACAGGGCGCCACCAGCACTAAAGCTGGCCCTGCATTTCAAGGGGCTCACTAAACTGCAAATTTCATAAATGTTGTGGAAAAGTGCTCATTCACACTCGCCCTGTGACATCCGTGAGGGTCTTAGACTCCTTTGGATCCTCTACATATCTATGCCAAAGCATTGGCTGCTTCTCCACTGATGGGTCAGGATCTCTGATGTCGGCCATTGGTGTCTGTTAGGGATTTCAAGTTCATACTTATGCTAATGTTCATGTTTTCAGAAGTCTCTTTATTTATTTAGCTGTCTTTTTCTGACAACACACTTTGTTCCTCATAATTGTGTGGTCTTCAGGGCCTCCCCATTGATTTGTTGCTGGTCTCTCTCATAGGATTGGCTGAAACTCAGCAAATAACACTAGAGGTTGAACGACACCAAAATATGTTTCTTGCACTTTTCAGCTTATCCTCCAACAAGTTTTGCGAGGCTTGTGAAATGTTTCAAAGAGACCAGAACGTTCTAAACTTATATCTCAAAAGGATCACAGCAAACGACAGCAAAGAAAGTAGCAACGTGCCCAACCAGCCCATGAATAATTCTTCTATTGATTACCCCGGCTGTTTTGCGGGATCCCCGTTGCCCGTCACATTTAAAAGTTTTCTGTTTCTTATATCTTGTGCCTCCCTCTCTTATTTAACATGACTCACCATATCAGAGCCCCGGGAACACACATAGATCATTTTGAAGGAACGAAATAAGTGACTAGTTTCACATCAGGGATCCATATCGTAACATTAAAACCTGAATAAATAAATTACTGGTCACATTTCTGAAAAAGCGAGCGCTCCCGGGAACACCGCAGATCCAGATGAGGTCATGTGTGCTGGGGTGTAATCCAGTCCAGATGTGAGGGGGACTCGGAACTGGGAATGTGCCGCGACCTCCCTTGAAACCCTCTGAACGCTCACGTGACGACGGTAGGCCTCCGTTACTGCTGGCAAAGCTCACAACAGCCGGCACCAATTTACTCGAGATTATAAAACCAAGGTGGACTGCTTCGGGGAATAACCCGGGGAGCTTCGGGGACAGCCTCATGTGGAGGACAGACGGCCCCGGCTCGCGCACTCACTCTGCTTATAGTTCGGCTGTTCCTTTTAGATAGAGACACGGGAAAGGAGAGAGCACGGAGACACTGGGGTCAGGCGCTTCCCCTCAGAGCGCTTTTTTCCCTCTATTGATTTACTCGTCCCAGAGGAAAAGGTTAATTTTGAAACAGTAAATCAACCAAAAAGTCTTTCCCACACAGACATATAATGTTAAACGTTTACGGGTAGTGACACTAGGGACAGACTGTCTGTACTGTTGCAAATCAGCAGCAAATTACAATATTGTAGCTCATAGAAGTCAGTGTAAGGCATCGCTATCAATTTCTGAGGCAGACGTCTCATAACCCAGCCCTGTACTTGCATGCATCTGTGGCATCCATTTCACATCACTGTGTCACCTAGACTTCATGAGCTGAATACTTTTGCAACCAATGTGGTGCAACGGTTGAATGTCTCCTAACTATATTACCCACAATGCAGAAAGACTGGGGCACACCCAAGTCTCAAGGGGAAGGCTTGGCAGCTTCCCCGAACGTGGACGGTCAAAGGGTATTTGTGCTCATTACAAGGAACTGCCTGTAGGGGGAGCGGGTGTAGAAGCAAAGGGAGTGAGTGAATTAGAATTACTGCCAGAAATGACTGTGTCTTTAAGAATTGGGGGCATTACCCCATATGTGTTAATGACAGCTATGCTGCTTTTCATGAATTGTAATAATCCCTCATTTCTCACTCTTGAACTCCCTCAGCCATTTTGTCACCTCTCCGACTGACTCTGAATCCACTGACTTCTGTTTTTGTTTTTGTTTAGAATTAGCTCTCTTTCCCGATGATCTTGCCTCCCTCACTCTGCTCACCCTGTCATGGGAGGGAGGGACTATAAATGTGGAGAGGAACCCATCAACCACCTAACAATCAAGGCTTCTTCAGCTGCAAACATGTGCAATGAGTGTGAGGAGGAAAAAGAGCTGGAGAGAGAACATTACTTACTGTAATCATTCCATTACCTCACTCTCCCATTTTGCTTCCTCAGTCATGGAAAAAAGAAGACATAACAAAGTCAAAGGCGGGAGGAGGAACAAAAACAATTCACCTCACGGGATGAAAGATACAATGCTGATGAACAAATTAACCGCTAGCAGAATGAAGGAAGAAACAATGCACAAATAATAAACACAGCTCAAACGTTAGCCAAGATAAGGGCAGATGGCTCACATTTAAGGCCACATCAACCAACAAATGATAATGAAGGAAACAGCGGGAGAGCCAACATGGGTGCCATGCAGACATCAGAGGAGCCCTTGAAGCAGGATACAGCAAAGCGCCCACACCTTTTGTAGAGTGATGCTGGACAAACAGTGGACCATCGATCCCAGTTATAGCTTTGGCCCAAACCATGAGCAATTCGGGATCCACCAATTAAGAGATGCGGTAGACAGTTTCAGTCCAAAAATGCCAATCGAAAAAATGTAACATTAGGAGAGGCACCCGACTGAGCATACCTGTTCTGTCCATGTACAAGAGGAACGTCATACGAACATTCAAGCCCCTGAAATCCAACCTGTGCCTTCCTAGTGGCACCCTGAGATGAAAGGAGGGCAACACCTTCCTTAACAAGCATTGCAATGCAATAGGTCTCACTTTTGAGAGTTTAAGCTATTGGCATTGTAAATGACAATGCCTTTTGTTTATCTGTTTTTATAATGAACACATAATTAAAAGGTATTGTCATTTACAATACGAATAGATCAAAGTCTTCTAAATGCGAGACCTATTTCATTTCAAAGAAGCGGCTGCCATTGTCCCGGGCTGCTTGGAAAGTTAAAGCGCACATGGCACGCTGAATGTTGCAGGAAAGGATGTCATGCCTGCCGTAGGAGAAACGCATTAAAGAAAATAGTGCTTACAGACTAAATAAGACATACCACTTAACAACAGAAGTAAAAGGGCCAGTCACCATGCGAGTATACAAATGAAGACAAGGCAGTACTAAGGAGGGACTAACAAGCCTATTAACAAATCGGAAGCCAGCATTTACAAAGGACAATGATACAAGCCAATGAAAAATTTGGGCGGAGAATGGGCGGAGCTTCAAGTCCATACTCGAATACAGCATGCCTCGCAGAGCAAAGCAAGCACTGACCAGGCTCGAACTAAAATTGAAGAAGCAGCCAGAAGCAAGTTCACATGGCCTTGGCAAAAAGGAGGGAACGAGAGAAGGATTCACAGAGGCCCAGGTACATCCTCCTACGTTACAGGGTGTATGAGTATGAAATGGTTCACATAGTAGCGAACGCTTGGGGCTGGGTTCCCGCAGCATCAATGCAATGTGCCACTGCTGAAACTCATTTTATGAGGCACTCCTGCACCTGGACAGGCTACCTAAATTAAGGAGACTGAGCACCCCCTTGGACTCCTTGTGGTAGAATCCTCATCTGGCACATGACATTCTGCAGGTAAGCAGGTGCTAGGGAAAGGAGGAACCGTGAATTATTACATAGTGCACTCAGGGGCATAACAAAGGGCCCCGCAGCCCTCGATGTGGAGGGGGCCCCCAGGCGTACCCATATTGGAGGGGGCCCCCTCAGCCCCTACTGATGTGAGCATGAGGGGCCCGTTCAGCATATCTTGCAGCCCCCCCCCACATGTTTTGTTACGCCGCTGAGTGTACTTTGACCGATTTGAGCTCACTCTATTATGCAAAGGTGAGAACTGACTATAACAAGTCTAATTCACCCAGCCTTTGACAACATACACAAGAAAAACAGTCCCTGGCATTTTAGTTCCTTCACATTGAGCAAACCACGTCAGCCAACTTTAAAAAAAACTCTTCTTAAATAGGAAAATACATATATTTAGTAATTTGAAAGTAATGGCAGTTCTCAAACTATTAGCAACTATAAAATAAACAATATGGTGTTATGCGGAATTTATGGTGTCTGGCTTTATTTCATTTATGACTGAATGCCACACGGCTAACCTGTGTGCGTTTTCACACATTTTGGATTAATTTTTGGTGCCGCAATGATGTTGCTTGACATTATTTTCCTTCTGTTTTTCTTCCTCCTCCAGCATGGACTGACTGACCTGAGGGCGACCCGGGCAGAGCAGTGACGAGCGTTAAATGTCTATTTCCTTTGATCCTCTGACTTGAGTCGGGCTCAGTAACAACGCCAGGCCTTGTCCCGATGATGAGGCTGACCTCTAGAGGTCACTGGGGATCAAAGAAACTGGCGCGAGACCATCAGCACCTTCGCTTCTTGCTGTCAATCGTGCGGAAGGGCGGCATAAATAAAGTGTCCAGAGAGCCCACGTGCTTACAAGTTTATTTCAGGTCTCGAGATGGTCCTGCAGGGACTGGAGGCTCTTTTTTAAAGACTGATTTCTGAAAGGAGAGAGAGAGAGAGATGGTAAAAACATCAGTGGAGGTATGTAACCATCCCCTCACAGACACAGCCCTGAACCTTCAATGGGCATGGGCCCTCCCACTATTGTGGTAACTACGCCTATTCAATGGGCATGGGCCCTCCCACTATTGTGGTAACTACGCCTATACCTAGTTGTAATTTAAATTGAATATTTTCCCATTAGGTAAGTTTGCTGGTGGATGACATGCAGGGAGACCATGCCACTGTTGTGTATGCTCACTTTGGGCCTCATGTAGGTTACATACTATTTACCGATTCGTAAATACCGAATTTTACCGATTCGATATTTATGAATCGGTAAATAGTATGTAGGTAAATAATCGGTAATTATTACCGATTCCGTAGACATCGGTAATTATGAATCGGTATTTACCGAATCGGTAATAATGCATCCCTTCCCATTCATTCCTATGGGCCTGGAGGCCCATAGGAATGAATGGGAGCCAGTCACTATTACCGATTCGGTAAATACCAAATCGGTAATAGGGGAGGCATTATCATGGGTGGCAGGGTGTCACATTGACACCCTGTTGCACCCCTGATTCGTGCATGTGTGCACATGTGGCGCACATACATGCCCTAAGGGCATGTATGTCTGCCACATGGCACTTTACAAATAGCACAAAAATGCTTTTTGTAAGGTATTCGTCATTTACCATCAACTTGTAGTTGGTGGTAAATAACGAATCCAGACACCAATAATGCACTCACTTGAGTGCCCCCTACATTGCATTTCTGGATTCGGTATTTACCGAATCGGTATTTTACCGATTTCTTAAAATTCCGATTCAGTAAATACCGAATCCAGAAATCAGCCACCTACATCTCAAGTGCCTCAATACCGGTCGGTAACGGGATATTTTCCGATTTTCGGCCGTTACCGACCGGTATTGAGGTACCTACATGAGGCCCTTTATGTTTTGTTTTTTTAATCTATAATGCCATTCCTTCACTTCTCCCTTCCACTTCATTTTATTTATTTATGTATTTATTTATTTAGTTATATAGCTCATAATTCACCCAGAGGTGTCAGAGCGCATTAAAATAGAGCGAAGAACATTAGAACAGACATTACAAGTAACATGATAGAGGTGACAAGACATATAACTACTAGCATAACGAATGCAGAGTGAGGGTTACAGATTTACAAAAAATAGATTCACTAAAAATTACACATTGCAAACTAACGTTGGCGACTCATAACTTGTGCAAGGAGGTATAACCACTACAGTTATGCAGAGTGATGGATATAATTGACAAAATACAGATTATCCCATTGCCACATCTGTTCGCTCAGGCCCCCCATCTTCACTGTCGCTTAATACTTTCCTGGTTTTAAACAGCAACATTTTCTTAGACATCAAAGTTTTTTAAATCTTCAATTTGAATGTATGTGAGTAGATTTTTAGAGGTGCAGGAAGCTATTTACACCCAGATTTCATATTCAAAATAAAGAGATGTGTGCTCCAATCAGTAGTGAGATGCTCCAAAGGAGATTTCGTTTGGATATTGAGGCACCAATTTACTAAAATTGTGCGTCGTGATTGCACCACTTTTTGGCGCAGCCTCGATGCAAAATGTGAGGCGGGATTTACAAAAGCATGCAAAGCTGAATTTGCATGGCTTTGCGTCACACCTGCCCTCAAAAGTAATTCTGCCTTTCATTTCCTTGCATGTAAACAGAACAAGGACAACCCTGTATGCCCAAGAGAATCAGAGTGATTATACTATGGCCCAACCATAGTTTTGTGGGACTCACTCATGTTCAACTTCAATTATACTTACAAACAAATAAGACATTGACTCAACTCAATTGGCCACAGAAAGAGTACAGGACACCTACTTATTTAAATAGAAGTAAATGTCTTATCTAGGATCAATATACAGCTCAAAGTTCACAACATAGTTTGAAAATATTTTTCTAGTGCAGACGATGCAGTGCTCAAAGTGAGAACAAAAAAAATATAATACAATATATATAGCAAGACAATGAGTAGTCGCCGGATTGCTTTTGGTTCTGAGAAACAAAAACGGTTGACATCCTATCTATGGGCCTGATTCACAAAGGTAAACTTACATTTTTGTGTAAGTTTATAATTGCTATTCACAAAGGGATTTACGAGTAGTATCTTTGCGAGTGCGGAGTCTCCACACATAAAAAGATAGGCCTGTCCTATCTTTTTATGTGAGAAGACTCCTCACTCATAAATATACTACTCCTAAATACATTTGTGAATAGCAATCAATTGTAAACGTACACAAAATTGTGGCTTTACCTTTGTGAATCAGGCCCTATGTATGTCTAGTATTTCCAAGTGCATATTATGATGCTGAATGCACCCTAGGGGAGTGATGTCGACGGTTTGAGATGGCAGTTAATAATAATAAAGTCTCATCAGAACATATGTCATCCGACTAATTTTCCCCCAGTGGTGTAGATTAACAACCCACCACGTCTAATGAACTCAAGATCATAGACAGCTGGCTGATAATCACAGAGACCAAGCTCTGTATCTATGTTCTGTGATTCCAATCAGCTGGTTCCATGTAGTAACCAAGTCAGAACCCGTACAGAGCTGCTGCATTCTATTCAACTGGTCGCCAACATACTGCCGAAGAGTCACTTCCATGGGGTGCATTCAGCGTCTTAAAATGCACCAGGAGGTACTGTGACCAATTGAGTTGAGCCCATGTCTATTTGTTTGTCAGTAAGATTGAAGTTAAACATTAATGAGTCCTACGGGCATTTGTAGGACTATAGTATTGTTTCTTTGCATCAGGATGCATTACATGGGTGGAGCATGGGCATTTCTGTGCATTCACCCATGTATTTTGATGCAAACCCAGATTTACTAAGGTCAGTAAACCTGGGTTTATTCCAAAATGGGGGGGGGGGGGTACCCTAAGCTAGCATAACAAGAAGAAATCTTTATTTCTCCTTATTACTTCCTCTTTGCATGCGTGCTGCATAAGGCAGCATGCATACGAGAAATAAGCCTTAAAGGATTGTTTTTGTGAGGAAAGGTATGCCTCCAACAATCCTGATCACACTGCAGGAACTCTTGCACCATGGCTCATGGGTTCCTGCATTGGCGCTAAGCTGCCACAAGTGCGTCAGGGCAAGGAGAGATCAGAAGTGCACCATAGCTTAATACATGTGGTGAATTTCTGATCTCGCCCTTTCACGCAATGCAGAGCAGGACGATCCCTTTCTGTGTTGAGTTGCACGAAAGATGAGTAAATCTGGGCCTTAAGTTCTTTTGACTTCTTTCCACTTCCTCTTGTCAGTAGTTGCATGTCTAATGAACCTGCACAGCTTTGAAAACACTTTTACTGTGAGTTAAACATAAGGAAATTGTAAAATATATTTGAAAAATCAATGTTTGTCTATACAAATGTCTTTTAGTATACCTTATGAGCTGCTACATTTAGAGATGATTAATGAAAACATTTCAAAATTATTAAGACTTTACATTTGACAAAACAGTGAGGTCACTATTTTACTACACAGTGAAATCTGCCACTGGACTACTCACTTTTCAAGCACTAGGAATACTTTAAATATTTAATTCCACCAAATGGAAAGAAATGTTTTGGGGAATATTTTATTTGAGGAACCCATAGCAGCAGAAGTTGAAGCATTTTTTAGAACATATTGAGCTTTAAGTACATAGAAGTGACTGATTTTAAAGCTTTCTCCTCCAGCAGCATGTCTCCCAGTGCAGGGACATTCTGTGAGAGAGGTGATGATTGCAATTCTTTATTAGAACTTTGTGATCTTCACAGGTTCAAGGCGTACTGATATGTGGATTGATACTGTAATGAGGCTTGCTTCTGGTACCAGCTATGAAATTCTTGGGTAGAAATCAACCCGCTACAAGTCAATCAAAATGCAGCATTTTTGGTAGTGGACAGCTGTCTGATTTGCAATTACTGTTCATTGTTTAATATGTTAAATATCAAGGTGCCGATTAGGATCCTGGAAAAATGTCCCCGTACGATTCGTATCCGGTCTTTTTACCGTACGAATCGTACAAGTGCCGTACAAACTGCCAACTACGATTCGCATGGGAAAAAGTCCATACGAATCGCATTGGGAAGAATTCCCCACACGTCCTCGGGTCGGAAAATGTGTCCGACACGTCCCCGGACGATTTACCGTACAAATGTGAAAAGTGAAGTCTGACCGCGCAAGTACAATCCATCCGTACGAACCTCGTATGTACGCGCCGAACCCCCACCCGTGTATGTACACCCGTGTACATACGAGTCGAACCCCCACCCATGTATGTACACCCATGTACGTACGAGTCGAACCCCCACCCGTGTATGCACACCCGTGTATGCACACCCGTGTACATACGAGTCGAACCCCCACCCGTGTATGTACACTCCCGTACGTATGAGTTGAACCCCCACCCGTGTATGTACACCCGTGTACGTACGAGTCAAACCCCCACCCGTGTATGCACACCCGTGTACGTACGAGTCGAACCCCCACCGTGTATGTACACCCCCATACGTACGAGTCGAACCCCCACCCGTGTATGTACACCCGTGTACGTACGAGTCAAACCCGCACCCGTGTATGTACACCCCCGTACGTACGAGTCGAACCCCCACCCGTGTATGTACACCCCGTACGTACGAGTCGAACCCCCACTCATGTATGTACACCCCCGTACGTACGAGTTGAACCCCCACCCGTGTATGTACACCCCCGTACGTACGAGTCGAACCCCCACCCGTGTATGTACACCCGTGTACGTACGTCCCGTACCCCCACCCGCGTATGTGTGGAGCGTACCCCCACCCCAACAGTGTATGTACGGACCGTACCCTCACCTGCGTATGTATGGAGCGTACCCCCACCCCAACAGTGTATGTACGGACCGTACCCTCACCCGCGTATGTGTGCAGCGTACCCCCACCCCAACAGTTTATGTACGGACCGTACCCTCAACGCGTATGTCTGGAGCGTACCCCCCCAACAGTGTATGTACAGACCGTACTCTCACCCGCGTATATATGGAGCGTACCCCCCCAACAGTGTATGTACGGACCGTACCCTCACCCGCGTATGTATGGAGCGTACCCCCCCCAACAGTGTATGTACGGACCGTACCCTCACCCGCGTATGTATGGAGCGTACCCCCCCCAACAGTGTATGTACGGACCATACCCTCACCCGCGTATGTATGGAGCGTACCCCCCCAACAGTGTATGTACGGACCGTACCCTCACCCGCGTATGTATGGAGCGTACCCCAGGCCCCAACACCAGCACCCTCACCCAACATCGCGCATGTACGAGTCGTACCAAGCCAGACACAAGGACAGCACTGTACAACAAAATGGCCGATGTACACACCGTACAGACGCTAAAAACACACGTACACAACCAGGACAAAGCAAAACAACACAAGAAGACTCCAATTGAATCGCACAAAGCCACAAAACATGTCCAACAAGCACAAATACAACACATTCACTGACCTGCAACTGCCAAACTCCCAAACAGAGGCCCAAAACACAACCACTCCTTATAACACCCAAAGTTCAAACACAGCCACACCCACCAATGGACCAATAAAAAGGCCCAGCACACACAAACCATGATCCTTTGCAACAGACCCACTGCTGCCAGACCACACAGAGAAACAACTGCACCATACTACTACCTCCACTACACCTTACACCTGCACACCTTCACACAACCACCTTCACAAACACCCCCTCATCACATTCACACACCTGCACAACCACACCCACACACCCACAACCATCCACACCCACACCCCCACAACCATCCACACCCACACCCCTCACCATGCCCACTAACAAGAATCCAAAGTTCACTAGCCAAGAGTTGGAGGTCCTTGTCGACGAAATCCTCAGAGTCGAGCCACACCTCTTTGGAACATTGGTCAGACAGACCAGCATTTCCGAAAAAACAGCCATGTGGCAGACGATTGTTGATGCTGTGAATGCTGTTGCGTCCACCAGAAGGACCAGGCATGAATGCCAAGCCAGGTGGTACGATCTGCGGAGGACGGTCCGCCGCAAAATGACCGACGACCACAACCAGGCCAACATCACTGGAGGAGGGTCGCCCCGCAGACGCGTACAATACCATCCCTGGGAGGAGAAGGTGATGGCCATACTGCAGGTGGTGGCAGTGGACGGAGTAGAAGGACTCCGAGATCCTGGTGAGTACACAAACAACTCACCTCACATGGGGGGAACGTCATCCACAACCAAACTCACAATCATGCACGCAACCACCCCAAGCTATCGCAAGACTCAACCACACTCCATAAACACGCACATGCCACTAGCGCCACCATGCCCCATGCACCCAGCTGGACAATGCCAAGTCACAGGCCACAGAAAACACCAACACAAGACACGGTAACCCGGATGGCGGGAGTGTGGGCCTCAAAAATCACATAGTGCAACTCAGAAGCAGACAACAATGCCCTCTGCCCATATGGCCTAGGTCACAGCCAGACAAACAGTGTGTCCCCACACAGGAAAGACTTGCCTGCAAATGGCGGACGCCTTGCATGAAGACATGGGGGTGAAGGCACCTTTTTGCACATGACAGCAGCCAATGAACAGCCAACACTGTGAAAGAGTGGCAGCATACACCACCACAGCTGCAGCGCAGACACAGACACCACACCCAATGGGTGCCTGGAGATCAGAAACAAACTCACATGAACAAGCCAAGGGCCATTCAAAGATCAGCAAAAAGTGTGTGCCTAGGAAGCTGGGCTGAGGTGACAGAGGGTGACACACAGAGGGAGGGAGAGGGGGAGAGAGAGGGAGGGAGACACAGGGAGACGGACAGAGGGAGGAGGCTGACACAGGGAGGGAGGGAGAGGGGGACAGAGAGGGAGTGAGAAAGGGAGACACAGGGAGACCAATTCAGCCTTGGGTGGTGTGGGAATGTCTGCTCGTCAGGAGGTGGACTGCGTGCATGTAGACAAGGGTGGCCAGTGCCTGAATCCCCCTCTCTTCTCCATGGCAAAACACTGGGCCATGTCTCAACCTGTGCACGAGCACAACAACAGCTACCTGCATTATATAAGTGTGTGGAACAACTCCATGTGCCCACGTACAGTGCAACATGGAAGGCGCCAATGCATGGCTCGCCACACCTGCTCACTCCACTGCTGACTGCAGTCACAATTGACGCAGCAAGTAAGACTGTGTCACACATAGGTAAAGTCTCAAAAGCTGTGGCCAAGGGACATACCCATGCACAAGTGCACTGTGAGTGGAATGCAAGACATGTCCAAATACCCAGAGGAAATGTGCCAACTTTGAAACGAATGAAACATGGATGTTGCATGGAACCAAAATAACATTGTCTCTCTCACACTCAGGTCAACGTCGTGGATCACCCCCCAACACTCGGGGGGAAGACTCACAGGACCCGGCTCTGCGGGATGACGATCCCACCGGCAGCGACGACTCTCACCACTCTGTGGACGATCCCAACCAACCTGGCCCCTCTGGTGTCCAATCACCTGCAGCACCTGCGTC
The DNA here is from genome assembly GCF_964204655.1 of Triturus cristatus. Lineage (NCBI taxonomy): Eukaryota > Metazoa > Chordata > Amphibia > Caudata > Salamandridae > Triturus > Triturus cristatus. The sequence goes on along the minus strand of NC_140593.1, from coordinate 437,972,671 downwards.
AGGTACAACTGGGCCAACCACCACCCCCACTCCTGTCACATCCCAGGAGACACCCAGGATCCCTGCCCCACCACCACAACGCAGCCAGGCTGACCAGGAGGAACACGGTGTACCGGGCACCCAGGAGGAGGCAGGCGACAACGCAAATGCCCCCCCCTCAGGGGTCCCGGAGACCCGATGTGCCGACAAGGGCAGGCCAGGTGCCAGTGGGCAGGGGTGGTGGGAGTGGAGGACGGCGGAGGTGCGAGCCTGACCAGTTGGCTTCGGAACCGGTATATTCCCATGTAAGAAACATCCTGGACACATACCGGCAGGACACCACGGGCATGAGCCGGGTTGTGTCCACCCTCAACGAGATGAAGGGTACCCTCGAGGAGATCAAGACCCAGCAGGCCCAGCAACATGCGGAGCAACATGCCTGTCAACTGCGACACCAAGGGCGGATAGAGGACAGACAGGCTGAGCTTGTGACGGTGCTCACGGGAATTAACTGTTCACTCCGTCGGATAGCCGACAACATGGGCAACCCTCCCTGTGCCACCAGGCGTAGAACATCACCACCCACAGGGAGGGATCAGGAGGAGGAGGATACATCCGACGGAGCATCCCAAACATTGTCACGGCCTGCTTCTGAGGGTTCCCGCAGGAGGGCGGGTCGTCCACGGAAAAGACTGTGAGGGTCGGCGCAACAGCACCATCTCCCAAGACACCTGGCCTGGCACCTGGCCCACTGGACCAACAGCAGCACATCAGCAAATGACATTCTCTGCCACCTGGACTTGCTGGTCACAGTCTGACCAATGTTGACAAAGACTGTGGCATGGACTCTGATGATTTCCAATGGCAAGGACCCCAACTCCCCCAGTGAACTTTGGATTCCACACACCCGGAAAGCCCCTCTTGTCATAATCCCCCCCCACACGTACCCCAACACAAATAAAAACTAACACGATAAAGAGATGATGCCTACATTTTGCATTATCACCTTACATGTGTCTTGTAAAGTCTAACCATGCCTGAGTTCTCATATGACTTCAACCATCCATACCCTGGGGCCTGAGTCTGCCACAGGACACACATGGGTCACAATGTATTAGGCAAGACAGACATGGAGCACCATACACACCCGTGATGGGCCCAACCAGCTGAGGGGGTGGCCGCACAACCGTGCCGACAGACATATTGAGTACAGCAACAGTCATGCGCAGAGGTCAGGGATCATGTGGAGTGTCCTGGGGGAACCCAGGTAAGTGTAGACAGGTGGCAGAACCATGTCCTGCAAGCTTGAGTCAGGTGGATGCAGAGAATGGTGGCCTGGCCAACGTTGGATGCATGGGGATGGCACATGTCACAATACCCACACAGTCATGGACATCATGCACAATGCAGAGTCTAATCCCACACAAACAGCTTGCATCTTGCTACTCTACACATAGACACATAGCCACTATCACTGAAAACCATGCCAGACATGCCGTATGCACCGTGGCAACACACCAGCATTGACTGAGAAGAGGCACCTTGGAGGCATAGGGACACCTTTATTAGTCATGTATTCCGGAATGCAGAGGCAACTCGGAGTACTCATACACAGGTCATGTGGATTAACATGTGGGTCCAACACTGGCACCCCCCTTCTGCACCACAAATGCGTGATATCCATGGAACTGGCACACAAGTGTCGGGTAACAGATAAACACCCCCTGCAGCTCACGGAGAGGCTGCCATACACCATTGATCCTCTGATGTGGAAGTCCCACACCATGTCAAGCCAATGCAAACCGTATGTGTCCGAGGGCAGTGTTACACACATTGATGCCATCATCACAATCCACCATCCCATTACAGATGACTGTCAACAAGTCTGATATTCTATTCAGGTGTATACAGCTACATGTAATGTGTCCCATGGTGACGCGACATGTCTGCAGAGGAACCAAACATCGACAGGGGCAGTGTGCACACATCGTAAACAACTGCCACACCCAATACACCCCTGATGCATCCCTTACCCTAAGGAGACTTCCAAACTTGTCCGTGCGTGTAACGCTGAGTCAGCACACGATGACGTGTCCATGAGGAATGGCAGTGCCAGAACAATGCAACCAGCAGACGGCATGTGCAAGTACCTGGGGATGAGAGACACACAAGAAGTCAGCCACAAAAAGCACAGCCACTTGCATGTGCATGTACTCGACACATGTAAGGATGACAACATGCTAGGTCACAATTATGACTGGGGAAATACACTCATCACTCGAGTGACACATCCACACACACCTCTGACTCACGTGGCATACATGCAGATGGACACACACATCGCAACACATGCCACACGGGGACCAATGCGTGCACACTCAGACACTGGTACTCACCACTAAGCAAAGAAGTCGCGTATGAGCCGACTCCGGATGTCCTCTTGCGGAACCACATCCTCCACATCACTAGCCCCATTGCCAAGCCCTTTGTCCTCCACGGGTGGATGGTCCTGATCATCTTGATCCAGGATGAGTGGCACAGCTTTCTCAACTGCCATGTTGTGCAGCATGCAGCAGACCATGAAGATTTTGCAGACCTTCAACGGGGCATATGAGAGGGCGCCGCCGGTCTTGTGTAGGCACCTGAATCGGCTCTTCAGGAGGCCAAATGTCCTCTCTATCACTCGCCTTGTCCGGCCATGGGCGGTGTTGTAGCGAAGCTGGGCCGGCGTGCTGGGGTTGCGGAGAGGTGTGATCAGCCATGGCATGTTGGGATAGCCAGCGTCCCCTACATGGAAACCACATGGACATAAGTAGGACAGGAGAAGCGGTCGGGCTGGAAGTCTACGCAAAATACAGGACAGACAGAGTGTACCCACCAACAACACATGCTCGTTCGTTGCGCAGCTGCGTCATCATTTCAGGCACCCTGCTACGCCTCATGATGTAGGCATTGTGTGCTGATCCTGGAAAACGAGCACAGACATGTGAAATCACCATGTTGGACAGACACACCACAAGGGCATTGATGGAGTGGTAGTGCTTGCGATTCCTGTACGCTACCTCCTGTGCCTGTGGTGGTACCAAAGCCACATGTGTCCCATCTATGGACCCAATGACATGGGGCATCCCTCCCAGGGCATAGAATCCACGCTTGACAACAGTCAACTGTTCAGGAGTTGGGAAATGGATGAACTCATCCAGGTGAAGCAACATGGCCTCTAAAAAATCATGCAGCACACGGCTGAACATGCTCTGGGACAATTTATATGTACTGAGCACATGTTAATCTGTCAATACACATATGCTACATAGGGAGTCAGGTATGTGCTACATGCCCTGGACACGTATGGCTGCCAGGTGACACTCCTACCAAGACCCAGCTACACACGGAGATTGTGAACCTCCACATCCCATGGCATGGGACTAGCTGTGTCCCAGTGTAAGTGAACAGCCAGACTCAATACAGGAGTGACATACATCAACATATCAGCAGAAGTAGGATGTTGATTGCAGAGACAGGTAGCGGAACACTAGAGCCACAGGTCACATGACATTACACTAGGACAGCCCACACACCTTGCCATGAAGGTGTACATGACATGACTGACCACACATACATTTGGAGGATGCTGACAGATCCTTGTTACGCTACTCCGTGTCCCATGCATACATACACACCTTACATCCGATAGCACATGTTGCCTGGTGTGCGTAACAGTGTGCCATGTCCATCTACACACAGACACATGTTGGTTGCAGCAACAGCAGATGCTTATGAGGGAACACCAACATCAAGCTAATGTGAACACACCACACATACATGAGATAGTCACATCGTGCACCGTGGGTAGTCACATGTCTGGTGTGGTAACCCCTGTAGCGGGCATCAGGGGACACTTGCGAGTGTAGTTGACTGTGCCATGCCAGTGACGCTCATCTCAAGTGTGCTGTACGACGTGCACACATGTCAAAGGAGTGAAGGGCATGTCTGGCACATATAGCACCGTCACACATAACATCTGTACACATCTCATCATACATCTATTGCCTTCACAACTCAGGAGTAATTTGCCACCTCACAGCCTTTCACACCTGTGCCCCACACATGTAGTACTGGCCAGACAATGCCTTGATGTCCATCCATGGACAAGTATGTCAGCTCTATTCCTTTCTGTGTGCTGCCTGTCACCACTGTTATGTGTGTAAGGCACCGTACATTCACCCTGAGGGCGTGTGTACGTTCCCTATCACTATGGGAGTGCTGCCGTAGGCCTACCCATAGTGAGCGTACAGGCGTGTGTACGGTCCGTATCACTATGGGTACGCATACGCGAGTAAACCCATAGTGATAGTGAGCGTACAGGTGTGTATACGGTCCGTATCACTATGGGTACGCATACGCGAGCAAACCCATAGTGATAGTGAGTATACAGGCGTGTGTACGGTCCGTATCACTATGGGTACGCATACACGAGCAAACCCATAGTGATAGTGAGCGTACAGGCGTGTGTACGGTCCGTATCACTATGGGTACGCATACGCGAGCAAACCCATAGTGATAGTGAGCGTACAGGCGTGTGTACGGTCCGTATCACTATGGGTACGCATACGCGAGCAAACCCATAGTGATAGTGAGCGTACAGGCGTGTGTACGGTCCGTATCACTATGGGTTTGCTCGCGTATGCATACCCATAGTGATACGGACCGTACACACGCCTGTACGCTCACTATCACTATGGGTTTGCTCGCGTATGCGTACCCATAGTGATACGGACCGTACACACGCCTGTACGCTCACTATCACTATGGGTGTGCTCGCGTATGCGTACCCATAGTGATACGGACCGTACACACGCCTGTACGCTCACTATCACTATGGGTTTGCTCGCGTATGCGTACCCATAGTGATACGGACCGTACACACGCCTGTACGCTCACTATCACTATGGGTAGGCCTACGGCAGCACTCCCATAGTGATACGGACCATTGCCATGCATTTGGGGTGCCCTAGGGCCCCGGGACGCACCGTACCTGTGTGTGACTCTCCAAATTACATAGGGGACACATGAGGGACAAGTGTAAAGGCCTACATGCATGCTGGTTGTCATGGAGACCAAGTTTAAAGTTTGAATTTTTTTCAGCAGGTGCCCAGCAAAAGTCGGTTTGAATGAATCTACTTTGTTGCAATGTGGTTGTGGAGTTTACATCATGCTCAAGAATTTTTTTTTAGCAAAGCCACTGACTGTGCTAGGTTTGAATGGATTGGAGGAAACATAGGATGCAAATGTGAGTGACCAATCACTCTGTACTCCTGTGCATGAAACAGGCCAGCAAGGCAGATATAAGGCAGCCAGGTCCCATGAGAGAGCACTTGCCTGCACATCTTTTGATTCCACAAGACTGCTGCTGCTCGTGATTCCCTGGCACCATGTCAAGGTCTGTGGAGAGGGCCCAGCCATTCACCCTGGAGGAGAATCTGGCATTGCTGGATGTGATCCTCCCACAGTACCCCATGCTGTATGGGCGACCAGGGTTTCAGGTGAGTGCAGAGTCCACTAGCACAGACTGTGTCCCTTTTTTGTGACTGGGACTTCTGGCATTGTGTCCAGGTGTGACCCACATGCATTGTACTGTGGAGTGGGTCCCAGGGGGGGGAATGCCTGATGTCTCCCAGCCAAAGCATGCTGTGGTGCATGTCTGCCGTCCTCACTTGCATTGTGTTTAGTGTGACAATCACTGCATGGTGCATGCCACATTCTGCCTGTCTAAGCCTCCTGGGAATGTTGCTTCTACAGTCCTCATGTGATTATGTGGTCAGCCCAGTGTGACAGGTGACTGTACCCACAGATGTGTGTTAGTTCAGTGTACCTGTGCTGAGAGTGTCCACATGATGTGTTCGTACCCTGGACATCGGTGTGTGTGTAAGTCCCCTGTCATGTGGGTGGGTGCATATGTGGAGTGTAGCGCCAAAGCTGCATGAGGGATGGATATACCCTGGCCATCTGATGCGAGCAGGGAGCAGTGCTGTGTGTCTGACGTGCAGAGCCAGCCCCACACCTGTGAGCCCCCCCAGTCTCGTGGCACATGTGCAGAGTGAGGTTTGTAGCTGCATTTGGCAATGGCAGGTGAATGTCCTGTGCCTGTGTACTCTGCTGAGGTAGTGGCAGTGGCCTGTGGCATGTGACTGCTTTGAGGTGCTGCACATAATCCTGGTGTACCTTGTGATGCACAGTGTGAGTCTGGATCATTTATTGTGTCGTACCCCTCATGCCACCTGTGTACTTTCAATGGCACGTGGTGCATTTGCCATTACACAGAGAAAAATGTCCCTATGACAAAGGTGCAATGCTTTGGCTGCATACTATGCCTTGTTGACACAAGCTAAATTGTACTAATGTGTGTCTCTGTGACATGTGGCAGGTGTATTGATGTAGTCTCACTTTTACAACCCCACAGGTAGGCGCCGCTGCCAAGGAGCAGATCTGGAGGGACGCCGTCAGTGCCGTGAGGAGGACGGATGGTCGCAAGCGGCGCCTGGCCCAGGTGAGAAAACGCTGGCAGGATATCCAGTGCTGGACGCGGAGGATCGCACGGGTCCTGCTGGGGGACTCACCTGTGGGCCCTAAGAACCATGGGCGTCGCCGTCTGACCCACATCCACAAGCGTGTGCTGGCGGTGGTCTTTCCAGACATGGACTGGCGCTTACGAGAGAAGCAGCAGCAGGAAGGGGGTAGGTACATGTGTGTTTGTTGTGTGTCACCAGCATTTTGCAAGTGCGCAGTTGCATGGATACACTGCCAGTGTTTAATTCTGCAGTGCAGGTCCTGTCACACACAGTATAGCGGTGCTGTCCTTCCTCCCTTCCCCTCCTTGCCATGTGTTCCCTGGTCTGTGTGTAGTCACTCCTTCACAAGGTCATCTGGGCTGGCAGTAAATCCACGTGACCAATGCTTGCAGCATCATGTGTGGGGGTGGTGTGTAACAGGTTTTGGCACCTTGCCTGTGCCCTGTCCAGTACAGTACTTGTGGGGTCCATGTCAATTGGCACTGATGCTGAGTCCAGACATAGGAGTATGTTTCAGAAGTGTAATGCCTTACAGCAAGCATGTCCTATGTTGTGGCCTGTGACATGATGTGCATGGGTGTGCGATACGCAGAGTGCAGGGATGGTGGCCTGTGTTGCAGTCATTACCATTCAGGACCATGGAATATTCTGGCCCCTACTGTCCCCTGGGGCATACTTTGCTAGGTATCATGTGTGTCATCACAATATGTGGACACTCTCAGTGTCTACAGCATAGGATGTGCTCTGTGCCATTGTCCCCTGGCACCATGTATATTTACGTAACGTGTTCTACAAGTGTCCACTGTACAGCCTGACCTAATTTTCCTCGTTCATACTCACGGTGGCCAGTGCCTGTGTGTCTTGTTACAATTACTGATGATGGCCATTTGTAAATGAGATCGTTGTACAGGCGCACATGGGGTATTTTGGGTGCAATATGGGTTTCTGGCAGCCCATGTGTATTTCTCCCAGACTAAGAGATGCAAGTGCTTCCTGTGTCTCATCACATTGTCTCATGTAGGGGGTGGTTGGTGCGGGCAAGGCCTACATGTCGACCCCTGAAATCTCATTGCTCGGTCTGGCCAGTGTGTGCTGTTTGTCTGGACATACACTCAAGGTGCAGTGTCCCATTCATGTTGGGCATGTCTTTAAGTATTACCTTTGCAGCATGTGCCTCAAGTTCATGGAGATGGTCCCTGCTCATCCCTAGTTAGGGCAACGCTGTGTGGTGCAGATGCAGTGCTGGATTGTCCCCAGAGCCTGGCTCCTCTGTTCAATTCCATATCATGTCATTTGCAAAAGTGTCATGCTCTCCATAGTTTCTCAGTGGCATGGTGGGTGAACCAACTGTGTGTTGCATGGCCCATATATGTACCTTGTATTGTAGATGTTAGTCATCTTTCATTTCAGGCTATGCACTGTAACCTATGTAGATTTGACTCATGTGACATATGTATACAGGTGTCTGATTAATTCCTGTTTATTCACCTTGCCCACAGCATCGTCGGGGGACACGGATGGAGACACCGGCACGGACCGTGCGGAGGGACCGGGCACCAGTGCCAGCAGTGACATCTTAGCTGGCACATCGAGTGGAACTGAGGCCGAGGGGAGTGAGCCGGAGGACCTGTCCACTGCCACCACAGAATATGAAGCTGACGGGTCCGATGCTGAGCTCTCCGAGGGGGCGGAGGCAGCTCCAACAGCTGACAGCAGCACAACGTCTCTCCCCGCCCCCTCCATTGCCATCACCGGCCTCCCACTTGCTGGTGTCCCTTCCTGGCGTGCTAGGTCACCACGTGTCTCCTTCCTGCCAGGCACCGCACCCCCTGCCCCTGTCTCCACTGCTGCCTCCAATGCCGAGTCTGTGGACATCCTGCGGCAGTTGCAGGTTGATCAGGCTGCGATGCTTAATGTCCTCCATGGCCACGGCCAAGTGCTCACCAACATGGAGGCATACTTGGAGGGCATTTCAGCATCGCAGGCTGACCAACACAACTTGCTGCGGTCTATTGACTCGACACTGTCTGCAGCAGTGGGTCTCCTGCAGCACTTCGTCCCACCCCCTACCCATGCCCCATCCACACTTCCCACTCCCATGCCTGTCCCACGTACACCCAGACGTCAGCATGCACACACCCCACCAGACACAGGCACCACACCAGCAGGGAAGGCAAAGCGCACACCTTCTGGCACGCACACACAGGGTGAAGTAGGCACACCCACTGGGTCGGGGGGAAACGGAAGACACGCAGCCAGAGTGGGAGTCCACATTCCTCACGAACACCACCCTCCAAATCCACTCCCCTCAGCTCTCCTGGCCAAGAGTCGGACACATGGTCAGTCCTGCCCAGTCTGTCCATCAGCCCCAGTGTGGCACCACCCCGCAAGCGGTGGAGGCAGGACACCGGCAGGGGAGTTGAGTCCCACCCCTGTCCACACCCCCCCAGTAGCGCTGCGACCCATCCCTGTGACCCCCCCCCCTCCTTGGGGCCTGTGGTTCCTTCGGGTGCAGGGTAGACGCTGAGCGACCTGGAGGTAGTGTGCAGCGCGGTGCTCGAATCCACCTTTGGCGCTGCCCCACCCCCTGTGTTGGAGTCGTACGTCCCTGCACCCACAACACCTCCCCTTGCCCCTCCTGTCCCTGCGGTGCCTGGTCCTTCCCCCCAACATGATGCTCCCCCCTGTGGAAGACAAAGGAGTCTGACTGTGCAGGCAAGCTAGGGGACACACGTACCACTGTGTCCCCCATCCGGATTGGAGTCATGGACTGCCCTATGGGCCTTGTATATATTGACATTTATGTTGCTTTTTACTTACATCATGCTGAATAAAGCAATTTGTTTTTTCCTTTGAACACTACTGTTTATCTGGTGTTGCTGTTGGTGGACCAGCTCCATGATTTTGGGTGGTGATAATGTGTTGTGTGTGTGGGAAATGTAGTCTTGTGCTGGTCATAGGGTGGACCCTGGTATCTGTGTGCCATCACAAGATGTTGGCTAAATTGCTTTGTTCATGTAAGCAGTTACTGCATGGTGACATCGTCCCAAGGTGTGTTCCTTCCTCTGTGTAACCTGACATCTTCCCTGCAGGGTGTTTCCACTATGTGGTGCTGAGCTGTGTCTACATCAGCTGGGGGTGTGACGGACTCCTTCAACTTTGCACATGCATGCTGTGCGATGTCTCCACCTGCATCATTTGTGGCATCCTTGGTGGTCACTGTACTTGTGTGTGTAGACTGTTGAGAAGACTTCATGTGGACATGTTCTCTTTCAGCCGCTATGCATGTGTGTACTCCCAGTCTCGCACACATGTGGTACATGTACTGCAGGGTCTTTGTGCACCTGACTGACATTTGTGGGCATTGCATCTGTGGGTACTCCACCCTTTGCGTTCCATGGGCACTGCTGGGAGGACTCTACGCCCACCCTTCCTGTGTCTGGGCACTGCTGGTAGTGATAGTCACCCACCCCTCCTGCGTCTGGGCACTGCTGGGGGGACTCTGCACACACCCCTCCTGTGTCTGGGCACTGCTGGTAGTGATAGGCACCCACCCCTCCTGTGTCTGGGCACTGCTGGTAGTGATAGGCACCCACCCCTCCTGCGTCTGGGCACTGCTGGGGGGACTCTGCACACACCCCTCCTGTGTCTGGGCACTGCTGGTAGTGATAGGCACCCACCCCTCCTGTGTCTGGGCACTGCTGGGGGGACTCTGCACACACCCCTCCTGTGTCTGGGCACTGCTGGTAGTGATAGGCACCCACCCCTCCTGCGTCTGGGCACTGCTGGGGGGACTCTGCACACACCCCTCCTGTGTCTGGGCACTGCTGGTAGTGATAGGCACCCACCCCTCCTGTGTCTGGGCACTGCTGGTAGTGATAGGCACCCACCCCTCCTGCGTCTGGGCACTGCTGGGGGGACTCTGCACACACCCCTCCTGTGTCTGGGCACTGCTGGTAGTGATAAGCACCCACCCCTCCTGTGTCTGGGCACTGCTGGGGGGACTCTGCACACACCCCTCCTGTGTCTGGGCACTGCTGGTAGTGATAGGCACCCACCCCTCCTGTATCTGGGCACTGCTGGTAGTGATAGGCACCCACCCCTCCTGCGTCTGGGCACTGCTGGGGGGACTCTGCACACACCCCTCCTGTGTCTGGGCACTGCTGGGAGGACTCTGCACACACCCCTCCTGCGTCTGGGCACTGCTGGGGGAACTCTGCACACACCCCTCCTGTGTCTGGGCACTGCTGGGAGGACTCTGCACACACCCCTCCTGTGTCTGGGCACTGCTGGGGGGACTCTGCACACACCCCTCCTGTGTCTGGACACTGCTGGGAGGACTCTGCACACACCCCTCCTGCGTCTGGGCACTGCTGGGGGGACTCTGCACACACCCCTCCTGTGTCTGGGCACTGCTGGTAGTGATAGGCACCCACCCCTCCTGTGTCTGGGCACTGCTGGTAGTGATAGGCACCCACCCCTCCTGCGTCTGGGCACTGCTGGGGGGACTCTGCACACATCCCTCCTGTGTCTGGGCACTGCTGGTAGTGATAGGCACCCACCCCTCCTGTGTCTGGGCACTGCTGGGGGGACTCTGCACACACCCCTCTGCATCTGGGCACTGCTGGGGGGACTCTGCACACACCCCTCCTGCGTCTGGGCACTGCTGGGGGGACTCTGCACACACCCCTCCTGTGTCTGGGCACTGCTGGGAGGACTCTGCACACACCCCTCCTGCGTCTGGGCACTGCTGAGGGGACTCTGCACACACCCCTCCTGAGTCTGGGCACTGCTGGGGGGACTCTGCACACACCCCTCCTGTGTCTGGGCACTGCTGGGAGGACTCTGCACACACCCCTCCTGCGTCTGGGCACTGCTGGGGGGACTCTGCACACACCCCTCCTGCGTGTGGCCATGTGCGCTCCATACATACACTGTTGGGGTGGGGGTACGCTCCATACATACGCGGGTGAGGGTACGGTCCGTACATACACTGTTGGGGTGGGGGTACGCTCCATTCATACACGGGTGGGGGTACGGTCCGTACATACACTGTTGGGGTGGGGGTACGCTCCATACATACGCGGGTGAGGGTACGGGCCGTACATACACTGTTGGGGTGGGGGCACGCTCCATACATACGCGGGTGAGGGTACGGTCCGTACATACACTGTTGGGTTGGGGGTACGCTCCATACATACGCGGGTGAGGGTATGGGCCGTACATACACTGTTGGGGGGGTACGCTCCATACATACGCGGGTGAGGGTACGGGCCGTACATACACTGTTGGGGTGGAGGTACGCTCCATTCATACACGGGTGGGAGTACGGTCCGTACATACACTGTTGGGGTGGGGGTACGCTCCATACATACGTGGGTGTGGGTACGGTCCATTATTACACGGGTGGGGGTACGGTCCATTCATACACGGGTGGGGGTACGGTCCGTACATACACTGTTGGGGTGGGGTATGGTCCGTACATACGCAGGTGAGGGTACGGGCCGTACATACACTGTTGGGGTGGGGGTACGCTCCATACATATGCGGGTGAGGGTACGGGCCGTACATACACTGTTGGGGTGGGGGTACGCTCCATACATACGCGGGTGTGGGTACGGTCCATTAATACATGGGTGGGGGTACGGTCCATTCATACACGGGTGGGGGTACGGTCCGTACATACACTGTTGGGGTGGGGTACGGTCCGTACATACGCGGGTGAGGGTACGGGCCGTACATACACTGTTGGGGTGGGGGTACGCTCCATACATATGCGGGTGAGGGTACGGGCCGTACATACACTGTTGGGGTGGGGGTGCGCTCCATACATACGCAGGTGTGGGTATGGGCCGTACATACACTGTTGGGGTGGGGGTACGCTCCATACATACGCGGGTGTGGGTACGGTCCATTCATACACGGGTGGGGGTACGGACCATTCATACACGGGTGTGGGTACGGTCCATTCATACACGGGTGGGGGTACGGTCCATACATACACTGTTGGGGTGGGGGTACGCTCCATACATACGCGGGTGAGGGTACGGTCCGTACATACACTGTTGGGGTGGGGGTACGCTCCATACATACGCGGGTGTGGGTACGGTTCATTAATACACGGGTGGGGGTACGGTCCATTCATACACAGGTGGGGGTACGGTCCGTACATACACTGTTGGGGTGGGGGTACGCTCCATACATACGCGGGTGAGGGTACAGGCCGTACATACACTGTTGGGGTGGGGGTATGCTCCATACATACGCGGGTGTGGGTACGGGCCGTACATACACTGTTGGGGTGGGGGTACGCTCCATACATACGCGGGTGTGGGTACGGGCCGTACATACACTGTTGGGGTGGGGGTACGCTCCATACATACGCGGGTGTGGGTACGGTCCATTCATACACGGGTGGGGGTACGGTCCATTCATACACGGGTGTGGATACGGTCCATTCATACACGGGTGGGGGTACGGTCCATTCATACACGGGTGTGGGTACGGTCCATTCATACACGGGTGGGGGTACGGTCCATACATACACTGTTGGGGTGGGGGTACGCTCCATACATACGCGGGTGAGGGCACGGTCTGTACATACACTGTTGGGGTGGGGGTACGCTCCATACATACGCGGGTGTGGGTACGGTTCATTAATACACGGGTGGGGGTATGGTCCATTCATACACGGGTGGGGGTATGGTCCATTCATACACGGGTGGGGGTACGGTCCGTACATACACTGTTGGGGTGGGGGTACGCTCCATACATACGCGGGTGAGGGTACAGGCCGTACATACACTGTTGGGGTGGGGGTATGCTCCATACATACGCGGGTGTGGGTACGGTCCATTCATACACGGGTGGGGGTATGGTCCATTCATACACAGGTGTGGGTACGGTCCATTCATACACGGGTGGGGGTACGGTCCGTACATACACTGTTGGGGTGGGGGTATGCTCCATACATACGCGGGTGAGGGTACGGTCCATACATACACTGTTGGGGTGGGGGTACGCTCCATACATATGCGGGTGAGGGTACGGACCATACATACACTGTTGGGGTGGGGGTACGCTCCATACATACGCGGGTGTGGGTACGTTCCGTACGTACCCGCGCCCACGCTGTGGAGTGCTTGTGCGGCCCGAACCCAGGCCTTTGGCACATGGGTACGGGCGGTACCGCCATTGTTGGGGTGACGTGGGTGTGGGCGTGGTACGACTCGTACCCACGCTCTTAAGGCGTGGGTACGGTACGTACCTGTATTGTTGTGTTGCCGGTTCACGTCGTCGCCCGCTGGCATTGCTGGACACGCCCCCACCCCCTCTAAGTGACCAGGGTCTGGAGGTCAGGTATGTCCAGGGCATGTGTGCTGTGTGATTTGGGTGGGGGTTTTGTGTCCTGCCCCTGCCCCCTCCCCCCCCTTTGCCCCTGGGTGTTGTTCTGACCTTCTGCGGTGTCTGCGTCGGTACCTGTAGAGGAGGTCGACTGCTATGAGGGCCGGGATGACACGTAGGTTCGGGTCCATGTCTGTCCGTCGCGTACAGGTGCTCCTTGTGCGCGTCGTCCTGAGTTCCCGGCAGTTTTTGGCAGCCGGAAAATATTCTCCGCGCGGGATGACGTCGGTGCGAATCGTACTTCCTGGTTCGTGGAACGCAGGCTGCATGCGTCCCGACGTCACGTCGGCGCTTTTCCTGATGTAATTTGTGTTTATATTTTCCTCGGTTGGTGTTTTGTACGATTCGTACGGAAATAGTGTTCCCGTGCGAATCGTACTTTCATGTTTGTAAAGTTTTACAACCGGGTACGAGTCGGACGGAGAATACGCTCCGACCGACGGTTCGTACCCGGTTTCTCCAGGATCGTAATCGGCACCTTAATGTCTGGAGTTATTATTTATTCACATGTTTTATGATTTTACAATTATTTATGTATTTTTATTTTGGCACTGTGCAATTTAGTAGGGGATTTTATAGCTTTTCTTTAAATTCGAATATATATAAATGTATCGATTGATTTACCTGAATAATTTGAATTTAATAACAATTCTGTTATATTTGCAATTTTTTCCAAATTATTTCAATGAATTTTTCAAATTTTCCAAATCAATTTGTAAAGTGTGGCTAATCTCCTTTAAGGGTATCAAGGCGCTGACAGTACTGCTGCCGGGGCACATTCAAGTAGCCAGGTCTTGAGTCTTTTTCTGAATTCCATCAGGGAGGATGAGGTCCGTAGGTGAAGTGGGAGATCGTTCCACGACTTTGCGGCGAGGTCAGAGAAGAAGCGTCCCCCACTGTTGCTGCGGCAGATGTGGGTTTGTGGGTGAGGAAGAGGGAGGCGGAGCACAGTTGTCTGGACTGGAGGTGGAAATTCAGTCAGTTGTTGATGTACTCTGGTCCTATGTGGTGGAGTGCTTTGAAGGTGTGGATCAGCATCTTGAACGGGCATCTCTTCTGAATGGGGAGCCAGTGGAGCTTCTTGAAATGGAGGGTGATGTGGGTCCACTTTGGAAGGTCAAGGATTAATCTGGCTGCTGCGTTCTGTATCGTGTGCAGTCTCTGGAGGAGTGGCGCGGTGATACCTGCATAGAGTGCGTTGCCGTAGTCAAGTTGGCTAGTGAACAGGGCTTGAGTGACGCTGCATCCAATCTCGATGGGGAGACACTTGAAAATCTTGTGGAGCATGCAGAGGGTGAGGAAGCAGGTGGATGAGACTGCATTGATCTGCATTTTCATGGCCAGCTTACTGTCCAGGATGATGCCAAGGTTGCAGGTGTGGTTGGTCCAAGTTGGGGAGGGCCCTAGTTCGGAGGGCCACAATGTGTCATTCCATGGGACGTGTTTCCGATGATCACTTCCATCTTGTCTGTGTTGAGTTGCACGCAGTTGGTTCTCATCCAGTCAGCGATGTTCGTCATGCATATGTGGAAGTTTGTCAGCATGGCAGCGGGGTCTTCTGATAGTGAGAGGATGAGCTGGATAACGTTGGCATAGAATATGTTGCGACCTTGCAATCTTACAACATTAGCTCAGGGAGTTATGTAGGTGTTAAACAGGGTGGGGCTGAGGGACATACCTTGAGGGACACAGCAGATGTTGTTCTTCGGTTCAGAGGTGAAGAGGGAAGGCAGATTCTCTGGGTTCTACCTGTGGGGAAGGAGGTGATCCACTTGAGGGTGTTTCCCCTGATTCAGATGTTGTGCAGCCTTTTGCTCAGAGTGTGGTTAAACTGCCGACTTTGGTGCAGGAAACCAGGGTTCGAGCCTCGAGGTCGCGTCTACATCCTGTGATTCTGGGCAAATCACTTCATCTCCCCGTGCCTAAATATGTAATGTAAATACGGTGCTCATGTACAGCGCTCCAATACCTTCGGGTCGAGTTCGCGCTATATAAAAGATGCACAAAAAAAAAAGAAAAACATTGCTGAGAGGTCTAGGAGGATCAGAACTGCCATTTTTCCTTGCCCTAGGAGGGATATGATGTCATCAGTGGCTGTCAACAAGGCCGTTTTGGTGCTGTGATTGGTGCGGAATCCGGATTCGGAAGTGACCAGAAGATCGCGATTCTCCAGGCATTCTATGAGTTAGCGGTTTATTATCTTCTCGAAGACTTTGGTGGGGTAAGGGAGCAGAGAGAGGGGGCAGTAGTTCTTGAGTTTATTGGGGTCAGCAGATGGTTTCTTGAATAGGGGCTTGACTTCTGTGTGCTTTCATCCTTCAAGGAATGTGGCCACGGTGATTGATGCATTGAGGATGGTCGAGAGCTCGCTGCTGATCATCATTCTCTGAGGTTGAATATCTGGTGGGGGCATGAGAATGTGGGTGCTACTCATTGGACGGAGACCATGATGGCAGTGGTGTCTTGCATGGTGAGATGGTGGTAGTATTCTTCATTTGTGGGGTCGAGATGGCTGGGGAAGTTGGTGGCTTGGGATTCAAAGTTTCCGTAGATGGTGGAGATCTTGTTGTGGAAGAAGTCTGCCAGGGTGTTGCAGAGTTCTTGTGAAGGGGTGATGATGTTTTCAGTGTCTGAACTATCTGATGATGTTGAAGAGTTCCTTGATGACGTTGAATAGCTCCTTGCTGTGGTTGGAGCTTGCTTCAATGCGATTAGCCAGGGCACTACCTTTAGTCTTTTTCAGGAGTTTGTGTTATTGGTTGAGGGCAGTTTTGAAAGTGCTTCAGTCCACGGACTCCCTGCTGGTGCGCCATTTCCTTTTGAGTTGTTTGCAGGTACTCTTCGAGGTCCTTAGATCGGTCGTGCACCAGCTGGCTTGCTTGGAGGATCTTTTGGACTTGGTGGGATTGTAGGGGGCGACTATATTAGCACAGTCGGTGATATAGGTGGAGAAGTTCTTGACTGCCTGTTCGAGGTTGGTTGCAGTGTGAGGGCGGGAGGTGTTGAAAGCGTCAGTCCATTGACTCGCCAAGATCTTGTTCCAGCTGCGGTGCAACGTGCTGGGTTGTTTGGGGGTGGTGCCAGGGAATCCCGAGATGGTGAAGTGGACAATGGCGTGGTCAGTCCAGGTGAGCTCGGTGACATGGCTGTATTTGATTCTGTCTCTGGTAGTGAAGATCGGGTCAAGTGTGTATCCTGCAATGTAGGTGGGGTTGGTGATCATTTGGGTAAGGACAATGTTGCTCATGCTTTTGAGGAGGTTGGCGGTGTTGGTATCATTGAGGTGAAGGTTGAAGATGCCAAGAAAGATGTAATTTTTGGAGTCTAAGGCAAGCAGTGCGATGAAGTGGGGATGGTGTCGCAGAAACTGGGGCGCGGTCCTGGTGGTCTGTAGGCGAGGGTGCATCGGATGGTGGTTTTACTGTCAGTTCGAAGTGGGAAGTTGAGGAGTTCAATGATCAGGGTGACGTCATCTGCGGTGAAGGTGTAGTAGATGTTCTCCTTGTGAATGATGGTGGTTCCACCTCTGAGTTTGTTGATGCAGTCTTGGTGAGTGATCTTGTAGCCGTGAGGAGTGGCAGTGGCTATATCAGGTGCAGAAGCAGGGCTGAGCGAGGTATTGTGAGGAAAATGACAGCGGGGTGAGGGAGGTGATGGTGTTCCAGATCTTGGTAGCATGCTTGCAGAGAGATTGTGCATTGAGCAGGAGGCAGTGGAGATGGTCTGGGGTGGTCGAGGTCAGCATGGTTGTGGCCTCCGTGCATACTGGAGCTTTTGTGCTGCAAGAGAAGAGGCAGTGCTGCCAGGTGAAAGGTCCGACCGTGGGGCGAGGGGAGATGTGGCAGCAGTTGTTGTCAAGGAGTCCTGGGTCGAGGGCTTTGAGATCCCTGGCGATATATTGTTGGGTGGCGGTCGGGCCAGGGGTATTTGTGCTGGGTGCGGTGCAGAGGCAGATAGGTGCAGACGGGCTTGCCTTTGGCGCTCCAACAGTGCACCAACTGTGCACGTTCATGCTATGGCCTCTATGAGCAGTCCTTGGAGGAGGGAAGGGTATATTTATGTAGAAATTGGTATGTAGCCTGTCACTGCAGGGCATCAGCTCTAGCACATTCTATGTAGATGCTTTCTGTGTTCTAGAGTGTTTAAGATGTTAGAGTGTGTTAGCTCCAGAAGTTCACCGTTAGTAAGTAAGTAAGTAAAGACTTTTTAATGCGCACAAATGCTGAGGCGTCTTGGCGCTGGAGGAAGCAAAAAAGAGCAGAGAGTGAGAGTCAAGGGAAACGCTTGAAAACTATAAGGAGGGAAAGAGAAAGGTTTTGGCCTGTTTCCTGAACTGGGACCTAGATGGAATCAACCGGATGTTGAGGGGAAGTTCATTCCAGAAAAATGCATCTGCCTCCCCATCTGGTTTCGTTCACTCTAGGAACTAGGGCCAGAGCTTTAGTGGCCAATCTTAAGCTTCGAAGGGGGGCGTGCCATTGAAATAGTTTTTGGTAATCAGTAGGCCCACCTCCGTATAGGACTTTGTGGACCAGGCAGAGTGCTTTGAACTCTGTTCTCTGTGTGACGGGGAGCCAAAGTAGTGTTCTAATGGTCCCAGATATATGACCATATTTAGGACTGTTTAGCAAAGTGCGCACTTTAGCATTCTGTAAAGATTGAAGTCTCGGTTGGGGTGCCCTGTGGATAGGACGCTTCTATACTCTGGATTTACTTCAAATAAAGAAGAAACTCTGGTTCCATTATGCTTCCTCACAATTTATTTGTTTTGTTTTCATATGTTTTATTTGTTTCATTTATTTGTGTTTATTTTTGGAATTATTTGTTTATATTCAGTATTTTAAAATGCTAGATTTTTGTTAGGTATTTTACTTATAATAGTTAATATTTATCTTATGTTTTATTGTATATTCTTCATTATTATATTTTCTTTTTAAGGTAGATTTCTATTTATATAATAAATACATTGTGGTTTATAATGTAATATTTGTTGTGCATTGATAACATAATTTTAAAATTGCACGTATTTTAAGAATTTTATAAATTAATGCTAAGATTTGATTTCTGCGTTACACATTTCTACAACAATCACGTTTTAAAATGTAATTTAACTTTGATTTTAAATTACAATAATGGTAATCATATACCTATACTTACCTATACAATGTTAATATTTTGGACCACAATATCTAGGTAGTTGATATTTTTGAACTTTATATTATATGTAATTTTTAAATGTAAGGGCATTTTCCTACTCCTGAAAGTGATACTGCCATCACTGCATTACACTAGTCTTCAAGGAAGTAACAACAGTCACTAAATAAGGGTATGCAAGCTGTGACTTCTATGCATAAACATTTATTAAGTGTTCAAAGAAGGTTGTGAAAAGATTTTTCATGGTGGACACAGCAGGAATGAACATGTTCACTATGTGAGAAACTCACATCCTCTGACAGCATATGAAGCAGAAGAGCAGCAGGAGATGGAGAATAAATAGAACATGCTCTGCCAAAGCTAACACTTTAACCTTCGGGTTGACAGTACACATCCGTCATGAGCTGACCATGAAGATGTGCTTTGTGGTTGGGACCCCTTACCTTTTGTGAATGTAAAAATAAAATGCGCTGGACAGTTGGCAGTGGTCCATGAACCTCTGCCAACTCTCAAAGAACCTTTAAAAGAGAACTTTAAAAAAATGTATCACAGATGCATTTAAGGAAAACTCTTTTTTTAAAGAGTACTTCATTTAAAGGCAATCACAGACATATGGGCTGCTAACTCAAGCAGGCCACCATCCTGGTGATGACCTCCAATTAGTATTCATGATGTAGTTCAGTTCAGATTACTACTCACTCTGAATTACATTTTACAAGCTGACTTATTGCTACATAGGTGGGTTCATAAAATTCTATACTGGTTGCGAAAATACTGGTCACAAATTGCGATCAGTATTTTGAAAACCAGTATTTAGTACAACAGACCCCATATGCATTGGTTTCTGTCCATAAATGCACAGCACTATGACGCTGATAGTGTGCCACTTAAACCATGGCGGTATATTTATTTATTTATGCATTTTTATATAGCGCAGACTTTACCCAAAGGTGTCAGAGCGCTTCAAAATAGGACCAGTTACGTTACATGAGGAGAATGTTACAAAAGTACATGTTACAGAAGCGAACGAGATACAAGAAGAGGTATAATACAGCAATAGAGGGCAGTCACTCACAAACACACTAGGATGACACTTGTACAGGTATAGAAAACAAATTTACAATAGTGAAAAAACTTCCTTGAGAACCTTGAAAGGGCGTGTATTAGTTCTGGAAGTGTCTCTGGAAGAGAAGAGATTTGAGGTCAGTTTTGAAAGTCCGGGTAGAGGTGGTGGTACGGAGCTGTAGCGGAAGCGAGTTCCAGATTCTCACCGCATTGCCTGAGAAGGATTGAGCCATCGATCTTTCCCTTTTTAAAGTGGGGGGCTCAAGCAGTATTTTTTACGCAGTACGAGACGGTCTAGAGCCTCCAGAGATTTTCAGTTTATTCGTCAGGTAGTGAGGGGAGGAAGTGTTCAAGGCTTTGTGGGTGATACAGGCAGTTTTGTAGATTGATCTTGCCTCGATGGGAAGCCAACGGAGGGAAAACAACAATGGTATGATGTGGTCACTTCTTTTGGCCCCAAAAATAAAATGAGCCGCTCAATGGAGAACGGATTTAAGAGGGGAAAGGTGGGATTTGGGTCGACCAGAAAGAAGAGAATTGCAATAGTCCAATCTGGAGAGAACCAGCGATTGGACCAGGGTTTTTAGGTCTTGCTCTGGGAAGAAGCGTTGAATCCCCCAAAGAAGGCGCAGTTAGTATCGAGCATTTTTTGCAATGGAATTGATGTGGGAGAGAAGATTGAGCCTTTCGTTGAGTAGACACCAAGGGATTTTTTGCGCTGTCGACAACGATTGGTTTATTGTTAAGTAGATTCAGCTGATCCATCCAAGATTGAACAGGAGGAGGAGAGAGTGAGGTAGAGAGGAGGAGGAATTCTATTTTTGAGGGATTTAGAATGAGTTGATGAGTTAACATACAGTTTTGAATAGAGTGGGGAGTAGAGTTGACGATCGAGATATCGTGAGTGGAGGACACCTTAAGGTAGATTTGGGTTTCATCTGCATAGAGATGGTAGAGGATTCCAGATTTACTAAGGTGATTTCCCAATGGTTCCAGATAGAGGTTGAACAAAGTTAGAGGTTGAACAAAGTGGGAACCAAGTGGAGCCTTGAGGGACGCCTTGACCTACCGCCAATGGAGATGAGAGACTGTTCGCTATTTTGATCATTTGGGATCTGTCAGAGAGAAAAGAGGCAAACCATTTAAGCACTGTGCCTTCCAAACCCATTCTCTGTTGAAGAGTGTTAAGGAGAGTGTTGTGATTGACAGTGTCAAATGCTGCAGAAAGGTCTAGAAGAATCAAAAGACAAGACTCCCCTAAATCTAGTATGCGCAGCGCGTCATCAATCACTTGCAGCTGGCTGTTTCAGTGCTGCAGTTTTGAATGAAAATTGTGAAGAAGATCATTGTCCTTAATATGATGAGAAAGTTGTTTCGCTACACATCTTTCTGTGATTTTCGCAAGAAAAGGGAGGTTAGTGATGGGGCGGAAGTTGTTGAGGTCGTTCGCATCAGCGGTGGGTTTTTTAAGAAGAGGGGTAACCTGTCCTGTTTTAAAGGTAATAGGAAGGGAGCCTTGACTGAGGGAGAGGTTAACCAGACTGGTCCAATAGGATAGAGTATGGGTGTAGAAGTCAATGGCAATGTCACTAGGGATGGGGTCAAGAGAATGGTTGGAGGGCTTTGTTTTGAGGATGCATTTGAGGAGGGCATCTTCAGAGATGGCATCAAAGTGCTGCCAAATGACTAAGGATTTGCGCTCCTCACAAAACTGCAGAGAAGTGTTCATGACATTAGGAGGAAAAACTCCCAACACCTCAGGAACACTTCTAATGGGGGTAGCGGAACAGTGCTCTCAGTTCCAATAACTGTACTTCTGAAGGGAATAAAGGCATGGTGGAATTTCTACTGCTGAGATTTTTCCCCAAGGTGACCTTTGTCACTTTGCCTAGAGGGAAGCCTAGTGCGGGGGGCGGGATTTGAGGGCAGCGGCCATCTCTCACTGTCACTTGCCGTCTCGGTGTGGCAATTCCCCCTCTACAATGCGGCTGTTGTGGGATGGCAATCCAATCGGTCGAATCTCAACAGCACCCCCCCTTCTCTTCAATGCTGCGAGCGGCAAACGGAGGCACCGCCACGGGCACCCAAGGGGCTAGCTATGCCATTGGGGAAGCTTTGCCAAAAAGCCAGACATTCTTAAATGGGATAAATGTTTGACATTGGTGTGGTGACAGGACAGTACTTCTGACACTTTTTAAATCAGGCCCTATGGGAAATATTTAGAATTTGGCACATGCAGTAAATCTGCCAAAAAGAGGAAAATGTCCCATCAACCGTGTTGAGAATATATAGGTGTCTATAAGCTATAGATAGAGTAGACAGGACATTTGCCCCTTTTGGCTGCTGATCCACATCCCTTAAACTCCGAGTTCCTGATTTAGACAGTGAAGAACATAGTATGTACTTTCGCCATAGTGAAGTACTTTACTGCCACCATGGCAATGGCACTTCACCCACCAAATTTAGAGTTGTCCACCGGCCCAGCAGACAACTCTTGCATTTCCAGGAACTGCCATCATAGCAGTTATTATTATTATTATTAAAATTTTTTATAGAGCGCGTAGTCACCCTGAGGTATCCCAGCGCTAAAGATCCCTACCTCAGTGGGTTCGGCGGCTAAGAGGGGGACAGCAGGTTTCAGAAGGAGGAGAGTTAAAAAGTTAAGGGAACAAGTGGGCTTTGAGCTGTTTCCTGAAACGTAAGAAGTTGGGTTCTTTCCTAAGGTCTCGGGGGAGCGCGTTCCAGAGGCGTGCGGTGTGGACCGAGAAGCGTCTTCCACCCGAGCGAGCTTTCCTGAATCTGGGCATGATGATAAGGGACTCCTTGTCCGATCGAAGGGATCTTGGGGCTTTGTAAGGTTTTATGAATTTTCTAAGAATCGGAGGGCCTTGATTCTGCAGAAGCTTATGCGCCAGGCATAAGGCTTTGAAGATCACTCGTTCCCTCACTGGGAGCCAGTGAAGGAGCTTCAGAGCAGGTTTGGCTGAAGCTCTGGCCGGGGTGTTAGTGAGGATCCGGGCCGCCGCATTTTGGATTTTCTGAAGTTTGTTTAGAGTTGCTTCGGGTGCGCCCAAGTAGATTGCGTTGCTATAATCGAGCCTGGAAAGTATGAGGCCTTGGATGAGAAGTCTTTGCGATGTGGGTGGAAGTAGGGGCAGGATCTTTCTCGTAGATTTCAGTAGTCCGAAGCAGGTACCGGCTACTTTTTTGGCCTGTGTGGTAAATGAGAGATCGGCTTCGATCCATACTCCCAGGCTTTTTACTTCCTGTTTTGGGTCTGGGGGGGGGCCCAGACAGGGTGGCCAGATGTCCAAGGGAAAAGTGAGACCTTTTGGACCCAGAAGGAGGATGTCCGTCTTTGATCCATTCAGCTTTAAAGCTGAGTTATTCATCCACTCTTGTATCTGCGTCAAGCAGTTGAATAAGTCCGCAGGTTGTTGACTGGGGTGGGATAGGGAGACGACTAATTGTGTGTCGTCAGCATAACTGACGATGCTCACTCCGAACGGGGTGACAACCTCCTCCAATGGGGCCATGTATATGTTAAACAAAGTGGGGCTCAAGGAGGAGCCCTGAGGCACCCCACATTGGAGGGGTGTTTCGGAGGAGCAGGTGTTATTCTCCCAGATCGGAAAGGACCGTTGGGCCAGAAAGGAGGAAAGCCAGGATAGAGCAGTGCCTTCTACTCCTACCTTCTTGAGCCGTTTGATCAAAAGTTGGTGGTTGACGGTGTCGAAGGCCGCACTCAGGTCGAGGAGGATCACTGCCACTGATCCTCCTTCGTCTATGAGGGCTCTGGCCTCCTCCACCGCCGCCAGGTGGGCGATGTCAGTGCCCTGTCCTGGGCGAAAACCTGTCTGCGAGTTTTTTAGCAGATTATTAGATTCAAGAAACTGGGAAAGTTTCTTGTTCACCAGTTTCTCGGCGATCTTGCTAGTCCCAGGGAGGAGGGATATTGGTCTATAATTAGCCAATTCCGCTGGATCCAAGGAGGGTTTCTTTAAAAGCGCTTTAACAACTGCCGCTTTCCAATTAAGGGGAACGATTCCCTGTTGAAAAGACGCGTTAATCAGATGGGTGAGGGGGGGATGATGATGGGAGCTACTTCCTTGAGGGTCCGTAGTGGTGCGGGGTCCCTAGGAGATCCGCTTTTGATAGTTTTTAGCGTGTTCTCGACTTCTTCTGTGGTTATTTGCCCCCAAGAAGTTAAGTTAGGGGAGATCGGAGTGTCGAGGGGATCGCTAATGATGGTCGGAATGGAAGGAGGGATGGAATTAAGGATTTTTTGAATTTTTTCTTGGAAAAAGCTGGCTAGCTGGTGGCATTTTTCCTGGTCAGCTTTGGGGTCTGGGGGGTTTCTCAGGACGGGATCGGGAACCTTGATAAGTTCTTTCAGGATGTTATAGGTTTCTTTACTGGAGCAGGCGGCTTTTTCAATTCTTTCCTGAAAGAACAAACTTTTTGTCTTACCAATAGCAGATTTGTATACTGATAAGGAGATGAGATAGGCATCCTTATTGGTGTTGGATTTCTCCATCCTCCAGGAGCGTTCAGCTCTTTTACAGTCCTGCCGAAGCGACTTGAGCTCTGGAGTGTACCACGGGGCCGAGGGTATTCGTTTTGTGTGTCTGAGGGTGGTGTTTTTAGGGAGGAGTATGTCCAACGAGGATGTGATCCAGGAGCTAAACTGTTTATCGGCCGTAATAGCATCAGAAGAAAATGATGGCATAGAGTTAGAGAGAACGGAGGACCATTCGGATGGTACAAGTTTGTGCCAACGTCTATCGGTGACTTTGATTTTCGCGGACTGGGTGGTAGCAGTGGGGGACTCCCAGGAAATGGGGATTAAAAAATGATCGGTCCATGGCAGTGGCAAAGAAGGACTCGTGGTAATATTGGCGTCATTAGTGAGGACGGGATCTAAGAGGTGTCCCTTGTAATGGGTCGGCTCGTTATTCACCAATCGAATGTTGAGTGACAGAAGGTCCACTAGTAGATCAGAGGCAGATCGGTCAGCGGGATCAGTAAAATGGAGGTTAAGATCACCTACAATAAGAAAGTTAGAAACAGAGGCGGCCAATTGAGAGGTCGTTTCGGTGACTGCGTTAAGGAATTTCCCGAGGGTACCCGGGGGCCGGTAGTTCCTGTAAATACATTGAAAGTTTGCCAGATGGCTCAGCAAGCATGATGGAGCCATACATTAAGCTTTCAATATTTTTATTTATTTTCAAAAGCAAAATTCCAAAGTGGTATTTTGGTTTTGACTATAGAAAAAAACAATGACTCCCCTCACCATGGGAGTTTTCTCCCATAGCATGGAGCCTATTTATTGTTTTTTGCTTTCGCATACTTCCATGTTTAGTATGGAGGATTGTGAAAACAAAAACTGGACATGTATTCACCCACTCTAAATAGGGTGGAGGGACACATGGCCAAAGCTCCGACAGCCCTTACTTCATCGGGTCATCAGTGGAGTATGTAGATGGCAAAGACAGAGTAATCTCTGCCGTCTACATACTGAAGTTCCACCTGACTCTAAATGAGGTGAGCAGAACTTTGCTGTGGCAGAGAGGGTACTTTGCAACGCCTACAACGTCTAAATCAGTCCCTAAATTTGTTAACCCAATCTGATGAAACCAGAACAATAAACATATCCCATACCATTTGCCAGTGATACCATTCTGTTTGCATTTTCAAAATCAGCAGTGGCGGCTGGTAATTCAAGCTGGCTCATGCACACACATAAACTCATCCATCTATATGCACACTCACACCCCCCCATGCATTCACAACTGTGCACACTTACACCCACCATTCACAAGTACACACACACCCACACAGCACACACTCACAAGTACACATACATTCATACATATACACATGCATGCACTAAAAATTAAAAAAACAAACACTTACCTTCTGCAGCATCTTGGGGAGGGAATGCTCAGTTGTTTCGGAAGGGTTGGGACAGCCATTTCGGTCAGCCACTGAGGGGGGGGGGGGGTCGGCAGTCTCTACCTCATCACAGACTAGTGGGTTGGGGCAGTGAAACTGCTCATCCCACCCCACACCGTGCGAGGTCAATGATAGATACTCGGCCATGGGCACTTCAGGGATTAAAACTGAAGTCTGAGGCTCTAAATGACACCCCGCTCATTATAACTGCACTCTGACAGGCTGAAGAGGTCAGAGCTGTGACATCTTCAGCCCAGCATAGTGCAGCTCAGGAAGCCAGGTTCCTATGCATTTAGAGCATGCCTAACTCCTGGCTGCCTGACCTGAAAATAAACAGTGTCTGTCAGGCTGTCCTTTAATTAGCCTGACAGACACTGTTTATGTCTGCCAAAAGGTGAGTGGGTGAGGCCCCTCTGCCCTTAAGGCCCTGCTGCTGCTGAAATCAAACATTTATAGAATTGAATTGATAACTACCCTTTTCCCCATTAGGCCATCTGAAATGCACCAGCATTTGAATCCTGGCTAAATCACTGAAACCTCTTAGTTATTAAAAGAAAAGTGAAACATTTATGTTTAGCATACCTAGTTCATTTTCCTTACAACCACACTTCTCTGAATGCCCCAATCATCTTTCCTCTCCTTACAGTTCGAAAGCCAGATTGCAAGGCTGAACAGGCCTTTTATTCAACAGGGCATTTCACTGGTGGGCCGGTGCCCTTGGAGGCCGATTCTTAAAGCTCAGGGATGCTCCCGGTGCCTCTGTCTCTTTCCTCAGCTCCCTGAGGTTAATTGAAGCTGGTTCTATGAGGCTTCAAGAGAGAGAGAAAGAGAGAGCTGGAGAGGAAAGGTAAAGAGAAATAGAACAGATCAGAGAGGGAGGAGAGAGAGGAGAGAAGGAGAGAGACAGAGGATGAATAGAAATAGAGACAGCGCAAGAAGACTTCTGGAGTTTGAGCATTTTTCCAAGGGCTGCTTTTGGTTCCTTGGTCTTGCCCTGCCAGTGCGCCTATTAGAAGCTTTCCTGCATTTGCCTTGTTGACATATTAAGAATGCGGAAATATATTGGACCTAAGGGGCTGATTTTACAAGTGCACCTAATAAAAATATTATGTGTTTAATTAATAATAAGTGTACACTGCAAGAATACGGAGGTACATTTAACCTAAGGGGCTGATCTGACAAGTGCACCTAATAAAAATGCAATGTGTTTATTTAATTAAGTGTGTCACTGAAGGATAATTGTGCAATGTGTTTCTAAATAATTATTTGAAAGGGCATGCTGTGTTATGCAGTATTTCTCACCAATTAATTCTGTCTCGTGTTCTTTTTGCAGCATCCAATTTTAGCTTTCATATTAGAAAGGCAAGGCCAGGGTCCATTTTGCAAACCTGATTCTTTAAATAGTCATCCTATTTACTTGTACTGGCAACATAGCTCTACAGGGCATCACCATCAGATGTCCTTAAACTTTTGGGATTCTTCAGGTTTTTTTCTCCTTTTTATTAAATAGTAATTATTTCTGGCAAAACTGTATGACTTAATATTTAGGCCCGATTTAGAGTTTGACAGACTGGGCTACTCTGTCAGAAATGAGACGGATATCCGGTCTGACTTATTTCAATTTCTATCCTATGGGACTTCTAATATGGGGACGGGATATCTGTCACGTTTGTGATGGAGTAATCTGACCGCCTAACTGGAAACAAGGCCCCGAGTCTTAACTGGTTACTTTGTGCTAACACTGAAAACTTGATAGTCATCATCAGATTAAACACAAAGACTGACATATCAGAAACATTGAGGGCATCACCTTGCAATCTGGTTGACCTTCCTCCCCCCAGATACAAACTATGGGCCATATTATCAAGGAACGGCGATAACATTATCGCAGCTTTAGCGGCAGGAAACTACTGCTAAAGCGGCGATAATGGGCTTGATAATATGCCCTTGTGAATTCCCATAGACGCCCATGTTCTGGTGTGAACCTTGGCTTCTATTGGAATTCTCAAGGGCATATTAACAAGCCCATTATCGCCGCTTTAGCGGCAGTTTCCTGCCGCTAAAGCGGCGATAATGTTATCGCCATTCCTAGATAATATGGCCCTTAATTCTCATCTTTCTCTGCAAAGAGGAGCCACATGAAGAAAGCCTCACACATCTCAGATGGTACTTGCCCAACCAACACAACTAAATATCATCTTCTTACACCAGATACAAAGATAACAAGAATCATAAACACATCTCTCCATCAGAGAATTCTTCCCTATGGCTTAACAGTGTCAAAGAAACTGTCAGTCAACACACTTCAGGTCACTAAGTACAGACCCGTCTCAAATTTCCCCTTCATCGCAGTATCGTGGAAGACGTAGTAACTCAGCAGGTGAGGGAGAGGGAAAGAAACCTTATTAGAAGATAACAACCAAGAATCGTCCACACAAGAGTCAGGGCAAGCCTAAAGACTTATCCTACTTCCATTGTCTGCGACTTACAGTAATCTTGATCATAAAACCCTACTAGAGCAGCTGGAATAATGAGCAACATTCTATGAGCAACAAGATGCTACTCCTTATCATAGGCAGCCAATAGGAGCTGGTTCATCTTCTTCATCCGTTTAATGCATCTCTTAAACAACTACGTAGATCAATGTAAAAATATCACTGTCTGCTTCAAAAATGTATACCGCTGGATGAAGGATACCTATCCTTGTCTGAATGGCTCAAAGATGGAAATTCTTACAGTCTCAGACCCCTCAGGTGACAGCTTGTTATCTGATTTGAATTTAGAATTAGGCTCTCCAATCCTTGCTTGAGAAGCAAAAACACTTGCAGTGTGATTTGATGCAAACTATCCAGTACCCACCAAATTACAGTAGTGATCGCTGCTTCAGTTACCACACAGCATACAAATCACGATAGTGTTGGTTTCATCGACATTGGACTGTTGTTACAGTAACTACAAAGACCAGCGGCTAGAATGTTCCCCACCTTCACAAATTCAATTCATCTTGCCTCACCTCACACAGACTTACACTGGTTCCCAGTGGTGTAGCGAATAAAGTTCAAACTTCTCTTCACTGTCTTCAAGCAAGGGCAGTCTGTGGTCCAAGATGTCACAATCTCTGCTCCTAAATATCCCTACACGGCCAATGGAATTATGCGACAGGAGAGGGCCAAATCATGCATTAGGGTTGAGTAAATTATGCAGCAAGAAAAGTCAAATTATGTGGCATAATGCACCAAATTTTTCTAATAGTATTACTTCTTTTTTTGTCAATTTAACACCCAAATTTAGCATTATACACCAAAAAGTTGACCATTCCAGCTTTGCAAAGGGCCTTCCTGATGATAGTCCACCTCATCCATCCATTGAGATCATCAATAACCACCTGACAACCCTATTAAATCTTGCCAAAGACCGTTTGGAGGACTCAGTAGCCCTTTTTGTAGATGCCGAAAAAGGCCTTTCATAGGTTTGAATGGGGTCATCTCTTTCCAAGATGAGAGAGAGAGAAGTGTGGGTGCTGAATCTATAAGCACAGTTAGTTGACTACACACTACCCTGATGTCACAAATGAACTGCTGGGGCTTCCTCTTATCTACCTGTGAGATTAATAGAGACAAGACCACACTGTATCCCTACTTCTCCTCTTTTTAGGTTTAGTACCACTTGCAGCATCCATATGACAATCTTTCCAATATCAGAGAAATTCATACTCAAGCAGAGGAGGCAAAGGCCCAACGTGATGCTGACAAAATATTACTCACACTCACCACACCTGACACCTCGCAACTCTCAAAGACCTGTTGGATTACTGGCTTTTCTACAAGGCATACGAACGGAACGGGAGAAAGACTGAAAGCCTCCTTATGTCTAAAATGATTGCCATAGCTTCTGATTAGGGCTTCCGATATCAATGTATACAAAAGGACCTCATGTAATTTTCTCACCCTAGTAAACAGTTCTCCAGTTGTAGAATAAACTGGGGGAATTCTGAGGCTCTACCCAAGCCACACACTACCACCAAAAGGCATGCATAGTCAATCAGCTTATTCAATGTGTGCCTGAATTTCTCTAACACATAGAAATTCATCTGAACATAGGACTTGAACGGATGGTGGAGAACAATCTGACTCCTCAAATGGACAAACTAAAACCAATTCTGCAATCTCTACCTTTCTCAATTTATTGACGTAAAGCACTGTTCATAAGATTGAAGTGACAGTGGTGCCCTGACACAATTACGTACTCAGGATGCTACC
Source organism: Triturus cristatus (assembly GCF_964204655.1). Taxonomy (NCBI): domain Eukaryota; kingdom Metazoa; phylum Chordata; class Amphibia; order Caudata; family Salamandridae; genus Triturus; species Triturus cristatus. The sequence goes on along the minus strand of NC_140593.1, from coordinate 437,942,286 downwards.
ACTAGAGATGCAGGGACCACTGCATGCCCAAATTGCCTTCACCATTAAATCATACATCTTCAGCGAGAAGGAACCCAGATTGAAGCCGCAGAAACTGATAGCACACACCACATCTGGGGGCCTCCACCTCCATTGCATGTTGCTTGGCACACATACTCTTACATTGGCCCACATATTGCTGAGGATACACAATTATGCGATCCACCCTCATGGCTGGCTGTTTAGCAAGAATTTCTTGGACAAAAGATGTCCTGCCAATTTATGCATAGAAATCCCTGCCATCAGATATAGATAGTCTATCGCTTTAGTCACTGTTTGCTGCCTAAAAACTGGCAGTTGTAGGCAGGAAGCTTTTTATCTGTGGCCAGAGAAGGGAATAATTTCTGTGGAGCAGTTATATGATTACAACAAACTCAGTTTTTTTCCAACCTTCATTTAGAGTTTGATTTGTATAACTCCTACTACTGGCAATATAATCAGCTTTACTCATGCCTAAGGAGCTCACTGGCCCTCAGCCAGCCACTCTGCAAACTATTCTTATTACCCGTACCTCTGTAAGTAAGGTTTATTTATGGGTCTGGTGTCTTGTGTGAATAATGCCCTTATTACAGAATTGTTCTACAAGCCTTCTATGAATGTCTCTTGCGTGTTCTAGAAAACACATTTTGGCAAGGGGTACTTCCTAGAAGACTGGCCTAGTCTTCTCATGGAGAACGATACAGTCATAAGACAATCCAAGTTGAAATACCTATACATTAAAATATTACACAATTGGTTTTCGACCCCTCTGCACTTAGAATAACCTCTCTACTATTCCACTTCAATTGCTGGAGGTGGGCCAAAGAGACTGTAGTCTGATGCATGTGCTTTGGCAATGCCTGAAAATAAAACCCTATGGGTCACTGGTGAGGATGGATCTCATAGGTTAGTGAGACCATACTCCCCACTTTGCACACTTGACCGTTCTACAAGATGCCACAGATATGGAGGTTTTATCAAACCATAGACACCGATGAGTTGCCACCTCAGTTTCAACAACAAAATCTGTATTTTGTGGCATTGGCTTCAAGTCACTTTGCCCACATAGAGGAGTGTCAGTTAGAACTTCAGAGGATAGCTTAATGCAAGTCCATTGTTTGCAAAATCAGAGACCAACTAGGTGTTTTTAATACGGGGTGGAAATATTTACCAGAGGCCTCCACAGTGATGAGTGTTGGTGCCCCTTGAATGTTGTGTCACTACTTACACTTCTATGCTTGATATTTCTATTCCTTAAATTTGACAGTGCAGACGATTTTCATCCAAAGCACAGCTACACAATTACATGAGACAAGCTCTCTTTCTGCAGACCACCCTATCTGACTTCCTGAGGCCCATGACTGACATCATACATTAAAGGTGCCCCTCTGGAACTTAGGCTTGGCAAGCCCCATCTGTACATGTTGCACTCCCTCAGTGAATTGGGTGGCACAAGGGAAGACCCCTCCGTCAGACTAGCCGCGTACTCTAGTCCAAGAAGAGAGAGCGTACAAAACCCAGATGAAAGTACTCTAGCCAAGTAGCAATCCCAATGTTTGATGACTTTGGCAGTAATGTCCTTCACAATTAGCGTAGTGATGCGGACCCCTAGCCAACACAAATAAATGGATAATCCTCTCCACCTGTCCATACAATGATTCAACCCACAGCCACCATCAGTCCATAAGCATATGTATCAGGGACTCAGGGGTCACATTCTACAGTTGTCCGACAAGCCCCGACTTGTTGGATGGAAATAATACATACATCCTGGATAGGGATGGGTGTTAACCTACTTATAATTTCCTGTTCCGTTTGACTTATCAACATGACTTAGGGCCTGATTTAGAGTTAGGCGGATGGGTTACACCATTGGAATTATAACAGATATTCTGTCCACCTTATTACAAGTGCATTGTATCCTATGGCACCTGTAATAAGTCATACAGGTTATCTGTCATGTTTGTTATGGAGTTACCCTACACCAGACTCTAAATCAGGCCCATAGTCAGGTATATATCAACCGTGGCTTCATAATCTTTAATGAGTACAGAGACCATGGGGGCTTCTACTGGTTATCCCCTAATCGCTCTGTCCCCGCACCCATGGTCACACCCCATGCCCATACCCGTGCATGGGTGACAATTTTGCCAGAAACCCTTGTGCCACTTTCTCAGTTGGGAAGGCATATGATTAGATCTCTCATTCCAATGAGAGGTGAGGGATGGTGGACTCGAAGGCTGGGTCACTTCCACTAACTTGACACTGCAAGGGCATGGCGCAAAATCTTTGTAAAACGCATGTACAGAGTAAACAGGGTTCATTGACCAAAAGAGGTGGCATCGGGCTGTGGAATGCTACGCAGACCACAGTTAACCTATAGCACCAGTCTGCTTCCCTCCTAATCTACAGTATGTGGTGGGGATAGAGACAGGAGGAAGGAATCTGGTTTCAGTTTTCATTGTTTGTTCTACATTAGAGGTTTCATGTATCTCCCCACCAAGAACCCTCCTCCATCCTCTCCCCAGGTCTACAGCACTGTAGAGAACTGAACAAGGCAACCCCTCAGAACACGTTCAACCCATTCCCTTTAATGTTTCTTCTTCTTTGGGGCAATGCTTCAAGGGCCTATTACTTCTCATGATACTATGTTATGACACTTCCATTTCATTCAGCCTTGAAAAAAACTAATAAGGGACGATTTAAAAAAGATGTATCAAATATGTTTAAAGGTGCAGAGAGGCACTGCACCAATGTCATGGCATTGTCCTGGTTAAACTTGCTCCTGCCAACATCAAAAACATAAATTGTGATTGATTCAGTCCCTCTCACAGACTTAAACCTGGGTTTTGGAAGTCTTGGAGTTCGTAAACCAAATAAAGGGCTGGGAATGGTTCATGAGCACCTTCTACAGGATGGACAATGGAGAGTGGGTAAAAGACTGTAAAGTTAGAGATTTTCGAGTCCGCACAGAGGCCATTAAGCAATGGTAAAATCTGTGCCTGATTAACCTAGGGTGGCATGATGCCACTCATTCTGTCGTGCAAAATCTCAAATGGGAAACGTGAGCCATTTCTCCCTGTAGTGGAGGGGACAAGTCCATTGCCAATCCGGAGAAAGGGCTCCCAAATACAACTCGAAGTACTTACACTAAGACAGAGAAGAACATCGAGAAAAGGAGAGGGAGAGACAGAAAGAGTGAGCGCGAGAGAGAGAAAGACAGAGAGAGGCAGACAGATAGACAGACCAATCAGGTGATGAAAACTACATTCCCGGGCACCGGGATGGAGATGTGAAGGTAACTTTAACTTTCTATGATAAACCTTTTGCAGTCTGGCTTCACACTTCTTAGGAGTAGGAAATCTAGAAACTGAGAACCTCAGGTGACAAAAATTGTTGAAGGATTTTATATAGCTCCTTCTGAGATGCTGCATAGGGGCCGTTGTTTTTCCTTCTGTCCAAAGGTGAGCAACACCTCAGTTGAAGACAACTGATCATCATCTATTGTTTTGACCAATGGCAGATCATACAACCTTTTTGGAAGAAGACTTAGTTTTTCTCTCTCTCGCTGGAGCAAACAGACCTAATGAAACTGGCCACTGATTAAAACAATTGAAATGCTGGTGTTCTGCATAATTCCGTTTAAGAAATTCCATAATATCGTCAGAGTTGTCTTTAAGTTTAGGTGTACTCCCTTATGTAAAGTAGGCTGCCAAGTATTTAAGAAAAATAAAATGTGAAGCAGGTGTGTCCAACATTATACCATAAAAGCAGAATCTAAGTCAGGATATCCATGTAGGCTACATTTATATGCGAGAATCTAAATGGGAGCTAGAATCATAGTCAAGGGTTAGCCTAAAAATAAGCCATTTTTCCACTCCTCATAGAAGAATGTTGGACACCCCAAGTTAAGTGTTGATCACCATTGAGCTTATGAATGAAGTTCAGGTGGCTAGGAGATGAATAGTTGACCCTGCAAAGTAAAGTTTAAACACCCATCAAGTGCTTGGCATTCAATAAGATTGGCTCTGCCATCTCAAACATGGACTGTCCATCATGGAGTGGGTCCATGGCAATGGTCCGTGGGTCACCGTGGGATACTGCCAACTATTGCTGTGTTTTGTTTTCGGTTCCGAGTTGTGGAATCAGATCCCTGAAAAGTAATATTCGGACAGTGATCAACTCAAAACAATTAGTAAATAGAAAAATATACTCTTTTGTGCACAAATCTAATCGAAATAATGATAACACTTATTCAGATCAAGTAGCTATGATAGGAAATAGAGCACCTCCAAAGCAGAGCCACAATGGCTAGCCAATGGCTCAATCATGGTGTCAAGCATAGATGGTTTACATGAGATGCACTTTTCAGAGACCTAGCAGCATGCCAGCTGTGTTCAGACGCAGTTGAAGTCACTACTTATACTTTACAGTGGACAACAGAAAAGAGGAAACTTCATATTCCTGATGCTAATATCACCAAAGAATCAGCAAATAAGTTTGAGGTTCACTGAAGAGGGAAAGATTAAGAAATCTAGGGGCACCTAGACAATCAATCCAATGCAATAATTAATATAAAGAGTGGGAATGCAATCAATTTGGGGCGCAATTAATTCAAAGATAAAATCTTCTCAGTACCCTTTAGGAAATGTATGATGAAACACATTCTACAGGGTTGATTTGTTGTTGCAGTGGGAGAACCACCCCATCGCCAGTGTGGTGAGGAGTCATACCTTTTCCGTATTATTGGAAGGAAGGTCCACCCTGTTTAAGAATTGCTTTCATGGGGGAAAATTGCCCCAAATATGTGTACAGGACATGCAATCCCAAAGTGGCTGCACATTCTAGGTACACACTTTATACAAATCCTGCATGTGCTGAGAGTTTTCTTCTTGCTCAGTGGGGAGGTAATCAGGGCTTTTCGTGCAAAACTGCCATCCTTTACGTGGCAGTCATACATGGAGGGGAACCACTTCAAATAGTGCCGGACAGGAATACCTAAATTTGGCAGGCAATCCAGTGCCATTTTAGTGGCAACAACTGTCCCATGTCTACCATCTACCAGGTGGCAGAGCCTAAGCTGGCTGTGCCGTCATGAGCATTGCCTACCCCCGTGCTTTATATTAAAATCATTTCCATTGAGTTCTCCAGGTGTAATGACCACAGTGGCCAGACCAACCCATTTGTTCCAGTGAATACAAAAGGTTTGGAATAAAGCTTGTGTTGCAATACCCTCAGTGAACTAAGCAAATGCTTCTTTTTGAAGAACTTCAAAATTCTTAGCACTGGAAGGCCAAACAACACAGCCCACCATATTGACATCTAAGGGAGAAAAAGTTAGGGGGAGGGCTGAAGAAGAAGGAAACAAGACAACCAATCTTTCTGAATCCCACCCAGGATCCTCAAGGTCTTGGACAGCCACCCATGGCTTATACATTTCCACTGTCTTTGGCCATCAATTGCAAAGGTATCTTCAGATTTGGACAGGTATCAACAGGCCCGAGAACCATCGTCAGTGGCCATGCAGTGACTCTTGTCTTTATTCCATTTGTGTAGCCACCATTCTTCTAGAGTACAGTGAATCTTGTGCTACTGTGGAAATTTAGCTTGTAACTGAACATTATCTGTGCCATCTTGCCTCTCCCCAGCGCCACGCACAGCGAACGCACGGCCGCCATTTTAGGCACCCCACTCTCTCCCCGCTCATTTTCGATCACCAGCGCGTTCCCCTGGCGCTGCGAGCATCCCCCGCGCGCCGGCCACCCCCGCTCTCTCATACACGGGCCCTAAACCCTCTCATTCTGCGCGACCCTGCCATGGAACCACATCCCACGCCTGACCGACATCCCATACATGGGCATGCCTCTCTTTGATAACCCCCTTCCTCTGCGCCCCATTGTCCGAACCGATCCCAGGCCATCACCTAGCTCTGCGGATGCAGTTTATTGCCCCTACTGTAAGGGAAACACCCCACATCAAAGGGATTACAGTGGATCAAAGCCCCTACCCCCTGAGACCCGGCCGGTTGCACACACCCCCGGGAATTGGCGGAATGTCCAGCTGCGTGATAGCCATCTCCTACTGTAGATGGGGTGGGGACTTCCACTATAGATATGTGTGGGAACGAGTTCGAAGTGGGGATTCCGAAGACGTTCTTTTATACATCAAAGTAATCTCAAGAATGTGCCATGTATGATAAACCTGCAATAAAGTCATAAACCTGTGTATAAGAGGCCAGGCCTCAGAGATGCAGTTAGAGCACCTCGTGACGATACCTTGCTGTCTGATCTGATGTGTTCTGCTCCGACGGAATAAAACTTTGTTTCCTGCCTTCCAGTCTCCGGCGCCTGCCTCTTTCATTGGTAAATTATCGAGTGGTATGAGAGGCGATTACCGCCGGGCAATACTTGAAAGGTTATCGACTGAAACTGCCGCTACCATTTAACAATTGGCGTCCCAATCGTGGGGCCCATCAGCGACACGTGGATCCAGTGGGAGAGGTCCTGACGACAGAGTGAACGACTGCAACGATCGGGAGAGCTCCTGCCCGATAGACCCTCGTCTGGCAGCCGATCATCCGAACTTCACTGGTTCCGAGCAGACCTCTCTCGAGTGATCTACGGTCCTGACTGGGAACCATCAGGAGTGCCGCGGCAAATACGGAGAGTAGAGGACGATCGGGCGCTGGAGGCGGAAGACAAGAAACTGTCCACGCGGTCCGGGTAAGGTCGTGAAACACGACAAATTGTGAAATAATTGATTGATTGTCTGAAATACTAGTATTGCTCATTGATTGTTCTCTTTGAGATATTCGCTGTCTACAAACGGGGAGGAGTAGAAACACTCTCTCTCTCCCTTTGCAGATAGTGAAGGGTAGGTAACGCAGACTTTTGTCCCCGTTGTAACCCGTCGTGCCTATCTTTATCTCCCCACTGATTGATTGTCCGAACATTGATTGTTTTGAAGAATAGTGCTCTTTGAGATATTCTCTGTTTGCAAATAACGTAGAATAGAAATATTCTGTCTAGTCTTTGCAAATAGTGAAGGGTAGGTAACGCAGACTTTTATCCCCGTTGTAACCCGTCGGGCCTATCTTTATCTCCCCATTGATTGATTGATTGATTATCCGAACACTAGTTGTTCGATATTGGTTCTTTGGAGGTATTCTCTGCTTACAAATAACGCGGAATAGAGATATTCTGTCCAGTCTTTGCAAGCAGTGAAAATATAGGTAGTGCTGACTTTTGTCCCCGTTGAAACCCGTCATGCCTATCTTCTCCCCACTGATTGGTAGTTGGTTCTGCCCGGACCGTTTATTAGAGGTGGACCATCCGGCTCCTCTGGAAGGCACCCCTAATAAGGACATATTCACTAAAATACGAACTAATCGCCGTAGTTTATAGCAAGCTATGGTATAAAATATACAAAGGGGGACCCCGAGAGTCAGTGGCCACTGGTAGGATCCTTTTTGACCCTACAAAACTAAAGAAACGCTAGGAAGTAGCCCTTTGTGGGATATATGGAACTAGGGGAAGGAACCAAGCTCGCGGTCAAGACGGCCACGAGGTAGCCCGGCTCCATCGCTCTCGCTGCCTAAAACATGTCCGCCCTACCACCCACCCCGCCCAGTAGACACAACCGGAAGTCTGTTGATACCCACCATCAACGTCACCGAACTTGACTAAGATTACGCGCTATTGGACAATGGCATTTTTTTTCGATTGCACTAACTAGATTGCAAATATGTGCAACACTCCAACAAAGTAGTATGGTTAAACATTTTAATAACTTATAGGTATAACAACATTCCGACAAGATGAACAGATTAAAACACATTTTAAACAACTATTTACATGACAGTCTGCTGCGACCTGCATCCCAAAGCATTTACGTCCACGTGACACCGTCCTCGCCTCTCCTTCCTCGAAGTTGCAACATTGGCCTGTTTTGGGCGGTCCTTTTAGTCGGTTTTGGGCTATAAAAGCCATGCAAAAATCCATCGACATCAGTGGCGGACAACTGTGCGAATAGTCCGGAAGCCACACACGGCACCAAGACCCCGACAACGCCGAGGTGGGTCTGCCACGACGTGCGGATCTTCCCATTTTCTTCTTCTTTCTTCAATGACGGAGGGTGCCCTGGCGGGGGGAGGCGACGCGGACGGGCCTCCCCCACCTCCCCAGGTGGAGGCTCGCCAGCAGATGAGGGCACCCCAACCGTCTCTTTCACCAGCCAGCCGAGTTGCGCCCTGCCACTTCATTCGCCGTTCGGCTGAGCTGGCGCCCCTGCACTCGACAGCTGGGCAACCACCCAAGCACGGGTTCACCAGGGTTGCCGCTAGCGCCCCACGCGAGGAGTGGGCCCCCGCAGCCGAGAAATCGGGGACCCACCCCGGTGGCGGTACCATCCGAACTGCCGTTGTTGCTGCTGTTTGGCTCCTCTCCGGTGACGGTACCATCCGAACTGCCGTTGTTGCTGCTGTTTGGCTCCTCTCCGGTGACGGTACCATCCGAACTGCCGCTGTTGCTGCTGTTGGCTCCTCTCCGGTGGCTGTACCGAAGAGCTGCTGCTACTGCTGCCCTTGGACTCCGGCGGTCGACTCCTCCGGATCCAGGCCTAGCCCACCGTGAGACAATTCTGGACTCGAAAGCTTGTCTGCTTGGGCGTGGGCCCCACCCTTGACAAAACGCTCCCCTCAGCTTTGAAGAATCTGCTGGAGTCATTGGCACTCGACTCCCGTGGACTTCCGGTAAGGACAAACCACCGCCATTGTTCTTTGCCCCGGGCGGCAGCCACCTTGTCTCCGCTTGGTGCAGTAAGAAAGACTGATTCAAGGCGTCGGCGGAAGAACCCGCCCGCTGCCCCTCCCCAAGAACGGACAACGGCATTGCTACTAGATCGCGGTGACGCCATGCTTACGCAATCTGACGCTAACGAAAGTTCTCGAACTACCGAAAGGAATTCTGGTCCAACAGTTAATTCGTGGAAAGACTTAGACTGTACACTGGCCCGACCTCGCCCCGAAATGGCGCCGATATAGGAGAGGCCTGCAACTCCTTGTGACGTTCCAGTCACGTGGCATTTGTGTTAAAAAGAGATATGTATGCGATGTTTCCACACATGATAGTCGGGGGGGGGGGTGGGGAGGGAACCGATTTTATGCTAAAGTAGTGTTGCTCATGATACTCGACGCCTCTCACGCTGTGGCCGGACTATAGCGATTGTAGGCCCCTATTTGCAAACTGACATTATTTTAAATAAAGGGCTTCTTAAAAGGAATTACGGAATCAGTGTCATGACAAATCATCTAGGTTGATAAAGGTTTTTCGTTTGAATAAATGATTGTCACTCCCAAGCAAAAGAATACAGATAATGCAGACTCCATTTGCCTGAATCTTTTTGATTAACGGAATTTGTACCCATCTCACCTGTCCTTTTCCAAGAGTTGTCAAATCAATGGCCAACTATAGCTTAGGGTGTATACCGAACGCAAGGTATGGTATCTTGCACCATAATACACGACCGATTGAGAAATGCATGTACGACCAGGGAACCCGAATTTAGGAGATGAATGAAATAGAGCATCTTTGTCTCGGACAAAGGGAATAATAGGTCTGTGGTATTACCCACTCCTGCGGCTAGCCTGGTACATGGTAAGTAGAACTTTTTCGTGTCTACACGCGCTAAGGTACTTTTGAAAATTGCGCATCCCCTCCCCTCTTTTTCCTCTCTATAGGTCACGACGAAGTTCCGACTGAAGAATGGAGTGGACATGGACCGCACCGTGTTAAATATCAGGAAAAACATAGACAAACGTTGTGGGATAGTGCGTAAGGTGCAGACCACCATTGGGAACATGAAAAACTGTATGGTATGATTGTGCGTGTGTGCTACGATTATGCGGTATGAATGTGTATGTATTTCATGCTTGGGTCACTTGAAGAGAGCATCACCGTATGATTGAAGCGCTCGTCCATCGAATCAAAGGGAGGAGAGTAAAAGGTCCGACACCCCCCCCCCCCAAGATAAACTACAAAATACTGAAAATATGCAGCATGCATAGGAAAGAGGACAGGAAAGGAGATGTCCCCATACTCAACGTAGCCCTGAGTCTCCGTCTTAAGTCTCTGCGCTTGATGCATGTACTGTCACACCCTATCCGGCATTTGTGTGTACGTGATCACCGAATTTATGTCTTTTCCCCGCTTGTGTTTTCTTACATAGAACAGACCCATGCTACTCCATGTTGTGTGTGCACCAAGTGGCCTATTATCATACCCATGTCTCTCTCTCTCGTTTTGTATCGTACGTATGCCAAATAGCCTACTTGATGCACATCTCTCTCTCTCTCTCTCTCTCTCTCTCTCTCTCTCTCTCTCTCTCTCTCTCTCCCCTCCCTCACTAAAGGCTTTCTTGCCCTCTTTCTTTTTGAATAAATTAACGACACATACCTCTTCGATAAGTGTATAATTGGCCTGAAACACGGTGGTGTTCGAACAAATTGACAGAAACAAAACGACCATACTTTACCACGTTACTACCTCTCCTTTCTGCAAATGTTGAGCTTAATGGCTGAGAAAGAAAGGACAGGTAAGACGACTGATGTCTCCCAATCTGGCCCTCATCGCGGGGGCTATATGTCAGTGGTTTTTGTTTTTAGAAGACACCATCTCCACCACCTAAAATTACCCCCGACCAATTACCCCGAAATAGAATGTCTAAAGCACCCCGTTCTCCCAAAGATAACCCCAGCCCTATACTAGCCGTCTCAGAGTATTTTGAACGAAACAACTGATGACCCTATTTTCTAATAATACATCGCCTAAACTGATAAAGGGTTACCTGTTGTCCCCAGCAAAAATAATGCTTAGCTTATGTTCCTCCCCGAAATGGATACTCGTGAACGCATGACAGTAGCACCTCGCACTTTCTTTTTCATAAACTTAGCAGCCCTCGGAGGAAAATGTGTATTACCAAAACTTGTGTTGAGATGAACGAGTCTCTACCGGAGAAGCCGGTTTGAATTTTTAATAGACCAGAAGGTTGACAGATGTCAGGCTTCCTGCAACGATTATAGGGCGCAGGAATCGACACCTAGAAGGCCAGACGATGGACAGGGACACCCACAGAAACCTGCACCACAGCAATAATTAATAGATTAGTAACACGCACATTAACATCAGAGTTAATAGACACCAATCATACAGCAACAGATAAGAGCGTTTCCGCAACTACTCGGTGGTTGGGAGAGAGGATGAAGTATGTAAATGTCTTCCCTGCCAAAATCTCTAAGATTTTTGTTTCTTATACCCATTCAAAGATAACCTGCGGCCATCGGAAGAGAGGGGTCGGACGTGACGCCCAGCCTGGCTGCGGACCATGGAACATCTATGGCATCGACCAAGGGGGAAGCATCGAAGCAAAAGGGCGTGAGACGAGGCACCATTATCAGGATGATAAGCGATAAAACGAAGGGCTATATCAAGACCCCCTGCTCACTGACCAGCGTGCCTGAAGTCCCAACCCGTCGGGCCCGATTGATGGGCCCAGTGCTGGAAGATTCTGCTCTCCTTGGTCCGCATTTTGACCCGATTCCACTCCACCCCCTCTTCCCTCGGCATCCCGAAGCACATCACACCCTTCTCTCTCTCTCTCCCTCTTTTATTTGGATTATGAATTTGACTTAACTACAAAAAAAAAAAAAAAGCAGGTACCCTGTCTCAAAGTACCTATGGTGAACTGTGTTAAGGAACAGGACTGTGATCGGAGAACAGTGAAAGGTCACACCCTGCCACGTGAGAAATCGGATTTGAGCTGGACCTTAGCTCCACCGCCGGTGCTCAACAGTGCCAACGAAAGAAGAACAACAATAAGAGCTTACCAGTGATGGCTCTTTATAAAAGGACACTGGAAAGAAGAACCCATGTCAAGTTGAAAATCCTCTCCCAACCACCTTTTTATATTAACTATCTTCCTATCGAGTTTTCATGATGTTGCATCAATCACTTCCGACTGTACACTGAGAAGTTAAGAAAATGTAACTTTGTATAGTGACATTCATACAACACCAGCCATGCACACGACTATACTGACTATTTTCGATCCACACGAAGTCTGGGCCTTAAGTAATGTACGAAATATCCCTTGTTTTGCCAGAAACATCCTTTTTGCTTTACAGTATCCTATTTGTGCTCAAACAAACTCCCTTCCTCCTATCCCTGGGCCTGCCATGCGGCACAGCTGACGTAATTTGGTATGTACTACCTCCTCGCCTACTTTATCAACTGTATGTAACTATGTACAAATGTGTCAGATTACTCCCGCCTGCCCCAAAAACTCTGTATCTTTAAGGAATGTATGAAACATTAACGATATTATAGCTGAAGGGTTAACGAAGGTGAATGTCGGCCAGGCAAGCTGGCGAGATATGTTAAAAGGGAGGACTGTGGAAATTTAGCTTGTAACTGAACATTATCTGCGCCATCTTGCCTCTCCCCAGCGCCACGCACAGCGAACGCACGGCCGCCATTTTAGGCACCCCACTCTCTCCCCGCTCATTTTCGATCACCAGCGCGTTCCCCTGGCGCTGCGAGCATCCCCCGCGCGCTGGCCACCCCCGCTCTCTCATACACGGGCCCTAAACCCTCTCATTCTGCGCGACCCTGCCATGGAACCACATCCCACGCCTGACCGACATCCCATACATGGTCATGCCTCTCTTTGATAACCCCCTTCCTCTGCGCCCCATTGTCCGAACCGATCCCAGGCCATCACCTAGCTCTGCGGATGCAGTTTATTGCCCCTACTGTAAGGGAAACACCCCACATCAAAGGGATTACAGTGGATCAAAGCCCCTACCCCCTGAGACCCGGCCGGTTGCACACACCCCCGGGAATTGGCGGAATGTCCAGCTGCGTGATAGCCATCTCCTACTGTAGATGGGGTGGGGACTTCCACTGTAGATATGTGTGGGAACGAGTTCGAAGTGGGGATTCCGAAGACGTTCTTTTATACATCAAAGTAATCTCAAGAATGTGCCATGTATGATAAACCTGCAATAAAGTCATAAACCTGTGTATAAGAGGCCAGGCCTCAGAGATGCAGTTAGAGCACCTCGTGACGATACCTTGCTGTCTGATCTGATGTGTTCTGCTCCGACGGAATAAAACTTTGTTTCCTGCCTTCCAGTCTCCGGCACCTGCCTCTTTCATTGGTAAATTATCGAGTGGTATGAGAGGCGATTACCGCCGGGCAATACTTGAAAGGTTATCGACTGAAACTGCCGCTACCATTTAACACTACCACCAAGTCTACAAGTACAAAGATTTTCCCTGCATCAAGGACCTCAGTAGCGATCCACAATGACATCTCTAACTCAGTGATAATGACTGCTATTTTACTGCCAGTAGGTCTTGCTAGGGTCTCAGTGTGGCAGCACTACGTTCAAGGAAAATGTACTTTCAGGATCATCCCACTGTCACTGTTCTCTTCGTAGTGCTGCCCTGGAGATCATTTCCCTCTGTCTTAAATCCACCATTACAATTTTAGGTTTCGCTCTGATTCCTGCTGCATGCCTGGACAGTGGTCACTTAGCTTTCTTTATGGATATTTTATCCACAGAATTTCCCTCCAGACTAACATCCTTCAAGAATTGCTGCATTACAGATTTCAGCTCTCCAGGCTCTGTACTCAAGTAGAATTCCAAGATTTGAATTTTCTTTGCTTTGGCGGGATTTTTCTATTGCTCAGCTTTGTATTCAAGGTTCAAAGTTCAATATGGAGGCAAATGGGCACACCCAATCTCTTTTGATTTCCACTTTCTCCGGGGCCTTCCTAAAAGAGTAAACTCTGGGAAAGAAGAAATCGTCTTTATTTAAGATAGGCCGCTGCTTAGATTCTTTGAGAGGGATGGCTGTCCTGGAAACGCTTGTTCTGCACTGGTTGAGTTCATAAAAGGTAAGCTACTGTTGTCATGAAGTTAGGGATAGACCTTTGACCAATATCAGAATACTCCTCCCTCAACTCTCTATACCTCCCTTCAGCCTCGCTTCAACACCTCACCTCTGAAAAACACCAAGACCTCAAAGGGTCTGGTTTTCTATGATATCTCAATGACAGCCTCCAAACACTCTGGAGATCTTCTCCAGATTCACACATCATTGAATTAGAAGCCTAAAATCTTACATGTCGGCTTCCATCTTGGATGCCTTGGGCTGCAGCAGCTCAATAATGATGTGAACCACTGTTGGGATCTGAGCTTCCCTGTGCTTTGTTCCTCCTCATCGAGCCCACCAAATTCTGGTCTACGGTTCCGTGAAAGAAGTTTCTCCCTCCTCTACCTCCTGAATTGCAATGCAGTGTATCAGTTATTTTTAATTCAACTGATGCCAAAAAACATTGTTTGGATGCTAGTACCTGAAAGTAATCTATTGATCAGAAGAGGCAGAATGAATCACTAGTGTTGATGTGCCAGATTCTCAGGGAGATTATCTCCGAGACCCTCAACCACACTTTCACAGTTTGTGGTGTATATTATTGCTGCTCATGTAGTTTGGTGCATAGTGTCATCATTGGGTCTGTCACTTGAGTGTTTCATACTGAAAGTGACTTAGAGCCTAATTACAAGTATGCCGCCAGACTTTCAGGGGCACGACAGTGGCAGTCCAGCCAGCACCGCACCAACTCTCTGACTGCCTCATTACAACTAGAACGGTTTGGACTGCCATTGCACCGCCACAGCTGCCAGAGAACCACTGTTTCGTGGCGGTGGCACGGTGGTATTGAGGCAGCAATATGCTTGGTGGGACTGAGGCGGCCCAGGCAAGCATAATACGACTTTCGTCCCTGCTGCGGTTTTCATGGTGGTTCCTCCTCCAGGAAAGAAAGGCGGTCCTGCAGGACCCCTGTTGCCTCAGGGCCAGGGGTGCATACAGGGGGGCACAATATGTGCCCTCCCTGTGTGCATGCACCCTAGTTCCTGCACGGCATGGACTTTTCAGTCCATGCCATGCAGGAAGTGCTTTTGGCGTTCCCATTGCGGTGCCCTTTTTCAGAGGCACCGTCATGGGAACATCAAAAACAAGCCCGCCAAACACGAAGAAACTCGTAATCTGGTGGGCAGACCATACAGTGGTTAAGCGGTGCAGGAGCTGACCGCCGCACCACCGTATGTCACGCATCCAGTCAGCATTAACTGAAAAATAGCGACTTATCCATATGGGTCTATAGATGACCACATGCTGCAGCTAATGAACATTGCTGCATCATACGGTGTCAAAATGGTGTTCTTCCATCCATTTAATGCACCCAGATTTAAATAAAGTGGGACCTCTAAACATTCTGATGCAGGATAGGAGATACATTTAACTGCTCACTACTGTTGACACACAGACAGTTACTTGGAGAACGGAACACTAAAGTGACAGACCCAATGATGACACCATCCACCAAACCACATGATCGGAGATAATATACACCGCAAACTGTGAACCTGTTGTTGAGGGTCTCTGAGACATTTTCACTGTGACTCTGGCACATTAACAGTAGTGAGTCATTCTCCCTCTTCTGATCAATAGATCACTGCCCCTGGAAGCCGAATGAAGCTCTACCTGAAAGTATGCAGTGGTATGCATTCCCAAAGTTGAAGCTGCCCCTTAGGGAAAGACATCAGTCCAGGGGAAACTGCTTGCAATCCCTTCTTATTTTTTTATTGCAGCCCCTCTGCATTTAGGGAAGTGGGTGGAATAAAAGAATGACCCATTCTGTGAATGCAAATGCAGGGATGGAGGTCTGCTGTCCCTCACAGTCCTCCACGTCAGAATTTACAGCCCATTCTGGGAGACGTACAAATAAAATCCCACTTATTAATGTTAATGGGACAGGATTCCTGCGAATTCTGACGAATGCCAATTTTATGCTATTGCACACCAGTTGTAGTGCAAAATGAACATCGGTTTGCAAACATGTTGTTATGCAAAACCCCTTACTGATTTATGACTCAACCTTTAGTATATCATGCTCTGAGTGTGGTAGTAGAATTAAAATCAACACCAATCTACACCACGTCCCTGCTGCCTGGCCAGGGAATCTCAAATGTTATTTTTCTATGCAAAGTTCATTTGGGGTGCAGGTAGCCCTTGAGAAAGTGGCCTTGATTCTTGAACGTCAACCAGGTCCTGTGATTCATGCAGTGGCGGCCGGTACATGTAAGCGTGGGGAGGCGGGAAAGGTGAAGCCGACAGACGATGGAATAGGTGTTATCTATTTATTTAATTATACCTATTCTGTTGACCCCCCCCCCCGCTCCGCCCTACCTTGTTTACCTGTGCTGGCTGTCGCTGGATTCATGAAGCTATTGAAAGTAACTTAAAAACATGTGTGCTTATTTGAAAGTGGTCAGTTATGCTTGGACTGTCTGTAGTTCTGCCTGAGGCTATTCCCTTCGCATTCTCCTGTTGTTTACGTCTGAATTACAGTAGATCAGTAGATTACGTATGGGGAAAAAGTGACTCTCTCTTTCCCTTCTGCAAACAGTAAAGAGCAAAACCTGCAAATTTAGAACCCTGCCATTGATTTCTAATCCACATAACAATAATCTGATGTTGAAACGATTACACCCTCCCGGGATCAAATATTGTATAATATGATGTGTGGTCATATGTTATGAGGAACAGCATTGCATAATGCGAGATCATGTATCATCGCGGATTGCTGGAACGCATGGAAAGCCTTTCTCCTAACAATATGTGGATTAGCTCTTAGATGAGTCATCATTCAGATTCTAAACCACTTCAGAGCATACATTTAAAATGTATGAGAGGTATGCCCAATATAAGTGAACTTATTGATGTGAGCTCCTAATTATATCAGACTCAAAGGAGACATGGCAAGATCACTGGAAAAAGCCTCTACATCCCCACTGTCACCGCCAACATTTATAATCCAGAAATTCTGAATTACTAACCAGAAACTACCATTTTTCTTGGATGGCTGCCTATGAAAAGCATGAAAAATTAAACATGCATCTTTGTTTTTTCCCCTTTTTCTATCAGAAGAGACCTGGATAATATAATGTGGCTGGCCTAGTTTGAGCAACTGGTGTTATTTCACTTAAAAGCTGTTTTCTTCTCTTTACTCATTGATTTTTTTTCAGGTCAAGTCAGAATTCTCAAGGGGGCACATGCATCAAAGGTTTTTGCGAGCGCAAACGGTGCAATTCGCAAAAATCGGCCGTTTGCGCCCACAAAAAGACCTTTTGCGATGCATGAAGGGTCATGGCACTCGCAATTTGAGAATTCGCAAATATTTGCGAGTTCTCAAATTGCGATTGCATTTAAGGAATCGCAAATTGAGATTCCTAAATGCAATGCATTAAGATAAAAAAATTAGCGATTTCGCTAATACGGGGAGCAAATTACCATGAAGTTGGACTTCATGGTAATTAGCAAAAACCTTGAAAAATGCACCAAAGTGCATTTTTCAAAGTTCCATTTTACACACACACATCCCCTTGGGGCATGTGTGTGTGCAAGATGAACTCATATGCAGATTTCAGGGGTGCAACAGGGTGTACTTTTGACACCCTGGCACCCTTGAAATTGCATTCTCAATTTGCAATTCTCTAATTGAGAATCGCAAATTGAGAATGTCTTCCCATTCATTCCTATGGGCCTCTAGGCCCATAGGAATGAATGGGGAGGTATTCCTTAATTGCGACTCGCAATTTGCGAGTCGCAATTAAGGAATGTTTAGAAATGGCTAGTTTTTTAAACGATTTCTACATGCATGGGCTTTTGCGATTCCTTATTAGCGAATCCTTATTTTTCGCTAATAAAGAATCGCAAAAGGCATTTTTGATGCATGTGCCAGAATGTGTGTTGTTCTTACTGGGTTCAGTCATTCAGATGGTTCATGGTGTTGCTTTTTGTTTCACGATGTGCCCCACTTGTCTTTACTTTTGAGAAAATATCCGTCATTTAGAGCAGGGTTCTCCAAAGTCGGTCCTTGAGGGCCAGATACATACCAGAGTTTTAGCATTTCCACATTTAGACAAATGTACCTATCCTAAAACTCTGACATGGATCTGGCTCTACAGGACCCAAATTAGAGCACCCTGGTTTATGAGCATTCGCACTCGCAAGCATTTTCCTGGGGGCCAAAAAGTTTGGTCTGTGGTGTGACCGAGGGCCACACTGATGCCAGCAGGGTGGTGGTCAGGGAGGGTGTAAAGTGGTCGAAGGGGAAGCGAAGCATGTACATTTAGAGGTTGAATTGAACAAAGTGGAACCAGAAAACCTGGAATGAATCCCACCTTCTCCGCTTGATCAAATTGTGTGATCATAGGCAATTGTTTTATTTCACTTTCCCTCCTTTTTCTTCATTATCACATGAAACAGGACCTTGATATACATGACTTCAGGATGTGTGCTGTATAAAACCTACTCCATTGTTTGCATTTAATCATTATTGGCATTGTGTTCTGAGTCAGGGAAGCATGAACGTTTCTAAATTTATGTTTGAAAACTATCCCTTTAAACAAAATTCTTCTGAATGCGCTGACATAATCTGATTTACTAAGGTGAAAAGATTCTGCAGGTTAAAGAAATAGACCTTTTGAATTTTGAAGACTTTATAATATTTTTACATGTTTGCTGTCTTTAAATATTAAGGTGTTCCTAAAGTTAAGCTGTGCAGTACACCCTGGTTACCTCCTTTCTTTAACTGCAATTAACCTTTAAATACAATCTTGCTGTTTATTTAACATCTTTTTAATGTTAGTGCTGAGTCGAGTATATAGCAGCCAACTGCAGCAGTTACCCAGTGGGCCACATGTGAAGGTCAGGAGGGGCGCATGCGACCCGCGGCCCGTAGTTTGAGTATCACTTGTTTAGAGGACATGCTTGCATATGATGATGATATTTAATGTTCATTCCTATACGGACCTCTGTTTACATCACTGAGCTGGCATGTGGACAGGGTGACCATGTTCCAAGCTTTTACAGGCTTACACAACTGTGACAGTCTTATTTGTTCTAAACAACCTCCTACCAAACATTGTCTCTCAATGCATTGATGCTCTGTATACCACTTGACTGTACAGTGCTCGCTTGCTTCGCTGCTACGTTAGTGCTTTACACATCAACACAATCCATACATTCATAACTACATACTGAGTAATTCATAGAGTGACAATCAATTTGTACTAGATGCATCAAGGCAGTCAAATGCTCAACACAGTAACAGCAAAGAAACTGAGCACAGAACCTAAACCTAGCAGCTCCAACCAGGATCGGACTGGCCTATAGGGCATTCAGGCTGTGCCCGATGGGCTGGTCTGACAGGTCAGTGTGTGGACTGGTTTCTTAGCAGTTTGTGGGCCTCTTTGATGGTCAGGTGGGACGGCGTTCACTTTTGATTTCCGTGATATTACCACAAGGATTGCCCGCAGCAAACTCAAATCCATAGTCTTCGCTATCTTGCAAAATACGCTTACAGCGTGTGTTTACAAGTTCAAAACTGATCTAATTTGCAAATGTGGCCCACTTTTTTAGCTAACTAGTTTGTCGTGAGGGCCACTTTTATTTTGGTGCCAGGCCTATTATTTGTCCAAGTCCAACCCTGGCACAAACAGTGATCAAGAAGGTCCCCACTGCTGATTGACCACAACCCCTCAAATTAATAAGAAATGAACATGTGCTTTATATTATGTTCTATTATTTTGTTATGTACATGTGTAAGAGCATGTAATATTTTACTATAAGCCACATTCCACATATAACTCATGTTTTAAAAGTTATGTATAGTTCTCTGGCCAATGATATTTAAGGGAAGAGATAAAAATCACCTGAAAGCAATAGGCCAGCACGTGAATACTAAAGTGCTGGGAAACAGAACATGGCAAAAAGATTATGCAAAGGTATTAAGGGATGCTGAACATAAGTCCAACTCCAGATACAACTGTTGCATCCTATGTAACAACCTTAAAGAACTGTGAGAGCATAGGGGCTAATTATGGGTCTTTTACCACCAGACTTGTGGTGGCATAGCAGTGGCGGTCCTGCGGCTGCCCTATCCCGATGCAGCCATTTGGACTGCTACCAGCTGACCGGTGTATCCAACATGCTAGTCAGGACTGCTGAGGTCCACTGAGCATATTGGAAGTTTCCCCACTACCAGCCTTCTCAAGGCAGTGAGCCTGCCATGAGAAGGCTGGTGGTGGGGAAACAAAGGGGGCTCTAGAGGACCCCATTCCCCCGCTGCCATGTGGATGCATTCAGGGGGGGCACAACATGTGTCCTCCTGCTTACATGCACCCCAAGTTCCAGCACAGCATGGACTTTACAGTCCATGCCATGCTGGAACTACTTTTGCGCTCCCTTTGCAGCGCCTGTTTTCAGGGCACCGCCATGGGAACGGCAAAAGAAAAGCCCGCCAGACACAAGTTGTACTCGTAATCTGGAGGGTGGACCATGCACAGCTTTGGCGGTGCTGTGCCGGCGTAGAGCCAGCGCAGCACCGCCAAAGTCATAATCAGGCCCATAGTCTGCTGAAATTAAGAAACTCTGATACCCTTTATTCACAACATTGGCCTACATTACATAGATCTCAAAATGCCCAGCAGAAGTCATCGAACGGAGCGACATTCTAGAATGTCTGTTGTTGGTGATGGCTAGCATGCAGGACTGGCTGGGAAGAACTGTATCTTTTCCCAACACTGATTGACACCTTTGAGACGAGAAATATTGTAGGTTAGAAAGAGTTTGGAAAGGATCAATTTGCTCTCCAGTCATGCTCTTTTGAACTAGTCCCAGAACTCCCAAATGGTGATGGCGTACTGCGCATAATACATCACACCAGGATATTCATGCATATATCAGTCTGGAGGGGAATGGTGAAAAAGTTCTGAGCTGAATTGATGTGTGTATCACTTTTCAGGGCTGTGCGCTTGGATGTCAATTAACAAAAATGTTAGGAAGAGCTGAACTGACATCACACACCATTAGACCTCCCCATAACACCACAGGATTGACAACTTGAGTGCTCTTAGGTGGTCATTTAGATTTTGCGAGGTGGCCCTCCGGGTCTGCAGAGACCTTGACGCCAGCTCCCCTGTTTCCTGTCAAGGACAGTGCATCTGCCAGGGTGGCAGATAAACTGTCATGACTAATGAATGCTGAGCCGGTCGCCATATTGAAGTGGCCCTGCCTGCCATTCTTTTCTACTGTGCAGGCACACACTCCGAGAGTGGCGGTTTGTTGCTGCAAAGCCAAAGACAAATGTCTCTAATAGATAGGGAGTTTTCAAGTGCTCTCCCTGTGTGCCAGGGACATTTGAATATTTTCCTTCCTAGTACTGCTGTGTAACTTGAGACATGATAGCCTGGGTAGGAGAAACTGTGATTGTGCCAGACCTCAATAGGATGGGGCCACTGTCACTCCTTCCTGAGGAACCTATGGAAGGTGGGCCTCAGTTCAAGGAATCCTGCTGGGGAGCCGGCTGAGTCATGTTCCACCAACTGTAACCCAGTGGTTCCCCTACCTCCAAAAGGCAGAGATCCAGCCAGTTCAAAATCTGATTGGGGCCCTTCACCTCTTAAAAGCCTTTTGAGCACATTTTGTTGCTGATGGTGAAGAGGAATGGTACGGTATGGAAACTGTAGAACACAACCAGACTCTTATCACTCTATAGACTTCATGTTTTTGATGCTTTAAAATACTGAAACAAGGGGTAGTAATAACAGTGTGTGTGGTTTCAAAGGAAAAGCCTGAGAGAGCAGCTGTTACCCCTGACAACCCTAAATACACCTGAAGGCCTGCTTGTGCACAAGGATGAGGGTGCATAATGCCATTGCAAGGTAACACTGCCAGAGTTTATTTGTTATCAAGAAGAAAAAGGTTTGTTCTTTGATTTTTGTTATCCTGCACTCATTACAATTTGATATGTATGCCAAGCATGGCCAGGACTTCTCTGCTTTGAAATCAGATATTGGTTTACTTTGTTTCTAAGTTCTAGTGCTTAGGTGCACAATGCTTTGCCACTTGAAAACAGTGCTTTGATGAGCTGACCCATTAGTGGCTCTTTGCTAGTTCTTTCCTAATACATTTTAAACGGGGATCTGTGCTGGAATCTGTACTGCAAGAGCACTCAGGGACTTACAGTTTAGGGTCCCTTTTTAGTTAGGATGTATACAATCCTTTATCATTTGTCGCAGAAGGACAATATAAGATATGATGTGTGCATAAGATGTTTGCATGGTATTGTTGCTTAGTCACTAATTGTTATATTTCTTGCAGTCAGGACACATAAAAGGAAAAGACAAAAGGGCTCCATATTTAGTCATACGTTTATTTGTTTCATACTTATTATACTGTTGCATTTTAGCTACTTTGCAGCGCCTAAGGCTCAAAATTTGAGGCTCATCTGGTAAGCCACTTGTTAAGGTGCAGGAGATGTGCATTGCATCCAGTTTGTTAAGGTTTCTTAAGGTGCCACTGGACGAGCCAGGGGCCAAACCTTCCTTAAGGGGATTGTCCCAATGGAGACTTGCTCAAAGCAAAACAAAATGTCATTGAACAGCTTCGCCTTCAGGGCTTTCTTGAATAGGGAACGTTGGAGAAGTCTGGTGGTAAGGTCCACCGAGGACAGGGCATTGTAGAGTCGCTTCCCAGCACTTTGATGGATTTGCTCGTGTTTCTGCAATTGTACTGGACTAGTAACTTGCTCCGCATTGTTTGATCTCAGGTCACAGCCTGAGATCTACCTGTTAAACATTTTCTTTAATGAATCAATGCCTTTGACTACATGGGTCTGAAAAAAGGCACATACCATTTATTTACTTGAAAATTTGCACCACAGGGAGCTACTGGATCCTGATCAATTTCTGTAAGTTCATGGAGTTCGTTGCCACTTTGGTTTCGGATCCTCTGGAGCTGCTGGATCTCACTTTTCAGGGCTCCTGCCTGGGTTCCCTGCAGGAGTTTAAACTCACATCTGGGATCTTTTGAATGGAAACAAGTATCAAGGGGATCACCTTTGTTTTGTTGTCTATTGGACACCAACAGTTAACCTTCACTGAGTGATGTTTATGCCAGAGGCAGTTTGTGATTTTTCCAGTTTTCAGGCTCATTTCACACAGAGGTCACAAAAGTGACACAAACCAGAGCAAAATGTTTATTTTCGCCTTATTTTCATGTTCAAAGCTTGTTTTGCACTAAAAGTTGACTGAAAGTAACACAAAGCAGTGCTTTGGCTGCTTTGCATTACTTTGTGTCGGGGGCGGTCCATGGGTGGCACATTAGCTTTTCCGTGCAACTATCCATAGTCTTTTATACAAAGCCCTATCTACTAGCAATAGTAGACAGAGTTGTGTCCTAACAAATAGCACCTTTTTGAGAGCACACGCATTCAAAGTGGGAACATTTTTGTCTAGGCACTGGAGTGGGGGGGGGGGGTGTCAAAACTTCAAATAAAATGGCTGCTTGCAAGAGCAGCTCTGCAACTATACGTATACAATCACCCTTAATCCATACAATAATCTGACCCCAAAAGGTCTGAAATCACCAATCTTTGTGCAACACTAGTACGGCACCCCAGTGGTTGAGACCCAGCAACACGGCAAGCAGTACTCCACTAGGAGAACGCAATAGCCTATTCCAAGAGATCACATAATGGCAGCCTGTCCCCAGCAACAAAGGACTGCCTTTGGAAGGAAGGGGCCAGGCCTGTGATGGAGCGAGGCAGCCTACCTGGAAACAGATGACTGAAGCGAGCCCTAGCGAGACAGCTGCCTGGCCTACCTGCTGATGCCAAGGGCCGACAAACTTGAGCTTGGAACTAGTTGATGATGACGCTGCACATATCCTACCTTGCAAATAATTCATAATAATAATAAACCCAGACTCAGGAAGTTTTCAAAACCTTTATCTAAAGTTTAAACGTGAGTGAACCATTCAAATACACCACGGACACCATCAATCATTAGGGAGGAGGATTCAATCAATTAAAAACACTCTCACAAATTCATTAGATTGACGTTGCTCAGAAAAGAGAGGATAGAGACAGCAGTAAATAAGAATAATATGCAAATCTTATGGTTACCACAGATGGTGTGAAGACCAACCCCCTGGCCAAAGGGCTGGTAAGGGTCCCCGGGGAAAGATCAGGCGACAAAGGCTTCAGGACAGGAATTAGGACAGGACAGTAGACCTCACTAGAACCGAGGACTCACCGCACTCCTCTCTGACACTCTCCCTCCTCGAGACTCTTCCGTGATCTTCTTTCTAATCAATTTGCTTTAAATCTTTATTCAATCTTCTTCAGCATCTCAGCATCATCAATAACTCCGACAGCATCTTCCCTCTCAGCATTCTCTCAGAATCACGCACACACCAACTAACTAAACTACCTTAGTTATGCCTTTTTGGGATTCATGTACCACCCCATAAAGTGGCAATTTCGCAAAAATTTGATTTCTGATTGGACAGGCAAGGTGCGTTTTGGTCATCACACCACGATGGCATAGCACTTTCTTTGTTTCCAAACCCATCCCTTTATTAATATTAATTTTATTTTATTCCCACCTGAGTTTATCCACAATTGAAACATTTTTAATAATAATGTTCATATGATTTCATTCTCTGCACTTCAGACATCCGAGTTTCCCAGGGTTTAGCTGTCTATGGCCTTGGATGTGGTCCAATCATGGGATCATTCTTCCAGGGGAAGTAGAGGTCACACATGCGCAGACGGCGTTCATTCAAATACTCGGGTTGTGGCAAGAAGGCCCAAAATATGAACCAATAAAAGGTCAAAAGAGAAAATATGAATTCAAGAAATAAATGATTTCACTGTATACCACCTACATCTACTCTATTCCCCTTTATTTATTTAATACTTTCCCTGCATTAGCTCTTAGCAGATGGCTTGCATGTGGGTCTTGAAGACGCCATGTTAGTGCATTCTGCTCATGCGCAAGAAATTCCCTCCAAAGCTTGTTATACGTCACGTTATGTAGATGCAATTGACGCATGCACAGTAAAGTTCTCCTGTTAGAGCCACGCTTTTAGTCCGCTATCCGTATTAATGGTTAGTAAACACATAGGCAAATTTCACTGTCTTATTTATGTAACTGTAGTGTACAAAGATTAATCACATAACTCAATCAGTAATTTCATGTTAGTAAATTAATAAATTAAACAAGTGAATTGTATTCGAGCAAGTCTCATATAAACGAGTCCATGCTCCATCAATCCCCTCTCTGATGGCATCTTATGCCATCATAAACTACCCACCCAAAACAGATACCAACTTTAGTATTCTCTAAGTTCCAATCCTGTTTCCACTTTCCATTCTTCCTCATAATTCTCAAAATATTTCATGTCTTGCCTTTCATTTCCTCCATCTCTATTTCATCATTTTCCCTCTTTCTTTTCCTTCCCTTTTCATTTATTTTATTATTTCTTCTACAACACTTACACCAAATCATTACCGTTAATGCTGTTATTGTCACGCCTACTAGGGGCAAAACTATTTGACCTAAAAAACGTTTCCCTATATTAGTAAACCAAGTCCCTATTGAAGTGGCACCTTTTGTTAATCTTTCCCTCATGCTGTCAACCTCCAGTGGTTTCCAAATGTCATGAAATTTAGTAATATTCTTTATGTACCCCTTAATTTCCTTACTTTTGTCAGGAATGTAAGTGCAACAATGTGGAACTTTCAACATTCCACAGACTCCACCCTCTTTTGCTAATAAAATGTCTAGTGCAAGATGATTTTGTAAAACCATTGATCTGATTGCAACCATTTCTGTATTGATCATCAAGAAACCACCAGCAGTATCAGTCGATAGACGATCAACTACTGTTGACACTTGACAAACTCTACGTGAATTTAGTATGACTCCCACTGAAGGTATTATTGCACTAAATATATCACCTACAATTTCTGAAAACTAGCACTCTTTGTGCGTGTTAGTACATTAGAATTCTCATTGCTTCCAGTGATTCTTTTTATGTGGTATATTTTCGGAAATACAATCCCCAGGTAGCAGCTTCCATACCATTGTGCAGTTAGTTTAAGATAAGCATTGTTACCACACACATAATAAATCCGAGGAAATACAGAATCAGTTCCCCCTTTTAGTCCTCAGCTGCCCAAGATTAGGAAGTTATGTTCACATTCTTTGGAACCAATAAATATGTTATTGTAATCTTTCTTTAATCTATGAATGCAGATTTTCCCGTTCTTTACAAAATCCAGGGACATCGCAGGATGAGCCTTGCCAGCGGTATAAATTTACTCCCTTTCAGCCCATGTTGGAACATGAGTTTTCTGTTCAACAGCTTTCTTTTGGAAATTCTGCCTTCTTTCCTCAACTAAATTTAGGAATATCTTTTCCTCTTCACGTAATGTGCATGTTAAATTGTTTTCGTGTGCTTTAACTAAATCTATAGACTTCATTGTCAGGAACAATTACCCATGAACTGTGCACTCTGAGCACTAAGTACTGGATTCATGTTCCCTCAAATAGGAAGTTCTTTAAATACTACATCTAAGTTTGAATAATAAAATTGTAACTTCAAAGTTGCATAAAACAAACTTGCTAATACACTACATGATATACCATATGTCAAAGGTATGTGACTCCCCCTGACATTGACGCTGGTAACTTCATACAAACATAACAATCACTAACTTCCATTGTGTCAACATATTCTATTAATAACTTTGTGAAGACATTTAATGATGTGTCATTTTCTGTCACTGTATGATGGAAATCTGTCTCATCTGTTGCTTGGAATTCTACCCTATCCCTTTTGAACGTAGCTGCATTCTCATTAGCACTTGTGTCATTTTCATTGTTTGTTGTCATAAGTAACGGAACTGCTACTGTTAGAAATAACCATATTAGCATCACTATTATAATATTACATATAAATGCTTTAAAACATCTTTGTACACAATTTTGTTTCGGTTGTTCAGTAACTCACTGTCTTGTCATTTTAATCTGTGAGGATAATTTCCCCTCTTACTTTAGCACCAAAATTCTCTGCATTTAATTTTAATGAAATCTCACTCTTTTTCTTTCACTGGTGTAGGATTTTCAGATTCCTATCTTATGTCCAGATTTTCAAATTCTTCCAGTATAATGTAGGTCCATTCAGGACCTTGATATTTATTGTTCAGAACTTTCAATCTTGGACTTCTTAGTAAGTTTCTCTCTTTCTTTTGCCTTGTCCAGGTTTGACTTGAGATCTCATTCACTTGTTCTGGCTTTTCAATTATTCTTTTCAGAACATATTTCAGTCTCTTCACTCCTCCTGCTGGCCAGTTGTCACCCTTGCTGCCTCTTTTTATTTGCACTGCACTTTCACCCTCTTGGTCTTCATACAGTGCTCTTTTATTATTATTACAGAGGTTTGGCACAACCTGTTCTGTCTAAGTTGATTCACTTTCTGACAGTTCCTGTTCAGGTCTTTTGTTTATTATCTCATTCACCTGAACTTGTTCTTCTTCTTCTAGCTGGTCCTGTTTGGGACTGTGGTTAGCTTGTTCTTCTTCTTCCCAAACTTGTTCTTCTTTTCCTAACTGGTCCTGATCAGGTCTTATTGCAATTTGCTTGGCTGCTACTCAATCGTGTTCTTCTTTTCCTATCTGTCCCTCCTCAGGATTGGAAGTAATTTCAGTTTCATTTACCTGAGTACGTTCTTCTTGCCCTGACTGTTCCTGCTCAGTTTCTGGATTTGCTTCGTTCTCTTCTTCCTGAGTGTGTTCTTCTACACCTTTCTGGTCTTCACTATCGTCCTGGCTGTCTAATCTTGTTCTGCTTCTTGTTTGGACAATTACTTCAGGTATATCAAATTCTGGTATCCATCTCTCCTGACTTGTGCTCGGTTGTTCTAAGTCTACTATTTCAGAATGCAATACTCTAGATTCTTCGACTTTACAAACTTCAGCCACTTCAACTGTCTCAGTCAGTTGTTCAGTCTCAGAAGGGGCTGGTACCCATTTGGTATGACTTGCTTGAATCCAATGGTGTAATCCTGCACACTTTACTGCAGTGGTAGTAACCAGTATGACTTGATGAGGATCATCCCACCTCGGTGCTAGGCACGTTTTCCTGGCGTGTTTCTTCTCTACCACCCAATCTCCAGGATTCAAATCATGCGTTTGCGTTGGCTACCTGGCAAATACGTCTTCTTCAACCTGGTGGGGGACAGAACGCACTAGGTCAGCCAATCCTTTGCAATAGTCCAATACCAAATCATCATTTATACTCATCTATTTATTTCCAGGAATAAAGGCTTGTCTCGTTGCCCTTCCCATGATGATTTCATAGGCACTTAGTCCGGTTTTCCTGTCAGGAATACTTCGGAGTCCCATCAACACAAGAGGCAATTCATCAGGCCATGACAATGATGTGGATGCACACACTTTAGCCAGCCTCGATTTGATTGTGCCATTCATTTGTTCAACCACTCTAGAAGCCTCTGGGCGGTATGCACAGTGCAGTTTCTGATCAATTTTGAATGCTTCACAGATTAATCGAATTTCCTCATTGTTAAAATGAGGTCCTCTATCTGATTCTTAAGTGACTGGGAAACCGAAACGTGGGTTAAGTTCCCTCAACAGTAGCTTAGCGACTGTGAGACCATCTTTGCTCCTAGTGGGATATGCCTCCAACCATCGTAAAAACAAACAGACTATAACAAGGACATACTTCAGACCTTTACATGGAGGTAACTCAATGATATCTATTTGAAGTCTCACAAATGGACCTTCGGCTTTTCCAATTTTTCCCCAACTGACTACAGTTTTCCTGCCTGGATTTTGCTGTTGACAAATCAAGCATCTCTGGCAAAGGCTCTCAGCGACCACCCTGAATTTTGGATTATACCAATTTTGTCTGAAAAGCCTTATCATGGCATCCCTGCCTTCATGTGTGTCACCATGATACAATCGGGCCATTGGTGAGAGTAAGCAGTCTGGCATAACCGGTCTACCGTCAGGGTACACCCACACCTCATCTTCTGCTCTTCGGGTGCAACCTGCCCTCAACTAGATTTCCTTTTCGCTCACCTCAACCTCATCCTGTAACTGCCTTACTTCTTCCCATGTTTCTGGAGCTGAGAAAAACATACGTTGGCATCTGTTTTCACTTGTTTATATTTTTCGATTCAGTGCCATATTAGTTTTTGCACAATATTTAGCAATTTGGTCAGCATATCTGTTACCAGCTGTCACATAGTCATTTCCTGACTGGTGAGCAGCACACTTGACCACTGCTACGTCTTTTGGCAACTGCATTGCTTCCAATAGTTCTTTCAGAATTTTCGCATTTCTTATTGTAGATCCTGAAGAAGTCAGAAATCCCCTCTGCAGCCAAATCTGGCCATAGTCGTGCACAATTCCAAAATCATATTGACTGTCAGTAAATATGGTTATCCTCCGATTTTTCCAAAATTTGCATGCTTTAATCAAAGCCATCAATTCAGCTACTCGTGCAGACTTTACTCTGGGTAAATGGGATGTGTCAATTACACCTGAAATTTAACAAACGGCATAGGCAGCATTGAGTCCTCCTCCCTCAATTCTCAGGCACAAGCCATCTACAAATAGCTCATGATTTGGGTCTTTCAGGGGCTCTTCTCTAATGTCAGGTCGGGGCTTTGTACACAGCTCTGTCACGTCCAAGCAGTCATGATCTATTTCATCCATCACCTCTTCATAGGCGGGATCTGGCAGTAGAGTTGCGGGGTTTAACACTGTACATCGCACTACTGTCATGTTTTCTGCTCCCAGAATCACTCTTTCATATTTAGTCATCCGACAGGGAGTAAGGTGCTGAGTTCGAGTTCTGGTTAAGAGAATCTCAACTGAATGTGGGACGAAAACTTTAACTGTATGTCCCTTCACAATAGGTTCACTTTGTTCTAAGCTCATACAAGTAGCAGCAACTGCCTTTAAGCAGCCCTGTAGAGCTGAAGCTACAGGATCTAAATTAGCAGAGAAATAGGCTACTGGACGTCTGCCCAATCCATGTCTTTGGGTCAAAACTTAAAGTGCACAATTTTCTCTTTCACACCAGAATAGTGCAAATTCTTTTGTATAGTCAGGCATGCCTCGTAATCTCATAAAAGCTTCAACACATTAATCAGTCAAAACAATTGAGTCTTTTGCACATTTTCGGGTCATCTGTATTAATGGTTTTTCTAACAAGGAAAACCCCATAATCCATTGTCTACAATATCCAACTACTCCCAGAAACATTCTCATTTCTCTCTGAGTGTGAGGTAGTGACATTTGTTTTATTATTTTTATTCTTTCTGTAGTTGAACTTGAAGTTGGTGGTAATTTGCGATTTCTTAAGGAGAAATCGCACAACTTGGGTGCTTGTTACATAGCATTTAAGGAATCGCAATTTGCGATTTCTTAAATGCTTACGCAAAATTAAGGAATCGCAAAATTAGCGATTCCTTAATAATGCGATGCGAAAATGGCTCATACATCGCGGTTTGTGATTTTGTATTCGCATACGCTGTTTTTTTGCGAATCGCAGCGTTTGCGAATACAAAATCGTTTGATACATATGCCCCTCAATCTTCCTAATCCCACATTTCCAGCAATCATTTCTTCTAACTCCACTTTCAGTTTATAAATATCTAAAATCTTTGGGACTGAACTACGTCATTCTATTCCCTGCGACCACCTTTCCAAATCTTCTGGCGTGACCGCTGTTGTTCTGTTAGTGACTGGAGGTGCCACTGTCCCTCTTTCCCTCCCATGATCAGGAGAACTTCTTTTTGGAATTCCAATCACTGGCTCTCCTATAGGGAGATCCATTAATGAAATGGCTGAACTGCATTCACTTACTTGATCTTCCGCAATTATTATTTCTGTCTTGGAGTTCCTCATTGGGGCAGGTACAGTTTGA
Organism: Triturus cristatus; assembly: GCF_964204655.1. Lineage (NCBI taxonomy): Eukaryota > Metazoa > Chordata > Amphibia > Caudata > Salamandridae > Triturus > Triturus cristatus. The sequence goes on along the minus strand of NC_140593.1, from coordinate 437,911,334 downwards.
GAATGTTGAACATTCACTATATTTCCAAATAATGGTATAACAGGTCCCATAGTTACAGGCATGGACAGAGCTTCTGCGGGCAAATTCAAATGATTTATTTTCTGTATCAATTCTTCTCTATTTTTGTTCAGAGCCTCAATTTCCTGTTCTTGGAGTACTCTATTTGTCGAGTTATCATGCAAAATCTGCGGAACTGAAGGAGTTCCTAATACTGGGGCACTTGGGGTAAATACTCTATTGAGGTAAATACTCCTTCCTGATATGGGGGAGGATTTTTTGTTAAAATATCCTCTAATAATTCATCTAGTAAATTAATAATTGAAACAAGTGAATTGAAGACGAGCAAGTCTCATATAAACGAGTCCTTGCTCCATCAGTGGGAGTTAGAGTGGTGGGAGTCCCAGAGAGGGCAGAGGGACCCAGTGTAGAGTTGTTCCTTCAGGACTTGATCACACAAACTCTGAAGCCAAAGATGCTGTCAACATTCTTTTCAATCAAACCGGACCACACAGCTTTTGTGCCACCCCCATGTCCGGGCACACCACCGAGGACAATAATTGAATATCTGTTTGATTACCAAGACAGACACCTCCTGCAGGATAACATCCATTATGAAAATGCGACAAACAAATCCTTCCCAGACTTCACCTTGAAGAAACAAAGACGCAACTTTGAAGAAGTTAAAAAACTCTCAGAGCCCATGAACTAAAATACATAATGCTCTTTCCTGCCAAGCTGAGAGTGATAGTATAAGTAACAAGGGGACCTGATAAGGTAGCTAAGGACCGTCACCACTCCCTTCCCCTAATGTGCCTTCCCCTCCATTCAGCTCAACCAAGGAACACGGACAGCCATTGTAGCTCACGTCCGGACACCTCACCAGACGGGTCTTTATCACTAACTCGGAGAACGCTTCCTTTTAGCCCACCGACCTGGAGACTCTGTTGAGGGAAGCGCCACCTATGCACAGCTCCTTAGACCCTCCGCCACTACTCCCTTACCCTAATGTGCCTTCTCCATTCAGCCCAACCACGGATTCACGGACAGCCACTGCAGCTGCCGCCCGGATACCTCACCAGACGCGCTAATTAACCAAGCTCGATGAACGCTTTATTTTAGCCCACCCACCTGGTAAGCAATTTCTCCCGCCTTTGATTGTCCCTCGACCAGCACCCCACTTAGCACCTCTCAACATGAGCCTCTACCCTCAGCTCGAAGTCCCGCCACTTTGGCGGACACTTCTTCAGATTATTGCAGGAGCTGCCTACCGCCCCTCGTAATCACCTTATCCAGGTCATTTAGATCACCAACAGGCACCTTGCAGGTTTCATTGCACGTTCTCTCCCAAACCACCTTCTCGTGCCTTACTGCATCCTCACCCCACGACCTCAGCCTCGCACGCGGACGCCAACTACTGCACTGTCGCACGAACCTTCATCCACCTCTTCAAATGACGTCAGCGATGTACTACGCACACGTCTCGCTCAACAGCAAGCACCACACCAAGCGATCATGGATCAGCCTTTACCGTTTAGACCGGTTACTTCGACCAAGTTCACTGCCACGTACACGACCAAAGTGCCGTATCGTCACTCACTTCTGGCAACTCGTCCATCACCACTTGGCACATGCAGCACTATTCCTGAGCTTATAATTGCAGCTCTACTATTTGGTTTATATTTTCTTATGCTGTCATACTGAATGTTGATTGTCACACGTAATGTTGATTTTTTATGTTTATGTTTTGTTTCTTCCTTATCTTTCCTTATTATCGTCCACAGGCTTTGTACTCATACCAGGCAATTGTTTTATATCCCTTTGTCCTGATGATGATCCCAACACACTAGGAGCTAGGGATCGAAACATAACGTCGACTTTCTAGAACAGTTCCACATGGTATCCATTTGGTAAATGTATTATGGTTGCTGTTGGCTAGCGCTTACTTATGTTGATTACTGTATTGTAAGCCCCCTTGATCGCTCCAAAGCCTTTTTGCCTGTTATTATTATTTTGTACTGTCTTCTATTTTTCTATTTTTGGATTTTTTCCCCTTCCTGTTGAAAACTTGGTACAGGCTTGTGCCCTTGTTTCATCAGTTTTCACTACTCTATCTTATTATGCAAAAAAATCAAGATTAAATGCTCCTCTGTCCGGCTGGACACAGGAGGAACCCACATAGGTCTCATTGAAGTCTATGGTGAATTAGCTTACCTAACCAAGTTTACGCTAGGGACTATTGTTAACCAAAAGCTAAGAGTGATGGCAGAAGGGAAAACCTGACATTTTAGGAAGGCTGGTTCTTAGCCAAACATCCTAAGTGTCACCTAAACAACTGGAACACAATCAACCACACACCAGCGGACTCTGCAGCATCAACCCAGGGAGTCGACGTTATGAGAGAGGGCGCTTTGGTCTAGGGAGAATCAGCATAAGCTACAAAGGGGAAGGGAGGATAGGTGACCTCCAAATCCAAGCATATACGCTACTTATCCTAATAATGGAGGGAACACCATGGTGCCATGTCATATGATTCGGGTCATAACACGAAGACGTGACAAAGGAGGGGATACGAGACCATATTCAAGGTAAAAGAGGCCACACTTAGCCCACCTGTAAGTGACACTAGCTCAGGGGGGTGACATGCTCTCTGGGGAAGTGTGCAGTTCTGAACTTGCACATCAGGGGAGTGTCCGATGCGGAATGTATGGTCTGGTTTTGCCCCTTCTTGGTTGTTGTTATTACATGTTTTCTTTAGTCACCAACTTATTGAAAGATGTTGAAACAGCAGTCCGCTGGCGGCCCTAGCGCTGAGACCACTAGGTTTGACGCCAATCTCGAGGGCTGTGCTGACCCCTAGACTCAATTCTGACTTAACACACACCCATACACTGAAAATCCAATCCTGGCACGTCAATGGCCTGGTAAACCAGATCAAGAGTGGGACGGTCCTGCAGTATCTCAAACAGCAGGCTCTAAACATAGTAATGATCCAGGAAACCCATTTGAAGGGGAACCACTGCAAAAGACTAGATAGATATGGCTCCTTGATATTGGTAGAGATACAGAGCAAGATATGGGGCACAAATAGATTCTCAACCATAGCCCTGTGGTATCTAAAAAACAAAGACATTTTGAACAATGCAAGAGTACTGCAGAACTCTACTTTAAAGAGAACTTGGGTACGGGTAGACTTGGGAGTCACTCTATGGGAACCATACAAAACAGTATTAAGAGGACAGGCAATAGCACTAATTGTAGGGGAGAAACATAATAAAACGGACCTAGCTAGACAGGCTGGATGTGGAACTTTTGCATCTAGAACAACTCCAGACAAAGCAGGATGGGGATGAAGCACAACACAGTCTTGAACTGAAACAGAGAGAAGATAAAGATATGGAGGAGAATAATGCTAGAACTATACATTTAGCCCTACAGCACAAACTATATGAGGTGTGAAACAAATCTGGGGAGTTACTAGCCTGGTGGAGCATAAAAACTGAACCTGGAACAGGGCCCTGAAATTAAAATGAACAGCACGTGTGTGGGCGAGGGGTGATCTGGGGATAGCAGAGATATTTGTGAAACACTATGGCACAACCTACGCCTCCTCCACATCCTAATCCATGGCAAAATGAGGGACTTTCTTAGAGACAAACAACTTCCAAGCCTCTCAATCGAACATAAACAGTTCCTAGAAACAGAGACTGGGGCTGCAGAAAATCAAGCCTTGCAAGTGGATAAAACCATTGGAACTAATGACATACCCGTCGAACTATACAAGAGTATGGCCACCCAGGTATCGCGACACATGTTCAACATGCTGTTCGAAGCAGAGAAAGTGGGCACACTCCCACGAGAACAGAGACTGGCCACCATTGTGGTCATCCCAAAAGAGCGCAAATACACATCATACAGGCCACACTCACTCCTCAATAGGCCAAGGTACTGGAGACAAGGCTTAAACTTTTTTTATTAATGCTGATCCATCCAGACCAGTCAGGCTTTATGCCCAGTAAAGGAACTAAACTTAATCTATACTGTCTCCACAGAGTCCTGGGGCTGACAGGCACTGTGGCAGACCCAACATTGATTTTGTATCTAGATGCCACAATGGCATTCAATACGCTTGAGAGGACATATATGTTCAGGGTCGTGAAGTAGATGGACTTGGCCCTTGATACAGAAGGCGGGCAACACTTCTCTACCGATAGCCATTAGCTAGGGTAAAGAACAATGGTACACTCTTTAGGGCATTTGAACTTTCGAGGGGCACCAGACAGAAATGCTAGCTCTACCCCATGCTGTATGCTTTGGCATTGGCGCCCCTGGCTGCCTGGGTCAGGTATGACCCTTTAATCCGAGGCCTGCAATGAACGGGCAATAGGGAGAAGTGGATTTCACGGTAAAACTGTACCTGACTGAACAGGCTCAAACGATCCAGAGGATACTGCAAATATTCAACACTATCAGCCAATAATCTGGTTACAGCCTAAACTGGGGTAAGTCCCTAATACTCCTAAAACGGTGTGCATGGTGCAGTACAGCCTGATTATATGCCAGCGCTAAGGAGAGAACAGGAAAGTGCCATATACTAAAATATGTCACTTTCCTGCTCTCTCCTTAGTGCTGGCACACAAGATAGATACGGCCCTTTCCTGCTCTCTCCTTGGCGCTGGCACACAAGATAGATATGGCACATTCCTGCTCTCTCCTTAGCGCTGGCACACAAGATAGATATGGCACTTTCCTGCTCTCTCCTAGGAGCTGGCACACAAGATAGATATGTCACTTTCCTACTCTCTCCTTGGCGCTGGCACACAAGATAGATATGGCACTTCCCCTCTTTCTCCTTGGCGCTGTCACCAAAGATAGATATGGCACTTTCCTGCTCTCTCCTAGGAGCTGGCACACAAGATAGATATGGCCCTTTCCTGCTCTTTCCTTGGCATTAGCACACAAGATAGATATGGCCCTTTCCTGCTCTCTCCTTGGCATTGGCATACAAGATAGATATGGCTCTTTCCTGCTCCCTCCTTGGCATTGGCACACAAGATAGATATAGCACTTTCCTGCTCTCTCCTTGGCGCTGGCCCACAAGATAGATACAACACTTTCCTGCTCTCTCCTTAGCATTGGCACACAAGATAGGTATGGCCCTTTCCTGCTCCCTCCTTGGCATTGGCATACAAGATAGATATGGCTCTTTCCTGCTCCCTCCTTGGCATTGGCACACAAGATAGATATAGCACTTTCCTGCTTTCTCATTGGCGCTGGCATGCAAGATAGATATGGCCCTTTCCTGCTCTCTCATTGGTGCTGGCACACAAGATAGATACAGCCCTTTCCTGCTCTCTCCTTGGCCCCGGCACAAAAGATAGATATGACACTCTCTTGTTCTCTCCTTGGCACTGGCACCAAAGATAGGCATGGCACTTTCCTGCTCTCTCTCCTTGGTGCTGGCACAAAAGATAGATATGGCTATTTCCTGCTCCCTCATTGGCATTGGCACACAAGATAGATATAGCCCGTTCCTGCTTTCTCCTTGGCGCTGGCATGCAAGATAGATATGGCCCTTTCCTGCTCTCTCATTGGCTCTGGCACACAAGATAGATACGGCCCCTTCCTGCTCTCTCTTTGACACTGGCACGCAAGATAGATACAGCCCTTTTATTGCTCTCTCCTTGGCGCTGGCACACAAGATAGGCATGGCCCATTCCTGCTCTTTCCTTGGCATTGGCACACAAGATAGATATGGCCCTTTCCTGTTCTCTCCTTGGCGCTGGCACACAAGATAGGTGTGGCCCTTTCCTGCTCTCTCTCCTTGGCGCTGGCATACAAGATAGATACAACCCTTTCCTGCTCTCTCCTTGGCATTGGCACACAAGATAGATATGGCCCTTTCCTGCTCTCTCCTTGGCGCTGGCACACAAGAAAGATTTGGCACTTTCCTCCTCTTTCCTTGGCGCTGGCACACAAGATAGATATGGCACTTTCCTGCTCTCTCCCTCTCATGCAACGCAGCACAGCCACTTTGGTGGCTCCACTTCTTTGCAAGGCATCTTTGTAAATCTGCCCACAGGTGTTGATGGCTTACATTTGGAACTGTATTTGGTGTTGTCAGATTATCCCAACCTAGGTGCACAAGTCGATTTTGAAAAGTTCCTCTCATGGTGAATGCCCTCAGGAAACACTGCGCACGGCAAGTTTGACGACTTCTACATTTTAGTGCCAAATATATCAGGGAAATACTATTATAAGGCCATACTGCAGTATCACATATTGCATAATTTCCATTATACTTACAGAGTTGTAGAAATATTGGAAAGACTATCACTATCAAATAGATAGTCCTTCGGTTATGCAAATGGCCCATAGACGTAATACGAAAGCGACCTTCTGCAGTTAAAAAGATTGGCCTGCTATTATGTTTAGTGCAATATTGGAAGCTAGGCCAGTGCATGAGAGCATTAGTTTTCACAACAGCAGGGTATCTTATACAATGCAAAAAAATTAAGTTATGTTATAAATACAGCACTGTATACACAATAGAAGGGTTGGTTGTCACCTGCAATTATTAAGATTGGCCTTCCATTATGTTTTGGGCTCCCGGTTTTATGGTATTTTTTTTTTTATATTTCTGTCCATATTCTCCATATTTATTTTTGGGCCATCTTATTGGTATTTATCAATATTTATTTTATGTTTAGAGAATACATTTATTTCCACATTTATTTAACTGATCAACATGCACTCATACTTTGGTGCCTGTCACGCTTTACAACTTAAGCAGGCAAATATAACAAAACAAAACTACAACAGGTAAATATTAACATTATATACAAATATATGTTAACTTATGTCTGTATTTAAGGGAATCTCATCTGTTTTTAAATGCCCCTGGGGTCTATCTGCGTAGCAGTTGGTGTGGAATTCGTGAAGGACAACAAGGAGAGTCACTCACTTTTAAAAATAAATACAGAAAGTAAATGGATTGTTTTCTGCCTCTATGTATCTGTACAAATCAGTAAAAATGGAAAAATTGAAGCCTTAATTATGTTTAATAGAAGGCAAGCTCCATGCCTCTGGCTAGGCAGATGCATGGCACCTCTGGCATTCACTCCAGCAGGAGAGGGAGTGTGCTCAGCCCTAAAGGGCCAATGCTCCCTGCAAAGTACACAACTAATAATCATTAATAACTACAAATGTAGGGCCCTGACTTTCTGTCGGGGCAGCGCTGGTAGTTGGAATAGATTAATTTTCTATTCCAACTCCAGTGGGTGCAACAGTAGGGAAGGTGTTGGAGTTAAATCCAACACCTTCTACCCACTGCTGCACACCTTTTTGGTTGCAACGGCATGCGATGTAATGGAATGTGTTGTAACAGTTGCGTAGTAAAGGCTGTTTCCCGAATATTAATAGGTGATACCAAAATTGTAGTGACTATTCCCGAATATTCGTAGGTGAATTTCCAAGCTAAAGTCTCCCAGACCTGGAACTGGTATACATATTGGCTCCGAGATGCGAGTATATACTAAGGGTGGGCGTAGTTCGCGAAGTAGCACTTCGCGAAGCTACGCAAAGTGAAGTTCGCACTACGCGAGCTACGCGTAGCACTTCGCGAACTGCGAAGTAACATGTTCGCACTGTGCAAGATGTTGTTTTCAATGATTGCACAGTGCGGACAAGCAACCGGCACTGTGCAATCATTGAAAATGGCATCTTGCACAGTGCGAGCTGTAGTTTTCTGCTGCTCGAGTAGATTTTTCCTCGAGCTGCAGCTTTCTCAACGCGAACTGGTAGTTTCTCATCGCGAGCGGTCGCGAGCATACGCGACCCCTCGCAATGAGAAACCTGACCTTCTCGCGTTGTGAATCTCGCCGGGAGGTTTATTTTCCATGCTCGCGATCGCGAACAAGGAAAAAGTCTCGCCAGGATGTCATTTTGCTTGCTCGCGGTCGCCAACTTGACGTTGAGGACCGCGAGCAAGCAAAAAATGACCGCAGCACTACGCAACACTACGCTACGCGTGTTCGCACTGTGCTACGTGCAGTTCGCGTAGTGCGAAGTAGCGTGAACTTCGCAAACTACGCGAGCGTAGCGTAGTGCTTCGCCCAGGCCTAGTATATACAAAGTTATGAGTACTGGTCACAGTACCAGCGGCAAATAATGGAGCTTTAAAATTCAGCTGCTATTTCCCGAGGCTTTCCTCACCGTTGGGAAAAGGTGTGCACCAAACAGTCTGAAATGTGTATTTGGCCCCCACATCATGACAGATCTTTGTCCAGAATCCGACTGGTGGATGGGTTTCGGGCCCACATGCAGGCAGAGCAAAACAGTTATGAAAAAAAAAATTCTGGGAGGCAGCAAATGGCAGGCCCTTGGCATGAAGTGTAAGGGGAAGGCGGCACTGTAGTATGGGTGTATTGTAATGTGTTTGACATTTATAGTAGATGTTCCTTTAAATGTTAGTTATGTATATGTTGGAATGGACTTGTGTCATGTTGGAGGGGAATTCTGGAATGTGGGGTTTTGTGACTCATTGGCTGTCCTGCTGCTGTGGCACGCGGTCGTGGGTCCTATCCTGGAATAAAACATGACTTTGGAAAAAGACTTAAACTTCTGGATATTCTCTGTATTTGAACCACACTAGAGACACTGTGCCCTTCACTCACTTCATGAGACGTCCATTTTGAGTCACCGTCAGAAAGGGCCTCTCGTGTACTACTATTCCATTTGCAACAACTGGTCGCAAATAGTGCACCGAATATCTACGAACAGAATATCATTTGGTGAAGCAGCCTAAACCCAAATAGGTCAGTTCACAATATATCAAATGGCAGGAGATCGCAGATTGACCTACCTCATTAATATTGGTTGGGAAGGTTACGATTTGAGACCTCCTGCGTGAGGCCACAATCAAGGGGATGGCGGCCTGCAAGTGTAAGCAGACTGCCATGCCTTTATTTGTAATTGTATTTGTAAATTGTGGACCTCATTTATGGGATTTTTGCCATAGGGCAGTACAGCAGGCCTTGCTGCGGCACAGCCCTATGACAAAACAAAAGGGCAGGAATGCGCCGCATCTATTTGATATGGCACATTCCTGTCTTTTTCCCCTCGCCGGCACACATTGGGCTGCCATGCGCCAACGCAGGCACCTTTGCACCATGGTGCAAGGGTGCCTGTGTTGCGTGGATGATTATTTTTGTGCAGGAAGAGAAACCTTCCTGCACAAAAACAATCACAAGAGACTTGTTCCTCTTTCTATGTGTGCTGCAATGTGCTGCATAATGCAGCACACATAGAAAGAGGAAAAAGTAGGAGAAATAAAGATATTTCTCCTCGTTGTGCCTCCCTTACGCCGCCCCTTGGGAGGTGCAGGCTATTGGCGCTGCCTCAGACTCACGATTTCTCATAAATCTGGGGCAGTGTCAAAAAGCCATGGATGTTGCTGGGAACGCCCGCAGCAACACTCATGGAACGCCCCTTTCTCACAGTTTTCTGCGTGAAAGAGGCACATATTAATAAGGCCATGAAAAGCCACGTAACATGGCTTTATGTGGCCTTATAAATATGCCAGTGGCACATTGCGCCACCGGAACGTCAAAAAGGTGATGTTCCGGTGGTGCAAAAGTGTGGGTAGAGCCTGTATTTATATAGTGCTTACTTGAAGCACTTTGCGGCGAGTAGCGTGCTACTCCGGAACCAAAGATTAAAGGTTAGTAGATTAGCAATTTCTTTTTCTTTTCTTTGTGCATTAGTTGTGTTAGGTTTGTGCTCTTGATTGTTTCTGTGTTTAGTAGTTTAGAGTACAGATAGAAGGATGGGAAAGGGTTTGAAAGGGGGAGTAGTAAGATGTTTTTGTAGATAGTGATTGTGTGTGCCTGTTAGTTGTGTGGTTTGGCTAAAAAGGGAGGGGAAAGTTTGAGAAGGATGTTTAAGGGTTTATAGTAGTCAGAGGAAATCTTTTTCAAGGCAGATTGTTTTCCTTAAAGGAAACAGGACAGCGTTGAAAAGAAAAACAGAACAAATCTTTTCGTAAAAAGTTTCACTGACAGTTGGCAGTGATCCCCAGGGCCGTTTCTACCATTAGGCAAGACTAGGCGGCCGCCTAGGGCGGCAAAAGGGGGAGGGCGGCAAAAAACATAAGTTTGGGAATCCCCTTTATTCATGGAATCAAGGGCCTTCAACCTCAAAAGAGCATTGGTTAGCGTCTTATACAATTCATTCGACTTGACGTGAGGTCACGTTCGGCGCCACAGGCGGGGCCATGTGTGCGCCGCTAATAGCCTGCTGCAATTTGCAAAATTCCCGCCGGTGGCTGAATCACTCGCTGACGACTACAGCCGGGCCTGACGTCACCTGGCCCCTCCTTGGCTGTTTTCTGCTCCATGTGGGGCACAGAGTCTGTTTTGAATATTTGTAACTCCCCAGCAGGGAAGTGTCTGGCGTAGGCACCCTGTCCCCTTCCCGTGACTGCCACATCACGACGGGTCTCTGCCCACCAAGTGAGTTCTGTGAGTCCCAGGCCACGGATAAGGGCCCATGCAAGCCCACCAGTATATGCAAGCCAGACGATGGGGGGCGGACACTCCCAGCAGCCGGATGTGCGAGGTACCTCCATGCATGTATTCACTGCGGGGGGCAGGAGTGTCTCTGCGCTGGGCTCGACCACGTGCACTCCGCAGGAGACATTTTGTCTGGCAGGAGAACTTCGCTGATTGTTGTTCCTGCTCGGGAGCTGGAGGCAGGTGGCAGCATGGTCAGGTAGGCTTTACCCAGGGCGGAGCAGAGGTGGCACTTCAGAGCAGCCTCATAGGTAGGCATAGTTATGGGGACACGGAAAAGGAATACATTGCTAGATGTAACACTCACAGGTGAAGAGAGGCTGCAGTTGGGAGGTTTGGTAGAATACCACCGACATGCTGGCACGGGCCACGGCTCACTTGTTTTCCTTCTTGTTTCACTCCAGGCGCTACAGAGGGGTTGGTAGTGCTGGCTGCGGCTGTAGCCCATATAGCAATGCCCCCAGTGCCAACTTTGGTTTCACTATTGGTAGATGAGCATTTCTGGAATAGCAGCACTGCAGAGCCGGCGGACATCGCCCGGTGAAGAGTGATGGGAGGACGCGGCTGCTTCTGGGTGGTAGTGCCAGCTTTGCAGCTCCATGGGTATTCCATAAAAGGCTTCAATTCCTGAATTTGAGGCATTGCTTAATGTTCCTGTATTGTTTTTGGCTAAGCTGAGCTGGGCAGTAAGCGCTTTATTTAGGTGATTTATGAAGCACTGAGTTCCTGCTTTCAGGCGCTGTCTGAACACCTCGTGCAACTAACTGTAAAATGCATACAGTTGGAAATGGATATCTGAATATAATTGACGCACCTGTTTGCTATTTGTTTTTAAATGATATTAAACCCTGCCATCAGTATTTATCAACCTGGGCATTTACGTAGTGCGGTCAAGAAAATGAATTGCCTCTCGGCGCTTCAATACCCGGTGTGTTCCTGTTATTCAAGCCAATCGCGCTCCTTTTGGGGTACGCTAATAAGAGAAGTGATGGACTGTCCTGTCCAAATTCTAATTTGTGATCTATATACGACACAAGGGCTCCTGAGCCCGACCGACTCCGAGTTTTTATTCTGTCCCAGTTTCAGTGCTTAATATGAACCGGTGGTTTCCGGTGCGGGCACTGACATTTAATTGTCAACACCGGCATTTATTGCAGGCAATCATATAGTGGCACTGGTAGTGTGCTTTAGCGATAAGCACAACAACAGTTGTTTACTAATAAAAGACTGATATCTTTCGCCCGTGCTATTCTTATAGCTTTGGGGGCCTGGAATAGCCCGGATTGTCACACTTATAGTATTACTTAGTGGTTGTGTTGGTACTACCATTTGGAGTGCTTGCAGGGGCAATGGGTGGTGCAAGTTGCAGTGGGCTCCTGTCGAGGGGTCCTGGATTTTAAGGGGCATATTTATGTTCCCTGGCGCATCCCTGCAAATCAGCATGGATGCGCCAGGGAAGATGCGTCACGCAAGTTTTCCCTTGCGCCACAATAGATGCGTCGCATTTACAATGCAGCGCATCGTGGCGCAAGGATAAACAGTTGCGTGACGCATCTGATGGCGGAAGGGCGGCGCATTGCTGGAGTTGCGTCGCAAGCGCGACGCAGATCCAGCAAAGCTCAGGGGTGCCCTATCGGTACAATGCTGCGTCAATCCTTACGCCGCTTCAAGCAGGGATTTGACGCAGCATGGCCGGAAAAGTGACTGAGTGAAATCTTGTAGATTTCACTCAGCCACTTTTCAGAGGCGTTCCTGCGCCGGAACGCCCCCCCCTGTGAAGGTATGCCCACAAGTGGCGCAAGCTTTACAACGTGACGCATCTCCCTAGATGCGTCACGTTGTAAATCTGCCGCAGCATGGCGCTGGCTTTGCGCTGCCGCTGCGTCACAAAAGTGACGCAACGGCGGCGCAAAAGTGACGCACAGGGCTTATAAATCTGCCCCTAAATGTTTAGAAATTAAGCACTGTGCTGTCTGGGTCGTTCACATTGTGTCCCTACCTCACTGTCTTCTAATCCGCTGCTCTCTTCCTCAATCTCTGAGGGTTTATGCCAAAATACAATTCTTCACAATTTGCCCTTGACGTGGGCATTGTTTTATGTAAACTGCTCGAGCCGGCACATCCCGTGGGCTTTGAGGGGATGGGGCGGTGTCATGAAGCCCTTCTTTTGCATTCCCTAGGCACAGGTGCTGCAGACAAAATGAAACCAAGACACGGGTATCGTGGGACTCCCCAGGCCATTTGAACCGAGCAAATGCTCGTTAAATTAACAAATTAATGGCGCAGGTTCTCAGCGACAAGAGAGGAGCCCTGGCGGAAGGCTGGAGGTTGTACAGATAGAGCGGCCCAAAGTAACAATTGATTGGGTATATGACTAAAACTCCCTGGTGCTTGAGGCTTCAGAGACCTGAAAAGAGTGAGTACATTGTCTCATCAGAGGCCCCACCTCTTGCACTATGTAGTCACACCCGGTTTGGGCTGCGAGTGGGTGGAATTGTGGGTCCAGCGCAGGCTATGCAGATACATCATGCAGTGTAGTTTGTCTCGTGGAACACCCCTGCGCCCCCCGCCCTTCTACCAGACGGTACTTCCCTTCACGTGTCCTCTGGTGCCCCTCACTGATGTTGCAGCCTTGACTCCAAGCGAACACAAATCCTGGTGTCTGCAGTGAGTGCACACCCACATTCCTCCAGTCTCGCAGTGTGCCCGACCACATTCCAAAGGTCCCATTAGTTTCCAATTCGCGTGATAGAGCTACACGGATGCTGCAGACAGTACACATTAGTCATATGATGTGTACCCGTATTAGTGTGCAAGACTTCGCAGCGAACTGCTAATGTGAGGCGTATGGGACCTCTACTAGACCATGAGACCGACGCAGCGCCTGTTTACATTTCACACGTTTTACTCTATATTGCATTCCTGAAGACTGTGATGTTTCTGTAGATTTTATGAACGCACTGACATGGCGTGCTTATGGGCCATTTCAGAGAGATGTTGGAAGAGAAAGAATGAAAGTGTATAGAGAGTGAGAACCTGCAGAGGACAGTTAGCCTGGATGAGAGGGGGGAGAGAGTGATGGTAGTAAGGGAGGGGGGCGGCATTTTTCAATTCTTGCCTAGGGCGGCAAAACACCTAGAAACGGCCCTGGTGATCCCATGGACCACGGCCTAATTCTCCTGAAACTTTTTTCAAAATTCACTAAGGGGTAGGGGTCCAATAGGCCTTTCCACTGTGTGAATCAGTTACCATCTTGAGGGTCAGTCCCTCTTCAGTGTTTGTGACCTGATTATAGCCCCAAAACACTGACAATCGGGGTCAGACTCGCTGGTAGGAAGCGGTGCCATTCGTGCTTGTGGCCCAAAATCCTTCTAAATTAACACCAGCCATGCAGTTATCAAACTTTACCACAAATAAAAGTAAGCCCCCACAGCAGGGCGAGCAGTTACAGAAAACACATGGAACACTTCCCAGTGGGCTTGAAATTCGAACACGCTGGCCAGAAAGATAACACATCAGACAGGCTGCACAACATGTAGACAGGATTGTACAACTTGCCATGCACCGCAGGCATTTTTGACCTCATACCATAAGAATAAACTTCTTATGCAATATTTTGCAATAACTTCCGAACAGGCACGATGCAATTGAAGCGGCTGAGCAGCCAATTCATTGTACTTTTCTACCCTCTACTGGTTGAAAAGTGCATTTTCTCCCTTGAGCGCACACGAACTGATTTTCGACGTTGCAAATGCATCTTGTTGTAAAAGTGATAATACTCAGACATCCAACTCTCCCGCCCTTCTACAATGGAATATGGGGAGACTTAGGGTAATTAGGGAAGAGGATGTGGCGTAACTACCAGAGCTGCCGATTTTGGAGCTAGGGAACCGGGTTCGATTCTCGGCGTCAGCTCATCATCTTGTGATTCTGGGCAAATCACTTAGGGACATATTAACAAGGGCTTTATCTCAGCTTTTTTGGCTTTAAAATCCAAAAAAGCGGGGATAAAACTATCGCCCTATTTACAAGAGGGTGCTAACATGCATAATTGCATGTTAGCACCCTTTTTCCCGACGCCTCCCTTTGCATCTCTAATGAGATGCAAAGTGGGCGTCACTGGGCAGTACAGCCTTGCAAATATCGCTGATGTGCACATTGCGATATTTACAAGGCTGCCCCAGCAGTTTAGCAGACGTTAGTTTTTGGAGAAAACCGCTGTTTTCTCCAAAAACGAACGTCTGCTAAAATCCTGATTTATCCTAACATAGGGGGTGGATTATGCTGCTACGACCACAGGGTCGTATCAGCAAGGTTATCGCCCTTTTGCAGGGAACATCGCTGGAAAACCAGCGATGTTCCCTGCAAAACGGCGATTTCCCCCGCTATCTCTGGAATCTTTATCGCCCTGGAGCAACGCGTTGTTGATAAAGCGCTACCAGGGCAATAAATTCCAGAGAAAGATGGCGATTTATAACAAAGCGCTAAGCGCGCTTTGAGTTATTCATCGCTGTTCCTTGCTGATATGCCCCTTAATCTCCCTGTGCCTACCAAAAATGAATGTGTCCTTGTGTGATGTAACTGTTGCTCATGTAAAGCGCTCCAATACCTTCAGTCGAGTTCGCACTATATAAATCTGCAAAAAAAATTAAATAAATGAATGCTGAATTTGTTGATAGATTTCATTTTTAGAAGAGCCTTGACACTTTGAGTCCACTCATGTTGTTGTGTGCATTTTCTAGGTTAATTATAATGATGATGTTGATGATTATCAGTATTCGTATTAGTATTATTAAATGTTATATTATTATCAATATTATTTGATTTTATAAAGCGCACAACTATCCAAAAAGGGTATCCTTGGTCCACAATGCAACAGCCCGGCTAGTGTCCAGAAGACCAGGTACAGGGTCAGAAGATTCATATTTTCAAGGCCTTATTAAAGGTAAAATGGCTGATGATAAATCACAGCTGGCACAGAAAAGAACTCCATGGTGTATCTGTGATATGCAAAGAGCAGCCGCCAGCAAGCAATGTATACATTTGGGCATGAGCGAAAGACCAGAAGTGGCATATCTCAATGACGGGGAATGATGATAGACCAAAAGAAGCCTGTGACGAAAACTACGACTTTAATCATGGATGATTGTGGCGAAATAGAGTATATTTTTCTTTGCACAGATTTCAATTTGTGGCTATAATTCCATGCAGCTCTATTTTGTACAGTAGCTCATTATAATTTTAGAAGGCACACCACGCTGACTTAGGACACTTCCAGGCAATGTAATTACTATGTGTCAACATGTTTGTTAGACTTGGCATCTTTTGGCGTTTACCCTGAGTTTTTGCTTTCTGACCTACCGGTTTTGACTCTGTTTTTGCTGGCGTAGTATTTCTGTACACTTTTCTCACTGCTGATCAGTGGTAAAGTGCAAGTGCTCCTGTGGTAAATTTTGTTATAGATTGGTGTTTCCATGATTGGATATTTGATTTACTGGTTAGTGCCTAGTAAAGTGCACTGAGTGTGCCAGGGCCTGTGAATCAAATGCTACTAGTGGGCTTGCAGCACTGATTGTACCACCCACTTGAGTAGCCCTGAAAAGGTAACTCAGACCCGCCATTGCGGAGTATGCGCGCAGTTTGTAACTGCCATGCCGACTTGGCCAGTGCACACACTTGCCAGTCCCTCACCTTCCCTTTTTCTTACATGTCAGCCCCCCTAAGGTAGGCCCAAGTTACCCCTGTGGGCCGGGTGCAGTGTATGTGAAAGGTAGGACAAGCCCTGGTGTGTGTAGCATGTCCTGATAGCGAATTACGGCCGATTTCATTTTTCACTATGTTCCCCATAGGACAGACTGGGGAGTTTGTTTATAACATCTTATAAACTTAAGGCCTGGGGAATTAGGTAGGAAAATAAAGTTTAATATGCCTGAACTCAGAATCTAAAGATGCATCTTTTAGTGAAGGTGATTTTTACATTCTATGTTTGAAAATACCATTTTTAGAAAGTAGGTATTTTCTTGCTCAGTCATCCCATGTGCCTCTGCTGGAATGTGGATTGCCTGACTGGGTTTTGGATGACAGAAGGCTGGGCAGCAGGAGTGGCTGCAGATAGTCTAGGTGGGTCAGGAAAGGGCTGAATAGACCAGGGCTGCAATTGGTGAAGGGGGAGGAGATATCCTTGCACCTCAAAGGGCCTGATCTGTCTCTGACCATGCCGTCTCCAGGAAGTCACACCAGATAAGGCAGAACTGGTTCTGGCTGGGCACAGACACACTCTGCCTAAGAGATCAAAGGATTTGGGGATATATATATTGGGGCCCAGATCCCTGAACTTTAGAACTCATTTGGACCAAGAAGACTGCCAAGAAGAAGAGCTGGAGAAGCTGTGAGGAGGAACTACCACTTTGCTGTGTGCTTTGCTGTGTTGGCCTGCAGTGGCTGCTTCTGTCTTGGGCAGTGAAAGGACTGAACTGGACTTTCTGCAATCTACTTTTGTGAGTTTCTCAAAGGGCTTGAGGTAGAGCTTGTCCCTTGTTCAAAAAGTCTCAGGAACAACAAAGACTTCAAGCTCTTCTGCCCTCAGCACTGGGGACTGTGTGTTTTGTGCTGCAACAGAAGAAAAAGCAACTCGATGACATCTATGATGCCGCTGCTGAGTTCGTGTCCTGAAGGCTCCGCAGAGGGCACCGCCACAACGCCGCACTGCAACCCTGGTCTCACCAATGACGCCTGCTGACTCCGCCACCGAGCCGCTGCTCGCACCGCGACCTGTGAGCCCCGCACTCCGCACTGCCTTGTTTCACGACGACGCCTTGGTATCCCCAACTATGACGCTCCACGTCGAAATCGACGCCACTGCTTGCACCGTGGTTTGAGGGCACTGCTCTCATCCCACACCGCAGCCTTGGCCTACCGACTCCCGCGCCATTGACTCCAGTTCATCAGCCGACGACAGCTGCTTGCACCTCGACCTGCCAGCACCGCGACGAGCACCGCATTCACTTTGCACCGTGACCCTGGTCTCACCAACGACGCCACCTGACGCCGCCACCGAGCCGCTGCTCACACCGAGAGGCCGCAGACACCCTGCATTTATAAAAGGTACTGTTTGCGGGTCTTCCCGACACCGTAGCTGGCCCGGGACGCCACGGTCAGCCAGAACTGTTTGGATTTGTTTGCTCACGACGCCATGATAGCCCCGGACGGAGCTATCGACATCAAGGAACTGTTTCTCAAGCATATTTTGATAACTGAAGATTTTTAAGTACTGTATTGTGGATTTTTATCGTTTTTGGTCTTGTTTTAAGTATATAAAAATATTGGATATTTTTCTAAACTGGGGTGGTGTCCTTTTGTAGTGCTTACACTGTATTACTGTTGGTTATGTGCAAATGCTTTAGACACTGCCTCTAAGATAAGCCTGACTGCTCTTGGCAAGCTACCAAGGGGATTAGCAGGGGTTATTTTAGGAGTGCAACTCCCTTCTCCTGACTAGAGTTGTGGTTTCTGCCTGGCTTTGGCACATGCCCTAGCCTACCAAATATCCCATTTCTAACAATGTTTTAAACTCTTTTTTTAACAAAGATGCGTTAACTTTGATTACTAGTGTGTGCAATTAGAACTTCGAAGACTGAACCAAAGTAAAAAACATGTGTACATCTGAAATTTCTGGTCATCGTGCTGGGAAGTTTGCTCTAATGGGGCACACAATATTTGAACTCTGTAATAAACTCTGTAGGTGGAAAGATGGAGTAAAACATTTTAAGTAAAAGTGCATGCCCATTCCTTATTGATCTCACAGTGACAGCTGTAGCATATCATCTTAGCGGAGTCTTCATTGATTCAATATGTTTCAAAATATTCATGACGATCAGCATATGTTTTCATCTGGCACTTCCAAGAAGTGTCTGTGACACGAACCTTATCAGCTTTCAAGGATCGGCCTACTGTCCACTGTGGCAGTGTGGCAGTTTGGTTCAAATGACTCTCCCAAATAGCAAGGTGGCAGGACTCTTACCCGATGTGGAGTGAGGAGTTGAACGATAGGCATGGTGGGCTTAACACATGCCCTTTTTTTTTGTTGCATGCTTTTATTTATTTATTTATTATTCTATGAACAATTAAACAACAGACATATAGGCAGTACAGTCAGTTCTACTGAATAGTGTCAAGTTATTGCATTAGCCACTGGTATGACAACATCGTGTTACAATGGATCCCGCATGTGAACCAAGACTTGAAACATTATTGGGAAACAATTTACGAAGAGAAACATATAACACAAAGAAGTCATCACACACAGTGGAGGGGAGGGACAAAGGGAGGGAGTAGGGGAGGTGGTTGTGAAGTATCGCAGAGACAAGAGATGTATAAGGCAGTGTTGTCATATAGTATATCAGTGCAAAGGTGATGTGGTCCTGGGTGTGAGAAGGGAGCCCAGTCTAAGCTGGCATTGCGCAGCCGTGGAGGTGGATACACAGGAACAAAAACCTTAAGGCTGCTAGTGGCCTGTTATGTGCAAAGGATTAGTGAGGAGCCTGGGCTGGGGGGGTTGTCAATATATTCATGGCAGGTGGGGGGACGGCGCTGGAGAGTCAGGTTGCAAGGTAAGCAGGTAGGCACGAAGGGTATGTCAAATGTCTTTCAGATGTGCTGTGGGAGGTTGAAGAGTGGAATATATCTCACTTTGCATGTCACAAAATGTCATACTACAGAGCCACGCCCCTGTCGTAGGGCGGATTTGCTTATCCCAGTGTAATGCAATCTTCCTTTTGGCCTGTAGTAGGGCAATGGCTGTGGACCTTCAATAAAGCAAAAGACACACAGATGATGGACGGAATGCAGAGCAAATCAAACATTCTCCCCCAGTCAATAGATCTGGGTTAAATTCATCATTCTTTTGCTCACCATGCCAAGCTAGTTTAGACACAGCCATATGCAAATGAATCTTGACCCTGTGCCTCAAGGGAACAGTCCAAACCGAACTGCTAGCCAGGTCCTTCCTGGACCGAAAACAAGCATTCTGGGGGCGGTTTCGGGGCATCACCCCTCATCAGCCAGGCTAGCTTGAATCCAGTGGCACAGTGAGCCTGTGAGCCACGTCAGGGCATACCCGGCGCCCTAGTGCAATGGCAGACCGGGATGCTGGAGACATTACCCAGTAGGGCTAGCATGGGAGGATGGCTCGATGGCAATAGAGACCATAAGCGATAATGCGTGAAACACTGATGTCCAATATGAGGCAAATATAAGACAGGTCCAGGACTTGTGAGAAAAATATGCCCCAGAGGAATGGCATTTGGGGCACTGTGAGGATCTAGAGGTATTATACTTGGCAATCTCTAGGGGGGTGATGTAGGATCTATGTAGGAATTTAAGCTGGAGGAGCTTCTGGCGGTGGTTAGGGGACACAAGTTTGGTTTGCGCACAGCTGAATGGCCAGTCTTTGTCCGATATTGGGTGTTCCAGGCCTTCGTCCCATAGTGATGAGCCAACCCATCGCACACGTGTTTCAAGGCCATACATGAACGATAGAGCTTTCCAATCAGATGGGAGCAGTTCGGATCTGCTATTAAGAGTGTGAGCGGAGGGAAATCTGCGGGCAATAAAGGGTAGGAGGGCATACAGGATCATAATGTACCATGCAGTCTGATGATAATAAACCTGTCCATGTGTGATAGTTCTTTACCGTGAGTGGCTCCAGGGCACGCCCCAACATGGCCATCTAGAAAAAGGCCCCACAAAGTGTGATGGTGCAGTTTCTGCAGGGTGCGTTGCACCAGACTCTCGGATGTGAGTGGGAGCCAGGGGTTTCGGGATGGGGGAGTCTGGGGGAGTACAGAGTATCTGAGCCCAGTATTCTACTGATATTGCGCCAGGCCTAGCATGTCGAAGAGAGGGTCTGGATGTCAGTTGGCTCCAGACGAATGCCTTCACGGCAGCAGCGCATTGAGGAGCGTGGGGTCCCCTTGATCCTTCTCAGGTTTATTATATGGGAGCCGGGAATCCGGGTGAAACCAGTGGTAAGCGTACTGTGCCTGTGCCACTAGATAATACAAGCAGAAATCAGGGGCGGCGAACCCACCCCGTTCATAAGGGAGTGTCACATGGCCTGGTTTAACTTGATTTTCGTTGAATTACCCATTTGAGGGTACCCATGAATCGTTCTACAGCACCATTAGCTTGTGGCCACAGAAGTGTGCTCTTTTAAGGCTTGACATTTAGTCTGACCAGAAATTCCCTGATTTTTTTATATTGAACAGTGGACCATTCTCAAATTTGAGAATGGCAGGGATACCCCACGCTTGCTAAAATGTCATCTAGCCGATCAATGACCTTGCCATGGGTAGTTGACGATAACTCCTCTACTAAAGAAACACGTGAATACTCGTCAACCACCACCATGAGATGATGTCTTTTGTTTTTGACAGGTTCAAAGAAATCAACTGGAATTCTTTCTCACGCATGTACAAGAAGGTCAGACATTGTCAATGGGTGCCGTTTCACTTTAGGAGAAAGGCAGTTACAAAGATGACACTCTTTTAGTTCCCTCTCCACTCATACATCTAGGTTGGGGGAACCACGCTGGGTTTGTTAGGAGTCTTTTGGTGGCTTCAATGCCACAATGACCTTCATGGGCTAGTTCCTATGACTTGCTGTCTTAGGCTCTCAGGTATGACGATTTGTGAACCTCTCAATACAACACCCTCCTTGGTAATGGACAGTTCATCCTGTACATGAATTTTTTTAATTCAATTTTGTCGGTAAAAGGTCGCACATGCTTCTTCCATGATTAAGTTGAAATTGAAATTATATCTTTGAGGATAAACATGTTCTTATCAGCATTAGTAGTAGCAATGATCTGTTCAATGGATAGGGCTGCTGGCGTGCTGGACCTCACAATGAGGTTTACTGTTCTCCTCAGCTGTTTTGAAAGTCGAACTGTGCAGCTGTAATAGTACTCATGAAAAGTAACCAGCAGGATTCTGACCTTTACCCGGCTTGTGTACAATTGCATTGTCATACTCTTAAACTTGCAATCCCCACCTCTCAATGTGAGGGGGCATTTTGGCTTTCGGGTTTCCAAAAATAGTGAGCAGCACTTGGTGATCTGTAATAATAGTGAAACATTTTGCGCATAGAAACACATAAACATGTTTGCAGGCACACACTACAGCCAGACTCTCCTTCTTCGACTGAGAATAGGCATGTTTAGACAAGCTTTGACTGGCATAGGCCACAATATATCTCTGAGCATTCGTATGACCATTATTTTGAGCAAGTCCCACCGGGCTCGCATCAACTGTGATCTCAGTATGTAGCTTGGGGTCAAAATAAGCCATCTCAGTTGCATTTTCAGTCACGTTTCATTCTTTTGAAGCTTTGATCACATTCAGCAGAGCACTGGAACGGGACACCTCATTTTGTCAAGTTTCTCAATGGGGCACTCACAGTAAAAAAGTCACGATTGTACCTTGAGCAATAACTAGCCATGCCTAAGAAGGATCGCAGCATGGTGACATCTTGCGCGGTGGCAGGTAGCTGACAGTGCTCCCATTTTATCTAGATCAGAAGTCATTCCCCCATCAGAGAATATGTGCCCCAATAATTTGACTTTTGTCTTGTGAAACTCGCACTTTGCTGCATTTAGAGTGAGACCTGCATCAGCAAGCAACAGGAACACTTGCATAAGAGCCTTGTCATGCTCCGTTTCCACTGTTTCAAATACCAGTATGTCATCACTGCAATTAAAAGCATGTGTGACAGGTTGAAATATTCGAGGTAAGACATCCTGAAATTGTTCTGCAGCTGACGACACTCCAAAACTTAACCTTTTGCATGTCAACATGCCAACATGAGTTGAAAAGTAGTGATGTGCCTGTAGTTTTCTTCCAACTCGAGTTGATGGTATCCCTTGTTCAGGTCAAGACGGGAAAAGACTTTGATACCGTTCAGTTGCATGATCATATACGCTGTGTGTGGGCCAGAATGTCTTTCTCTCTAAATTACTTTGCTGGCTTGGCGCATATGAACACAGATGTGCACTGCACCTCCACTGTCTTTTTTTGGCACTACCACTATGGGCAAAACCCATGGTGCAGGACCGATGGAGCGCTCAATGAGATCATGCTTCAACAGCATTTCTAGTTCTTTCTCAACATATTCTTGTAAGTGGAAAGCGACTCTGAGGTACCGCTGGGCAACAGGGCGAACATCCCTATTGATTCAAAGTTGCACTGTGATTGTCTTGAACCCGCCTAGGCCATGAAAAATAACGATGGAAGCGGAATCGCAACTTCAGATTGAGGGGCATATTTACAAGCCCCTATAGCCACCATAAAGTCACTTTTAGTGACCTTGTGATAGATATAGGAGCTTCGCCTTATTTACAAGGGAGTGTTAAGCCACTTAACGTGGCTTAACGCTGCCTTGTACATAAGCACCCTTTCACGCTACAGTTAGCATGAATGGGGCGGACAATGGGTGTTTAGGTGGGCGTTGCACCGCAACACCAATTGATTGAATGACGCTGCCCCCTATTTACAAGAGCAGCGTAAATATGAGGCAGCGCCAAAATTAAGACCAGGGAAAATCTGGTCTTAAACAGGCGAAACCAGGAGAAATGCTTTATTTCTTCTAGTTTTTGCTGTTTCCATGTGTGCTGCTTTGGGCAGCACACATAGAACCAGCAAAATGCCAATGATTGTTTAAAAAAATGCCGTTTTGCAATTTCTATGTGTGCTGAATTGAGCAGCATACATAGAAGTTACAAAATTGCATTTAAAGGCACCTTTATGTGCAGGAAGGGGTACCTTCCTGCACATAAACAATCTTCCCCTCAACACAGGCACCCTTGCATCATAGTGGTGCTAGTGGTGCTAGGAAGCTATATTTAGCACCAGGACAGGGGGAAACGCAGGGCTGCACCATATTCTAGTAAATATGGTGCAGCCATGCGTTTCTAAAGTGACAAAGCGTGTCATTAGCCTTCATGGCTTACCGACACGCTTCGTCACTTTCTTGTAAATATGCCCCTGACTGTGGAGGTTGTAATTGAGAGTTAACAGTCCCAAGTCAGCAGCGGTGGAAAAACTGAGTATGCATGCACTGGAGGAGGCTCCTTGAAGAACGTGAGTTGGCGCTTGCACTAATACTATTTTATGTCTCATTATTGCTATAAATGATCCTTGACTCTACAATGGATTAGAAGCAGCTCACGTGTTTGGTGGGTTGAAGTGCGGCACACGAGATAATGCTGTTGAACTTTGCAACCTGCATGTGTCACTCTACACAGAACTGTCTATGATAAAGGTAACGGGGCAACCATTGACTTTCACTGTAATCTTGGGGCAATGTCCAAATAAATTCAGTTGTTTTGTATGGTGGTTCGCCTTGGTCTGTCTTTTGTTTTTCTTTGCACGCAGCCAAAACCACATGCGCCTGTTGTTCTTTGGTCAATGCCATCTTGCACATCCATCTTCTTCACTGGCGCTCGATAATGACACTGATGAGCCTTTGTAGGATGAACTTGACGATGATTGACTTTGTCTGGTTTCTACTTGTTGTGACTGATATTGCTATTTGGCTTTGTGGGTGTGGTGAGAATGCTTCTGGTACCTTCTGACATCCATTTTCTCTTCTTGCGATGACGCAGTTAGTCTCTCTTTCGCTTTGCAAACCATTATGACGTGGTCTTCTTTACCATAACCTTTGCACTTTGGTCCTATGGCTAGACGTTTGCCTTCATGGGGATAATGAAAACCCACATCAGAAACACAGCTTCTTCGTCTTTTAAGATATCATCTTGCATACATCTACCTTGTACTTGTGCTCGATTCTTTGACCACCGCTGATTCATTTTTCGCTGTTCCAGCTTCCATATCAGTGGCTTGTCAGTCTGCTCTTTCTTCAGCTCTCACAGCCATTAGTACTTTCTCTAAGCTGAGCACCTCTTTCAAAATGATTCTTCTGAAAGAGTCTGAAAGAGACTCGGAGACGTATGGCTTCGTCATCATTAAATTCACTAAACTTGGAGTGTTTCAAAAGCGCATCAAATCTTTCAACAAACTCATCCATCTTTTCACCAGCTTGCTGTCTCGCTTGATTGAAAATGTACCTTTCATAGTTGACATTCAGTATCAGATTGAACTTAGAACCCAATGTTTCTTTGACCTGACGGTACGATATTGCATCAGTCTGTGAGACTTTCTTCAGCACTTCTTTCATTCCGTCACTGGCAAGGGTCCTTAAATATTTAATGATTTTCTTATCATCTTAGCCTTCTAGGGCATCTATGAAGTCATCAAACGTCTCGATCCATGCAGTCTACCTGGAACCAATGTTCTGCTATTTACCTGTGTTGAATGGTGGTGGTGGTTTCAGAAACACCACTGCATCGTACCTCACGCTCTTTTCTACTGCTATTGAGAGCATATGCTGTTCAGATGACAGCAGCTGTTCTTCTGGGCTGGAACCTTCTGTAGTCACTGGCCATCTACTTGCACTTGGGTCGCTCGCTCGATTGGAGGTCGTAAGATACCATTTTCTTTCTTGGCGATAAGTAACGGTTTTGTCTCTCTTACTTGTTCATCATTGCCTTTAGCTTTCTGATTCATAATTGGCTGCAGCTACCTTTAGCATTTCGCTTTGTGTCAATGATGGCTCTGTGTTATGCTGTGGCGCAGTATCTCTTCTTTTGGCCTTACCAGGGTTTTCTGTTGGGCTTTGCAAATGTGCTTCTCCGCAGGGCCTTGACCTTCTTCAAGGGCCATATGTGGGCTAGAGCGGGGCTTTGATTCCACATAAGCCAATGGCTTTTATTCCACATAAGACAATGTCGAACTGCTTCTCATTGATTTGGGCACATGTGGCATGCACAAGCAGTGTGCTGTAGCATTGCAAACTCTCAGGAAGTGAAGTCTCATTTCTTCGGAGCACAGATCCCCCTCTCGTCGCCAGTTCTAGCATCCTACCCAGCCCAGGTGGCATGCAAAGGAATAACACCACACACAGAGCTCTGGATTGTACGTCTTTATTCCTCAGCATACGGTCATGCTGTTTAATGGTTCGTGCTGCATAGGGAGTCACTGCCCCACAATACCTGAGCCTAGAGGAGGAGGAGGGGCTGCCTGCTGTTTTCCGCTATCCTCTGATGGAGAGCTATAAAGCTCATTCTCATCACCTGCGGTGTGGGGCATCCTTTTTGCTGGTTGCTGCTCCATAGGGACTTGCTGTCCTACAATACCTGAGCCTGCAGGAGGAGGGGGGCCGCCTGCTGTTTTCTGCCATTGGAGTGCTATAAAGCGCCTTCTCATCACCCACGGCGTGAGTCATGCTGTTTGCTGGTTGTTGCTGCATAGGGACTCAAGGAGGTCTTCTGGGCACAAGGACCCGGTGGGCTCTCTCTATGACAAAGAAAGGGGAAAGACATTCGGTTGCTATTTCAGTTCTCAGCCACTTTTCTATAACTGCAACCATAACTGGACCTTCAGCCCCTTCTGGCATGCCCACCCCCCTTATGTTACTGCATCGACTGCGCCCTTCAGCATCTTCGGCGTGCCACTCTAGGACCGCAACCCTAGCCGTAAGCTCTTCTAACTTGGAGCTTGTCGATTTCTGTTCCGGTTGAAGTTCAGCAACTAAACACTCCACTTCTTTTGCTCTGTCTGCCAGCCTATGGTGTTCCACCTGTAGTAGCCCCAATCCCACCGAGACCGCTCCAATGTCTTGTTGTAGAACTGCCTTGGTGTCGGCAATGGCTGCCAGCACTTTGTCCAGGTGTAAGTCGAGCAAAGCTTCTGTGCCAGTATCCCCCCTTCTTCCTTCTCTGGGGGCTGTGGGGATGGCTCTCTTGTGTTGGGCTGTGTACCCCCCATCTTCTGCTTCTGCCTACGCATTGGGAAGTGCAGGTTACACAGTGGGGGAATTGCACATCTTTCACCTCGCTCCGCCTGTCCCGGTGGGCCCCAACCGGGAGTATGTTCAGGGACCTCAGGCCACATATATGGCGACAAGCCCGACAGTATATAACACGGTTCTGCCAGGTCTCAAAGCCCAAAACCTCTCTTATTGATTATTCCCCTGGGTTCGCACCTGTATTTAGCTCTGGCCCTTGGTGGTCGCTCCACCTTGACTCTAATCACTGTGGGATTCCCATGTTGTGGGCCAACCACAGTTATGAGGCTCAGTGGTAGGAGGGCACAGATCATCCGTCTCTCCTCAGTCCTCATAGTGTCCCCGGGGTTTTGCTCTCCCGTAAGAAGATCGGAGTCAACTTCACAGCCCCATTTGTGGTTATCCTCATGGGGGGATCGGATAACAAGGTAGGCCCCAACCCATTCAGGTAGGGAGGCTCAGAGGTCCCTCCACGTCTCTGTCCCTCAATCCTTTCGCTCCCAGGTGTATGGTCTAGCTGTCTCATCTGTCGCGATCAGGCCCTCTCCAATTAAGGTTGCAGGAGAGTTCAGCTGTAGCCTCCTGTTACTTGCTTCCCCTGCAGTGCCTCCCTCACCAGGCCCCGGCAGCGGCACGACCTCCCAAGTTGACCCATCCCTTTGGGTTCAGTCACCCCTCCAGAGACATTATCTTTGCCCCTGTCCCGCTGTCAGGACCACGGCTCTCTCCTTACCCTTGAGCAGGACTTCGGCCGCCAGGTGAATCTCCACCTTGGGCCTTCTCTCTCAGCCGTCAGGTCCGGTGTACGTGCCCGTCAGTTCCAGTAGGCTACGCCCCAAAGCGCCGGGCGCCTCTTTCGTCCACCACAGGGACATCTTCCAGGGTCTTGCATCCTCCGACAGCACCTTCAGGCCTTATATAGGCTCTCTGTCATGTCGTCTTCCGGGCCGCCTCGAACCGGCACCAGTCACCAGCCTCAGGCAACAGAGGGGTGCCGAGCAAGGGGGAGCGCCACTCCCAGTGTTCCCTCTTCAATCGCCACTCTGTCTGGGGTCGCCCTCACGAATCAGTAGCCAGCTTCCCGCGTTCACCAATGCCTGATCCTCCCCACACCGGGCCCTCGTCACGGTGGATCGGTACTGTGATCAAAAGTTGCTCTCTCTGCCACAGCACAGTTGCATCAGGAGTATATCACTTCCTGGGTGCAGCGATCCCAGTCTCTGAGCAGGAGATAAACCTGGAAAGGTGCTCGGCCAGGATGGAGCTCCAGGCTCCTGCGTTCGTCATGTTCGAGATCTTGGCCACGCCACCCTGTTGGTCCTTAATGCAGCAGTGAGGGAAAGGACTCCACCCTCGTGGTCCACCGGTGTAATCATCCTGGTATTTAAAAAGGGGGACAAGGACAATCCCCAGTGTTACCCCCGATATACCTGATTGATGGCAGTGTACAGGTCCTGGGGAGGGTGCTTTTAAATAGGCTGATGTTGTGGGCAAATTAAAATAACATATATTCTGCGGTACAATACAGCTCTAGGCCAGGCAGATCAATAACAAGTCAATGCCTGAATTTATATTTAATTATTAGTAAGTACACCGTTGCCTGGCCTGAGTCAATTCACCTGGTGTTTATGGACCTTACGTCTGCTTTTGACAGGGGGTTGACCAGGACACTGGATGTGTTTATAAAAACACAGAAAACTTGTGTTTTCATGAACACTGCTTAGTGAAATCATTAGCAGCAGAGGCCAGGGCACTTAGTGGTGCCTCACAGGAGGCAGGGCTATTCTCTGAAGTCCCTGATAAGGAGCGCCACTGGTTAGTTCCACTTAGCAGGTGGCAAAAATGATGAAGGTGTGAGTGTATGTGTAAGCATAAATATATTTTGAAGTAGTTTTATAGTTAAAAACAGTGCACAATAATAATTCATGTAAAGCAGTCGTAATTTTTAGATTTGTTTTAAAATATACATTTTTGATCAATTCATTTTATGTAACCTTATCATTGGGTTAAAAAGGTTAATGACAAACCAAAGTAAAATACCTATTAAATCTGAAAAGTGAGTGCAGGGCCAGAACATAATCTCCTGTGTCCATCCAAATCACATATCTTGGATGGCTGATTGTCCAGATAGTGTTGGCCTTCCATGTTGCAGTTCAGCTTTACAACAAAATCCATTGATTAATTTATAGTGATGATCTGTGGCAGGCTTTGTGAGGGATGCAAACTGCAGTGCAGCATGGGAGATTTGGTACTGGCTGTCTTCGATACAGCTCTGAAAAAGGGGCCTTGAGCTATCTACTATTAAAGCATATTGATGTTTCAGCCCGCATTACGAGTGGGATGTTAGAATCTAGTATGTGCAAGAACTCCTTTTACTGTACGTATCCAAATTATTATCAGTTTTGTGGCTCATACCTCATCCCCACAAATTTCCCTGGGGTACATTTTGGCAGGTCAAACTTGCTGAATTTAACCCCTTGAGTGCCCCGCCCTTTCCACGCCCTGTGCCGGGCGTTTCATTAGCGGGCGGGGCTCATGACGAGATAGTCTCGTCATGGGCACAGCGCAACCGCGGCCCATGACGAGGCCATCTCGTCATGGGCACTCAAGAGGTTAAGCACGAAAATCAGCATAATATCCACCAAAAACGTATAAAAGGGGACACTTTTCGCACCCAGAAAGGAACACGCATAATGAGGGCCTTAGATAAGATCCATATTCTACAGAAATACCTAAGTAGCTTTTCCCTTTAAACTGCAGCAGAGAATAACAAATGAAATTTTCAACTGCAACAGTGTATGGAGTTTTAATTTGAAAGAAGTTGTTTACTGTGGGACCTGTAACAAATATCCTTTATTCTTGTTTGATCTAAATAACTAAGGCCATAGTTCTATGTGTGAAGTCTGAATTCGCCAGCCTTCCTTCAAAATTTGGCAACATGTACTTTTCATTGTAGCATTTCTTTAGCCAGTTATCCAAAGCATCATGACTCTACTGAATTGCACTCTACAGAGATAGTTTCCCCCTAGCACTGGTATTGCAACCTAACAAGTTCATGAACTTTGTAGGAGAAACTTTACAACTCCTTTTTAAAAAAGGTGCAAATAAAAAGAAGGATAACATTGTGTGATGATACCCTTGACACAGTAAGAAATCTGCCTACATCTTAGTTTTAATCTATTTCAGTACAGTTCATGATTTAATCAACATCTTTCATCAGGAGTTAATGAATATGTTCAAATAGGTGATAGCATAGGGGTACTAAAAACCCTTGCTACGTCTGCGCAGTTATATTATGAACATGTGAAAGTACTGAGGAAAGCTCTAGATCGATTATTTTATTGTGGGGGTAGTCTAGAGGCGTAGCTTTGGCGGGCTGTTTGGGGTTTGACACGCCCGAATAAATAGATTGTTGATTTTATAGTTGAGTCTGGGGGCCCAGAGTTCTGTCTGCTATGTCTGTGGCAGGTTTCTGCCAATAATAAAAGAAAAAATAGGGACCTTCGATGTATGAGTAGAGACAGAGAGAGAGGGACAGACAGACAGATAATCATCTAGTTACTGAGTTTCAAAATGAGAATTCATAACTTGAAATCGATACCAGCTTCCCTGCTTGTTCAAATTGTATGATCCTAGACGGACATTTTATTTCACACAGACTCTTTTTAGTAAATATTGCATATGAGAGCACTTTTAAATACAAGAATTCAGGATGTGCACTGTACAACCACCTCTTATATTGTATTTAATAGACTGGAATGTTGCCTAATCAATAGTAAGAATCTAGGCCACATTTAAGGGTTTACATGGCTACTGACGTGCCTCCTGGTTCACTAATGACATTGTCAGTGGAGGTGTGCCATTAATGTTTCTAAGTTCAAGTTCAAATACTATCACTTTTAAAAATGTTTGTCGATACAGTGATATATTCTGATGTACTAAGGTGAGATGCTTCCGCATATTAAAGAAATGCACTTTTTGAATTTTGATGAGACTGTTGCAAATGTTTACATTATGTTTGTTGTGGAGTAGACATGCCAAACGTTTTCATGGGTTGGCTCATGCAAGGACTCTTAGAGCCAAGCCAGACCCATGGCGCGGCTCGCCCTATTAATTTATCTGCGAATCCTACTCTATTTGCAACTCTGGCTTAGTACACGAAGCTGTTAGATTTTTAGTAAATGATTTGTAGAAGGTGAGGATAGAAACATGGATCCCTGCTTACTGGCAACAACTCTACCATCAAAGCTTCTTGTACCAGACGAAGAAGAGTGTGTGCAGTGAAAATGCATTTAAGTGATCCCAGGGCAAGGACTGCAAGCCGTCGTATCGCATATGACCTCAGTCATGAGTTCCCAGGGAAACTACTGCGC
The DNA here is from genome assembly GCF_964204655.1 of Triturus cristatus. Classification (NCBI taxonomy): domain Eukaryota; kingdom Metazoa; phylum Chordata; class Amphibia; order Caudata; family Salamandridae; genus Triturus; species Triturus cristatus. Next base: position 437,880,496 of record NC_140593.1, on the reverse strand, counting down.
CCAGGCGGGACGGGCACAGGGGTAGTATCAAGCTGGTGTTTGGAGGGTGACATTCCCAAAATGCATTCTTGGATTGGTAGTTGGATCTGGAGCCCTAAGTCGGGGCTGCTATTTCTACGTTGGTTTTAATTTCATTCTCATTTCACAAAAGGGTTTTAAGTTGTTCATTATTTGGAGCAGAAACTTAGATATATAGTCACTGGTTTACCAAACAAATGGTAAATCTGCACCCATAGAGCTTTTCTTTCAAGGGTGCAAAATTACTGCTTTTTCGAATTCACAGACTTTGTTAGTAGTAGCATTGGAAAGGTGCACAATTCTCGGATTTCTAGGCATACAACTGGCAATCAAACACCTAAAAGGTGATGGGAAGAAAGCTTGCAAAGAGTCTAACCGCTGACACAAACTCAGGGTAGCATTCTGAACCACTGTTTTTCACTATGCCACTCTGGACAGAGGCCCATCTAATGCAAACAATTTCTGGCCCAGTTCATCATGGAAACAGTCCATCTCAAACCTTGGCCATCTCACTCCTCCCTCCTCAACCCTGAAGCCCACTGCTTCTTTCACTTGGGAAATATGAGGTTTACATCCTCGAATCTCACTGACTAAGCTATGCCCCTGGGACAGCCCTTAATGTTGAGAGATACATCAACTTCCCACCTAAACATTACTGCCTGTTGTGCAATATTGAACGGACAGTTGGATGTTGTAGCCCATGCATGGGTGAGAGAGCAGTAATGTCCTCGTCCTGCCACCTTTGTTTCTCCCCACTAACTCCAAAACAAGACGTGCTGGCAGTCGAAAGAAATGCTCCTGCTCCCTGTTCCAGTGCAGGCAACAGAGGATATGAAGCAGTTGAGTGGTCTGGAGATGGAGAGGGCCCTTGGACTGTATAACATAACATGGGTATTTGTAAAGTGCACGACCACCCATAGGCATCTTACTGCTTAATAACAGATATTTATTGTTACCCTACTGTGCAAATTTTATCGATCTTAGATGGATGAAAGGCTGAGTGGACCTGCCTGGATTTGAACATGTGAACATGAGGTTGAACAGAGGCCCCTGCAGTGGATGCATTAGTCCACTGAGCCACCAGACTCGGTAAAATAAGAAGATCCTTTAGAGAAAGCTGCTTTTATTCCTGTCAAAGTGCTTGATATCCATGACTTCAATATCCCAATTGTAGGGCCAGATTTAGCTAAGTCAGCAGTTAAGTTCCCTGATGTCCCATATACATCATCCCTGATACAGAGAAGGTCTAGCAATGATAACAAGGAATAAGCTATCTATCTTTCTAAAATATGCCTCAAACGATTTAGAATTTGTTACATTTTACTTTGATTTTTCAGGGTTATATTATCTCACCCTTACCATACGTCTCATCCGCTTGAGAGGAGCCAAACGTTTTTGGAATTATACAATATCTTTCAATCCTGGACACTGCATGACACCCTCTTGGTCAGCGAGGAGTTCAGATTGTCAGTGATATTACATTGAAGCCAAATTGTTTAAAGGTCAACACAATGTGTATCTCACATTAGGTTGGGGTCATTTGCACAGCAACACATGGAAATGATGTCCCATCAGCAGCTCCCTCAGGAGGGCATCACTTTTAGGGCCAGCGTGCAAATTGTGGCTGAATTCAGCATTAACAGCATTTTATATTAGCGTTGAATCTTCCAATACAAGACCTCCACTCTTATGAAAAAATATGCACTAACATTTCTTTTGACGACTGAATCAGAGTTGAAAATGTACTTTACAAATGTATTGGAGCGGCTTGAAGATTACTTGCTCTGTTCAGAAGTTGTTAGTTATGAAAAATAGTATTGAAAATCTTGAAACCTTCTAAAGGTGGCAGTTCGACATTCAATATGGCAAGCTAGCAAAGAGCAAGAGTGCGCCCTCACGGAAAACTTAAAAAGCCATCTGAGAAAAAATTCAATCTGTCCTCCAACAGATCACCCACAGTTTCTTTCCTGCTGAGAATGCTCTGGGCCGGTTCTTACAATTCAGCTCAGATCAATAGACCTTTTTAGCAGCCTGAAAGGAAAAGGGGTTAACAACCGTTTGTATCACCAAATACAGTGTGATCACTAAGACAACACAATAAAAGTCTGAGTCAGTAACTTGAAGTTAAAAGAGGTATTACAAATTCAAAGCCAGGCTAATGTAAATCATTCTCAAGAACATACTAAAAAATACAGAATTATCAAAGGAAGACCAAAGCGCCTAATGATATTGGTCCTCAGTAGCAAAGAGCAGATCCGAATCTCAGCTGCTGCAATACAAAATATAAGGAAAAGAACTTGATGACTGGAGAAATTATTTTGATACTTCTCCCCATACATGGAAAAGAAATTCCGCATCTACCAAACCCTACACTAACCTAAGTATTGGGGAAACCCTATTGAATCAAGGAAGCAAAAAAGGCGTTAGCATCACAACCTCTGTAGAAGTTCTTTAGGTAAAGAATCATGTATAGCATGAAACCACTCTATCCGAAAAGTCAAGAGAGGTCTGTACCTCTCTAAGTCTGGAGGCAATCTGACAACCCCCAAGGTGGGCTCACTTATTATAATGCACAAGGAACATTCAAGAAAACAGGACTTCATACACATCTCAGTATCTTTCAGTTCCCAGGAAAGAACTTGGCTGTTCGAACACTACCCCCATAGACCAGCCTCCACTTCCAAAGCATACTTGAGCTCCATCCTTTGGCCAATAGTACCAACTGGCAGCAGTAACACTCCCTTTGTTCTTCATTAAAATTGTTCGACCTTGCCAATTCTTCTTCGCCTCACTATCTCAGAAATACAAGGTGCTTTTAACTAACTAATTAATGCCTTTGGTCTGCACCTGTAGAGGATAAAACATGCAGAAAAACAACTTTCATGTTAGTATTAAATGTCTCAACTGTAAGCTTACGGCCCATAATCATGCTAACTTAAACATTTTCTTTTGGATGTTTATTAGTTCTACAATGTACATATATTCCAATAATGAAGTCTTTAATATAAAAGAAACCCATCTTATACTGTACTCTAATATGGTGCACTACAACGGATACATGTATTATGGAATGAATACGACAACTGGTCACATTTTTAAAAGGTAAGCATTGAACACACGTATGATTCATTTTCACTAATCTATGGCGAATGCATTGCATTAAATGCATTTTAGCGCACCACCTTACAATCTAAACCAATAGAAGACATTTCTGAAAAAGAAAACGTTATTATGCACACCCATATGTATCAAAAACACACAATACATGCGCTTGCCATATGTTTAGTGCACATAAGCCAAATGTAAATATATATGTTGCCTTATCAAACATTGAAGGATGGAGTCAAAATTATGCGATTCAGCTGCTGGGAACTGCTTGTACATTTGCATTGGTCATCGCTACAGGCAAGGTTCTGGTGATTACAGAGAAATGGTAGGAATCTGGATCCCATCTTGCCTCTAATGCTGGTGAAGTCTGTCTTCGATCATTCACCACCACAATCAGCAAAGATACCAGCATGGTGGCTTACAAAAGATGGAATTCATATTAAATCTAAAATTGAAGTTTTATGATTCCAACTCAGTTTTTATACACTGCAACAATGAGCTGTGCTGTGTTTAGCAGTCCATCTAATTAATCGCAGGTCATGCTAAAGCGAAAAAACACTGCTCGGAGAATGGGCTGGATTTGCGCAACAATTGTATACTCTTGCTACGTGAAGAATGATATTTGTGTCTCTATTTGCTCTTCAATTGCAACAAAGTCATGGCCTATTTGTTTTGCTGTTTTGGTATTCGACACTGGATCTGGTAATGGATTTTTGTGAAAGATAACGCGTTGCTTTTTGAATAATGATTTTTAGCTCGTATGACAAATAGTATCTTTGCTTGCTTTAGAAGAAGCAAGAAATATTGTATATTAAGCTGTTTTTTCCCCCAATACGTATTTTCTTTGGTGACTTCTGTTGCTTCGTAAAACATAACTTTTGGCCTGCTAATACACGTTTGCGGGCTCGTAAATGACCCACCCCATAAGTCTGTTGATATTAAACGCAATATGGAACAGCCTTATAATGTTCAGAAAGTAGTATATTTTGTCATGGGTTTAGAGAATGTCACTGCCCATGTGATCTCAAAGATGACTTGAAATGTTTCCAATGTGTCATGTTAGAGCCATTGCTTTATGACATCTGACATTCATTGTAAAAAAACAAAAAATGAAGAAACCCATCCGAAATAAATGGAAGGTCTAAAAAAGAACTGTGATGGAATCTGAAATTATCTGATGTCCGTGCACGTTCCTTTAGGCAACATATTAAAATTTTCGACCTCTGCAGTTAAGACACATCACAAGGGGGGCAGAGGTAAGTCACGGAGAAGATGATTCTCTTTGTTGCAGCTCCAATGGTGGTCTCTGCCCTGAACCGCCTTCAGACATCACAATACACCCCTTCCAACTCCTCCAAATACACCCTGTCTCTAGGCACATGCAGCTGTAGAAATTCCTTGCCCCGCCAATGCACCAAAGGATCCCAGGTGTGGCCTGCTCCTGAGAGCTGAGGCTCTCCTTACACCGATGGCCTGCAGCGAGTGTGGTCTGCCCGGGAGGGGCTGGTGCTGCTGCACACAGTAAGCCACCTCATAGGTCCCTCTCTGTATGGACACACTGCTGGTTCTGACTAGCACGACTGAAGTGCCACACCTCCCCAAGCTTTGAGGCCCAAAAGGCGGCGGCACAGGGCTCATTCCCAGCCAGAGAGGTACTGACATTGCTACCGGCCCTCATTTTCAACCGGTGACCCTCTCTTGGTGCTGTGCTGACCCTATGCTGACCACTCCCTGATGCCTATGGACTGCCTACAGCTCCCAACCAATTCCCTCATTGCACTGTATCTTCTCATTACCACAGGCTTTAGGCTGAAACCCTATATCTGAGAGAACTTCACTGGCTACTTATCAAAAAAAGAGTTACCTTCAAGCTCCTCACACATGCCTATAAGGCCCTCCACAAACCCAGAACTGCATACCCCAGCCACAGCCTTTCCTTCTACACTCCCACCAGACATCTTCGCTCCGCCCAACTGACCATGGCCACCATCCCATGGATCCGCAAGACCACGGCTGGAGGAAGAGCCTTCTCCTACCTTGCTGCGAAGACCTGGAACTCCTTGCCTCTGCACCTCAGGCAAGCACCATGGCTACCATGATTCGGGAAGGACCTCAAGACCTGGCTCTTTGACTGAATCACAGATCCACCCCCCCCCCCCCCACTCAGTGCCTGGACACCCTTATAGTTGTAAGAATCCTGATTGATTGATACTGGGAGGTGCTGTTACTGCATTTCAGTGCATATATAGGTAAGCAGCCTCCCCGATGCTTGTTTCTGTTCTACCTCACCACAAACCGTGCCTACCAAGCTCCTCTTATGGCACCCACATAGGGCTGAAGGGGAGATGCTTCACCAGTGGCACATACTGCTGCTGTTCCCAACTACCTCCCAAACTGGACACAACGGCGGACCCCAGTGTTTTGATTCAGGCTTGCAGAGGCTGTTCTGCATTTTCACGGACATCAACTGACACCTGGGAAAAAATGGCATACTGGGGCGGCTTGTTTTTTTGCATTATATCTCCCTGTTCCACTATCGGGTTGCAGCTGAGAGTGACATTACCTATTGTGCTCTCCTAGGTGCTCCCTGACCCTGCTTGAGATATATAAGATGAGATAGGGAGCAATACCAGTCGTCCTTTCTCTTGATCTGGTAGTAGAGATGTCCAAGGGTAAGAAAACAGCTTGGCCAGGAAGTCACTAGGCCTAAACAGCCCAGAGATCTTGCTGCAGCGCCCTCTGGCATTACACTTGATTCTATCATGGTCGAGCTCAAACATATTCAATCCAGATACATCGCAAACCCTACTTCAATGGACCACGCTGGCCACTTAATGGAATATGTAATCTAATTCACAAAAAAGGTTGGAAACTTAGTCAAGAAACGTTGTGCCTTATTTGGGAGCAAATCTTTGTTTTTTGGAATTCACAGATAATTCTAAGAGGACTCATGGGAACCTGTGGCAACTGCAGTTTCCCAGGGGGATGTTCTGTAAATCTTTTGCCAAATCAAAGTTTCCAAGCATTTTGGCATATCTAATTGGTGTACTTTTCATGCACAGCTTTCAACAGTGTGTTTGTGTGTTCAAATGTGGACGCCTAAAACTGTATAAATAAACAGGCAGTAAGATTTAGAGAGTCACTTTATAATTACAGCAGCAAGTGAAGTGCCTTTCTGGACTTGCTTGAAATGCAGACGTTTGCATGAGTACTTATACTATTTTTATAAGTTACAATACATGTTGCACAAAGTTACACAGCCAATGAGAACCATTTGCTTGGCACTTGGCAAGCATTTATCCAATCATTAATCAGAATCAAATATTTGGCCAAACTTGGGCATTGGCTTAGGAAATCACCAAATGGAGCATAGCAACAGTTTGTCACGTACACTTGTGACTGTGTAATTTCTCAAGGTCTTGTGATTACAGCCAGGGTACAGCAAGTTCAGCTACAGCCCTACTCTTTCTGCACCTTCTTCAGGCTTCTATTGAGTGTCACAAAGCCAAAGCTAAAACAAGAAGATTACACACAGACCGTGCACATTTTTTCCCCAATGGAATTTTTTTCGCAGAGGAGCAAATCAAATCAACATTTACAGACTTCAATAATGTGTTTCCAATTGATAAATGATAATCAGTATAAGGTCTGCTGTGACCTGCTGGATGCCTGGAGGATCAATTCAAATTAACCGCATCTAAACACAGTAAACATAACCACAACGGAGGTCACCATGTTGCAGGGCATAGAACTAATTAGAAGAACCTCCCCTGAATCTGTGCCTTAGCTATTAAGAAACGTCAACTCACCTCAAGACAAGGTACATTCTTTTAGGAATCTGTTAAGACAAGGTTCTCCACAATAATGCATCAAACAAAAGGCAACATTATGACAGTGTTCTTTCATCACTACAATCTAATTATGCTCATTTAAGGCATTCCAGCAATAATGTGAATATAATAAAAGAAAACAAATATTTATCTGATGATTAAATTAAAAAGAAACATCTAAATGTGGTTTAATAATCATTAAAAGTGATGTACAAGGTTTATTAAAACGGATCTCACGATATTTAAACCAAAATTAATGTTAGATTAACTTTCAAATTAAAAAAGGTTTTTACAATATTTTAAAATTAAATAATACATGTTTTTTGATTGTTAGGTTCTTTTAACATCTAAATATATTTTGATATATTTGTAACTATTTTGAATAATTTAACTTAATTTTACAATATTTCCAATAGGGTTTTAGTTTAAGTTCCTACCTTGGTTATTAAGGGAGGGTGTTGCTGCATCAGTGTTTGACCGTAAAGGGGGAAGGGGGAACAGGACGTACTACTACTACTTTTTGGCATTAGTAACTTTTCACTCATAAATTTGGCTCCATCACCTTTTTTTCTGGGCATGGAGGCATGTAACTTTACACTTTTGAGTAACTTTACACTCCGATTTTGTAAATAGACCAAAGTAGTAAATTTACTCAAAAGTGTAAGAGTAAATTCACTAGCATTAGATCTACACATGTAGATCTACCTTTGTGAATAGGCCCCTAAGGATGTAAGTGGTTTGAAGGAAGGGTGATGCTGTAACCATGTATTATGAGGTATAAAATACACCCTGCTGTACATTAAAAGGATGTTGTAAGTCACCTCTGAATTCAATGACCTTATAAAGGAGCTTGGATTTTAGTCCCGTTCTTTATATGGCCAAGGAACTCCTTTGACTTGCAATATCCTTGTAATGTAATCTGGTGGTACTTTATCCCATATACCAATGAAATTCATATTAGGTTTTTAACATATACAATGGTGGTCTCTAGGCAGGCCCAATAAATGAACTGCAACGTGCTCAGAGCACAGCTGATACAGCAGGTTGTAATCAGGAGATGATACTCTACGTTTCACAGTCACACATGAATCTCTATTGATTGCCAAAAAAAGCTAAATTATGTTTATAATTGCATCATTATAGATAAAGTACTCAACGGTAAAGTTTCTGACTAGCTGAAAAACAGAGTGAAACATTATTCAAAAAGGATTGTTAAGGTTTCCAGCAGTTGAATTGCTAGAGGTTCCCAGCTTCAGATTTGCAACCAATGGGAAGATAAATGTGTTTACTTCAATAACAAACGGAGATGTGTTCATACAAATAATGTCTTACTCTCTACCAAAGTTAATAACAAAAGAAAATACATGGGGCATATATTTCAAAACGTGCTGCGTGGCAGAGAAAGGTCAGGAATGTGTCATATTTAACATAATACAGCGCATTCCTATCTTTTCCCAGTGCTGGCGAACAAGTGCCATGGTGCAAGGGTACCTGCGTTGTAAGCCAGATTGTTTTTGTGCAAGAAAGGACACTTTCCTGCACCAAAACAATCCCCTGAGGCATTTTTCTCTTTGTTTGTGTGCTGCATAGTGCAGCACACGTTGAAAGAGGAACCAATAAGAAGAAATACAGATATTTCTCCTAGTAATGCCTCCCCTGGGGATCCGTAGCATTTTGATGCATTCCCAAGTCTGAGAATGCAGTAAAATTCTTGGGTTTTGTGTGGGAACACCCATGCACCACCAATGAATAGCATTCCTGGGGCAGAATAACGCGACTCAGGGATTTGCTCTGCGTGGCGTTACTCCAGATTTATCAGGCCACTCAGGGCCATGGAAGGTGGCCTTGCGTGGCTTCATAAATCTAACCTAGTATTTGTGTCACTCTTGCACCCTTTTGAGGGGTGCAAGGGCGACACAACTACTTGATAAATTACCCTATACTCTGCAAAGTCTTTATGGTGCACATAACCGGCACTATTCAGGCACACTAGAAGTGGGACAACAAAGGTCAAATGAGAGGTTCTTCTCAGACACTGGTTTCTGTAACCTAGCCATGATTGACTGATTTGAGTGGTAAGATCTGCTGTGATACCTCAATGCTAGGATAATCTTTAGATCTCATAATATTTGTAGCTTAAAAACCTGAAAACATTGAGCATCTGAGGTTGGATCACAGAATTTTGCTTTTTCAGTTTGTTAGGTATTATGATGGTATATTGTCAGGTCCCAGGTTTACATATGCTATGTCCAGTCAGTCAAATTCAGGATATATTTTTTCAGTTCAGTATATTTTGTTGAAATTTTTCCTTTCAGAACAAATTACCAAGGGGCACATTTATTTAAGAAACAGCAAGCCACCTTGCTTTGTAGAAATCAAAAACATTTTAAAGGGTTCACTGATGCAACTGGTCCTTAAACCAACAAAGAAGAGATTGGCATAGAAGCTGGAATAGTAAAACACAAGTTTATGAACCTCACATGAGGGAGACTGACCTCACATGAGGAAGACTGCGTCAATACGGTACCCTCAGGCCACTGGAATGAGACAGTCTAAGGAGTACAGAGAACATGGGTCTTATATACACATTTGTTGCATAGGCAGCATGAGACCAAGGGGAGGTACTGGCACATACAAGAATAGTTATTGACTAATATGGGTATACAATAATTGCTTGCTCAACAAGGTGGGAGGGGAGACATTTCTCCTTACATCAGTAAAAACAGCCTGACAGTTATACACTAAGAGCAGGTGCATCTGGCAGCTACAGGTCTTTCTGAGCATGTGCAAGGCTCTGGCACAGTGCTGAATGAGTTAACTATATCACATGACACAAGCAGAATACAAGGGCAGGCAACAGCGAAGAGGGAGAAAGCACATGGCGATCACATGGCTAACTAAAATGGCTGCCACAAACAAAATGGCTTCAGCTGATGCTAACAGTCATGGCAGCTAGTTTTCCACAGATGGCCGTTTTAGCATTAGCTGAAGACATCCGCTATGATCTAGAAGGAATATAGGAAATATTTTGCACATTAATTCTCATAAATTAATATCTTGATCCATTGCTAGGTGGGTATTTACATTCTAAACATTGTTAAGCGGGCATATATAAGGTATAGACACGAGCACAAAGGGAACAGAGCATTGGGTCATACTGAACACACAGATAGCAGGAGAAAATAATGTCTATTATTACAAACAGAACTATCAATATTTTCCAACCCCAAGCAAAAAGCAAATCCCAAAAACATCCAGTCCAATTCTATATTTCAGGTCTCCTATGTATTTTTAATAGACCTTTCCAATGTTCTTTTCATGAGGGCTAGAGTATCAATTAATATACTTCAAGAGCAGGGACCAAAATGGCGCATTACTAACAAAAAGTCCTTGAGGAATTGAAGCAGCCGTACAACCAGTCAGAGGGAAGTCTTCTCCCTGTGTCCCTCTGAGTCTCACAGGCAGGCTCCTATTGTTCATCCAACGGTGGAGCTGCAGAGCTTGCAACTCAAGAAAACAATCACAGCCCAGTTTTAAGGCTAAAGTTTCTTCTTTCAGGATAGGGCAATCACCCTGCGGGGCAAATGCCCTCAACGATCCTGTCCAGTGTCTCAGGCAGTGTACCAGTTTTCTTCACTTTAATCTAACAGGCACCAAAGGCAGAGCACCTGTACCCTGAACTCAAGTCCTTCCCTAACTGTGTTGGTCCGCTGACGCACTGCTCTTTTGTTGGGGCCACAGATTGTACCCAGTATGCCCAGGTATCTCTTGATCAACAAACAGAGGTGCAGACTTGCATTCACTTGGAGACCAGGGCTCAAAGGCTTGATGCTGGGATATCTGAAGCAACCCTTGTTTCAAAGGGGGTCACCTCAAGCAAAAGCCTCCTTGCCATCCTTGTCGGTCTGTGACTCTCTCACCCGGGCCTCAAAAACTGCATTCACAATTTCTCCGTTCTGATTTGTGACCCCCGTCTTTCGCCCAAGACAGTGGCAGGGGTACACACTTCACGTCCCAGTGCTTCCGGCCTTCTACCTTCACTGCGGTCCTAGTTGCCAGCAATGCCTGTGCTGGTTCCCTTCACCTTGGCTTCAAGCTGGACTGGCGCTGACTCCTCAGGCTGGATCTGATGTCCGGGCCCCTCTGGCAATGGTTGTAGGGCAGCAGATATCTATTGGTGGACAAAACAAAAAATCTTTAGACAAGGCATACAATTAATCTACCAACAGAGAGGATAGTCTCAGAATACTCTCTTAGTCTTGGGGCGCCCCATACATTAGCAAGGCACCCAAGAACCACTTCATCTATCTGAGAGTCAAAAAACACCCTGGACCTATTAGCGAGTATAAAAGGAACTTTTTGGTGAACTGGCAAGAGTAAAACGTTACACTATTTGAAGCAGCCAAGGAAGTCTATGTTTTGTTGTGTGCAGATTTAGATTTCGTATATAGGTTTCCCAATTTATGCCCTTATATAGGTACAATTCACATTGCCCTTATTTGGACATAGAAATCCGGCCCTTATTTAGACATTGTCCGTACAAACCAAATACAGGCACGGCCACCTACATCCGTCCATCCAAGTCACAACGAATTCTTGGAAAACCAGACCCTTAAGCCTTTAGGAATTTCCCTCAGCTTGAATATTGATTTATCCAAGAACTCATTAAGTATGCATGAACATCTATTCCTTACGGGTTCATTCATGACATTCTTCTGCCCGACTTTTACGTCAATACTGACATTCCTTGACACCTTCAAGGTATAAATATACCAGCAATTGCCCTGGCAAATTGCGGTTCCCGGAGGATTCGATCCAACCTAGACTATGCAGTTCGCCACAGCAAGTTCGGAAGGAGATCAAGTTCCAGCCTGATGCACTGACCTGACGCTGCCATCCTCCTCGCAGAGAATCCAGCTCCAGTGACTTCCCTTGCGGGGGGTAAGACTATCGAGTCCAGAATAGAGATTCCAACCTCTCTCATTCTCTGGTATGGAGCTGACTAGAACTTAGAGAAACTTTTGACAACTCTTGGCTAAACTAAAATATAGCTAGCTATACTTTAGAAACAGCACCTACTTCAAACCTCATACTGCACTTAGGTTAGGTACACTGGGGTAGAACTATTTACAAGCATCAGATGAGTATCACATTTTAGCTTATGTTATTTATGTATGTATTTTGATTAATATATGTCATAGCTACAAACCAGGCTATTGCAGTATTATTTTATCTTACTGCTAACCTCGTACATATTGTACTTTGCAGTCTGTCTTACGATCATAGCAATTCATATCTCCTGCATGAGAAATAAGACTGTTCAATAAACCCTTTTATTGAAGCGCCCTTCTCTCTATTTCTGTGCGACTCTGTAGAAACGAAGCATGCACGATTGACTGAGTGAAACTGTTATCTATTGTTTCCACGATTCTGAGACTGTTCCGAATCTAAAGGGAAACAAAGTTGTCATGTTTATGCGGTTGTCAGAGACTAATCCCTTCTTGTATATTCCTAGTGACCTCTGAGTTAGCTGGCACACACAAGTAATTAAGTTTAATAACCTCGATAGAGACATACTGACCTCAGTCCTATGTCAAATCTATAGTGTATGTTATTCCAATGCGCAGAGCCTATCAGGGATATAGGAACTACACTACATGGTGCCCAACGGTTTGGTAAGGCACTAATTTATCGCTAGAGAAGTAACTCAGTCGTGCTTTTCTCAGAGACCCCTACTCATAAAACTCCATAAGACGTCTGGAGTGGGTAGGGATAATATCCGCCATAGCAGGGTAACAAACAGACTTTCCAGATCAGCAATCCAGTTGAATCCTATAATAAGCACAGCAGTTCTTCTGGCAGAGCTTCAGTTACAAGTGCAGTAGTATTTGAATGTTGGGGGTCAGAGACCCAGTACTTATACCCAAAAGTGCCTTTGATGTGGGAAGTGACTTCAAAACAGCTCTCTGAAGTGCAGAAATATCCCTTTCAACCCTGTCCAGTCTTCCAGGCTATCTGGGGGTTAATCAGTCCTTTGTGTGGGGACAGCTCACTGTGTATTCAACTGAAGTGTTAGTCCCTCCCTTCCACCCTGCCCAGGCAAGGCCATCAGAATGCAGATGTATGTAGATGGGTGACTGTATAGAAGTAATGCACAAAGTGTAGCTGTCATCTAGCCCAGACATGCATTGGAGACAGGTTGTCAAGAACAAAACTCAGTAAGTGCACAGAAATGTCTACTTTCTAAAACTGGCATTTCTAAAACAGTAATGGTAAATCCAACTTCACCAGTAAGGAGGATTTATCATTACCATTCCAAAGATATAAAACATGAAAAAGCTACTCCTCGCTGATCCGGAATTGCAGCTTAAAAGTGTGTTATGGAAATCGAATGCTAACCTATGAGAGGGGTAGCCCTCCCATTAGTGAAAAATGAAATAGGCTGTTTGTCACTACTTAGGACATGTAAAACATAAAGGAACATGTCCTACCTTTTACTTACATAGCACCCTGCCCTGAGGGTTACTTAGGGCCTACCTTAGGGGTGACTTATATGTAATAAAAGTGGAGTTTGACGCTTGGAAATAGTTTTCAATGCGGAGTCAAAGTGGCAGTAAACTGCACCCACACGCATTGCATGGACAGGCCTGAGACAGGGTTGAAAGGCTAATTCTGGGAGTTGTAAAGCAAGGTGGTCTCCCCCTGTTGGCCCTCAGTGAAGCCCGCATATACGACGAGCGTTTTTAACTATTTAGCTGCTCATACCTATTTATTGTGCTGTGTGGCAGCTCAGGAGCTGTTACGTTTTGTTTTGGTACTGTTTTCCAAGCATTTGGTGAGGTTTGGGGAGCTTTTAGAGCCGCTTCTTGCAAGGAGTTTTTCACCAGTTTCATAGTTGCTATTCGCGAGAAGTTTCTGTCAGGAAGGTGGAGCTAGCTTCAGGAAAGGGTGCGGCTGAGTTGCTGAAGCCTAAACCCCTCCTACAGCTTGTTTTAGCAGCTGCACGTTTCTTCATTTATGGTGAATATCATATTTCTATTTCTATTTCTAATTTCAACTGGGCTTGAATAATTAATTTACCGAAATGGAAGGAAAAAATTAGCATTTTGGAAATAATAAGTGTAAACAAACAATATCTCCTCCACCAGTAAAATAAAAAATTGTTGACTCCAATGAGCCTTCATTAACTACATTGTTGGAAGAACTACAGGCTGTTCATTTAAATACAGATACTATTGTGTCAGGAATTACAAATATTTGCAAAGACATGGCTAGTCTTTATATGAAAGTTTCTGATAATGCAATTAAAATTCAAGATACATTCTACCAAAGAGTAAGCTACTTTTGGATTTAGAATATCGTAATCGACAATATAATCTGCACATCTTTAATTTCCCAAAAGACGTAGAAGGCAATGACTGCAGAAAGTATTTAGATAATGTATTGCCTGGTCTTTTACATATAAAATTCTCAGAAAAATCGTAAATTGATCAGGCTCACAAAATTCCCTCTCATCGTAATCCTCATCATGACAAACTGCGACAAAAGATTCCTAAAGTTCTGCACTACCATCATTTAGTGATGATCAGAAAAACAGCAAGAGATATCCCATCTTTATTGGTAAATGGTAATAAAATCTATATCCACCTGGACTTCGCTAAAGAAACTATGAAAATACGCAAAGAATTCACTGAGCTTAGACCACGCTTACGAAGTTATGGTTTTAAATATGGTCTTTTTGACCCATCTACTATGCAAATATGGAAAGATGGTTTCTCCAAGTGATTTCAACACCCAGAAAACCTTTGCGCTTTCTTAGAGCAACATTCTCCATTTTCAATGGAAACGAATGGGCCTAATACTTGATTTCTCTGTCATGAATTTTCCTTATAACTCGCCTTTCTTCTAAGACTAGCTATGAGGGCTTTTTGTTAGGGCAGGTCAATCTTGCTTATGCGTGTGTGCGATTCAGCAGTATTATTTATGTTTCTATGTTGTCTTATTTATGTCTGTCCTTGTCTTTCCATATACTCCTACTATTTCATTCTAGAGCTACTTTTTATTCTTCTTCACTTTCTTCTTCATGCATTTTCTTCCTCTCTGTTTTTATTTCAAAATATGGCTAATATTTATAATATTACAATTGTTTCTTTAAATGTTAAAGGTTTAAGACATCCTGTTAAACACTTTGAAGTTTTGGATAACTTAGTAAGGTATAAAGCAGACGTTATTTTAATCCAGGAGACACATATTGATGGTAAAGTTTTAATTTACATACAAAAAATGGGTTGTAGTGTTATTTCTTCCAGTGTTGCTATTCTTTTTGCAAAAAGATTACATATTCAAATATTGAACACATAAACTGATGTAGAGTGTCATTATATTATAGTTAAAATTTAAATTGACAATAAGGTTCTTCATTAAATTAATGTATATGGACTGACAAGTGATGATCCTACCTTTTGGTCTCTCTTTACTTCTGAGGTGCTCAAGTTAGGTAATATTCCCCTTATTATTGGGGGTGATTTTAACCTCATGTGATCCTTTGTTGGATAGAACATCGCAAACTCAATATCGTCCACCTAAATCTTTTTTTACTTGATAATCTTTTTTTAAATCCACTAAGTTTGTAGATATTTGGCATTTACATCACCCAACAGAGAAATGTTTTACATTTTTTTCTAATCCTCATAATTCCTATTCAAGGTTGGATTATTTATTAGTTTGCCGTCAATTAATTCAGTCAATTTCTACTCCGCTTATACATAACTTAGATATTTCTGATCATGCGCTCATCTCAGTTGTTCTTCAGCATAGCTCTACTATTCAGGCTCAAACCAGATGGCGTTTAAATACACATATTGGGGCATATCAACAACAACCGGCGATAATTATCTCTAAGCGCACTTAGCGCTAGGATAATTATCGCCGGCTAGCGTGCATTTTTATCGCTGAGATAGCGTGCTATTAGCAACGCTTATCTCAATAGCGATAAAAATCCTCACGCTAACAGGCTAACATGAGATTATCGCTGGAAACCCAGCGATAATCTCACGTTACCTTGTTGATAGGGACAGGCAAACTTAGCCATGATATCCTCCTTCCATAGGATATCATGGCTAAATCAGAAAATACCAGACGTAAAAAAGCAGCGTTAACCGTGGTTAGCGCTGCTTTTTTTGTCTCTAACAGGGTTAGCGACATTCTTGATAATAGGAGAAATGTCGCTTAGCGACATTTCTCCTATTATTTTACTCTGGAACGCCCCCTTTGCATCTCATTAGAGATGCAAGGGGAAGCTTAGACTAAAAGGGTGCTAACATGCAAATTTGCATGTTAGCACCCTGTTGTTGATAGGGCGCTAGTTTTATCTCTCCTTTTTTGGCTTTGAAAGCCAAAAAAGCAGAGATAAATCCCTTGTTGATATGCCCCATTGTCCTTAATGAAAAAAAAAACTAAACTCTTGTTGGGCCTTCATGATTACTTCATTTTTAATCCAGAAGGCTCCATGTCTATGGTAGCTCGATGAGATGTTAGAGGGGTAACCATTTCTCTTATTTCTCATAAAAACAAATCTTTCAAATCTAAAATTAAAGATTTGGACAAACAGATTGCAAAATTTGAGAGACTCTTTATAACATCTGATGATTTCAAATATAAAACACAATTGTAAAACCTTTGTTATAAATTCAATCAATATTAAGTAAACGGACGGGCATACAACTTTCTAATAATAAAGCCAAATTTTATTTTAGGGCTAATATATCTGATGCACTTTTGCGAAGTATCTACGTCTTATAAAAGATAAAACTCAAATTAATGCAATTGCTGGTTTGAATGGAAAGATTGCATTATCCCATAAAAATATAGTTAATGTATTTTTTAATTATTATACAGCATTAGATAAAAGTTCCTCCACCTAGTGATGCTTCATTTATGTGTCTTACACAGTTGCGGATCACCAGAAATATGGCAATCCATTAAAGATTAATTAAATTAACCAATTACAGTAGAAGAGATTGAATTGGCTATTAAATTCCTTAAAATGCACAAATCGTCTGATCCTGATGGTATTCCACCTGAATTTTATAGGGAATTTTCTTTACAACTCATACCTAATTTGTTCAAACTTTTTACCCACTTTAGCTCCTTTGGAACAACATCTGGGTCTTTTACTAAAGCATTGATTATAATTCTTCAAACTCCTAACAAAGATCCAACTCGTGTTTCTAATTATCACCCCACTTCCTTTATACATCAAGATTGTAAACTTGATGGTAAAATTCTTGCAACCAGGTTGTCCTCTGTGCTTGATTTCCTAATACATATTGATTAATCTGGTTTCATGAAACATAGATAGTCTGTAAACAATACTAAAGTATTAATGCATGCTATTGAAGAGGCATCATCCTCGACTTCACCATCTGGAGTATTGGCATTAGATGCTGAGAAAGCATTTGACGAAGTTTATTGGCAATATTTATTTTGTACCTTATTTGTATTTAATTTGTGTGGTTCATTTATATCAGCACTTTATTCTACTCCATCCACTCAACTTTTTATTAATGGTCAAATCAATAATCAATTTTTCCCTTTTAGGGCCACCAGACAATGTTGTCCCCAGTCTCCAGCTATCGGAAATTGCACAGGTATTAATAGTATTAGCATAAATGATGTTATAAAAAACTTTAGCCTAAGCTGGTGATATTCTTTTGTTTATTAGTGACCCTCAGTCTTCCCTTCCTCCTTTATTTGAGTCACTTCCCTCTTACTCACACAGATTTCAGGTTATACGTTGAATATCACTAAAACAGAATGTTTCCTTTAAATGTTCATTGCACCCTTGATATGTTACCTATAAAGGAAATAATTTGGCCTTAGGATATTTTTAAATATCTAGGTATTTCATTTCCCCACACCATAAAAAAATCAATCACTTTAAATTGTGAAAGTATTCTAAATTATATCAAAGATGAATTTTGCAAGTGGTTAGTCTTGCATCTATCTTGATAGGGGGAAATGGATTTAATCAAAATAGTTATTGCTCCCAAAAATCTTTACATCCTTGCTATCATTCATTTTGAATTCCCTCTTCAGTTTTATAGAAATGTTGATAAACTCTTATCTAAGTTTATCTGGGATAATAAAACTCCACGTATATCTTATAAAATATTTCAAATTGCTCAATCCAATGGGGGCTTTGGGTTACCAGATTTTTGTAACTATCATAAAGCTTTTATATTAAAGCAAAGTACCCTCTGGTTTAATCATAATCATCTTAATAAGATTCCTACATGGCTTCTCTTAGAAAAAAAGTTGATATCACAATTTTCTTTACCTGCTTTATTAACTATGTCTAATGCTTCAGCGGTACTTAGTAAATCAAATATTTTAAAATCTACAAAGTTAATACTACACGATTTAGATTAATTTTTTCAGTCAACTATTTCACAGACCTTACATATGTCTTTATAGCATAATCCATTGTTACAGTTTACCCGAAATGCAAATGTTTGGCAAACCTACATTAAAGCGGGTATTTTAATTTTAAAGATGCATATCATAAGAACACTTTTTTGATATGTAATGAATTACAACAAAAACTTTAATTTGCCTCCTTCAGATTTGACCAAATATGAAACTCTATGTAATTCTATGCTAGATTCCTTTCCGAATAATTTTCCTTCAATTGACGTAGAAACCTATATTCAAACGGTAACTACTTCATCTCATGCCATGTCATTAATTTATTTTAAAAAACTGAACAAATTTCAAGGTGATAATATTAATTTTCTATCCACGTTTTGGAATAATGAACTATCTTTAGCGTTATCTCTGGATCTATATGAGAAAATGTGGTTAAATATCATATCAGAATGGTTAAATGCGTCTTTGCATCAAACAGATTTGTTCTTATTTAACTTCTTATGGACCCCCTTTAAATTATTTAATGCAAAACTTTAACCTTCTTATTGTGGACATTGTAATTTAATCCCAGGTATGTTAAAGCATATACTTAATGAATGTTCGGGGCTGGTTACAATGACGGTCGAATCACAACCAATGGCCTCTCGGTTGTGATCCAACCAACATCTGCCCCTGCGTTCCACCCGCATCATTATGATGTGACGGTCAGAGGCAGCATGCGGAGGGACCGACCACTGCTCTTCCAACAGGCTCAAGGAGCCCGTCGGCCCAGCAGTCACAGTGTAATCCCTACAATAAGGGCAGTGCCTTCTCAGGCATCGCCGTATGGATTACGATGTCCCTTTCAGTCTGCCTTTCTATGGCAGTCCGACCGCCCTGGAAATACTGATGGAAACAGACTTTGGGAGCCCCTAGAAAGCCCCCCATCCCTCTGCAACCTCCACTAAGGGATCCGTGGAGCACCTGTGGTGCCATCCCAAACATCCATGCACCTTGTGGCAGCCACCATGTGGTGCATGCCACACGGTACATGGATGTTTGCAAACATCAATTTTTCTTAATGCGGGTTGTGCAGAGGCCCTTGTCCGCCCACTGCACAAGCCGCATTAAGTAAATGGATGTTTACGACCGCCTCATGAGTGGTCACATCCAAATTCATCAGATAGAACCACCATCTGCTTGTCGGTCGATTTCCGTTCTGAAACGATGCCGGTCGGATGCTCTTCCGACCAGCATCGCAATTAGGGCCTTAGGGCCCTATCTATGTGGCTAAATACCAGTTGGTAGCCCCGAAATTCGGTAAATTTCAGGGTTACCGACCGGTATTTAGCCACTCCTAATGTAGATGATGATTCGGTAAATACCAAATCTGTATTTACCGAATCGGTATTTACCGAATAGGTAAATGCAATGTAGAAAGCACATAAAAGAGTGCTTATGTGCTTTAAAAAATCGTTAATTACCACCAACTTCAAGTTGGTGGTAATTAACAAATTCCTTTAAAAATTCACTTTTGAATTTTTTTTTAAGTGCCATGTGGCACACATCCATGCCCTTAGGGCATGTATGTGCGCCACATGTGCACATAGGCACATTTCAGGGGTGCAACAGGGTGTCCTTTGGACACCCTGGTACCCTTGAAATACCTCCCGGTATTACCGATTCGGTAATACCGAATCGCTAATACAGAATGGCTTTACATTCATTCCTATGGGCCTCCAAGCCCATAGGAATGAATGGGTAGGTATTCCTTATTACCGAATCGATATTACCGATTCGGTAATAAGGAATATTAAGGAGTCTGTATTTTTTACCGATTCATTAGCTACATAAGAAATACCGATTTCTTATCGGTAAAATTCGGTATTGAGAATTCGGTATTTATGGATTATCTACATCTGGCCCTTAGTCTCTAAGTTTTAGAGTGAGTTATGGGATGACATTGAAAAAATATTACATTTTTCTGATACTCTTTCATACAACATGCTGATTTGTAAATCTGCAGCTCTTTCTACAAACATGTCTGATTTGAACTATAAACTTCTAGATTTTTTTTATTTTGGCTGCTTTAAAATTTATTACTGCAAATTGGAAAGATGCTCCATTATAAATCACTCCATACATGGTGGTCATGGATAATTTTTACAAGTAAAGGTGCTAATTTGTCTTTCTTGGGTGCTGTACACAACAACTCTACTTATAATTTCTTTTTTAAACCAATTGATGATTATATAGCTCTATATTTATAAATAAGTATTTATAACATGTCATTTATTTCTTAATATATAAAGAAATTATTTTTAAATAAGTAGCTCTGGAAAATAATATTCATATTGATGCTACTTATGTATTTATTCCACTCTCTTATTATTTAATTTTCTTTTGTACATTGTGTAATCATTTTAACTGCATGGGTACATGTGTTATAGTAATGTTCATGCTAAAGATAATTATGTAAGTGCCATGTTCGGTGCTTGTTTTTTTATATTGCCTCTGCCTTCGTAAAGACACATTGTAAAAAATACTTTGAACATAAAGGCTAGTTCTGTAGGTGGTACAATCAGTGCTGCAGCACACCTGTAGCATTTGAAGTACAGGCCCTGGTTATATGGTACACCACTTTACAAGGGACTTATCACAACAAAAATATATACGCCAATCAGGTATACACCAATGTCATCATGCTTAGGGTATAAGCACATGCACTTTAGCACCAGTTAGCAGTGGTAAACTGCTCAGAGACCTAAGGCAAACAAAAAGAATCAGCAAAACAGGTGGTAAAAGGCAAAATGTCTGGGGAAAGAAAACCCTCTGGATGACAGGTCTAACAAATCTCTACTATTCAATTGATGCAAACCTTCTTGGAAATAGGCATCTACAGAGAGGACCACAACATTGCCACCCTTGTCAGACTGTCGGGTGACAATGCTGTGGCATCCTGCAGAGCCTTCGCCACCTATCTCTCACTTTTGTTAAGATAGTCACGTTTCCATCTTTGCTTTTTGCCAGTTTTTTTTAAATTACGGGTAACCAGTATTTCAAAGGTGTCAATTGCATCATGAGAGAGTGGGTTTGAAGGTAAATGTGGGCATGTAATCACTAGAGTAGCTCAATCCCAAGTCAATCCACATTTTCTCAAGATTCAAAAGTTAATCCCCAGTGTTATCAATCTCCAGATCCAGCCGCGCAAGGGTAAAGAGCAGATCCACATCCCCGATGCCTAAGCTGCGATAGATAGATAGATAGATAGATAGATAGATAGATAGATAGATAGATAGATAGATAGATAGATAGATAGATAGATAGATAGATAGATAGATAGATAGATAGATAGATAGATAGATAGATAGATAGATAGATAGATAGATAGATAGCCAACATATGACAGCCCTCTTTTGTCAGTGCAATTTATTTCTCATTTGTGTTACATTTCTGTGACGTGCGCACAATACAGAATAAAACAATTTGCCATTGCATCACTATGTCAAGGAGATACCTATTAGCTTTGGCAATGCTTGTTGCATCTTATATGTAGATGTTACTTGACACATTTATTCTAGGATAGTTTTGTTTGCTTTGATTTTTCTTATTAAGTTTCACTACAATTGTATAGATCAAGTAACACCAAGTTAGAAACCTTTCTGAAAGGTTTTTAGAGCCACTCAACAGCTTTCTTTCACAATGTAGAGAATGTATTCCACTGTAATCAATAATCTGGAAGATGTGTGTGGTAGAGCAAGCATTACAACAGAAGAGGCAAGGCTATGATTTGCACCTAAGTTGACGAATGATGTGAAATCTATAGCCCTGCAGGTGTAAACCCACCTCTACCATTTAGACAGTATGTTGGCTTCAGGTTTCGAAACTAAAAATTAACACTCGTTGATCTGTGAGAACTGTTAAGTTATTCATACAAGAACAGACGAAAGTGTTCCTGTTCACAGAAAATGGCCAGACTCAGCTTTTCAGATCCAAAGTAGGTTGTCCCCTGTCCAGTTGGCCTCTGACATATTATATATAACATTAACTCGAGGTGAGTTATGGCCTTCTTCATGTTGTTTTAGAATGGGTCCTAGGCTTACAGGGCTGGCATTCATGGTAATTTTGTCCTAGAGTGAGAGACTGAAGTAAGGGATGTGATAGGATTCCATGTTACAAAGACTGATGATGTCAAAACGCTGCTGACGCCTGTGAGTCTGCTATAGTTCTATGTACAGTTCTACCCTTTTATCATTCGGTGACACAGGGAGTGCTGAGCAAGCACTGAAGGTGCCTGCCCATCATCTGGAGATCCCCCAAAAATGAGATAAAGCTTGTAATGATCGCTGGGTCAGTTGACGGAGTGATGGCTTCAATTTTGTCTGAATCCAGCTACATGCCTGCTCTCTCAAATGTGTGTCCAGGTGTAATGAATATTTCCTAAAAGTCCTCTTTCCATTTTTGTGGGTGAGTCTTGCCTCATCAAGTGTGCCACAGATCACAAGTGTCTCATTGTGTTCCGGGTGAGTCCTGCTAAACAATAGCAGATCCTCTCTGTAACTTGAGTAACAAGCAACATAAAGAATTATTTTCTTAAATTCCTCCTGAAATAGCTTTTGTTTTACAGGAACAATCAAGTAAACTCAAGGAGCGTAATCCAACATGGGCGCAATGAAGACATGCGGCTGGAGATTGAGAATGTCTTCTTCCACCTGTAATTGTATGTTATATGGAAGCCCTTTGCAGTGTTTGCCACCAGTTTAGCTGATTCATCATTTATACGTAAAAGATCATATCTCTGTGGGACACCTCTATTCATGAAACTCACTCAATCATTCCATTGAAATGCTCACCGTCCAATCAGATGCCATCGATCAGTTTAAAGCTAATGAACAAGATGAAATCAAGCACCCCGCAGGAGTGTAGCTTGGTTGAAAAAATCCTTTATTGTCAGAAAAAGGGCATAACGCTCATGAGCAAAAGGTGCATAAAGTTTATCCTGGTGCGTTTTCTATGAATCCTCTTCCAAAGAAAATAACAAATCTGCCATTTGGATGAGGTATTTAAAAGATCTCGTCAAATATCTATAATTTAAAGTCACAGTGTCCTATAACGTAGTTAAACGTATTTCTCAGTAAAAGGTAAAGAAGTAATCCAAATTATTATCCATGACATGATGGCCTGTGTATATATAAAAACAAAGGTCTTAAAATTGAATATATTTGCATATTAAACACAATTAATCTCATAATCCAATACCCCAATTGAGGCAGTATGTAATATGGAGTCAGCAAAGTGCTGGCAAAAACGCACTCTTGGAGTGCAACTTATTTTATCCAGAGTATACAGCTTCGATTTTCAATGTTTAGCGTCATCAGGCCTTGGAGCAGTTTTAGTAAGCGTGTATGTATGTTTTCCATCATTAGCATAGTAACTTGTGAAATGAGACTGGGTATGGGCTGTGAGATTCCTGTTTTGATGTCTAACTGGAAACTCAGCAGACTTCAGGTACCCACACCAGTTTAAATGATGTACATTCCAAAATCTCCTGAATGGAAAACAATGTGCTACGAAAGCTCCTTTTTAGGTTTCACCAGCCCCTTGAGAAATCTATTGCTTTTAATAGAAGCTTAAACAAGACTTAAATCCCACCTCCTCTCTTTCCTGACTTCTCATTGGTTCCTGTTTGTGCCACTTACCTTTCCCCCATTTCTATTGGCTGCAGCATATGTTCCTGCATTTACCAATGCTTGTACCTCGTCTGCTTCTCCTATCAGTTTCCCACCACTGAAATACAGTTAACATCACTTTGGTGGAACTATATTTTCATAAAGTTTTGGCTTTTACTCTTGCAGCATATTTATATAACAATTTATCACCCAGAGAAATTAAGTGATTTGCATTGAATCACAGGATGTTGCGGCTCCGCCCAGACTCGAACCAGGATCCCCAGCTCTCGAGTCAGCAGCTCTGGCTGCTGTGCCACATCCTCTTCACTCCAATGTTATCTGTCAGGGAGCTCTCTCGTTCTCCCGGACAATGATTGATGGGAACAGCTATTTATTCATTACATAGGCAAAACCCGAGGCATTACCAATGCTTGTTCATATTTGGGATGTATTTGACCCACATGCAAATATCATAATATTTGATTGTATGGCTGTAATGTTCCCTGGCAGTGTGGATAATTCTTCTTTTATCATAGCATTGATGGTTGCCCTACTATCCACTGTTCAGTCTACTTATTTGAATATTCAGAATACGTTCTGTGATGTCATCACCATTTTTTAGTGCACAGCTTCCCATTGAGTAGACACATGAGAGTGCTTGCTTACATGTTCCACTCCTGGATAACTTTTACAGTTCTTTCGACAACTTCCAGTGTTCGTGCTTAAAGGTGTGCTTGCTGGTTTTATGTGGGTTGACTGTACTATTAGATGTGTCCATGATGTCTGCCTGAACATCCAAGTTGCGAATTGTTGTATGCACCAGTGCTAGAGGGTCCTTTCCATACGTTTCTGTTAGAAAGGTAAGGCTCACACCCTGCAGTGAGTAGAGGTCTCAGTGAGTCTCCTTGTCGTTGTACCTGTCAAGTTTGCAGACATCAATTCATACCTTGACATGAATGACAAAAGCTTCCACAGTGTCACCTGGGTTTTGACACTTTGATACGGAAATATGATGTTTATAGTCCGCGTCTTTCTACAACATGAAGCAGGCTGAAGTAGCCATGTAGACCTGGCTTGGGTTTGACATATGTATCTGATTATCTGTAGTGAATTCAAAGATGATATATTGACCCACACAGTGCCTTGGAAGGCTGTTTTGTGCTCTTCTTTCATATCCCAATGGTCCCAATGGAAATGTCAACAGATCAAAGAGTGGAGGAAGGCAGATGGGATGGGGGGGGGAGCTGATGGGACAGCTCCTTGTCATGACTTATATGTATGAGTGCACCAGGGGTCACGTGCACGCAACCATGCACCTTTCAAACAACAGGACTTTGCATTTGTAAAGATTCTTAATGCACTCTATTGTTGCCAGGTCATCCATTTGCAGAGGGATTCTTGCCACCCAGGTTTAGGGTATTCAAAGCTATCATGCAGCAAGGTGATGCCATTTACAGAAGTTCTGCACTTCTATGGGCCTGACTATGGGTGAGTCAGGTAATGCAAACCTGCTCAGCAAACTAAGCTTTATGCACAGGTCGGAATTACGCTTTTTGTTTTATTTATTAATACCTATCGGATGTGTTAAATACCTCGAGGCTCATTCAATTTTTGCAGGTGAAACTTTCCATAACTTAAAAGGGGAACAGCATACGGTATTTACCATATCATGCTGATTTTGCCGCGTTAAACATCAAAATTCGCAGTCATTCCCCATAAACTTGTAATAGGTGCTAGTTATACCACCAGATAAATAACACTATCCTGTGGTATGGTTATTTATCAGGTGCGCTAAATAGCGCTAACACTCATAATCAGGGCCTTAATGTTTACTTATGTTTTGTAATGGTAAAAACCATTTGATAGCATGCAGAATACACCCATAAAGGGAATTAACACACAACATTTTTAAAGCAAAACAATTTACGTGCCAATCCGTTACAAAATATTGGAGCAAGCAAATTAAATTTGCAACAATCAAAACGATTCAACACTGTTATATTACTCTTTCTTTTCAGCATGTTAATAGATATGTTTTATTATTTGAAAGACGTGGCACCAAAGCGTGAAACCAACAAAGCAATTTTAAATTTCCGAACATCAGTTCCCATAAAAAGCTTGCCGTGCTGTCTCGTGACTTCTATTTTTTAGCGGAGTCTTACAGCGTCACATTTTGCAGACAGGACACAGCATGCTAAAGGAAGCTTTATAAAAAGAATACAGAGGTATTTTAAAAAAAACATATCGGCTTCACGTGGTGGTCAACGGAGATGCCCCTGTCAAAGAGTAGAAAATAATGTGGGCTCATTTTGACTGCACAGTTTCGAAAGTCCTTCTGGGACTTTGGTGTGAGAGAACTATTTTGAAACCCTCAGTGCCAGTTTCCCGCTATTAAAAATTCATAAACACCAAATGAACTAAAGTCCGCGCATTGATAAATGAATGGTGTCACGCGTGAGACGGTTGAGGAAGTGTAACATGGTCATTCATTTGAAAGGTCAGGCAGGTTTCAAGTGGTGATGTAATGGATCACTGGGGATCGGCAATTAAAGACGCCATTAGCGCGAGGGCGCTGGCTCTGGTCAGCAGTCCTGCAGGGTCTTACACGCACTGCTGCCTCCGGATTGTTCATTCTGAAGACACTCGAGCGGCCGGGCCTGGCTTGCGCTCAGTAAATGTTAATAGCCACTGAAAACAAAACGCCCCGTCTCATTCTCGCCAGGGAAAGACGCTTTCGTTTCGTTGCATCTTCTGCGTTAAGGGCGAGAAACATGGTTGGGTAATAAATTCTAAATTAAGCAATGTAAAACTTTACACCACAAACTGTCTAGAAGCAAAACAGCTTGATAAAATAAAGCACACTGTAAACTATTGTAGAATCCTAATAAAACCACACTAATTGAGGTACATATGCACAATATGTTTATTCTTCCTTAGTTATCAGCGTGGAAAGAGTGGTATGTCCTGGCTTAAGTGATTTTCTTTCCCATTAATTCAATGTCCCTTGCCTTGTGCTTAATAAATCAACGATTGACATTTTGAAAAGTGAAAAATATGCTTTAGTTTGTAAACGAAATATTTAAGAATGTGAAAATATATTTTGTTAATATCTTTTCGAATAGATGTGACATTTCAACAGAGGGTGATACAATAGACAGGAGACTACTGCCTTTTGCAGCGAGAGGTCATTTATTAGAAGACAAACAGAACCATGCCTTCATAACAATAAAGTACAACACGATGTCTTTATAACAATAGGGCAATGGAGACCAATCACAACACGATCAAGGAGTGACGAAAGTAGAGTGACATCAAGGTTACTGGTTAATCAGCAGAGGTAAAAACTAATAACTACTCAGATTAAAGGTAATCACTTTGTGCCAAGCGCGACCCTTGGAGAGCGCGCACTTAGGGCCCGGCCCCCCATACCCGCGACACACCCCCCTTAGCCCGGCCAGCAGCCTAATTGGCTGCTGGCCGGCGGTAGTACTTCCGGGGCACCACGACGCGGGCCCAACGCAGACAACATGCAGGGGGGGAGGTGGAGCCAGGGTGGGGGCTATTTAGGCCCCGTACTCACCTCCACTCCTCCTCTGTTCCTGCATTCCTGCTCCTGCCCTGGACCTCCTGGAAGACAGTTGCGATCTCGGTTGCGATCTTCGACATCGTTGTGCGCTGCGGCTTTTACTCGTCGGGCTTTGTTGTCGGTCGTGGTCGGTGTCTCGTATTTAGCAGCATCTCGTGGCGTCGTGGAGTCTAAGGTGAGGTGTCTGGGGTGGTGGGGTGCGCTGTGCGGCTTGCGGGGCACGGTGGGCAGCCAGTTGTGCGTCACTAGTTGTGCCGTGGTCCCCGCTGATCCCTGGTAGCGGCGCGGTGCCCTCCAGGTGCGAGCTTTTTTCAGGGCTCGTGGTTTATGCAAGCGCTGCGTAGTTTCCTCTCTTCACGCGCGCTTCATGGTTACCGGAATTAAATTAAACGGTTTTGTGGAGGAGCATTAGTCCTTGCTTGAGGTGGTAGTGGGCGCAGGAAGTGTGGCGGACGGGGCGTTTTGTTGAGCGGCGTTGTATTAGGGACCCAGCGGCAGCGGGGTATTAGTGCTCCGGAGGGTGCAGGCACGCGGTAGAAGGTGACGATTAGCTTGGTCGGTTAGTGCTTGGCGCTGTTAACGCCGTGGTCAAGGGTTCAATCCCCGTGTTGGCCTGTATTTCCCTCTGGGTGTCTCCAGTCTTTTTGATTCGTGCTCTTTCTCCAGTTTCCGAGTGGCCGTGCATGTGGTGGTTAGCGAGAGCGAGTTTATCTGCGAGTGGCTTGCTGGGGAGCGCTTGGCCGTGTAAGGAGGCTGGGAGCAGGAAGTGCAGCGGAGAACAATTTTTTTTGAGACGCGTGGGGGTTGCAGCGCGTAAGCAGGGGCTGCCGGCGCTAGCGATCTTGTGCTCGGCTGGGGGATTTCAAGTTAGTTTCTTTGATACGTAGATTAGGCGGGCAATACCTGCCTTGTGCACAGCACTGTTTTACTGATTTGGAGTTTTAAAGCGGTGCATTTACCAGCAAAATTAGGGTTGAAGTTTTTCTGAAGCATTTTATTACAAATTGAGCAGAAGAGAAGCATTCATCCATTACAAATTGGACAGACTGCTGCCTCATTAGCACGGGGGCAGAGCTGCAGGCGACATTATAAGGGCAGTTGTATTCGCTAATAAAGTATTAATTTACTAGAAATAAGGGGACTGAGTGAGTTTTTTTTTTTTTTTGAAACCGTTTATTACAGAATCCAAAAAATATACAAAGATGGGCCTACAACCTTCAGGCCGGCCGCTAGCAAACAAAAGGAGCATGTAATACAGACAATAGAACGCACGTTGCGGCAAAAGGGAATTCACAGGAGTTGAAAGACGCGTTGGCAGCCACACCATCCGGACCCCACACGACGGTTTCCTTTTTATATAAATAACAACAAAAAAACAAGTCCACAAGGCAACCCACAGTCGGAAATAACAGCATGTGCTCCCCTAGGGGGGGGGGACCCCACTGATTCATAGGAATGTCGAGGGGGGGAATAAGTCAGGACGGGGACTAAGTAAACTCATTGCCCAGAACCGGGAAGACAAACAGGCTAAGGAGACGGGGCCGGTGACGGATCAGGCAGTAGCGGCGGGGTACAGATTCCCAACGGTAAGCGTTCCAGGGGCCCCATACTTTCACCCATGTCCCAGGCTTACCTCTCGCAACATACACCACCTTTTCCCGAAACATACACCAATCCATGTTGTCCTTCCACGCCGAGACAGTCGGCGACCTCTGGGAACCCCACAGTTGCGCAATGTCATTTGGCCACCATATATCCCAGAGTCGCCCACCACGTCTGCGGCACTGAGTAGTCGGTTGGCTCCCATACATTCAAAAGACATCTCCTCGCCTCAGGCAACAGCGGCACATGCGTAACTACCTGCAAAACCTCATGCACACCACGCCAGAATCGCACCACCTCCGGGCATTCCCACAGAATATGGAGAAAGGTCCCCAAAGAACCACACCCACGCTTACACAACCCGTCCACAGCATAGCCCATACGCATCAGCCTCGGCCCCGTAACATAGACCCTATGGAGTATCTTGAGCTGGACGAAGCGAAGGCGGGCCGGTATGGCCACCTCTTTCGGGGAGGCCACCGCAGACACCCAGTCCTCGTCATCCAGCTCCAATCCATCAGCCCCCCACGCCTCACGAAGGCCGGTCAGCAGTCCCGAACGGTCATTGATGAGCTTTTTGTAAATTAATGAAATCGTGCCGTCCGGGATATGCCCATCTAGCACTCTATCCTCCAGAGGGGAGTACTCCGGGATGGAGGCAACGTCCGGAAATACGGAGCACAACGCATGACGGATCTGCATATAACGAAAGTACTCCCTGTCCTGCAGCTGGAATTCTGTCTGCAGCACATCGAACGTTTTGAATCCCCCCCTCGTCCAGAGATCGCCCACCCTGCTGATGCCTATCATGTCCCACTTCTCAAAGCCCTTCGAGGTCCACAGGGAGCCCAGCCGCTCAGATGCGTATAGTGGCGTCGCCCGGGTCAAGCGATCCTTCCACCCCATCGCCACGTTAGCCGTGTGCCACACCCGTACCATGACCCCCATGGGGCCCGTCAGCCGCGCGTCATGCGAGCTAGAATAAAGCGCCCGATTATAGTCACCGCCCGGCAGTAACATTTTATCCATCTCAAAGGCCGGGTTTAGGGCGGGCCCGTAAAGGCCGTGATTGATCGCAGCCAGCTGGGAGGCCCAGTAATATCGCTTGATATCTGGGAGGGCAACCCCCCCGTCGTACCACGGGAGCGTCAGCTTCGCCAGGGCTATACGCGGCCGACCCTCCCAGAACAGTCGGCGCTGCAAACTCTCCACCTCGCGAAAGTAGCGCGCCGGGACAGCGTCCATTGTATTCTGCAAAGCATACAGGACATGTGGCAGCGACATCATCTTAAACAATGCCGCCCGGCCGAGCGGCGAGAGCGGCAAGCGCTTCCAACGCGCGACGTCCTCCTTCAGGCGCTGGAGGGGGGGAAGCAAGTTCTGGCTATATCGGGCCTCCGCGTCCAGGGTAATGAAGACACCCAGGTACCTAAATCCCCGCGGGGCGATCTGGATAGGACAACCCCGCGGAAGGATAGGATCCTCCCCAGAGAGGACATACACACACGATTTAGCCCAGTTGATGACCAGACCGGAGTTGAGGCCAAATGAGTGCAATACATCAACCAGTACTATCAGTGATTTACGTGGGGAAGCCAGGTACAGAAGAATATCATCAGCGTAAAGAGATACGCGGTCCTCATACTCGGGGGTCCATCGGAGACCACGAATAGAAGGTTCCCACCGCAGCCACTCCGCCAGGGGCTCCAGGGCAAGCGCGAAGAGGAGCGGTGATAATGGGCAGCCCTGCCGCGTGCCCCTGCCCAGCTCAAACGGAGCCGACACTCTACCGTTCACAACCACCTGCGCCAGCGGTCCCGAGTACAACAATTTCACCCAACCGATGAATCCCGGGCCAAACCCAAACATCGCCAGTGTCGCCCAAATATATGGCCACTCAAGTGTGTCAAACGCCATAGTGGCGTCCAGGGATGCCAAAATGTCCGGTTCCCGTATAAACGGGACACGCGCGAGCACCCCATGCAAGCGCCGCAGGTTAAGCGCAGTGTTGCGTTGGGGGATAAAGCCGGACTGATCCTGGTGAATCAAATCGCACACCACGCCAACCAGCCGATTGGCCAACACCTTGGCGAGAATTTTGGGCTCCGCATTCAGCAGCGAAATAGGCCGGTAGGACGTGACCCGGTCCCGCGGCCTCCCCTCCTTGTGAATGACCACGATAGTAGCCAGACGCTGGTCTAGCGGGAGGGAACCCGCCGAACGGGCCGCGAGGAACATCGCACGGAGATGCGGCGCCAGCGTATCCGGTCGCAGCTTGTACAATTCGATGGGAAGACCATTAGGACCCATGGCCTTGCCGGAAGCGACCGAGCGTATGGCGAGAGCAATTTCTTCAGAGGTTGGGGCGGCGTCCAACGACACTCTGTCCTCCTCCGAAAGGGAAGGCAGCGTGATATCCCTAAGCAGGGCATGGGAATCCTCTTCCGAGCGGGAGGACACCGGGGAATACACCCCACGGAAATATTCTGCAAAGCAATCGACTATTTCTTCCGGTTCCGTGACACACACACCATCCAGTTTCTCAATCGACGGGACAACTCGACTCGCCCTCTCCTTTTTATCCAGCCACGCAATCAATTTCCCAGCCTTATCACCCACATCATTCAGTCTCCCCTGTTGCTCTCTACTGAGGCCCCTGGCCGAATCCGTGACGAGGGCCTTATAGGCCGCCTGCTTGAGTCGGAGGACATGTAATTTGTCATCCGTCACCCCACATTCGAGGTCGCCCTCCAACTCAGTTATTTCAGTTTCAACACGGATCACCTCCTCCCGCTCGCGCCTCCGGGAATGGGAAATAAGGGACAGGGCATCCCCCCGAATCACCGTCTTAACTGCCTCCCATAGCGAGACCGCAGATGACACCGACCCCACATTATCATCAAAATATCGCTTAAGGGACTTAACCAACTCTGCGCGAATGGTGGGGTCACGCAGGTACCAGGGATTAATCGGGGCCACCCTACCCTCTCCCCTCGGGAGAATATCGAAGTGCAATAAGAGCGGGGAGTGGTCTGAAATACCCCGCGCCAAATGGCGCACCTCCCCGATCCTCCCCGCATGCGCCGCCGGCACCAGGACATAGTCTAGTCTTGATAGACTGCCATGGGCCCCGGAATGAAAAGTGTACTGTTTCTGCGTAGGATGTTTCAAACGCCAACAATCCACCAGCCCCAAGGCATCCAATAGGCCAGACAACCACGCTTGGGCACGGGGGAGATCCCTAGGGGGGTGACGGTCCTCAATTCCGGAAACCACAGCGTTAAAATCCCCCCCAACCACCAGAATCCCCTCCGGAAGGCCAAGGAGGAGGCGCCCCAGATCCGCAAAGGTGGTCGTCTGCAACCCTGGCGGGACATAGACAGAAACAAAAATAATCACTCTGCCCTCCATTCTACCCACCAGAACCGTGTAACGTCCCCTGTCATCATGGAGTACCTCATCAACTTCCAACGGGAGCGAGGTCTTGGCCATGATGCCCACACCCCTTGAACCCGACGTGAAGCCCGAATGGGCCAGAAGGCGGTAGCCCCGCCGGTTCATAGCACGAAAGGAGTTGCCAATGAGGTGCGTCTCCTGCAGAAAAACTATGTCAGGTGAAATTCGTTTCAGGAACTGCAGGACCACACCTCGCTTTATCCTGTCCCCCAGTCCATTAACGTTCCAGGACAAAAGACTCAGTCCCCTACCCCCCATCATAAACGAAAGCAATCACTCGTCCCCCCGAGAGCACTTTGGGAATAGCACGACAATACTTTTGCCTTGTGGTACAAATGAACAACACCCCACCCCAACCCAACCGCCCCAACAAAACTCCCCCCTCCCTGCACCCCAAACAGCCCCCCCAACTTGCAGTGTGCCTGTCGCCCCTATATAGTTGAAACTAGGTAAACCCCCTAGAGGAGGAAAGAGTACCCCTTCGAGACCCCACACCACCTACAAAGGAGGGAGAACGAGTACAAAAAACGAGAGACCCTAAGCTTGGCCGAAAGCGGCAGCATCTTCGTCCAGAGTGAGTCCCAGTATC
The DNA here is from genome assembly GCF_964204655.1 of Triturus cristatus. Classification (NCBI taxonomy): domain Eukaryota; kingdom Metazoa; phylum Chordata; class Amphibia; order Caudata; family Salamandridae; genus Triturus; species Triturus cristatus. The sequence goes on along the minus strand of NC_140593.1, from coordinate 437,847,232 downwards.
AGCACCTCAGTCCCGGTCCAGTGGGCCTTCTCCTCCCGCAGCCCCCCCCCGCCATCCCGATCCCGACCCCCAGACAAAGTGTCCAGCCAGTCCCCGGCCGCTTCAGGACGGTCAAAAAAGTGAGTGCGACCATCCACCTCCACCCGCAGCCTGGCCGGGAAGAGCATGGCGTATTTTAAGTTCATGTCCCGAAGCCGCCGCTTGACGCCCAAGAAGCTCAGTCTCTGCTTCTGGACCGCTTGGGTGAAGTCAGGATAAAAGTTCACCTCCATGTTCTCCAACTTAATCGGCCCTTGCAGTCTGGAGGCTTGCAGAATTGCATCCCTGTCCCGAAAATTAAAGATACGGGCAATAAGAGGCCGCGGAGGGGCTCCGCCCTTCGGCCTTCCCCCGGGAACTCTATGAGCCCTCTCCACCGCAAAAAATTTACTCAGTCCCCGAGGCTGGAGATGGGTAGTGATCAGGTCCTCCACAAAAAGATCCGCCGCCGACTCCTCCCGTCCCTCAGGTACTCCGATGATGCGGATATTATTCCTCCGGGCCCGGCTCTCGGAATCCTCCAGGCGCCGATCCATGAGCGCACTCGCCTGACGAAGCCGGTGTACCTCCGTCTGAAGGGCCGCCACCTCAGTCGTGAGGCCCGACGCGGTGTGGGCCAAAGAATCGACCCGGTCGTTGGTCTTCGAGAGATCAGCTCTCACCAGGTTGACATCAACGAGGACCGCGTCGATTTTATACGCTAACGTGTCAAACCGCTGGCCCACCGAGGCCTTCATCTCAGCAATGGCACCCATGACGTCTTGTAGAGTCAGATCTGTGGGCAAGTCCGGGGCATCCGGGCGGCACTCAGAGGACTTGTGCGGTCCACCGGGAGATCCCTTCGGGAGGGTGTAGCGGTCCATGATGTTGGCCTGATGTGCGGCGCCACGCCGGGTCGACTTGGCCTTCAACCGATCTCCATCTTGTTTAGTGGCCATCGTCGCGGGTCTCACACCCTCACCAGCCACGCAGTAAAAAGCGAGCAATCAAGGCCACGAGCTCCGGGGGGCCACCCCAGGACGGCGGAGCGGGCCACAGCAGGCAGGCAGGCAGGGTCTCCCAGCGAGGCCACCCCAACACCAAGAGCGCCGCGATCCCACTTGCGAAGACAGCAAGGGGGCGCGAAAGTGAAAGTGCGGGGTACGCGACTCGCCAGGCCCAGCCCGCCGTTGTTGTTCACTTTGCCACCGGGTCGCCCCCAAACGCGAATCCGGGGTCAGGAGAGAAGTAGGCCGCAAACTTCAATCGGTGCTCACTCCGGCACCCGAGGTCCGATTCGAAAACGGGAAACGGGTACCGCCTCGGCTCAGGCTCACCGACACAGTTCCCTTAACCGATGCAGGATGAAGTCAGGATAAACGTAGGAGGTTGCGGAGGTCCTCGGGAGCCTCGCACCTACGCGGCCATCTTGGTTGCGCGCTAGGCTCCTCCTCCTGAGTGAGTTTCAAGGGGAATTAAGAAGAGGGTGAGGGCACGTGTGGTTAGTAGGTCAGCACCTATAGCAATTAGACAAGCACCCTTCTGATTACACAGAAGTTTACAATGCCTCCCAAGCGTAACCCGAAGAGAAAGGAGGGTGAGTCTGAAATAGCACAGCTGCTGAAGCTGGTGCTGGCAAAACTGAACAGGGACGAGGATAGTGAGGAAGAACTGCCTGAGAGTACAGGGGGGGAGGCTCCTGAGTCGGATAGTGAGGATGTTCCAGAGTCGGTGACAGGGGCGCACCCTCGTAGGGCTATAGTCCTACCCAAAGCAGCCTTTCCCCCGTTGGTAAAGAAGCCCAGGGGAAACAAGAGGAGGAGGGGGGTAGGGATTTAGAGGGACCTGTACCAGTTACCCCAGTGCCCGTGTTACAGCCAGTATTACCGCTGCCTACGGCACCCTCGGCGCCCAGAGCTCCCGCACTAGAACCAGTGCTTCCACCGCCTCTTGCGCCTGCGGCGCCGGGTTCTATTGCCCCCTTGCCTATTTTAACCCCGTGCCGGGGCCCAATATGGCACCGCAGGCCCCACAAGAATCACCCCCACGCCCAGTTAGTGGGGTGCCAGGAGAGGGACGGGATGATGTGAGCCTTGTACTGGCCGAAATTAGAGGGGCTATTAAGGCCCTGACGCCGGCCACCAATCCTCCAATACCCACAGTCCCAGAAGTTATACCGGTAATAAAACCAATACCGGTGGTAGCACCATTACCACAGGGAGGAGCACCGAAAGAAGGGGTCCCCAACGCACCAGCCGAAGGGGGGCAGATAGCCACTGCTAGTATATTGGCTACAGTAGCAACTCTTTTGGCACAGCTGGGGGCTCCTGCACTAGGCGGCGCAGCGGTGGCACCATGGGCTTCACCGGCAGGGACAGGCGGGGTCCTGGCTGAGTTGAGCAAGCAAGTGGCCCTTTTGGGAAAAACGCAGGAAAAAGATGTGAATACGCAGGCGGTGGGTCAAGCAGCCCCCGCACAACCAGCAACAGCAGGGTCCACTGCAGGTAAGGCAGTGGAATGCTCAAGCAAAGATATAGAAAAAGACTGTACAATAATTAGCGGTACTGAAACTGTGTTATCAAAGCGGGGTAAGTTGGAAGCACATTTGGCGCTGGACACAAGAGAGAAGATCTGGAAGGGTGAATTTGTGGACATATTTTCCCTAATTAGGCCAAAGAGGAGGGAAGAGGAAACTAGAGAGAAAGACAGGAAGGATGGGTTCTTCAGGGAGAGAAAACCAAGGGTGGAAGAATCAATTACCAATTGGCTGTTGGGTTTCAATGTTTTTTCAATAGTAATGTTGGAGAAGAAGCCAGAGTTGGCGATACCCTTGATATGTTATTCTAACAAAATTCTAAAGGCTCAGGTCATGTATGGGGGAGCAGCTTGTTTGGATTATAACAGAGATTTTAGGTGGGCCAAGGTTGAGGACCCCGACATGGGTTGGGATCAAACAGAGGTCAATGTATGGTTGGAGAGCGTTAACAATAAGACTCCCATGAGGCAGCCCTTTCGGACTTCTCAAGGGGACATAGGCGAAAAGAAAGGGACATGTTGGGCCTTTAATCATAAGACGTGTACCTGGGCCTCAGGGACTTGCAAGTTCAAGCACGCATGTACTTACTGCGGCCACCCCTCCCATCCTGAGTTCAAGTGTATCAAGAAGTCCAAAGAAAAAGGGAGGGAATCCAAGCCACCACCTACACAATGAATTACCTACACCGGTAGATTTAGGGAAGCTGATTTTCTGGCTAAATCAGTACCCTGACAGGAAAGCAGCCAGGACTTTATACGATGGGTTCTCTTCAGGCTTCCGCATCCTGGCACACGGGGTGCCCCCAGTAGACTATTGCAAGAACTTGTTGTCAGCGCGCATGCATCAGGAAGTAGTGTCACTGAAGGTGGAAAAAGAAAAGGCGCTGGGGCGGGTGGCTGGCCCTTTCATGACTCCTCCATAGCTAGGATATGTGTGTTCACCTCTGGGTGTGGTGCCCAAAAAAGAGCCAGGCCACTTCAGAATGATTCATAACTTATCTGCGCCAAAGGGAGCATCAGTGAACGACACCATAGACCCGTCCCTGTGCTCTGTGACTTACTCTTCTTTTGATGCGGCTCTTCAGAGGCTGCGCGACTTAGGGGCAAATGCTTTCTTAGCAAAAACCGACATTGAGTCAGCTTTTCAGCTCTTGCCAGTGCACCCTGACGATTATCATCTCCTGGGTATCCAACTACATTTCCAGTATTACTATGACAGGTGCATGCCAATGGGTTGTGCAGTGTCATGCAAATATTTTGAGATGTTCAGCACTATGCTGCAGTGGTTGTTTGTCTTCAGAACAGGGCACAGCGATATAGTGCACTACTTGGATGATGTTATGATCATGGGCCCCCCCGCATCAGGGAGGTGCGGGCAGGCATTGAGCAAGCTGGTGGCGATGTTTGAAGAGCTAGGAGTGCCGCTGGCCCCCGGTAAGATGGTGGGCCCAGCTACCAACATGTCCTTCTTGGGCATTGATTGATACAGTAGCGGGAGAATGCAGGTTGCCACTAGACAAAGTACAAGCCTTCTCACAGGCTATAGATTCTGCCCTAGCGGGACCCAAAGTCACACTGCATCAGCTTCAGGTACTAGTGGGCCAGTTGAATTTCGCATTAAGGATCATCCCGATGGGGTGCCCTTTCTCGAGATCAATTGCCCGGGCGATGGCGGGACTCACTCAGAAACACCATCACGTTCGGCTACAGGCAGACGTGAGGGAAGACCTAAGGGTTTGGCGTAGTTTCTTTAGGGATTTCAATGGGAAGGTAATCTGGCCTGAGCCAGCGGTATCCAATTCAGACTTAGGCTTGCTCACTGATTCAGCAGGTAGCATTGGTTTTGGGGCCGTATTGGGGTCCCAGTGGTGTAAAGGCGACTGGCCTGCTACATGGCATGAGAGCGGCCTGACTAGGAACATAGCCTTCTTGGAACTATTCCCGATCATAGTGGCAGTGGACATCTGGGCCGCATTCTTTAAGAACAAGACAGTAATCTTTTGGTCCGACAATATGGCAGTGGTTGAAGCTATCAATAGGCAAGGAGCTACTTGTAAGCACGTCTTGCGGTTGTTGAAACATTTGGTCTTGGCTTGTTTAAAGCTTAATCTGTTGTTCAAGGCAGCACATATCCCAGGTGTGAAAAATCAGGCTGCTGATGCTTTGTCTCGCTCCAAGTTGCAGGAGTTCAGAAAGTACCACCCTCAGGCAGACGAGCAGATGACGGTGTTCCCGACATCTCTGGGGAAGATTGGAGTCCCGGACTAGCAGGGCTGGTGGGAGCATCGTTGAGTGAACGCACTAGAAGGACTTACCAACATCAGTTCAAAGCATACAGGAGGTTTGCTATGCCTACGAGCCGGTCCCCCCTTTTTTCCACAGAGGCGCTTTGCGAATATTTAGTAGCACTGAAGGATCAGGGTAGACCAGCATCTTACGCCAGGGCACACATGACTGCGATAAGTTTCTTTGCAAAATTGGCAGGTCAACAGGACCCCGGGGCAACTTTTGTGGTGAGGAGGGCTCTGTCAGGCTGGGCTAGGCTGGAGGGGGTGAAAAAAGATAAGAGAAGGCCACTGGAGGTGAAGACACTAAGGGACATTTTAGGGGTACTACAGTCGGTATGTGTTTCCCATTATGAGGGTGTTCTATTTAGGGCAGCCTTTTCCTTAGCTTTTTATGGGACATTCCGACTGGGAGAATTTGTAGGGGCCTCAAAACGGGATCACGCAGGGGACCTTCAGCGGCAGGAAACAAAAATAGACCCGGTGGCTTGGCGGTAGTGGTGAGGAAATCCAAGACTGATCCACTGGGGAAAGGGTCCATAATTCACTTGTCTCCGGCACCGGGGGATGAGGGTTGCCCTGTAGCCAGAATGGAGGCATATCTGGCGGTACGTCCCACTTGGGGGGGTCAGGCCCTGTTCATACATGAACAGGGTGAATGTCTATCACAATACCAGTTCAGGGCCGTGTTTCGACGGGCCCTGGACTGCCTGGGTCTAGATCCTACAGGATATTCGTCACACTCATTTAGAATAGGGGCGGCAATGCTGGCGGCAGGTGCCGGTTTACCGGCCGAGACGGTCAAAAAAGTGGGGCGCTGGTCATCATCCTGTTTTAAGTGCTATGTGTGACCTGAGTTGCTGTGAGACAATGAAAAATGTATGGATATGACCACGCTGATTTTTCTATTTCTTTTCCCTTGCTATTAGTATGTCCTCAAAAGTGATTTGGGTGTTGGTACACTCGTTCGTGCGGCGCGCCACGGTTCGGCTACAGCAGAAGCGAGTTTCGAAACCACCGGGTTTAAAAGGACCATCGTTCTTATGGTCACACGAGCCTCCTTGGCAGCCTGGTGGTGAGGGGTGGGCCCCCCGGGAAAAGACGGACAAGGACCGATGGCTGGGGGGCTCACCGCTCAAGGACGCAGGTGGGTTGCGCCTTGCGTGGCTCTTAATTTAGGGGATGCGAGCCAGGAGGCCCCATAGTGCTGGAGGATTTAGTTATCCTCAAGAGGGATTAGGAATTATGAACGCTTGTAAATATTAAAAGTGTGATTAAGTGAATTTGTAATTTTGAAAGATAATAATGTTTTGCTTGTCATGTTTATGAATGTTTGTTTGATTAAACATGGCCATTTTTTACCCACACCTTTGGACTGATTAATGGTTTGTGGGTTCACTACTGGTTGGAGCAGGGTTCCCTGGGGGGTTCGGGCCCTATGCTCTTCTGGAGGATGCAGGGCTGGGTCAGTCTTGCTGGTATTCAAACCTTACACCTTGCTGATGGCAGCAATACCAGCAGCAAGTTATTAATTCACCGAGCGATTGTATGTTAGTTGAACACTGTGCAGCGATCTGTTTCAATAGATCTACGCATTGGCTATCATATTCAGTTATAACCATATTGTTAGTGTGCATAACCTCCTTGTCTGTCTTTCTGTCACAGTCCTTACATATGAATTTACCTCCATTCATGCAGAACCTAATCCCCAAACTTGACTTCTCCTTCCCAATCCCAGATGTCCCCTATACCAAAGGGTATAAGTACATCACTTCCTGGGAAGGACTTTCTGTTATAGTCTTTCTGCAGCTGATTGGCCTCTTGGCTACAGGTATTTCTCTTTTTTGAATTTTCTTTTTTGTATGACCTGCTGTAGCGGTTTTCTTTGTGTTTTTGTCTTCATGTTATTGTGCAGGGCATGCTAGGTCACCAGGTGCGTCTGTGGCTTGCTTGTCGGTCTGTGATGGCCTCACGGATGTTAATTCTTTTTTAGGTCTCGCCTATGCAGCGTGCATGTGCTGCGTAGGAAAAAGACCTTTAGTAATTGGCACAGCTTTGCGGGCAAAAACGTGCACGCGTTGCATTGCTTTGAATGGCAACGCATGCACGTTTGGCAATTCCCTTGCGGGAGCGAGCGTTCAAACCATATGTTTGTAATTAACTCGCTCACTCCCGCAAGGGAAACAGGCCCAGGCTCCCTCCTCAATCCCCTCCCATGCTGCTTTTTACTTTCAGGGCGCGCTTGTTTTTGAAATGTTCCTGTGGTGAGAACCCCTCCGAACTCCCCTTATGACGGCCGGGCTCGCGGCACAACACTCACCCCTAAACTTTTACGCCTCACCACTTTCAAAAGCAGGCCATTTTCACTCTCGGGGTGCACTTAAACTATTTGTTCACCAGTCCAAAACAAAGCGAGTCTCTTCTCTTTCGAATTGATTGCATGATTCAGTAGTCAGTTAAGGCGCATATGTTTGTCACATTGCAAGACCACTCTTTTATTTCCAATAAAGATGTATTTACTTTCCCTATTGCCACCTTCATTAAACATGTTTATAGGCATTCAACTAAGTTAGAGGCATTCATCTAAGCGATGTGCGTTTGTACATGACAATCACTAGTATTCGCGGCTTCGGATTAAAAGCCAACATGTTTCATGTGGGGAGCCCGTGGGCACAGAGCGGAAGCTACATGTTGGCTGTTTTCCAGCTGAATCTCTGACATTGTCCCAGCTCATGAGCCACGAAGATTACATTTATTGTAAAAGACATGAGCGCTGCCATTTAAATAGCAAAGTTAAATTGAGCAACTGGAGCTGGCGTCACGTCAGCTGTAGGACAACCGTTAAACACAGTTGTTGCCCTGATATAAATACTGGCACGCAGGTCGTGACACTCGGAGAACCTCTATTTTCGCTTAAAGCGCAGCTTGTTTTACTTTTGAAATGCAACAAACGTTTCCATTTGAGAATTACAAAGGAACTCACAAAACATAATCTACTGACTCTCTCAGGCGTTAACGGAATTATAATTGTGTTTCGGTGTTCTCAACATTTCATCTATACATTTGGGGCAGCACCCTACTACCATGAGTTCTCATGACAGAGAATGTCACCCATTCTTTCCATCCGGTGATATGTTTATGCCCTTGGTTTCAATCTGTACTCATCAACGGTTGGTTTATGCAGGAGGTCTCCATCTGCCTTTCTCTACTCAACAAGTCACTCAACCATTTCTATCATTCTTCTGTATCTGGTGTTATGCTCAAGTGCCCAATTCCACTTTATATCCAACACCCACTACCAGGGGCCCAACTAGACCTACAGCTCCTGGAATACATTACCTAGTTAATGAAAGTGAGTTGTGCAGTGCTGGTTGCACAGAGTTACATGGCAGGAAATATTCAAATATTTCTTATTAAGGCCTAAATATAGTGCTTCAGTTTATTCAGCCTCCGCGCACTTACCATCCAAGTGTGTTTGTGTGTGTGTTAATTAGCAGCAAACAGCTTTCTTTTCTATCGTGACTTGTTTCTTTCCTGCTGGAATTGTTCTCTGCGACGCACCCCTTGACAAGTGCCTCATGTTCCACAGTTAAAGAGGACGACATTACTCTGCTGTCGTAGACTGCATCCCTTCAGCGGTGCTAGGTGTTGGAGACGTCGCACAAGCTTGACCTGTTTACACTCCACTTGACCCAGGTGTGTAGGAACAGATGACGCGCGGGAGATCCTGACGGGTTTGGCCCAGAGGCAGGAAGTGTCCGTCTTGTGGCTGGAGTCCGCGCCGTCGGATCCAGGGTGTGGAGGTGAGTGAAGTTGGCTCGGTGTAAGGGGATTAGCAGGCCCTTCACTCATGCAGGCCCTTCACTCATGGCCCATCATTCAGGCTTCGGTTCCTCGCTCCACTGCGCACCAGCATTCCTCAACACGGGACATGGGCCCCTCTCTGTTAGGTTTATACAAGGGCATGTTAACTTTGCTTTAGGCGCGGGCAGATTAAATGACTTGTCCAGGATCACAGGGTGCTAAACCAACGTCGGGACTCCAACCCGGTTCCAAAAGCAGCAGCTGTAGCCCTTAAGCCATATCTCATCCCCTCCCTTTTCCTGTTAAGTTCTCAATCTGCACACTATTCTCCCCCTTTCACCTGCAAGCTTCACCCATCCCAAAGCACTTAATCACCACTAACTAAACACTTATAAGGTCCCAAAGGCAAGACCTATGGGCTATGCCAATGCTTGTTTTTTTATTTCCCTGATCTGGCTTTACGCAGCAGGTGTGTGTCGTCTCTGCTGCTATTTTCTGAAGCGTCACACTTCAATGCCACTTGATTTTCTGGTTAAATTCGTCTGGCGCCCCACTCTATAAGAACGGCGCGTCCTTGTTCCTCCACCTGTCCTGTGCTGTTTTGCAGGCATACGGTGCACCTGCCTTTTTGCTGGGCGGTTGCGCGTTTCTGGAGCTTGGCATCCCGTTGGCAACTGGCAGGCTTCTTTCAGGAATGGTTGTCCTGTACTGCTCGCATTGCAGTGCGTCGTACTCTCAACGGGATAGCTAGCCGCTTGCTTCTTTTGGGTGACAGTCACTTTGGCTCAGTGGTATGGGTCTGGGACTCTTACTCAGGGAGTTGCGGTGCCATTCCTGCTGTTTCAATGGGTGGGTGTGTACAGTTACAGGACATGGCAATTGTGGTTTTTTTTTTATTGAGGTGCTTCTCCCTCATTACTGGGTCAGTATGTGTCATGCAGTGGATGCTCCTGTGGTGGCTGGGCCTTCTGCTGGGGTTGTTGTGGCCCGGGCTGTTAGGGCCCTTGTTAATGCGGCTGTTTGACTGCATTTTGGGCTCGGGAAATTGTTTCTCCTGCGATTGTTCCTCGTTTGGGTCCTTCCGTGGGGGTGGGGATGTTATGGGCCTCAGAATCCGTTTGTGCATGGCCCAGTTTGTCCGTATTTGGATTTGCTATGTTGGTGCTTCCTGCTCTTGGTTTCTTTTCTCCGTTTGTCAGACTTCCTCCTCTGCTGACCCTCCGCTGGGCGGTTCGGGCCGGCTCTGCTGGAAAGTGGTGCACTTTTGGTGCACTCCGGTTCTCCTGTTCCCTCTCCTGTTCTGGACTCGGGAGAGAGTGTTTGGGCACCATTGCTTCTGTTGGGGGCTTGTTGGTTCTCCCGGGTGCACCGCATTTTTGCGCTTCCTTCTCGTCCGTCCTGCTTTGCTGTATGTTCCTGGTGGGCGTCTCCTCCTCTTTGCTGGGTGCCTTCATGGGCCGGGCTCGCCAGGTTCTTTGTATGTGTATATCCCGTTCTCCTTTGATTTAGGGTGGGTGACCTCCCATCTCTGGGCCGCCATGCTGTGGTCTCATTGGTGTCAAGATTATTTTGCCTCACTCTGCCTTGCGGGGTGGAGGCTCATGGGCTGGTGTTTCTGCTGTTACTGTTTGTCATAGCTGTGGCTTCTGCTTTGCTTCAGGTGTTGGTGCTCCAGCCCCTATAGTTCCTGGAGCTTCTTGTTCAGCTGTTCCTAGTTTCCTGTCTGTGGATGTGGGACTCTGGAGTAGATGCTTTCAGGAATTGTTTGTGCATATTCTACTGGCCCACGTTTCGGTCACTTGGTCCTTTCTGGTTTTGGTTCCTGGGCTGAGGAAGTGAGTGCTGGCCTCTGCCCGTATATGTAACCATAGAGATCTCTTGTTTGGGCTGCTTTCATTGTCTCTGCTGGGATTTTTCAGAAGACTTTCCCTCTTGTGGTGAGTGCCTCGATGCTGGTGGGACTTGCTTCTGGCGGTTTTATTCATCTTTAATTGGCCGGGTGGCAGCGGGTGTGTTCTACCCTATTCTGTGCCTCGGGGTCGTTGTCCTCCCTCTTGTGTTATTCCAGTTGGTGTCTCCAGCTCTTCCCCCTTATTTTCGGGATGGCGTTTTCTCCCCGTCATCTGTCTCAGGTATGCCTGCTTCCTGGTCTGGGTTCTTCTGTCTCGCCTGCGTTGCCTCTGTTTCACTGTCTAGGCATTCTCTTCCAATTCCTGGTCTGCCCTGTGGACTTGTATCCTCCTCCATGGTGTTCTCCCCACCTTGGCTCCATTCAGGGGTGTTTTACATTGTGTGGGGTCCTGCTCTTCCCTTCTCTGGATGGATGGCTGGTGGCCTCTTGGTCTTTTTTTCCCGTACCAGTTGGCCGTTCCTGGCTGCTCGGTTACTTGGTTACGGCTTCTTGCACTGCTGGGTGTCGGTCCTTGGTTTTGCTGTACCTGGTTCCCGTCTTCCTCAGGGCCTGCTTCGGTTTGGTCTTGGGGATGGTCTTTGGGTCGGTGGCGCGTTGTAATATCTTTCGCCCTCTCTCCTTCTTCACCCCTTGGCTTCTGTAGGGGTGTGGATCACCTGTCTAGGGGCTTGTCCACTTTGTCCTCCCTTGAGGGGGAGGGGGAGAGTGAAGGTGTATCCTGTTTCCCTTTGTTCACTGTCTTTTCTGGATTTGTCCCTGTTGTCTCGGGGTGCCTGCCTCTGGCCCAATGTCTCTTTGTTCCTGCGTCAGTGAGCTCTACCTCTTTGCAAGGATGTTTTTGCACAGCTGCCGGGTCTTGTGGCTTAGTGGGCTGTTGCGTCCACTGTGGGGGCCTGTGTTTGCCCTCAGTTCCTGGTGGGTTCACTCAGCCTTTCATCTTCCTGAGGTTGATTCACTGTGTTTTGGCCCTGAGATGCCTGCAGAGTGTTGGTGTACTGTGCGTTTCTACATAGTTTGTTCTGGCGATGGCGTCCTGGGGTGTCCGCTGCTCCGGGCAGTGGTGCCCGTTGTCAGAGCTTTCTTTTCCTCTTGGTTGCGGCTGGTGGCAGTTCTTGGCACTTGGCGGTTGTGTGTCTGCCTGCTGGCCTGCTTTTCAGCTCCTTCTGCTGGGTGGTTGATCCCCTCCCTGCTTTTCTTTCCCAGTGGATTTGCCTCTGGGTCGTTTCCCCTCTCCTGACTTTCGACCGTCTGTCTTCCAAAGTGTCTGTCTGGGCCTTCTGCTGCCCTGTGGTGGTGTTTTTTTCCTCTGTGGTGGTGTGCCTGGCTTGGTGGTCTGTTCGTCCTTTTTGTTTCAGTTCCCCTTGCATGGCTTGGTTCACCACCATGGGCCGCCCTTCTTCCCCATTTTTTGTTGTCTGGTCCCTACTCAACTGCTTCGGCGGTGGTTCCTCTGGCTGATCCCTGGCCTGAGGGCCTCCTTTCTTGTTTTCCACCATTCGTTCTTTTCCCTCAGGTGGTTATGTGGGGTGTTCTAGACTGTGCTGTGGTTCTGTTGCTTGCCCCGATTCATTGTGGGGCTTAGTCTTCATCTTGCGTTTTACCCCTGACTGTGGTGTGATCTTTGCCTTTGGACTCTGGGGGGGTTTTGCCTTCCTGTTGCTCTTTCTCTATCTTTGCGACACCCTGCTGTGTTTCGCAAGTCGAGGTCCTTGTCGGCCTTCCTGGGTATGACACTGGGGGTTCCATTCGTTTTCTCGCGTCGGCCTTCTCCTGTTCCGTTGGGGTTTGCCAATCCATCCATTGCCTCTGTGGCTGCCGTTTTGTCGCTGGCTGAGGCTTGCGGCTTGTCTCTTGTAAAGCAGTCAGTCTTGAACCCTGGATGTTCTTTGGATGTTGCAGCACTGCTCCGGCATTCGCGGTTCTCCACGGCCCTTGCGGCTTGTCGCTGTCCTTGGCAGTCTCTTTCCGTCTGGTGTCGGGTTAGGGGATTTTCATCTTCCTCTTGGTTCCTCAGGTGGTGTTGCTTTTCCTTTGGTATGTTTCTCTGCTGGTTTTGGCTATCCCTGCCCTTTGTGGTGCATGGATACTGATTTGGCTTTTATTGGAGCTGGTGTTTTGTATGTGCTCCTCTGGCATCTCGCTTTCTGCAAGGTTGTTTTCCTTGGTGTCCTGTTGTTCGTTCCTTGTTGCTATTTTGGGGCTCGCCTCTGGTTGGTCATCCAGGGAGCTCAGTTTGGCCCTTTTTGAGGTCGGTTGCCTTCAGGCTTCTTTAAGCGGCAGTTGTTCTGTTGGCCTTTTTTTCTCAGAGACGGGTTGGGGAGTTGGGGTATTGTTTGTCCTCCCCTCCTTGGCTTTGTGTTTTTTTTGGCCACTGTGAGGCTTAGTCCTCCTCTTGCTTTTTTTCCCTGATGGTGGTGTCCTCTTTGCCTTTGGGCGCTGGGGTGGTTTTGCCTTCCTGTTGTCCGCTCCTTGGTTTCATCCTTGGATGTGCTTCATGCTCTTGCTCTGTCTTTGCAGCACTCTGCTGTGTTTTGCGAGTCAGGGTCCTTGTCATCCTCTCTGGGTCTGACACTGGGTGTTCCATTCCTTTTCTCCCTTCCTTGCCCCTTTGGTTGTGTTGAACTTCTCCTGTTCCTCTACCTTGGGTAGCCTTTGTGTCCTGGGGTTTTTCTCTGAGTGGTCTCTGGGGATATTGCAACCTCTGGGGCAGCTTTTGCCGGGGGTTTCTTTCACTGCATAGGCATAGCTGCCACTTGGGCGCTGCCACTCGCGCTTCCCTCTAAATAGGGTTGTGCCCTCAGATTTTTGGACTCTGCAGTATTGTGTCCTGATTGTTCCCCTCTTGTAGTAATCATACGTAAGGATTATAAGAGGAAGATGGACAAGGAGGTAATGCCTAGTTACTTACCAGTAATATTCATTACTCTGAGTCCAAGTCTTTATCATCATATTCCTGAGTTCCCCCTGCCTTTCTCTGTTGTTCAACTAATTTATTTTCTGTGCTTGGTTATTTCAGGACGTCCTTCCCAGGAAGTGATGTACTTACACACTTTAGTGTGGGGGTCTTCTTGGATTGGGAAGACAAAGTCAAGTTCAGTGATTAGGTTCTGCATGAATGGAGGTAAACTCTTATGTAAGGACTGTGACGAGAAAGACTTGGACTCAGAGTAATGAATATTACTGGTAAGTAACTGGGCCTTCTCAGTCCCTATCGACCTGATCAAGCAAAACCTCAGCTGTTGGGAAATGTGAAGATGGAATCACCAGACCAGGTGCATGTAACCGCATGTGGAAAGTGAACATCATGTTATACAAGCAGGCCAAGATGTAATTATTGCTGTCTTCGCCACCCCAAAGGGGAGGCTGACTCAAGTAAACATAAGTACATCTGTATAACCATACACACAAAGCAAAACAAACTGTGTAATCAATCAAAGAAAGAAGAAAACAAAGAAATGCACCAGTGCATATTTCACATTGCTGTACTTGGAAAAAATCTTGCTCACATGAAAGGCATGTTAAAGAAACCCACATATAAAACAAAAACACACAGAGTATGGTTAAAATAAATGCCACATAAGACACATAAATTAAATAATTTCTTTTGAGCAGAGAAATTAGGAGATGTGCAAGAAATGATAAATGTTTTAAGCAAATGAAGACCTCAGTCAAAGGATGTGTATGCAACATATTGTATACATCATGGACATCAAAGCCATCCCTCAAAAAGCTACAGACTGACACCCAACTGCAAGCAACTTAAGAAAACAGGCACCAGCACTATTAACACTCTTGTGTTGCAGAGTAACACAACGCAGCGCATAGCACAACTTTGAGTTACTTTGGGGAGCTAGCCAACATAAATCTTGGTGTCCGTTAGATAGTAAATACCAGAATAACACTTCGCAACAGGTTTGCATTTCAAAAGTAAAGCAAACTCAACACAAAGCATTACTAAATCTGGGCCCTAACCTTATGAGACAAAGCTGTGATACCACAGATTCCAAGAAGAAACACACCAAGAATTACACACATTAATGGGCAATGCAATATGGCAGGTCACCTATTCTCCTAAATCCTATTTGCCTTTCCCTTGAACCCTGCTGAAGATCTGCCAAGAGTGAATGGACTTTTATGCTATCACATTTCTTTCTTGCTCTAGTAGCAATAAAGTGCAAACTGTTGTGCATCAAGAAGCCACACAGATGTCCTTTCATCTACTTTGACTGATACAACTACACTTGACCACATACTGCAAATGTCTGGCATGGCACTTCGTCCCTGGATGCCCTCAGACTCAGATACCGCAACTGTGCCCTACATGGTTAGTTGTGCTTACAGACACACAAGATACCATGGTCCTGATTACAAGTTGCCCAGATTTAATTGTGGGGATACCGGTATTCTCACGCCTAAATGGGAATATTATGAGTTAATTCTGTTGAAAGAAGATGATAACATATTGACCCAGGAATATCTGGTTCAGATCCATTTGTTTATCTCCATTTCAGGAGGCTATACCAGGCACAAATGCAGGGGGTTTCGTTTGATCTGTGGTGGTGGGCAACTAGGTGCTGGGCAGAGGTCAGAACAGGTGGGGGGAGAGGTAAATATTATATATGTAAGTTTGGGATATTTCTAGTTACAATAAAAAGTAAAATTGAAAATAATAAAACACTCTGTAAATGGGAAGGAATTTGAAATAGTAGATTTAAGGGCCTCATTTATGAGAGGGTTGCACCACATTTGCCCCACATAACGTGGTACATGTGTGATGCAAATCTCACATTCAAATTTTTGAAGCCATAAAAAGCCCCTTTGCCATGGATTATGGAACATCCACAGATTTCCAAGAACTTATAAACCTGGGGATGCACCAAATACTTACACCTTCCCAGGGGACAGGTTATGAGGTGAAATATCATTATTTTCCTTGTTTCTTCTTCTTTCTTTCCCTGTAAGTAAGGTGACATGCTGTGCTGCACTGCGTGACTTTCACATAAATGAGGCCCACAGTTGCCATATTTTGCTTGATTCGTATGATCAGCACAAGTACAACAAACAGAATCTAGTATGGATGATTGGTGGCCTTAAATGTAACACTGGTATGCACCCACAAAAAGAAAGTATGCATTAGGAGCAAAAACGATATTTTAGAGTCTAGCATATCAATTAATCTTTAAGAAATGAACCCAAATGTTAAATGTGAATGGCTGCCACGGACACGCAAGTCACTGCAGGGTTCTCAGAGGACAACTGAAGTGTTTGTGTGCATCGCTAACTGGAGAATGCAAGCAGAGGCATTGTCTTGGGCCCGCTATCTCCTGGTGACTCCCTGCAGGGATTCACCTTTTCATATCCTATGGGTCTTTCCATCTAACTATCGGCTTCGGACAGGGTGCACTTCTAACCCACGGTGTCCGTGCAGGAGCTCACAGCATGTACGGTTACCCCAGATGGGCTCCAGAAGCTCCAGCTGACAGGTTTTTCTAAGGGCTTGTTTGCACCAGTTCTGTCTTGGTGGATGCATCTCCAATGCACGGATGGGGTGAAGCATGTGATTCTAGCTGACGGCTAGTAAAGTGAATTGTGGAAAGCTGACCTCCCTATCTGAAGAACAAAGGTGCATTTATTTTAGAACATCTTTTAAACCATGTAAATCCATAATGGATGTCTTTCAATTAAAGTGCAAGTAGATTATTTAAAACAGATTTGACTTAGCATTCTGGGACCCCACCAACAAGGCCTCACCCAGACTGGAACTCTCAGTGAAGTGAAGTGAAGTACACAGGTGGGTAGGTTACTGAATACGTTTTTTTTTCTGCATTGCATGGGTGGATTTGTAATCCCGACCCATAAAAAAAACACACTGGCAGACAAATTCCAAAATTAAAGAAAAATAATTGCAGTCTGGGTAAGTTACTCAAAGTACACAGAAACCTGATGCTCACATTCTCAAATAAAGCGCCCAAAGAGGACACAACCTAATTGCTACGTTAGCACTCATAACCTCTGGGAGCTTGTGTTGAGATACGTTAGGTGAGTATATAAAAACGCAAAGTACTGCTGGTCACAAGAAGCTTCCCGAACACGGCTCCCCGTATACACACGGTTAATACCGCTAATAGTACACGGCATTACTTACATATATTGGACTACGTTCTACCAAAAGCATCACCTTTGTGCTCTAGGACCCTTATCAAGCTTTTTCTGATCCAGCGTCTGAGGATACATCACATTCCTCCATGCCATTGCCCTGAAGAAGCCCATGTTTGGGCGAAACACTTTGGCTGGTTCTCTCATATGAAGCACATCTGAGAATAAAAAGATATGAAAACGTTGAACTGAAAATGCCTTTTATTGATGTGTTCTTGTGGACCAAATTGTTTGCATTCATATATCACCTCTAATCTAACTAATTACTTTGTGAACGGCAATCTTAGGTGTTGGTAAGGCACCTCAGATCCTCCAAAGGTTCCGCTGTAATTGCCACTAATTCAACAGGATGTTGAATGTGCATATAGTCAGAAAACCCCATTGATAGAAGGGCCGGTTCACCTCCAGCGGCCATATTATGACTTTGAAAGTGTGCAGTCTCATTGAAGGTGGTTCTATATTACGTCAATGGCTATATTAAGTGCTAGTTAAATCCTCCTCTCTTTAGGAGCTTGCCACCACTTGCCCCACTAAATATGGTAGATGCAGGCTGTGTCTCTGACTGTCGGCCATGTCTTAATAATAATTTTAAACCATTTCATGTTGCGCTGCAGAAAGCACTTCTAGTTTTTCTAAGCATTGTAGAAATAATAGGTTGCTACTGTGGTAGACTTAAGAGGTGATGTCAGTATGCTGTTAGGTAAATATTGTAATAAATACTAGTATATCCATACGCCGACCGTACACTATGAGACACACTCCCAAGCGCACTGCTGCTAATAATGTCTTGGACCGGAATTCCGCAAATCGTGGAACTCCGCGTAATCCTGATGAGTTTTTAGGAAACTCCACGGAATTCTGCAGAGAAAAACTCAGCAAGTTCCGCCGACCCCTAACCTCAAGATGAGGCAGCAATAATGCAAACATTGTCCTCCTTAGCACCTGAAAACTCTGGGAAAAATACGCTCCGGCATTGTATAGATACCAAGCGGGGTGGGACAAAGTTTCTGTGCAGCTTGTGTTTCCCCTAAGGAATGAGCCTCAGGGCTTTATGCATTTGTTAACTGTTAAAAAGAAAATAGTAAAATGCTGTAGAATTATATTGTATCCTCCACATTAAAGGTCTTTTAAAGTGCTTCTGGACCAAAAGTCCTTTGGTAAAGAAGCTAATAGCAGTTCGAACTCAGACAGAGAGGTACCTTTAACCTCTGTGGCTGAGAATGTATGCTCTTCCAATAGTCCATTCTGCATCTGAGACGCAGGGAGCTTTTGCATACTCAAGGGCATTGCATGATAAGAAGAGGACAGCAATGCTCCATATTTATAAACATATGGCACATTTCTCCCCTCTCTTTATGCTGGTTGGAACCTTCCTGCACAAAACCAATCCTTAGAGGCATTTTCCTTCTTCCACGTTTGCTGCAGAATGCAGCACATGTGGAAAGAGAAAATAATAAGGATAAATAAAGGTATTTCTCCTTGTTACGTCTCACTTGGGAAGGCACGGCATTTTGATGCATTCCCAGGTTTACAATTTTTTGTAAATCTGGGAATGTACCAGAATGCATAGGTCAATACATGGGAACTCCCATGCTCCACCATAGAACGCCTCCCAAGTTGAAATGTAAAGTATGCAGCTGCCTTGTGTTACATTTCTTTTCAAGGCCACGCAAATTAGGCCTTGCGCGGCTTTGTAAACATTACTGAAGCATTGACCTCGTCCTTGCGTCGCCCTGTGTGATGCAAGTCCAATGCAAAGGCTTCATAAATATGGACTCACATTTCCAACACGTTTTGCTGATCTACTGTACATTGTATTCCACGTCTCAACCACATATGGCATCATGCATGTTTTAAAACAGTGCTGGCTTTCTAACGGGCTTCAAAACTTTTTTTGGATTCATTGCTTCAGTTTTTTGTGTCTATATTTTCAAACATGTTATGTGGATATGAGATTTATATATTTTCACGATGTAGAAAAAAACAACATAAAAAACAATGCACCCTTTTCAACTGAATATCAATGCCCAAAAATTATCACATTCTATATAAAAGTAGAATTGCTTGCTAAACTAACTGCCCTATTCACAAAATGCATTTTGTAGTACATTTAGAAGTACTAAAATAGCACTACTAAAGTACTATAAAATGCTATTCACAAACCTACAATTGTAAATCTCCACCTCCACGCCTTCTATCTTTTCTATGGGGAGATCCTCAAGCATGTAATGTTTACTACTTAGGGGCCGATTACAATGTCGTCCGAAAAGCCTCCTGACCGAATCAGTTCCGGAATGGTTTCCGAACGACTCGACCGCGAGCTTCCTGAATGACAGATTAGGATGCATTGCATGTTAAACTCCTACTGAGTCGGTAGGAAAGAAATGCGCACGACCGAACTGTCCGGTAACAAGCCCGATGCGAACGACTCGTTCCGAAATGCTGAAGACTAGCATTTCGGTTACAAATCAGACTCGGTTTACCACACGACCAGATGACGATGCATCCAACGCGGTTTCTGAACCGTGTCGGTTTGTGTTACAAATAGCATTTGCAAACTGATAAAAACAGTCAAAGCAAGCATTGGCACCGCCAAAATCAACCCGAAAAAAGTTCAATTATTAGCCACACCCACCAATCCACCTATATAAAGGGTCAAAAATATGACCATGATCCTTTGCTCCAACACAACTACTGCTAGGTCTCAGGAGTCCCTGCACATCTCCTGCTCTCTGCCTCTCTGCCTCACACACCACACAACTTGCACAGATTTTATTTAATAACAATTCTTACAAACACACACTCTTTTTCATATTCACACTCACCCTCACCTTCACAGTCACCCTCACCCTCACCCTCACCATGGCCCAAAAGAAGCAGCCATGTTTTACAGAGAAGGAATTTGAACAGACCCCCCTTACCCAGAGAAATAGGATGTGGGACATGCTAGTCAACAAGGTGAACGCGGAAGCACCTGTCCTGCACATAATGGATGATATCAGGAGTAGGTATTATGATGTGCGAAGGAGGGTCAAAAAACTGCTAGCCAGAGAGCATGCACAAAGCCAGCAGACTGGCAGTGGCCCTCCTGCACCACCTGTGTACTTCACTTCGTGGGAGGAGAAGGTGCATGCCATCCTTCCGCCAGAGAGCATCCATGGACTACCAGAAGCATCAGAGTCTAGTAAGCACCTACTCCACATTACAAAAAAGTTACCAATTATAACTCTATAGACATCACTGTAAAGGATATAGTTATACAAATTACTGTTTTTAAAGTAAAAACAAACTACAGTAAATGAGCATGTGATGTGTATGTCATATTGATAAACAACATACCTGCAAAGAAAATTAAAATGCATAAAATCCTACCATGTACATACTTCTTACAAACTCACAGTCACCAGTGTCAGCCATCTTGCCAGCGCATTTACAATCAGTCTCAGGAAATCTGAGTCACAGGTGGGTGTGGGCACAGGCATGATCAGAGTTGTAGTGACAGCAAACACTCCTCCTCCCACACAGCCCAACAAGCCCATCTGGAACTATGCTTTCCTGACAGTGAGTGGAAATGTACTTGCAAGATGGCTGGCACTGTTGCATGGTATCTGGAGCATGGGCCTTGATGGGAGTTGCAGTCAAGTCAATCAGCAGGCTCCAATGTCCGACATCTAGAATGTACACTTACCTTCATTGTCAGGACAACACTTTCCCTTGTGGCCTGGTTGGGCTGCCTGGGAGGAGGAGTATTTGCCCTGACTACATCTCCCATCAGGCTCTGTCCTCTACACACCTTCCTACCCATCCAAACTAGCTTATCTGGGACTCTGCTTTCCTCACAATGAGTGGCAATGTGCTGCCAAGATGGCTGACACTGCTGCATGGTGTCTGGAGCTGTAGGCTTTGTTGGGTGTTGCATTCAAGTCAAACAACAGTCACCAGTGTCAGCCATTTTGTCGGTACATTTCCACTCACTGTCAGGTAAGCATGGTTCCTGGTGGGCTGCTTGGGCTGGGTGGGTGGAGTAGTGTTAGCGCTGACTTAATCTCACATCAAGCCCTGTTCTACACATACTTTTACCACCCAGCACAAACAGCCCACCTGAAACTATGCTTCCTGACAGTGAGGGGACATGTACTCTCAAGATGGCTGAGAGTGATGCCTATTGTCTGAGTTGACAACAACTCCCATCATGGTGTTGTGCTTTGTACACCAGCCCGCAGTGTCAACCATCTTGCCATCACATTTCACCTCAATGTCAGGAAAGCAGAGTCCCAGCCAGTCTGTGCTTGGTGGGAAGTTGTGTTTAGGACAAGGCCTGATGGGAGATGAAGTCAGTGCAAATACTCCTCTTCCCTCCCCCCCCCCCCAGCTCAACCAATTCATCTGGGCCTATGGCTACCTGACAGTGAATGAAAATGCACTAGCAAGATGGCTGACATTGTTGCATGATGTTTGATACACAAGGCCTTGTTGGGAATTTGGAATCAAGTTTAACACCATGCAGCAGTGTCCGCCTCTTTGCTAGTATACTTCCCCTCACTGCCAGGTAGCCATAGTCTCAGAGGAGTTAGCTGGGCTGGGTGGGAGTAGGAGTATTTTTAATGGCTTCAACTCACACCAAGCCCTGTCCAACATATACCTTCTCACCCAGCACAAACAGCCCAACAGGAACTAAGCTTACCCACAGTGTTTCAAAATGTACTAGCCGGATGCATGACACTGGGCACTGGTGTCTGACTTTTTCACAACTACCAACAGTGCCTTGTGCTCTAAACACTATTCCCCAGTGTCAGCCATATTTGTCAGTACATATCCACTCACTCTCAGGAAAGCATAGTTCCAGGAGTGCTGTGTGTAAACGATGGAAAGAGTGTGTGTAGTACAGGGCCTGATGGGAAATCTAGCCATTGCAAACACTCTTGATCCCACCCAGCCCTACAGGCTCACTATGAACTATTCTTTCCTGACAGTGAGTGGAAATGTACTGACAAAATGCCTGAGACTGGGGAATGGTGTTTGGAGCACAATGCCGTGAGTGGAGTTGTTGTAAAGTCAGACAACAGTGACCAGTGTCGGGCATCCTGCTGATACATTTTGACACACTTTGAGGTAAGCTTAAGTCCTGTTGGGTTGTTTGCGCTGGGTGGGAAGGTATATGTACGACAGGGCCTGACGGGAGATGGAGTCTGTGCAAACACTCTTCTTCCCATCCAAACCAAATAGCTCATCTGGGCCTATGGTTACCTGATACGAGGGGATCATACTTCCAAGATGGCTCACAGTGATCCCTGGTGTCTGAATTGAGCACAACTACCATCATGGCTTCGTGCTCCAAAGACCATTCCCCAGTGTCTGCCAACTTGCTAGTCCATTCTCCACTCACTGTCAGTTAGCCATAGGACAAGATGGAGTTGATGTGCCATGGGGGGGGAATAGTGGTTGCCATTAATTCAAATCCCATCAGGCAATGCCATACACACATGAGTCCCACCAATCCCAAACAGCAGCCACAGGATCCAGTGTGAATGTGAGTAAGTGGAAAGAGGAAGATTTCTGCCACTGGTGCATGGTGTTTGAAGACCAAAGGCCATGCTGTGAGTTGGTCTCAAGGCAGACATCTTGCAAGTACATTGCTACTCACTGTTAGTAATGCATATTTCCAGGTTGGCTGGGTGGCAAGGTGTATGTAGGATTGTGACTGATGGAAGTCAGAATAACAGCAAACACTCCTCCACACACACAGCACAACCACTTCATTGGGGCCTATGTCTATCTGACAGCGAGTTGATGTGTACTAGCAAGATGGCAGAGACTGGGGACTGCTGTCTGAACCTATCACAACTAACAATTTTGCCTTTGTGCTACAAACACCGGTCACCAGTGACAACCATCTTTGCAAGTACACTTCTCAGCATAGTCTGGACAACACTCTTCCTGGTGGGCTGGGTGGGAGCGGGATTGTAAGTTTCACAACTGGTGCCTAAGCACTCAAACCTCAGTTCATTAAATTAGTTTGCCACAAAATGGCAGAAAGCAGAGTTAGTGATCACATCTGACTATGGAGTAAATGTACAACATGTTTTATCTGTGTAGGCACAAAGCTCAGCAGTCACACATGTTGCTCCTCACAGCCATTCACTTTTGTATAATGAGATGAGAAGCACCTCACTCTCACCATTCCCACAAATTTCAGGGTAAATAAACAGAATGTGAATGTGTAGGCAGCCACACCTATGTGACTGCTAAAGACATGGACCCAGTACACAGGCCTGAAAAATACCAACACTGGGAAATAAAGAGTATACATGTCACCGTGCAAGTACAGATGTGGACAACACCAACCCACCTATGTCATTCACAGGGTGTCACAAACCAGTCAATGTCTTTGGACATGTAATGCCAACTAAACACGACATGCCCATTTATGCACATAGCTGGACATGTTTATTAATCCCCATCTTGTCAGAATTATATTGTCCTTCAAAATCATAGGCCAGCATCATAGATGAAGGATGACAATCTATGTACATTAACTCATCATTAGGTTCAGTGATCGATGTAATGAGTATGATCGGAGAGGCAGTGGACATTCACATCAATCATTGTGTCATGTATGTACCCACAGGGCGAGCTGGGAACACCCCAGAACCAACCAGGACAGCCAGTCCCAGACTCTGGTGGACCAGGAGCTCTCCGTTGTTGATGTCTCTCAACAATCCTCGGACGAGGATGATCGACCTGGCCCATCAGGTTTGGGTCGGCCCACAGCACCAGCAGTGACTACAGCAGGATCCTTTGCAACCACTCTAGCATCAGCTGACTCCTACCCTGACGGACAAAGCAGCCTGAGGCACCACCGACAGCACAGCAACACAGGGCACTCTGGAGTTGGTGGACAACAACATCCCTGTCAACGAGGAAGGAGGCTCAGTGTCGACAGTGCCACCACCAGCTGGGTCTGCTCGGGTAGTTAGGGGTGATGGGAGGGGCTGTGGGGATCTACACCGTCATGTAGCTAGTGCTGCTGATGAGGAGCACCCAAACCTCTCCCGGATCATCAACGCTTACGAGGGACACCAGGGAGAATTTAGCCAGGTCATCGGGATCCTCAGGGACATTGAACAGCTGCAAGCAGCTCAAAATCAATGTCTGAACACTTTCATGTCAAAAATTGATAAAATAACTACAGTGCACCCGGACATTGTCACCTGCCTCAACATGTCCACCCCCAGGAAGTGACAATCTGCCCTTGATATCCTCCATTGTGTGCCAAGCGTTCACTTTGTTGATTGTTATCAAACTGTCCCATATTGGATGGAGGGTCTAAGTTGGACTTTGGACTCAAATAACTGTGGATTTACTTTTGATGACTTCATCTACAAACACTTCCAACTCCTATCTGCACTTTTCTATTTTTTTGTTGAGCACTCCACCATTGAGTGGAATGATCTTCGTAACAAAATATTAACTAATGGCTTGTGAGTAAATGTACCTTGTCACAGCATGATAAATAGATACAACCAGGTTATCAAACAACCCGTAGTACATGGTACTGATTCAATGGAAGTCTTTTATCAACAAAACTATCACCATTTGCCAGTACAATCAACAGTCATTGTTAGCAAACCAGATCATCATGGTCCATTTCGGTCACAAAAATGTTTGGATGTGTGATAACACACAAGGCACACCTCAATGTGGAACACATGTTTATTCTCAAGATATAACCTGGCATATAAACACAAACTCAGATCACATGACACAGTAAGAAAATGCCCACAACTTTAAAAAAAAAAAAAAAAACATCAGGTCAGAAGGAAGTGTGTGCCAAGGTTTTCCGCAACAGTTCTATGTTGTAGTATGTTACAGCATCATGAGTCTGGTGAGGTCACAACTCTGCAGATGACATGGCAAAGTACCCTGGTAAGGAGAAACATAGAACAGAGTCAGGAACTCAGGAATAATGTAGCTACATTTTGAAATCTATGTCAGCTAAATCACAAAGATGTCAGTGTGAACACAAGCTAGTATTAAGGGTAGCACTTTACACGTTGACCTGCAAATATTATTGAACCATTTTAGTATAAACCTCAGGGCAATTATCATACAGTCACTGGTATACATACAAATTGTACACCAGCAACACACAAACAAACAATTTGGCTTTGTCAACTCCTCTCATTGCATACTTACATTCATGTGAAAATGTTGTGGATAAGTTGTTTTCTCAAATCCCCACCATCATCCTCATTACCACTGGCATCATGTCCGAAGTCTGGATCCTCCCTCGCTGGCAGCTGCTGGTCTCCATTATGAGTGGTATTGCTTTCCGTATTGCAAAGTTGTGGAGCATGCAGGAAGCTGTGATGATCTTGCACACCTTCAATGGGTCACATTGGAGGGCTCCTCCAGTGTGATCCAGACACCGGAATCTGGTTTTCAGTAGCCCAAAAGTCTGCTCCACGAATCGCCTGGTCCTACCATGGGCCTCATTAAACCACACTTCTGCAAGGGTGACAGGGTTGCACAGTGGTGTCAGCAACCAGGGTTGGTCTGGGTATCCAGAGTCTCCTATATTGAACATAGAAAATACTTCAAATGTCTGACACTAGAGCAATACCTGACATATAATCAACACACACTACAACATACACATACAACATCACCTACCAACAAGCCAGGCCCGGTCACATTGCAGCTGAGACATCAAATGGGGGATAACGCTGTTTCTCAGGATATATACATCATGTGCTGAGCCAGGAAAACGTGTGCAGATGTGGGAAATGGACATGTCAGTCAAACATACCACCTGGACATTGATTGAGTGGTAATGTTTTTTGTTCCAATACACTTGCTCATTTGCCTGTGTTCCACTAGATGATGCCACTGTATACTGGAAGGAACCCATGGCAAAGAAATGAAATGCTGCCATAACCTTCACCTTGGGGTCAGTGCAATAAGATACGGGCGACCAGGCCGCAAATGAGGTGATAACTGCACAGACAACTGTTCAATTATTGGCCTCGTGAAACAGTATTTCCTTATGGTATCACGTTCTTCCATGGTCTGTAGGTCTGTAAAGGGCCTGTACACTGGAGGTCGTCTGCGATACCTATGTGTAGAGTGTTCACACACTTGTTGTTGGTTCACAATGTACAAAGCAACATGCATTTAGACAAACAGGACTTGAAATATGAACACAACTAGTACTAGAGCACATAGGAAATAGATGTTTCAATGAATACAGTTGATCTTAAATATACATCACAGCATTGTGACCCTTGCCAGATCTGTTACCAAGGTACGGTGACACAGCAATTAGAGTACTGTTGTGAAAAACTCACTAGTGTCTATCACTGTTCATGTCAATCAAGCATCACATACTAAACAACTCCCAAACAAATAAGCAGAGATATAGGTTTGTGATAACAATTACATGGTTCAAATGGACCCACAATAGGATCATGTAATGCCAGATATGTGGGACACCAAATACACACAGTGTCTCACAATGTAAATTATGCACATAGCTGTCACAGGGTGGACACTGTCATGTTGACATGTTTGCAATACACATACATCACATACTCAAACCATTACCTATGTAGAAGTTGCTATATGAAGCCATCATCCACTTAAGTCTGGGACACAAAGATACACTAGTTAATCACATTACAAACACAAGATAATTTGGCTGCATTATGTCACAGTCTACTCATTCAAAGGTAAATGCATTATCCATGACTTAGACACAAAACATTTACAGTGAGAAATCACACAGATTGCAGACTGGGTCACACAGTCCCCAAATGCAGTGAATATGTCAAGAATGCACTTGTACATCCCCAAAAACTCTTTGTAACCAAGTCTAGGAAGGTAAATGGAGTAGTTTGGTTTCATGTTGGTATTAGCCTCAATCAGTGTGTCATGTTCCCCTCAAGGTTAGCTCCTCATGGGAGTGTGAGCTATTAGTTTAAAGGTCTATTTCATAATTAAAAAACTGCATCCACACATGTAATGCACAAAAATACATCCATTGCAGAAGTGTCTGCCCTGCCTACCAATTATTGAAAGGACGCGGTAGCGGCATCCTAACCTATTTGGACAGAGCCGTAGGCTGAAAGTTGTTATGGTGACAGACGCGGGTGAATATTCAAAGGACGCGGTAGCTGCATCCTGACCAATTTGAACGCAGGCATAGGCTGTAAGTTGTTATGATGACAATTGTGGGAAAATATTCAAAGGACGCGGCAGCCGCATCTTAAGCAATGCAGACAGAGTCATAGGCTACAAGTTGTTATGGTGACAGACGCTGGTGAATATTCAAAGGATGCGGTAGACGCATCCTACCCGATTTGGACACAGCCATTGGCTGTTGGTTGTTATGGTGACAGACGTGGGTTTAGGATTGTGTCCTCATCGCATGGAAACCTACTGGGTAACCTGCCATTACCAATGTATCAAAGTCAATCGCGGTCCGATGTTGAGTTTTTGAACTTCGCGGTAGGCATGTCGTCTTCAAGCAATGTAATGCATTGAACAGAGTCAGAAAATGTGACCGACGTGAACCTACAGCTTTGGCCGCATGGAATGAAGACCGCCTCTTCAAATTAGATATAAGTCCCATACAGACTTCACTTGCCTGCACCACCTACATCATTCCTGCACCTCCCCATCTCTCTGCTGCTGTTTCCACATCCTCTGGGAGCTATTATGTCAGCTTTCACAGAGGAGGAGGACAAGGGTCCTGTTGGACACCCTCCTGCCAATCTACAGCCAGCTCTATGGCAAACCAGAGGAGCAGGTGAGTGATGATTCCACTAAATTCTCATTGGACATGTGCAATTACCATGCACTACTAGCATTAGGAATCTCATAAGCAAGCATGTAAACTGTGCTTTTTGTAAATTTAACAGTGTGTAGATAACTGTTCTGGGCGGCACACTGCTGTAGAATTGTGTGTACTGGGGTAAACATCTGATCACTGTTCTCATGGGATGGAGTCATCATTGAATACAGGACAAATGCACATAATGACACTTGCCTATCCCTTAGACATTGTTGACAATCTGACTATGACCAATGTGTTCAAGTGTTTGACTCCGAAACATGTTGCAAGTGAACTAAGGGACTGTCACCATAAAAATCTAAATGATCCAGCACGCTTAAGTGCAATTATTTACAAATGCAGTACAATTCATAAATTAGTTTTACATTCATTAATATTCTTTAGCCACACAATTAAATATGACATTGATGCAGCAGCTGTATTGCAATTCCTTTATTCGTGACTTCTTCTTCACAATACATAAAACCGTAGCCAGTGCGTTTCGTCCTCTCGGACTTCTTCAGGGCTACAAACAATATACATATATACAAGTTATATTTACAAAATTTAAAATCATGTAAATTCATTAAAATATTTTTCCATATTTTTATGAATTTAGCCAGTAAAGGTGATTAAATCATCTGTTGAAACAATTCTATTTCTTAAATAAATTTTTCTATTTAAAACGAAATGTGCGAATTCACACACAAAAGAGTGCCACATATTAATTCATTACAAACCTCAGTTCTGTATTTTTCCTGCTGAATTAAAGACATTATACCAATAAACACTGCATAAAGTATTCACTAAACCACTAACATGCATAGTGTTGTGCTCCAGGTGGGATGGAGCACACAAGCAATCTTTGTGCATTAAGACAATTATATGCCATTTTATTGCTTTAGCTTGTCACCCAAAAAGATAACCCCTAACCAAGCCTATATTTACACTGATATTACCAGATTAAGAAAATGTTTGGCCTCCTGTCTTGAAAGCTGTGAGCGTTGTTCTACTTCTTCTTTTGCAATAAACAGATGGACAATTTGTCTATTAACAGGATAAATGCCTATCATAAGTGACTCAAAGAGGAGGGATGCTTTAAACAATTATGACTATATGATAATATTTTAAAGAACTAAAGGATTCCTACCTTTATTTTAAGAAGAGGTAATCCCAATGTCGTTATTTTACGGATTGGTGGAGAAACCATCTGTAGAAATCCATCTGGTATTAGGACCTTATGCCTGGAAATAATGCTTAATTCAGTATTACCCCAATAGTAAATCTATTGGAAACAAGAGTTCCCGAAAGATAACTTAATTAGATTAGATGTCTGGTATATGAATACATAAATTTGAATTTTTTTCTATTTTAGGGGTAATTACTTTTTTTAAATATTATTTAGGAAAGGTATTATCTCCCTTCTATATGGTCTCAAGAATGGCAGCCCTTAGTCCACACCATCCCCATTTGTTGTTTATTGGTCCTGTTGGTTAAACAAGACTTATGGTAAAAAAAGGCCCCAGTATTACTAAGGTGCCCTTCCTTCAAACAACATCTTGTATTTGTGGAAGGTGCAGCATCAATGTTTTCATTAAACAAATATACTTATAAAATGATGGAGACAACCCCAATGTTCCTCCAGAGAGGAGGGGGTCTGGTTACCACATACAGAGGCAAATTATAATCTTCCTGCCCCCAACGTATAAAGTATTATTATACCCCGCGATCGCCTAATATTGCAGCGTCAAAGTCCCCTTATTCCAAAAAAGCCTCCCGCTTAGCATATAACTTACTTCTGATCTTCTGTGGCTCGTGTAACGGCATGGAGTTGGCAGTGTTTGCAACTCATGCCGTGCAGAGGCTCCATTTAAATAGCCCAATTATTGAAATCATCTGTAGATTGTCAGGATTTACGTTCCCTTGCATTACGTTTTCTTGGCCGCCATCTTACATTGGCCAATTGATTCCTTTCACACTACAGAATTAGTTAGGTTGCTCCTAAACCTACTCTACCATTCATTTGTACTAAAATTATATACAAATGAAATCATTTTTTTAATGAATAAGTGTGTATTTACTATTAATTTTTTACCATACTTGACTCGATCTGAATAAAAGTCCCTCCTTTTTGGTAACAATACAGGACCACGGGATTTACACGGCATCCTTCACGTTTATTTGGCTGCCATCTTAGACATGCCAAAGACACCATTTTAAAGCTAACATTAGACTTTCCTTTGTAAAAAGTTAGTTTCATCACTCCCAAACCCACTATACATGTGGTTAGTGCTCTAAATATATACAAAGCAAATCTAATTTTCTATAGATAAGTATTATGTTTACAATCCATTTTCATAATGATTTTCTTGATCTGAATAAGAGTCCCTTTTCTAATTAAAAGTACGGGACCAAGGAATTGCTCTCTATACTTCAAGTTTCTCCGGCCACCATCTTTTAAAGTCCGAAGAAACGATTTAAAGTTTGTCCCATGATATTATTCCCCACAATCTAACTACTATTCCGGTTTTTACTGCACAATTATTCTATTATAGTATTATTTAAGTTAATTTAATGTAAGAAAAAGTTCCTAACTTTTGTTGCGACACAGGACTTAAAATCACTGGCTTGCTACATCATTTTTAGACCGTCAGCTATAAGTTTCAAAGAAAACCCGTTTAAGTTGGCATATTAAAGTTGTTACTCATAAAATCTTAATATTTCTACACGGATATGAGATGTAATGTAGTTTTGGACAGTTTAGTCCAAAATGAGGTCCCTTTTTCATTACACCGCAGGACTAAAAAATCCGTGGCTCACTTCAGTTTTTTACGTCCGCTATTTTCAAGGTTCAGAGGGAGCCCTTTTTAAGCTGACCCATTGAAGTTAATACAAATAAATAGCTACTTACAGTTCAGCTACTAATCCATTTTTGACTTCAGGGATGTTGTATTTAATAATATTTGAATCAATTTAGTCACACTATAGGTCCATTTTAGGTTACATTACAGGAAAGAATACACAGCTTAATTCAACTTATTTTCAGCCGCCAACTTTAAGTGTCCAAGATGACATTAATATGTGGCATATTGTTGTTATGATCTATACATGCCAACTTTATGGGAAGTGATGCATTCCTCGTTATGGTCTTATATTACCATTTTTTTTACTGTTACTGGTTATCTGCAGACAGACACATATAGTGTCTCTTATCAGGCACATGCAAAATTATGCCTAGTGTTTGTCAATGATCTCTTTTATAGATGTTCATCATTCGCTGCAAATTAGGGGATTTCTTTCTCTTGCATAAAATACATTTTTACAGGAAATGGTAGAGTTCCCTGTTGGTATTGAGACCCAGAGCTATTATCCGTAGGCGGCATATCCACCCTGCCTCTGCTTTCCTCAGTGCAAGTTCTCTGTTTCCACCTCTCTCCAAAGCCTTAACATGTTCTTGTGCATGGAACCAAATATCTGTGTCTTCAGGATGTGATTCATATATATGTGTTGCTACCGGGTACCTTTCATCTTTATTTTTGATGGTCCTTATGTGTTTTTGAATTCTGGTCTTAAGACTCCTGATACTACTTCCTATCTAAATTTTATTACAAGAACATCCTATTGCATAGACTGTATAGGTGGTATCACAGTTGATAAAGGTATTGATGTTAAATTCCCTGGCAATGTTACATTGGAATCTCAGTTTTTTATTGCATCCAAATTGACAAACATTACATGTCTCACATACTTAGAAACCGGTTGGTTTACAAGGGAGCCAAGTAGAGGATTGATTTTTTTTATCCCTTATGTAACTTGGACATAGTATCTTTTTCAACGTGTTGCCCCTTCTATAAACTTCTTTAGGTTATTGGCAAAAGTGCCTTCAGGCAATAATCCTGATGCTAACAAGTGCCAATTTTTCCATAAAATGTTATAAATATGGTCACTATATGCATTGTACTGTGTGATGAAAATCACTTCCTTATGTATCCTTTTTTTCTGCTGATTCTGTTGTGACATTAATGTAGACTTCCGTTCAACTTTCATAACTCTTGCCTCAGCTTGTTCCAAGCATTTCTGTGTATATCCTCTTTCATGAAAGCTCTTTTTTAGAGATTTGACATTTTTAGCAAAGTTTTGTTCCTCACTACAATTGTGTCTAGCCCTAATCATTCGCCAAAAGGTATGGTGTTGATGGTCACTCGGGGGGGTGCACTGTCAGCATGAAGCACGCTATTGCAGGCTGTTGATTTTTTATGAATGTTGCTTTGTATTGTATTGTTGGATATATACAATTTCAAATCCAGGAAGTCTATAGCCTCCCTTGAATAATTCATAGTTAGCTTGACATTAAACTTGTTCTTATTCAAGTAGCAGTGATATGCAGTCAGTTCCTCAACACTCCCATTCCAGATTAATAATACATCATCTATGTATCTCCCATAAAATATGATGTTATCCCTCCAGTTCTGTTATCCAGGTCCCCATGCATGCTCCGCCTCATACAAATCCATAAAGAGGTTTGCATAAGACGGAGCAAACCTGGATCCTATGGCTGTCCCCTGTTTCTGTATAAACCAAGTGTCATTATGCAAGAAAACATTCATGGTCAAAATCATACGAGCCATTTCAAATATCATGAGTGTATGTCCCAGGTGTGTGACATTTTGTTTATACAAGAAGTATTTCAAAGCATCCAAACCACAATCGGTTTGGATGCAAGTATATAAACTTTCCACATCCATGGTGACAAACATAAGGTCTACAATGTACCAGACAAAGTCTTCCAACTTACACAATACATCCCCACTGTCTTTTAAATATGAGGGTAAGTTTTTTAAAAAGGGCTGTAAGAAGCCATCAACATATTCAGATAATCGCTCAGTGGGGCCTCCATTCTCTGATATAATAGGTCTTCCGGGGGGGAACTCACCCCCTTTATGAATTTTAGGGAGCATGTAAATGCAAGGGTGTCTAGAATCATGAGCTAGTATGTATTTGTATTCAAGATCCGTGATTAGACATGACTCATGCCAGTCCTGTAACCTGGCGTTAATAGATCTTTCAATATTGTCAATTGGATATTCATTCAGTTTAGCATAACAATCAGTATTCCCTAATTGTCTTTCAATTTTTCCTAGATAGTCCTTATGATCCATCAGAACTATATTCCCCCCTTTGTCTGCCTCCCGTATAACTATCTTGGGGTTGTCTCTTAAAGATGTCAGTAACATTTTATATTTTTTGGAGAGATTATAATTATGTTTGCAATGTGCATTGTTGGTGTGTTTATCCTCCAGCTGGTACAGTTGTTGTGTAACCCGATCGTAAAATTCATCTATGGAGGAATCTTGTGTTTTTGGGGGCATAAACCTCGACCTATTCCATCATCCACTGTCAATTGTAGTATCCTCACATATATCCAACATGTCTGCTAACTCAACTACATCAACATTACTATCATCCTCACCAAGAGCTGTCAATCAATGTGTTACATTGAGATCTGCAATAGTTAGGGCAGAAACAACATTTCGATTTTGTTCAATACAGGAAATGGGGGGGGAGATCTTCAAAATATTTCTTTAATTGTAATTTCCTCACAAACTTATACAAATCGATGTGGGTATCAACAAAATTACATTTTTCAGTTATACAGAATTTCAAACCCTTCTGAAGAACACATTTCTCATGATCATTTAATGATTTGGATGACAGATTAACAATGCCTAATTCATTAGAAATTGTAGTTTCATCATCATAAACACTGGGGGCCCGATTCACAGAACTAACTTAAGACAAAATCCTAAACTTACTACCATTTTGGTATTCACAGAAGGCACTTACTCATTTTGGTATTCACAGAAGACACTTACTCATTTCGGTATTCACAGAAGTTAGGAGTCCTAACTTTAGGACTCCTAAATGCCTTCTGTGAATACCGAAAGTCTTAAAATTAGGATTTTTCTCAGTTTAGTAGTAGTATAGTTAGGACTCCTAACTTTAGGACTCCTAAATGCCTTCTGTGAATACCGAAAGCCTTAAAATTAGGATTTTTCTCCGTTTAGGAGTAGTAAAGTTAGGACTCCTAACTTTAGGACTCCTAAACTGAGAAAAATCCTAACTTTAAGACTTTCGGTATTCACAGAAGGCATTTAGGAGTCCTAAAGTTAGGAGTCCTAACTTCTGTGAATACCGAAATGAGTAAGTGCCTTCTGTAAATACCAAAATGAGTAAGTGCCTTCTGTGAATACCAAAATGGTAGTAAGTTTAGGATTTTGTCTTAAATTAGTTCTGTGAATCGGGCCCATTATCCTCTTTCATCTACAATTCTCATTTCCTCATCTGTGTTGTTTTGCTCTGTAGCCTTGTTTGCAGGCCTGTTCTTGTGTTTCTTGCCTCCCCTCCTTGTTTTATGTTTTGACTTTTCTTCCTGTTCCGAGCCTGTATCATTGTACCTCTCTTAAAAAAGAGAAGTGGATGGTGTTGTTTCAATGTTACTCGCTTCCTTCCCTGGGTCACTTTCTAAGGAGGATAGGGAAGTACTGCTGGAAGATACACTTGCTGTTTTCTCAACAGTATTCTGGTCTATAGCTGATTTTGATGGTACATCATCATATTTTTTTGAAAAGGTGAATATTCATCCCTTTTCGTAATCCAACTCACCACCTCATCTCTTAAGATCTTTTTCTGTTCTTTATCTTTAAGGTATAACTGGTAGGCAATGAGTTCCTTTTTTAGGATCCCATAATTTTTTTCAGTAGCATCCTTCAAATTCATTTCAGAAATTTATCTTTCTAACTTCAAAATGTCTTCCTTTATTTTACTCACTTTCCTTTCAGAATTTATGATCAGGATCTTCACCATTCGATATGATGCATCGTAGAGGTCCTCCTCCCATTCATCTAGAAGATCTGTTTCCAGATCCTCATAGTTAGGAAATATTAAAATTCTAAGACCTCGGGGTATCCCTTTGTTTTTTACATATTTCTTAAGGGTCGCCACATCCGACCATTTGGCCAGTTCCTGTTGTTTAAGCTTTTCCAGTCCGTGGAACTTATCCTTAAGACCCTCATTTTTCAAAGTTGGTATTTCTGAGATGGTCGTGTTGGGGCCTTTTGGTTTAAATAGGTCCCCCAACATTTCCTCTCGATTGTCATTGAAGTCCATGTTTTAGTATAGTCTGTCACCATGTCATCCTTACAGGTCAACTCCCATCAGAAGGCCGAGCTGTGGAGGACCATCGCCCGGAAGGTGCACGCCGTGGGGGTCACAATTCAGCACGTCCGTCACTGCTGCAAATGCTGGCAGGACCATTGTGGCTGGACCAAGAAGATCGCAGAAGTCCAGCTGGGCCTGTCAGCTCCTGGTAAGAGGGGTGGGTGCCAAACAGTGACACCTCACATGCTCCTCATCCTAGCGGTGGTCTTCCCTGACCTGGATGGGATATTGAAAGCCAGACAGCAGCAAGGAGGGGGTGAGTTTGTCACACACCTTTTTTTAACCATGCATGTTGTAGTATCTTGGCCTGCTGGCCCTTTTACAGGATGTAAGACACACAAAACCACTGTTCAGCTTTAAATGATGCATATGTACAAGGATTATGAGATGCCTGGTGATGCCCCTTTCATCAGGCACAAGAAAGGAAGTTGTGTTCAGGGTAGTGGGAGTAGTGCCATGCTCATGTGATCAGCACACATGACAACAATATGTGCATGGTGATAACCTTCTGGAGTAATGTGATTGCTTAATATGTGTCAGCACATTGACTAATGTATGACCTGTTCTCAGTGTGGTTTCAACAAATCTGTGAAGTATGTTGTTATTGGAGCACTCAAGTGTGTAAAGCCTATGCTATACTTGGAAGCAGGTGTTGTCTATGTTGAGGCCTTGGTGAGTTTTGCTTGATCAGTGTGCCAATGATAGGTCCCAGCCGTGGTGCTCGTTGAATTCAAATGTGTCCCATGGGCCAATTACAGGTTGCTAAATCGGGTCACCTGTCACACTGGCCTTTTCACATGGTTGGGTGTAAGATTCTCTTCTCTCCATTCAAAAGAGTGAGTCCATGTGTCTGACTCTGTAACGGTGACAACACATGCCATTCAGTGTTAATCACAGGTTGTCACTGGTGGAAACAGGGCTGCAATTGTAAGGTATGATGTTAGATACACATTCACAAAGGTTGACAAGTGTGTAAAGGATCTTGACTCTTCACACCTGATGGCTATGTAAACCAGATTTTTGATGCATGACTGTCAGGTTCAGAGATGTGAAATGTGCATAATTTTGGTGTAGGTTTACAAAATGAGATGGTAAACCAGAGCAATGTATGCTGTTCACAGTGTGCAATATGTCTAAAAGAAATGAGGGACATTCAGACTTGGCCCTTACAAATAGGGACTTCGGCAGTTTAGACAGGAGTGGTACACAGTGTTGACTGGACTCTTAAAGCCTAGAGGTTCATTCAGAATAATCTGTACACACAATGCACCCAGACGGCCCAGTGCATAGTGTTCCACCTGAAGCATTGTGGAGATGCAGCCATCGGACTTGGAAGTGTGTTGACCATTGTTCACATCTGAAACTGGTGAGCTGTCTCCAATGTGCACAACATTCTGACTCATCTTCATGACACTTTGCATAGATGACACAAGGCTATGGGCCACGTACCTCTCACCCTAGCTATGCCAACTACCTTGGTGTCTATACACGATAAGAGTCAGATGTGTGACCTGCTAGTAAAGGACCGACATTACAGGACAAATTATCACAATCACTGTAATCTGTTTAACATGACTAATACAATGACTACGCCAGCTTGATGTATGACAATAAAGTCACATGGCCTGCAACATCAGAGCCAATGACTCACAATTTGATGATTAGGGATTGCATGGGAGTGGATACCATGTCTCAAATCATTTATGTTAATCCTATTTCCATTGTGAGGTATAAACTCCCTTGCATGAGATGAGATAGGTATGTCATGACATGAGACCGTAAGGAGCAATAGACGATACATCACCTGCTACAGAGTGAAGTAGTTGACATTGTGGTTGTGGAAATTGTTATTGATACACCCAGTGTTGCAGATAACATGATGTGTGAGGGAACCATGGTTAAGTGGCATACTGATAATTGCCATGTACGGAACTATATCAAAATGTTATGGCACAAGTACAAATTATGTTTTTGGCTGATCTGTGAAGATTTGTGATGATACCTATGTGTCAAGTACATACGGATGATTTATGTGAATCTTTTTCATGCTTTTTCACAGCATCGGCACCGGCCAGCGGAGGAGGCAGCACCACGGACCAAGGGGAAGCAGCTCGCCAGAGTGGTTCCAGTGCCGAGTCAGAGCAGGAGGGAACCAGTGGCATGGAGGGTGAGGGAAGCCTCACTGAGGGCAATTCTGACGTGACATCAGTTGGATCACCAACCGACCCCAGTGAGGATTCCCATGTGGTGGTGGATGGCTAAGGAACTGAATTATGTACATCCAAGTCCAACACCACCCCAACCATCTCCACCCTCCCAGCTGCTCCCCATCCCAGTGTCCATGGCTGCTCCCATAGAAGGGGACCTGTATCTTTCATGCTAGGCACCTCACTCCCTGTCCCTGTCGCCCCTGTCACCCCTGCTGCCCTGAGTGTGGAGGCCATCAACATCCTGAGGCAGATCTTTGTGGGGCAGACAGCAGTGCTGAATGTCCTCCAGGTGCATACAAATCATTTGACACGAATGGTATAATTCCTGGAAGGCATTCACTCTGACATGTCTGCCCTACAGAGATCCAATCAGGCTCTGACCTCCACACTGACTGCAGCAGTGTCCCAGCTCCAGCTGTCCCACCCCTCCTGCCTTTTCCCCATCCACGGGTCCCAATTTCCCTCCCTGACCCTAACACATGAAAACATACACATGCACCCACCTCAACAGCCACATGCAGAACACAAACACACAGACACAAGGACAAACCCACACACACATTCAGGAGACAGACAGCAAACCCACCCCCCACAGACACACCACCAGACAACACACATGCATCCACAGACCCTTCACATACCTCAGATCCCTCTGCCTCCACACCCCCTACCCTTGCCTCTCCTGTTCCCCACTCAGCCCAGGAACCCCACTTTGTCCCCATTGAATTCTTCCCTACCAAATCCTGCACACCCCCTCCCAAGAAGTGTAATTTCACCCCGACAGCCAAACATCTACATCTGCCCGAGAAGAAACCAAGCCTCAAATCAGCCTCATCAGAAAATCCCCCTGTCTCACAAAAAAATAATCCACTCCAGTAACCCCTACATCCCCAGCCCAGTCCTTCCGTCCCCACAAAACCTACTCCTAAAAAGACCAAACCCCTCCCTATTCCTGTCCACACCATCAAAAATGTTAAAATCCCTAATTAGTGAAGCCCAGTACATCCCCCCCTCCATTTAGCCCTTCCACTACAGATGCCCCCTCTCAATCTGAGCCAACCACTGCAGTGGAGACACCACCCCCTCAATCTGAACCTACCACTACAGTGCACCCACACCACCCTCCTGATTCCATCCCTCCCAAAACCCAAACCAGTCCCCCCTAGCTTTGGCCCTTTGGCATGCCCCCTAGATGCCTCTGCCAGGGGAGGTGTCCCTTTGTCATAAAAGTGCAGGCAAGCAGTGATGGCCTAGACATTTATGGCCCTCAAAGCCATTGACTCTTATTGGACTGGCCATTGGCCTTTTTCGCATCACCGTTAACCCTGGGTGGAGTTCGCGGAGTTAAACTACGCAAAGCTACGCAAAGTTAAAAAAAAATGTTGCACTACGCGGAGCTCTGCGAGCGGCGGGGTACAGTAGAAAAACACCGTTCGCAGTGATTGCACAGTGCCGGATGCTTGTCCGCACTGTGCAATCATTGCGAACAGCACCATGCACAGCGCAAGATTACCTTTTCTGCAGCTTGAGTAGATTTTTACTCGAGCGGCAGCTTACTCAACACGAATGGGCAGTTTCTCAATGCGAGCAGTCGCAAGCATACGCGAATACTCGCAATGAGAAACCTGACTCTCCCGCGTTGAGAAATCTCGCCGGCAGGTTTATTTTCCACGCTCGCTCTCGCCAGCTTGATCTTGGTGATCGCGAACGAGGAAAAATCTATCCGGGAGATGGATTTTCCTCGCTCTGCTGCGCGAAGTGGAGTTTTTCGGAACTCCGCGAGCTCCGCGTAACGCGGAGTGTGGGAAACTCCGCAAAGTTCGCGGGCGGAGCGGAGTTCACCGCCCAGGGTGAATCACCCTTCCATATATACTTTTGTTGAATAAAGCATTTTCTAATTATTTATTCACATTTCTGTGTCCTCAAAATGTATTTCTGGTTAACTGTTATTCATGTGTAAACTGTGGTGTAAGTATACAATGATGTAAGTATGTTGTGGATTGCATATGGTCCATGGGGTACAAGTTCTTGGTCAGTATGTATCCTAGAGTGTTATGGCTACTTTGGCTAGATGTCAATGTCAACATTGGTTTTGTCTATGAGTGTGACATGAAGTCACAAAGTTTTGTTTTAGTAAAACACTGTTCCACGTGGTTCATGCTTTCAAATGTCAACATAGTGCTAGTGTGGCAAAGTACAACAGTTTATGAGAAACATGCTGCATGTGTTTGGTAATGTGCTGGAAGACCACTGTCTCATCAATGCACCTGGATAGATATGGAGTTTGAGAACCTGGTAGTGAGTTTGGACAGGCACATGTACACAAAGTAATGGCACAAAACTTTCAGGTGACTTGATTCAGATAGGCAACATCAAGTCCTGTTAGTACATTCTGTATGTACAACATGTCTGTGCCTGATAATCCAAAGCCCCTTCAGGCCCCCTCATGTGACACAGCTGAAGGTATACCTTTTCCGCATGACAATGCACAGCAACAACGTCCTTATTGGCTCAGTTCATGCAAGCAGGTTGAACCTCAGTTGTTGGGAGCAGAAGTGGTGTAGAGTGGTTTAGTCCAAGCATGTGGCCACATCACTTGTAAGTGTTATGGATGTGACTGCAACCTGCCCCTGCCTGGATGGAATTTGGTAAATCCTATGATACGCCCCCACAAGTCTAGCAGGCATGATGTAATCGTAGATTTTTGGGCACTGCTCAACAGGGGTGAGTGCCAATTGTGGACATTTCTGCTGTGTTGTGGTGAGGTATTTTGCACAATCTTCAACTGTCAAGTGTTTTGTCTGTCCAAGTTTGGATGTTATTGTTTCAAACACACATCAATGGTAGTTGAGCATATGATGTGTGTGTAGGTTGTCATTTGTGCATGACTGATAATGTAGTCCTTTTGAGCTATGCTTGATGCTGTTTCAGATCACACTGCGCAGAACTATGAGTGCTGTTATGTCTATTGTATTGGCCTGGGCTACATGTGGTAAGCTGAGTGGACTGTGAGTTCACATAAGTGTTGTGGGCCCGTCTACTGTGCAGGTGCTACATGAGCTAGTGTCACACCCATGCTCTTAGTTGACACACAGGTGAGGAGGTGGAATTTGGGATGTGAGGGCTAGTTGCTGACATGTTTAGCAATGTTCATGTTGTATGTGCTAAGCTAGCTTAAACAAGGGTAACGGTGACAGAGACTTGTGTTCCCTTTTTGTGAATGGAGCGGAAACTCATACGTAATGGGGGCAGGATAAATAATGAGTTTTTCAGAGAGTGTAAAATAGGAGTGTAGGTCAGAGGCAGTTCTTGAGTACGAAACGTGAAGTTTCGTTATTGTTCCAAAGTGTTTCGTTTGAAATGTGGGGGTATGAGTCAGAGTGTGGGAGCTTGTAAAACTGGTTAAATCCTGTGCCAGGGATGCTAGGAATAGGTAGATGTGATGGGGTAGAACCAGCTAGACCAGGTTGGAGTCTGGCAGGAGATGAGAGCTGTAGTTTGTGGCACTGTGGTGAGAGAGGACTGTAAGAGGTTAGTGTAATTGAGTAAGGACAGTTGTTGATGTGCAGAAGTCAATCGAGGTATGGAGTATGGGACTCGGATGTGGATGTGAGAGGGCCACAGTAAGACAAGATTAAACTTATCATTTGTAACAAAGTGGATACGTATATGTCAAGGGTATGCGCCAGTTGTGAAATTTAGGGTGCTATATGGTGAAATGTGAGGTGTTGTCCAGTTGATGCATGTTGTGTTTGAATCTGTGGATGCATTTGTTTTTTAAATGACTATCTGTTGAACTTGATCAGAGTAGGGTGTGTGAATGTTGATATGCAAATGACTGAGGACATATTCATTGAGCAATGTAAGTGTCTTGTTTAGAGATGTGGTGATGTGTTAAGTGTGCATGTCAGAGTGGGCTGCCATGGTACACATTGTGATATGAGTGAAGTCCAAGACATTACTGAGGGTGCAACTGGTGATGAGAGTGGTCCATATGACATGTAATGTTTAACGCCTCCTGAGGAGGTGATGAGTAAAGAACATTGTGTACATGTCATGTACATGAGAGGTGTTGTGTACATAGTGATGCTCCTGGAAGGGGAGACACCAGGGGTAACTCAAGCTGAAATGCAAGGCAATGAGTTAAAAATGAGTGTTAAATAAATGCCTTTGTTGGATGTGTGTGTGTGTGTGCTGTTTAGCATGCCTCCTTTGCCTGGCCATTATAGGCCTACTTTAGTTCATTGTTTTCCAGGCCTCCTGCTTGTTGTGCTGTGAGTGACCATGT
Organism: Triturus cristatus; assembly: GCF_964204655.1. Lineage (NCBI taxonomy): Eukaryota > Metazoa > Chordata > Amphibia > Caudata > Salamandridae > Triturus > Triturus cristatus. The sequence goes on along the minus strand of NC_140593.1, from coordinate 437,805,975 downwards.
GGCTGGTGGCCATTGTGTGGTGGTAGTTTAGTAGTGTGCTGCTTTTGCCATATACAGGCCTGTATGTCTTTCCTTTGTTCCTCTTGGCTTACTGCTTCCATCCCCTTTGTCAGCTGCAGCTCCCTGAATTACATTTTTCAGTTATACAGAATTTCAAACCCTTCTGAAGAACACATTTCTCATGATCATTTAATGATTTGGATGACAGATTAACAATGACTAATTCATTAGAAATTGTAGTTTCATCATCATAAACACTGGGGGCCCGATTCACAGAACTAACTTAAGACAAAATCCTAAACTTACTACCGTTTTGGTATTCACAGAAGGCACTTACTCATTTTGGTATTCACAGAAGACACTTACTCATTTCGGTATTCACAGAAGTTAGGAGTCCTAACTTTAGGACTCCTAAATGCCTTCTGTGAATACCGAAAGTCTTAAAATTAGGATTTTTCTCAGTTTAGTAGTAGTATAGTTAGGACTCCTAACTTTAGGACTCCTAAATGCCTTCTGTGAATACCGAAAGTCTTAAAATTAGGATTTTTCTCAATTTAGTAGTAGTAAAGTTAGGACTCCTAACTTTAGGACTCCTAAATGCCTTCTGTGAATACCGAAAGCCTTAAAATTAGGATTTTTCTCCGTTTAGGAGTAGTAAAGTTAGGACTCCTAACTTTAGGACTCCTAAACTGAGAAAAATCCTAACTTTAAGACTTTTGGTATTCACAGAAGGCATTTAGGAGTCCTAAAGTTAGGACTCCTAACTTCTGTGAATAACGAAATGAGTAAGTGCCTTCTGTGAATACCAAAATGAGTAAGTGCCTTCTGTGAATACCAAAATGGTAGTAAGTTTAGGATTTTGTCTTAAGTTAGTTCTGTGAATCGGGCCCATTGTCCTCTTTCATCTACAATTCTCATTTCCTCATCTCTGTTGTTTTGCTCTGTAGCCTTGTTTGCAGGCCTGTTCTTGTGTTTCTTGCCTCCCCTCCTTGTTTTATGTTTTGACTTTTCTTCCTGTTCCGAGCCTGTATCATTGTACCTCTCTTAAAAAAGAGAAGTGGATGGTGTTGTTTCAATGTTACTCGCTCCCTTCCCTGGGTCACTTTCTAAGGAGGATAGGGAAGTACTGCTGGAAGATACACTTGCTGTTTTCTCAACAGTATTCTGGTCTATAGCTGATTTTGATGGTACATCATCATATTTTTTTGAAAAGGTGAATATTCATCCCTTTTCGTAATCCAACTCACCACCTCATCTCTTAAGATCTTTTTCTGTTCTTTATCTTTAAGGTATAACTGGTAGGCAATGAGTTCCTTTTTTAGGATCCCATAATTTTTTTCAGTAGCATCCTTCAAATTCATTTCAGAAATTTATCTTTCTAACTTCAAAATGTCTTCCTTTATTTTACTCACTTTCCTTTCAGAATTTATGATCAGGATCTTCACCATTCGATATGATGCATCGTAGAGGCCCTCCTCCCATTCATCTAGAAGATCTGTTTCCAGATCCTCATAGTTAGGAAATATTAAAATTCTAAGACCTCGGGGTATCCCTTTGTTTTTTACATATTTCTTAAGGGTCGCCACATCCGACCATTTGGCCAGTTCCTGTTGTTTAAGCTTTTCCAGTCTGTGGAACTTATCCTTAAGACCCTCATTTTTCAAAGTTGGTATTTCTGAGATGGTCGTGTTGGGGCCTTTTGGTTTAAATAGGTCCCCCAACATTTCCTCTCGATTGTCATTGAAGTCCATGTTTTAGTATAGTCTGTCACCATGTCATCCTTACAGGTCAACTCCCATCAGAAGGCCGAGCTGTGGAGGACCATCGCCCGGAAGGTGCACGCCGTGGGGGTCACAATTCAGCACGTCCGTCACTGCTGCAAATGCTGGCAGGACCATTGTGGCTGGACCAAGAAGATCGCAGAAGTCCAGCTGGGCCTGTCAGCTCCTGGTAAGAGGGGTGGGTGCCAAACAGTGACACCTCACATGCTCCTCATCCTAGCGGTGGGCTTCCCTGACCTGGATGGGATATTGAAAGCCAGACAGCAGCAAGGAGGGGGTGAGTTTGTCACACACCTTTTTTTAACCATGCATGTTGTAGTATCTTGGCCTGCTGGCCCTTTTACAGGATGTAAGACACACAAAACCACTGTTCAGCTTTAAATGATGCATATGTACAAGGATTGTGAGATGCCTGGTGATGCCCCTTTCATCAGGCACAAGAAAGGAAGTTGTGTTCAGGGTAGTGGGAGTAGTGCCATGCTCATGTGATCAGCACACATGACAACAATATGTGCATGGTGATAACCTTCAGGAGTAATGTGATTGCTTAAAATGTGTCAGCACATTGACTAATGTATGACCTGTTCTCAGTGTGGTTTCAACAAATCTGTGAAGTATGTTGTTATTGGAGCACTCAAGTGTGTAAAGCCCATGCTATACTTGGCAGCAGGTGTTGTCTATGTTGAGGCCTTGGTGAGTTTTGCTTGATCAGTGTGCCAATGATAGGTCCCAGCCGTGGTGCTCGTTGAATTCAAATGTGTCCCATGGGCCAATTACAGGTTTGCTAAATCGGGTCACCTGTCACACTGGCCTTTTCACATGGTTGGGTGTAAGATTCTCTTCTCTCCATTCAAAAGAGTGAGTCCATGTGTCTGACTCTGTAACGGTGACAACACATGCCATTCAGTGTTAATCACAGGTTGTCACTGGTGGAAACAGGGCTGCAATTGTAAGGTATGATGTTAGATACACATTCACAAAGGTTGACAAGTGTGTAAAGGATCTTGACTCTTCACACCTGATGGCTATGTAAACCAGATTTTTGATGCATGACTGTCAGGTTCAGAGATGTGAAATGTGCATAATTTTGGTGTAGGTTTACAAAATGAGATGGTAAACCAGAGCAATGTATGCTGTTCACAGTGTGCAATATGTCTAAAAGAAATGAGGGACATTCAGACTTGGCCCTTACAAATGGGGACTTCGGCAGTTTAGACAGGAGTGGTACACAGTGTTGACTGGACTCTTAAAGCCGAGAGGTTCATTCAGAATAATCTGTACACACAATGCACCCAGACGGCCCAGTGCATAGTGTTCCACCTGAAGCATTGTGGAGATGCAGCCATCGGACTTGGAAGTGTGTTGACCATTGTTCACATCTGAAACTGGTGAGCTGTCTTCAATGTGCACAACATTCTGACTCATCTTCATGACACTTTGCATAGATGACACAAGGCTATGGGCCACGTACCTCTCACCCTAGCTATGCCAACTACCTTGGTGTCTATACACGATAAGAGTCAGATGTGTGACCTGCTAGTAAAGGACCGACATTACAGGACAAATTATCACAATCACTGTAATCTGTTTAACATGACTAATACAATGACTACGCCAGCTTGATGTATGACAATAAAGTCACATGGCCTGCAACATCAGAGCCAATGACTCACAATTTGATGATTAGGGATTGCATGGGAGTGGATACCATGTCTCAAATCATTTATGTTAATCCTATTTCCATAACTTATTTAAGCAGAGAACGAGGTTTGGGGCAAACGCAATTGCACTTATCCCTAGTGAAATTATGTTTTGATATGGTGCTAGTGACCGGAGAACCAAACCCCCTAAATCTCCTGAAGCAGAATGCCTCAAATAACTATAAATACAACATAATGGTCCAGCACCCAAGATACAATAAAGTGTGAAACAATATTAAGACACAAGTAAATGTCAACAAATTCTATTCCATAAGAACACACGAGCTTTCAGCAGAGGTATTTTCCATCAGATCCTTTTATTCAGTGATTTCTTTTCCAACATGTTAAAACAGACCATAGCCAACGCGTTTCATCCTTGCGGACTTCTTCAGGGCACTAAAAACAAGCTTTATTTTTCCGTGGTCTGTGCACTGCCCATTAGAGTACTGGGTTCTTTCTCTTCACGATCGTTATAAATTTTTATCTGAAAAGAGGGATATGGCAGTTGTAATATTTTCTTATCCACAAAATACTGCCTGTATTTTGGATTATTCAATGTAAGCCATCCCTCATTCGATTTTCATTTGTAATTTCTCAGTCAGCCGGCACAATCGCGTAGCGTCAGTAATCCTATTTCCATTGTGAGGTATAAACTCCCTTGCATGAGATGAGATAGGTATGTCATGACATGAGACCGTAAGGAGCAATAGACGATACATCACCTGCTACAGAGTGAAGTAGTTGACATTGTGGTTGTGGAAATTGTTATTGATACACCCAGTGTTGCAGATAACATCATGTGTGAGGGAACCATGGCTAAGTGGCATACTGATAATTGCCATGTACGGAACTATATCAAAATGTTATGGCACAAGTACAAATTATGTTTTTGGCTGATCTGTGAAGATTTGTGATGATACCTATGTGTCAAGTACATACGGATGATTTATGTGAATCTTTTTCATGCTTTTTCACAGCATCGGCACCGGCCAGCGGAGGAGGCAGCACCACGGACCAAGGGGAAGCAGCTCGCCAGAGTGGTTCCAGTGCCGAGTCAGAGCAGGAGGGAACCAGTGTCATGGAGGGTGAGGGAAGCCTCACTGAGGGCAATTCTGACGTGACATCAGTTGGATCACCAACCGACCCCAGTGAGGATTCCCATGTGGTGGTGGATGGCTAAGGAACTGAATTATGTACATCCAAGTCCAACACCACCCCAACCATCTCCACCCTCCCAGCTGCTCCCCATCCCAGTGTCCATGGCTGCTCCCATAGAAGGGGACCTGTATCTTTCATGCTAGGCACCTCACCCCCTGTCCCTGTCGCCCCTGTCACCCCTGCTGCCCTGAGTGTGGAGGCCATCAACATCCTGAGGCAGATCTTTGTGGGGCAGACAGCAGTGCTGAATGTCCTCCAGGTGCATACAAATCATTTGACACGAATGGTATAATTCCTGGAAGGCATTCACTCTGACATGTCTGCCCTACAGAGATCCAATCAGGCTCTGACCTCCACACTGACTGCAGCAGTGTCCCAGCTCCAGCTGTCCCACCCCTCCTGCCTTTTCCCCATCCACGGGTCCCAATTTCCCTCCCTGACCCTAACACATGAAAACATACACATGCACCCACCTCAACAGCCACATGCAGAACACAAACACACAGACACAAGGACAAACCCACACACACATTCAGGAGACAGACAGCACACCCACCCCCCACAGACACACCACCAGACAACACACATGCATCCACAGACCCTTCACATACCTCAGATCCCTCTGCCTCCACACCCCCTACCCTTGCCTCTCCTGTTCCCCACTCAGCCCAGGAACCCCACTTTGTCCCCATTGAATTCTTCCCTACCAAATCCTGCACACCCCCTCCCAAGAAGTGTAATTTCACCCCGACAGCCAAACATCTACATCTGCCCCGAGAAGAAACCAAGCCTCAAATCAGCCTCATCAGAAAATCCCCCTGCCTCACAAAAAAATAATCCACTCCAGTAACCCCTACATCCCCAGCCCAGTCCTTCCGTCCCCACAAAACCTACTCCTAAAAAGACCAAACCCCTCCCTATTCCTGTCCACACCATCAAAAATGTTAAAATCCCTAATTAGTGAAGCCCAGTACATCCCCCCTCCATTTAGCCCTTCCACGACAGATGCCCCCTCTCAATCTGAGCCAACCACTGCAGTGGAGACACCACCCCCTCAATCTGAACCTACCACTACAGTGCACCCACACCACCCTCCTGATTCCATCCCTCCCAAAACCCAAACCAGTCCCCCCTAGCGTTGGCCCTTTGGCATGCCCCCTAGATGCCTCTGCCAGGGTTGGTGTCCCTTTGTCATAGAAGTGCAGGCAAGCAGTGATGGCCTAGACATTTGTGGCCCTCAAAGCCATTGACTCTTATTGGACTGGCCATTGGCCTTTTTCGCATCACCGTTAACCCTGGGTGGAGTTCGCGGAGTTGAACTACGCAAAGCTACGCGAAGTTAAAAAAAAACTGTCGCACTACACGGAGCTCTGCGAGCGGCGGTGTACAGTAGAAAAACACCGTTCGCAGTGATTGCACAGTGCCGGATGCTTGTCCGCACTGTGCAATCATTGCGAACAGCACCATGCACAGCGCAAGATTACCTTTTCTGCAGCTTGAGTAGATTTTTACTCGAGCGGCAGCTTACTCAACGCGAATGGGCAGTTTCTCAACGCGAGCAGTCGCAAGCATACGCGAATACTCGCAATGAGAAACCTGACTCTCCCGCGTTGAGAAATCTCGCCGGCAGGTTTATTTTCTACGCTCGCTCTCGCCAGCTTGATCTTGGTGATCGCGAACGAGGAAAAATCAATCCGGGAGATGGATTTTCCTCGCTCTGCTGCGCGAAGTGGAGTTTTTCGGAACTCCGCGAGCTCCGCGTAACGCGGAGTGTGGGAAACTCCGCAAAGTTCGCGGGCGGAGCGGAGTTCACCGCCCAGGGTGAATCCCCCTTCCATATATACTGTTGAATAAAGCATTTTCTAATTATTTATTCACATTTCTGTGTCCTCAAAATGTATTTCTGGTTAACTGTTATTCATGTGTAAACTGTGGTGTAAGCATACAATGATGTAAGTATGTTGTGGATTGCATATGGTCCATGGGGTACAAGTTCTTGGTCAGTATGTATCCTAGAGTGTTATGGCTACTTTGGCTAGATGTCAATGTCAACATTGGTTTTGTCTATGAGTGTGACATGAAGTCACAAAGTTTTGTTTTAGTAAAACACTGTTCCACGTGGTTCATGCTTTCAAATGTCAACATAGTGCTAGTGTGGCAAAGTACAGCAGTTTATGAGAAACATGCTGCATGTGTTTGGTAATGTGCTGGAAGACCACTGTCTCATCAATGCACCTGGATAGATATGGAGTTTGAGAACCTGGTAGTGAGTTTGGACACGCACATGTACACAAAGTAATGGCACAAAACTTTCAGGTGACTTGATTCAGATAGGCAACATCAAGTCCTGTTAGTACATTCTGTATGTACAACATGTCTGTGCCTGATAATCCAAAGCCCCTTCAGGCCCCCTCATGTGACACAGCTGAAGGTATACCTTTTCCGCATGACAATGCACAGCAACAACGTCCTTATTGGCTCAGTTCATGCAAGCAGGTTGAACCTCAGTTGTTGGGAGCAGAAGTGGTGTAGAGTGGTTTAGTCCAAGCATGTGGCCACATCACTTGTATGTGTTATGGATGTGACTGCAAACTGCCCCTGCCTGGATGGAATTTGGTAAATCCTATGATACGCCCCCACAAGTCTAGCAGGCATGATGTAATCGTAGATTTTTGGGCACTGCTCAACAGGGGTGAGTGCCAATTGTGGAAATTTCTGCATGGTTGTGGTGAGGTATTTTGCACAATCTTCAACTGTCAAGTGTTTTGTCTGTCCAAGCTTGGATGTTATTGTTTCAAACACACATCAATCGTAGTTGAGCATATGATGTGTGTGTAGGTTGTCATTTGTGCATGACTGATAATGTAGTCCTTTTGAGCTATGCTTGATGCTGTTTCAGATACTTTACCTGAGAATATTTTTTGGCAGCCTACGCAGCAACCCTACACACACACCTACTCCCTGCTGACGAGAGGCAACTACCTCGAAACACGTGTCCAGGGATGGCTAACGCGACATTCATTTTAAACTTTTGGCATAGGCGTACCCGCCGACGCTACTTCATGGACCACAATGCTTTGGGGTAACACGCTGGTAGGACGAGCAGAGTGCGGCCAATCAGATTTTTGTTTATATTCAGGCTCCCTTGAGCCGGTGGGGCTGACGAGCCCATGGCTACACACCTGCGCGCCTTGAGTGGTACTTTACCTGAGAATATTTTTTGGCAGCCTACGCAGCAACCCTACACACACGCCTACTCCCTGCTGACGAGAGGCAACTACCTCGAAACACGTGTCCAGGGATGGCTAACGCGACATTCATTTTAAACTTTTGGCATAGGCGTACCCGCCGACGCTACTTCATGGACCACAATGCTTTGGGGTAACACGCTGGTAGGACGAGCAGAGTGCGGCCAATCGGATTTTTGTTCATATTCAGGCTCCCTTGAGCCGGTGGGGCTGACGAGCCCATGGCTACGCTCCTGCGCGCCTTGAGTGGTACTTTACCTGAGAATATTTTTTGGCAGCCTACGCAGCAACCCTACACACACACCTACTCCCTGCTGACGAGAGGCAACTACCTCGAAACACGTGTCCAGGGATGGCTAACGCGACATTCATTTTAAACTTTTGGCATAGGCGTACCCGCCGACGCTACTTCATGGACCACAATGCTTTGGGGTAACACGCTGGTAGGACGAGCAGAGTGCGGCCAATCGGATTTATGTCTATTGTATTGGCCTGGGCTACATGTGGTAAGCTGAGTGGACTGTGAGTTCACATAAGTGTTGTGGGCCCGTCTACTGTGCAGGTGCTACATGAGCTAGTGTCACACCCATGCTCTTAGTTGACACACAGGTGAGGAGGTGGAATTTGGGATGTGAGGGCTAGTTGCTGACATGTTTAGCAATGTTCATGTTGTATGTGCTAAGCTAGCTTAAACAAGGGTAGCGGTGACAGAGACTTGTGTTCCCTTTTTGTGAATGGAGCGGAAACTCATACGTAATGGGGGCAGGACAAATAATGAGTTTTTCAGAGAGTGTAAAATAGGAGTGTAGGTCAGAGGCAGTTCTTGAGTATGAAACGTGAAGTTTCGTTATTGTTCCAAAGTGTTTGGTTTGAAATGTGGGGGTATGAGTCAGAGTGTGGGAGCTTGTAAAACTGGTTAAATCCTGTGCCAGGGATGCTAGGAATAGGTAGATGTGATGGGGTAGAACCAGCTAGACCAGGTTGGAGTCTGGCAGGAGATGAGAGCTGTAGTTTGTGGCACTGTGGTGAGAGAGGACTGTAAGAGGTTAGTGTAATTGAGTAAGGACAGTTGTTGATGTGCAGAAGTCAATCGAGGTATGGAGTATGGGACTCGGATGTGGATGTGAGAGGGCCACAGTAAGACAAGATTAAACTTATCATTTGTAACAAAGTGGATACGTATATGTCAAGGGTATGCGCCAGTTGTGAAATTTAGGGTGCTATATGGTGAAATGTGAGGTGTTGTCCAGTTGATGCATGTTGTGTTTGAATCTGTGGATGCATTTGTTTTTTAAATGACTATCTGTTGAACTTGATCAGAGTAGGGTGTGTGAATGTTGATATGCAAATGACTGAGGACATATTCATTGAGCAATGTAAGTGTCTTGTTTAGAGATGTGGTGATGTGTTAAGTGTGCATGTCAGAGTGGGCTGCCATGGTACACATTGTGATATGAGTGAAGTCCAAGACATTACTGAGGGTGCAACTGGTGATGAGAGTGGTCCATATGACATGTAATGTTTAACGCCTCCTGAGGAGTTGATGAGTAAAGAACATTGTGTACATGTCATGTATATGAGAGGTGTTGTGTACATAGTGATGCTCCTGGAAGGGGAGACACCAGGGGTAACTCAAGCTGAAATGCAAGGCAATGAGTTAAAAATGAGTGTTAAATAAATGCCTTTGTTGGATGTGTGTGTGTGTGTGTTGTTTAGCATGCCTCCTTTGCCTGGCCATTATAGGCCTACTTTAGTTCATTGTTTTCCAGGCCTCCTGCTTGTTGTGCTGTGAGTGAACATGTGGCTGGTGGCCATTGTGTGGTGGTAGTTTAGTAGTGTGCTGCTTTTGCCATATACAGGCCTGTATGTCTTTCCTTTGTTCCTCTTGGAATACTGCTTCCATCCCCTTTGTCAGCTGCAGCTCCCTGAATGATGTGATGCACAAATTAATGCCACACAGGTTCCACTTCCATTATATTTGTATTTTTGTTTTCGTTCTTCTTCTTTCCTATTCTTCCTGAGTGAACACAGTAACAGTACACCATGAAAGCCCTTGTTGTCAAAGTCTCACAAATGGCTACACTGTTGTTGTTGTTATTTTTTTAATAACTGAGTTAATAACATTTAATAATAAAACACTAACAAGTGTGAACACCACACACTAAGTTATATGTTATATTTGTTTGTTTGTACTAGCAGTAATTGAACCACAACAACAAATGCAATATTTCACTGATGTTCTTCTGGCTTCTTTGCTTTTAGGTGCTTAGACTGAGGAGGAGGTGTTATCATCACCCGTTGCACTGCCAGACAGAAGTCTTGCTGCGCCCGAAATCATGTGACGTGTGACCACAGACATCTCTGCAACTTGTGCAACTGTATCCTGCTGACATCTGAAGAAGATGGCCCCAAAGAAAGGTACCAGGTCCTTCAGTACCAAGAAAGTTGCCAGTGAGAAGAAGGAACAGAAAAAGGAAGTGGCACTTACCAAGACTGGTGTGCCGGCCAAGATGTTTTTTGGGAAACAAACAAATTACGCCTGCAGCAGCGGTGTCCGGGGACCAAGCTGGGAGCAGCACCTCTGAGTGTCGCAGAGGCAGCCAGTCTAATTGCGCAAACGCCAACGAGCAGTGATGTTGAAATTGACTTATCGTTATCGCAAAGTAGTACCCAATCAACGCAGGAGGAAACTCAGCAGATAAGTGGGCAACAACAGCCGCAACCACTGCCCACAATAGTAGTTGTTCATCCAGAAGTAGGGGCAGTTCAGGAAATAGAGCTTCCTGCAGAGGAAGAAGAAGAGCGAGCCAATCTTTCAGAAGATCCATTGTCTTCCAGAACCCCAACAAGGAAAAGGAGGGTTAGTCCATCAATTTCTTCTTCAAGCCCCCCTTCTGATCTAGATGCCACTTGGAAGCCACCAGCTCAGTCTGAGAGTGAGGCATGTCATGCGACAAGGCTAGGGAAAAGGAAGGTTCCAGAAAGCCTTAGAGTTATGAAGATAGATGTAGAAGCAGAGGATGATGACGAGCCAGTCATCATGAACATCACGCCCACCCCAGTGGAGATGGAGACTGACATTATTACCCCATCCCAAGTTGTTGTGAGGGATGTGGCACCGATACCACCAACACAGGTAACACCAACACGACCTCCAGCTTCCATATTTGCATTTGCAAAGACCCGGCAGGGACCTACATCCAGCACAACCACCACCTCAGTAGGTAGTGTTACTGGCACTGCACAGTCAAATTCTGGGCACACCCTCTAGTTCATCCAGCATTGCAAGTTGCACCTCCAGCAGCGCAAGAAAATTCACCTCCCCAGATTGCGACTTCTTTTCAGTTAGCAGTAAGGAGGAGAACGTTGCTATATGCTCAATTTGTCGACATGGTGTCAGTCGGGGTAAGCTTGGTACAAACTATGGTACCGGAGGCCAAACAACCCATCAGAAAAAACACCACTTGATCCAGTGGGAGGCGCACCTTAGCGGACAAAAAATTGCACCCATCACTGTTGGTGGGGATGAAGAAGTAGAAGAAGATATGACCGCGGTGGAAGGTGAACAAGAGGGAGACATTTTCTCTGGCCCACAAAGTAGCCCTGATCCCAGCAGTGCAGTTGTACCGCCCACATCCTCATCAGCCTCAGCAACATCTCTGTGGTACCGTAGTAAGAGTCAGGCTGAGACACCAAGACAACAGAGTACCGCAATGAAAAAAAGTTTGTAGTTGATCCTAACTGGGTTCAAGAAGTCACCTGCATCAGCGGCACCAGAAAGGAAAAAATCCAGCCTACCATTGTGTTATATCTCTCTTCCTTAGTTTACCGTGTCATAGAATGTTATGGTTGCTTAGTAACCCATTGTTAGTGTTGATTTGAATCGTTTGCGGAGCTGTTGGTGGAGGAGCCAGCCTTTCACCGTGCTCCTGTCTGCTGTGTAGCTGTATCTGAATAAATTACATTCAGCATCATCAGCGTCGGAGTAGTTAATTACTAAAATTATTGTGGCGACGATCGAGTGCTACACAGTCACATTTCGGACTACGCGCGCAAAGCTGAGTGACAAGCTCTATGTTAAGACGAATTGCGGTAAGACTATTTATTAAATTATAAAGGATTACCTCGTTAGACTTCCACCGCAAAGTCTTCTCATACAGAATCGCGCAAAGAGGCTGATTTATTCTATTTTTAAGTAACAAGAAGCTCTTACGTAAACAAGGATGTTTAGAGAGTAATTCTCTTACCAGTGCACGACGGAAACCCTCGTTTCTTTAAAAGATTGCTACGCTTCTTGTCCGGACTTGCGCAGTTAAGCAAGCGCTGGCATATCTCCGCGGTTGCGCACTGACGGTTGCAGGCCCAGATTCGCCTGATTTGCCTGACCTAGGCCGCAGATCTACGATGTAAGCTTGTTGGACATCGCGTCATCAACGTGATCAACGCGCAACAGCGTTTATTCACCTTGTCAGTAACGTTCCAGCCAATCACGGCGATTGGCATGTCTAAACATTGGCACTTCAAAAACATTGGATTACCAAGTACAAAAGCCATCTCAGCCGATCAACGATTTCAAGGCATTAGTAGTGCTGTCTTCACACGACGATCAGCACGTCTTTTGGCTTCACTTGAAAAATAAAAGCAGATAATAGTGTTGAAAGGCATTAGTAGTGCTGTCTTCACACGACGATCAGCACGTCTTTTGGCTTCACTTGAAAAATAAAAGCAGATATTAGTGTTTTAAAGGAGCATGCTCACACATTAGAAAAAATTTATTTAAGTTAACTTCATATTTATCTGTTTCTATTTTTTTTGTACATTTAGTCAAATAAGGACAAACGTCAAAAGATTTTTTTTTTTTCTTTTTTTAAAAATGTTTGTTAACTGATGTTCACACCTTATGAAAACAAGTTTTTTTTTAGTCTACACATGGCTACATTCTGCTGATTTTCATGTAAATTCATGCACTAGAGTTAATTTGCATACTCTAGGATTGTGTATTCTACATGTAAATTCCTAGTTAAAGATATAATCTCTTTTGGTCGACAGTATGCAATCTGTAACTCCACCTCCTTCGTTTTTAGAATCTCCAGGAGAACCTCCTGTCAGGTGGGAGGTGTGGTTTGATGCGTTTCAAACCTACTTGGGTGCCATTGGTGCATCCAGGTTTTCAAGCGAAAGAAGAAAATATCTCCTTCTGCATGCCCTTGGTTTTGAAGGACGTTCAATTTTCAAACACCTCCCAGAAATTAGTTATCCCCTGATGAAATTGTTGATGCGTTTCAAGATACTGTTGCAAAACTTAAGTTAAGGTTTGACAAAAAACCCAGTCTAATGGTGTTACGACACAAATTTTTCAAACGCAAACAGAGTGATAGTGATGACGTGGATTCGTACATTTCAGTACTACGTAATTTTGCTTCTCTATGTCAGTTCGAAAATTTCACTGACCAATTGATCCGTGATCAGTTTGTATGCCACTGCAAAGATAAACAGATTCGTCAGAAACTTCTATCTCTAGCAAATCCCACTCTTGATGAAACTATAAAAATAGCTAAAAGCATTGAGACTTCGGTGACCCCTTTGAAAGAACTGGAGGAGAATTTTACAGAATCTGTTAATGTTATTACTAGCCAAGGTAAAGACAAACAAAGTGCGTCAAAATCTTCATCGACGAAGATCAGTTCACGCAAAGACATTAGTGGAGGCAACAGTGTTTATCAAACTCAAATTACAAGGAACATGTGTTACCGATGTGGAAATCCTCCTCATCAAAAAGGTGCAAAGTGTCCAGGAGCAAATGTTATGTGCAATTATTGCAAGAAAATAGGACATTTTGCTAAAGTCTGCATGAAGAGGAAAAAACCACTCAAATCCGTTGCCTGTATTGTTGAATCTGATCAGGATTCTGATCCTGAAATCATTTCTGTGGTTACTGACCTTCATGATATGGTGTCTAATGTTAATGATTCATCTGAATGTGTGGATCCTGTTGAAGAGATTATAGTAGGTGGTAAATCTCTCAAGCTCTTGATTGATTCTGGGGCTAGAATTACAATGATTACTCAAAAGTTGTTTTATGAAACATGGGGTGACAAACAACTTCAACCTCCTGATCGCTCCCCAGTCTCGTACGAGGGACGTAAAATTGACCTTTTGGGTTTTTTTGAAGACAAACTTGTTTTCAAACACATGAAAATTTGTGGTAAGATTTATGTTGCTGTTAAGGGCCTTAACATTCTTGGTTGGTACCATCAAGGATTGTTCGGAATGGTACTCAGACCAGGCACTAGTGAACAGGCCTTGGTAATTACGGAAGATCAACAATTGGGCAGTTGGAAGGAACGATACCCTTCTGTCTTTGGGGAAAGTTTGGGTACGATTAAGGGCTTTCGACATAAAATCATAGTAAAAGAAGGTGCTCTTCCAGTCAAACACAAATTGAAAGGTGTTCCTTTTAGCTTGAGGGATGATTTGGACAAAGAACTTAAAATGTTATGCGAGCATGGAATCATTGAGCCAACGGAGTCCTCACTTTGGCTTTCTCCCTTGGTAGTTGCCCGGAAAAAGTGTGGTAAGCTTCGCGTGTGTGGACTTGAGGTCTCTTAATAAGGAGATCTGGGTCGATTCCCACCCGTTACCTAAAATCTCTGATCTCTTATCAAGTGTCAAGGGGTCTAGATATTTTTCAAAACTAGATCTCGCAAGTGCCTATCATCAGATTGAATTAGACCCTTCCTCTCGTCATCTTACTGCATTTATTTCACCTCTTGGCACATTTCAGTTTAAAAGGATGCCATTTGGGCTTGCCTCTGCGGCATCAGTGTTTCAGAGGGTGATGCAAAACATTTTAGGTGGGATTAGTGGAGTTCTGGTCTTTCAGGATGATATTTTAATTCACTCAAAATATATTCCTTCACACAATTTACTGCTCAAGAAAGTTTTTGATGTGTTAAAGAATCAGGGTGTGGTAGTTAAATGAGAGAAATGCAAATTTCTTTGTGATGAAATTGAATATCTGGGTCATTTGATTTCCAGCGATGGTATCAGGCCTAGGCAAGGTTTACTTGACGCAATCACTCGTGCTCCAACACCTTCTGACAAGGCAGGAGTAAAATCACTTCTTGGTTTGCTGGAATACTATTCCAAGTTTGTCCCGAACTATGCTACAATAGTTCGTCCTATCAGTTCGCTTTTATGCAAGGGAATGATTTTTGCGTGGACTGATGAGTGTGAATTGGCTTTACAATATGTGAAATCGTCACTTGTTAAGAGTGGGGCACTTAAACCTTATGATCCTACGCTTGCCTCATGTATCATAGTTGATGCAAGTCAAGTTGGGTTGGGAGCTGTTTTAACCCAAGATTCTCCCTTTGGGGAAAATACTGTTGAGTTTGCATCCAGAGTTTTGAGAGATGCGGAGTTACAATACTCTGTGATTGAGAAGGAACTACTTTCATGTTTGTGTGCTGTTGAAAAGTTCCGACCATACATTTGGGGAAAACGTTTTACATTAAAAACTGATCATAAACCCCTAGTTAGTATATTAAGTTCGTGTACTGGTAAATCATGTTCTCCACGGATACTTCGTATGGTTTCTCGCCATATGCAGTATCAGTTTGATGTACAGCACATCTCGGGAGGTAGAAACCTTAGAGCGGATTATTTGTCGCGTTTTCCACTTGACAATTGGAAGTTGGAAGATTGTGAGGTTGGGGATGATGACTCTGAAGATTGTTTTGTAGCTTCTGTGGATCTTTATGAGCATGGTTTTGACTCAGTTGATGAATGGGTAAAAGCCCTCAGTGAAGATCAAGTTTTGCAACGTGTGTGTGAATTAGTTAAATCTGGGTGGCCAAAAGAACGTGTGCTCCCACAATGTTTACAACCTTTTTGGAAAGTAGAGTCTGAAATTTCAGTGGAGGATGGAGTACTGTTGCGTGGTGATAAGCTTATTGCCCCTCATAGTCTCAGAAGGAGTATTATTTTTAAAGCACATGAGGGTCATCTGGGTACTACGCTTATTAAGCGAAGGGTTTGTCAGTCATTTTGGTGGCCAGCTATGGATAGTGATATCAATCAACTTTTTGACTGCTGTGTGATTTGTCGTTCAGCTTATAAGGGTCTGAAGGTGACAACTCCTCCTCTTCTCCCCATAGAATGTCCTTCAGAACCATGGTCTAAGGTTGGTTTGGACATAATGGCACCACTGGAAATATTGCCAGGGGGGTGTCGTTTTATTTTTGTCATGATTGATTATTCCTCAAAATGGCCTGAACTTAAAGTTGTGAAGGACTCTTCATCTCGTTCTGTGATCTCTTTCCTAAAGGAGATTTTCATGAGAGAAGGGTTTCCCGATACAGTTGTTACAGACAATGGGACACAATTTATTAGTTCAGAATTTGAATGTTTTTTGCGCTCATGTCATATCAAGCATGTAAAAAGTTCGCTTTATCACCCTCAATCTAATGGTCTGGTCGAGCGCATGAACAGGGTGGTGGGTGATTGCATTAAGTGGGCTAGATCTCAGAATGCTGATGTTCTTAGCTCAATTGATAGCATGTTGTGGTTCTATAGAACTACCCCACACTCCACTACCAAAGTCTCTCCCTTTCAACTTCTGAGAGGTAGAAGAGCCAATACAAGCTTCAAACCTGCATGGATGAATACATTACTTAATTCTGTTCCTAATGTTGATAGTCTTATGACATTGGTGCGTGAAAATGTTTCCAATTCCCAACGTAAACAAAAAATGTGGTTTGATAACAAATGTGGGGTCAAATCTGTACATGTTGTTGTAGGTGATTTTGTCCGCATTAGAACTCCTTTACATGTAAACAAAGGTGAATCTAAGTTTGGTTGTCCTGTACAGATTATTAAGGTGGGAAGGAATGCTGTACAAGTCGATGGAGGAAAATGGTGGAATGCTAACAAAATTGTAAAGGTAAAGGAGGTTGTGGGTTTACCATGTTCACCTTCAACCTCACATGTTGCCCAAGATACAAAAAATGTGGAGGGTTCTCTAAGAAGAAGCAATAGATCGAGAAATGTACCTTACAGATATCGTAATTGAGAATGTGGACATATGTATTTTATAGTCACTGTGATTGAAATGTGACCATTTATTTTTCTTTCCTATATCAAGTGTTAGTTTTGTTCTTGTTTTTTGGGGTTTTGATTGTCTTTTGTTTACTTTGTTGGGAGGAGAGAGGATATGTTATATCTCTCTTCCTTAGTTTACCGTGTCATAGAATGTTATGGTTGCTTAGTAACCCATTGTTAGTGTTGATTTGAATCGTTTGCGGAGCTGTTGGTGGAGGAGCCAGCCTTTCACCGTGCTCCTGTCTGCTGTGTAGCTGTATCTGAATAAATTACATTCAGCATCATCAGCGTCGGAGTAGTTAATTACTACACATTGTCAACATCTTTAGGTCGGAGGGGCAGTACGAACGCAACCGCCCAATGGCATGTTTAACAAGGGAAAGGGTGGGTTTTCTGGAATTTGTGACAGCCATCTGCCCAAAATGGAAGGTTCACAGCCGGTCCTATTTCGTATTTCTGTTCCAGCACTACATCACGACGTGCTGGAATTGCTTGGACAAGCTTTGAAGCAGAGTGCTGTTCACAATATCCACCTGACAACAGACATGTGGACCAGTTGCCAAGCCACTGATTACATGTGCATCACTGCACACTGGATCTCTTTTGTGGGGGTTAGAGAAAAGATATCTACAGCAGGTGTTGTTGACACTGCAGAGATTTTTTATGCGACTCGTAAACATGCAACTGTAGCCATGTTCGCCATGAAGAAATCTCATACTGCTGCAAACATTTTGGAATAGTTTAACAGCAAGGTCTTTGAATGGCTGCACCCAAGAGGGCTTAACATTAGTTTTGTTGCCACAGACAATGGCAGTAATATAGTTAAGAAATTAAAAACTAAAGGACGCACTCCTTTGAGTAGATTCCTGGTAAAAGAGGTTGAGAAGGTAGGTGGTGCAATCGGGTTGATCGTCCTGAGTATGAGGAATGTATGAACAGTCGAGAAAAGCACCCTCCTTGGGACAAGAAGAGCGTCTCCCTTTTGCACTCAATAAAATGTTCAATTCTTTATTTCACTGGAAAAAAACGTTTCTTTGTGACTTTCGGGTAGAATCAATTGTTTGCTTTATTCCTTTTCTTTTCAAGTTATTTTTAGTATGTTCATCAACTCTGTTAATATTACATCATAATACCTGGACGAGTAAACTATACAAATTCGTTATGCCCAATGCATTTCGGGCACAGATGCCCATCTTCAGGGGCAGTACTGTAACATTCCCGGTCGACTTTTCAACTGGGTATAGTAAACGGGTCAGCGCGGTCTCGAAAACACCAGCGTGTGTAGCTTCGAAGGGTGGCAGTAATATAGTTAAGACCATGCACACTGGTGGCTATTTCAGGGTCCTGTGTTTGGCGCACTGTATTAACATCATTGTTCAAGATTTTTTGAAAAAAGAAGACCGAGTCAGCAACTTACTGACTAAACTCACCATGACCAAACAAGTCAACGCTGTCTCCTCCACCTGCTTCAACACCCTCCGTATGCTCCGCAAGATCTACAGATGGATCCCGACAGACACAAGGAAAACAGTCACCCAGGCCCTAGTCAGCAGCAGACTCGACTACGGAAACGCCCTCTACGCCAGAGCCCCGACCAAGCTCATCAACAGACTGCAAAGAATCCAGAATGCCTCTGCACGCCTGATCCTCGACGTCCTGCCCCGCGACCACATCACCCCCCACCTGAGGAACCTGCACTGGCTCCCCGTCGACAAAAGAATCTCCTTCAAGCTCCTGATCCACGCACACAAGGCTCTCCACAAGACCGGCCAACCTATCTCAACAGTCGACTCTCCTTCTACGTACCCAACAGGATACTCCGCTCCGCAGACCTCTCCCTGGCTACCATCTCATGCATCCGTAGAACCACAGCCGGAGGCAGATCCTTCTCCCACTGCGCCGCCAAGGCCTGGAACACCCTCCCCCTCAACCTACGACAAATCGAAGACCTTCTAACCTTCAGGAGACGACTCAAGACCTGGCTGTTTGACCAGTAGCAACAGCACCCCCCCCCCCCACCCCACTCCCCACCCCCCACCCCACTCCCCACCCTCAGCACCTTGAAACCCTTGCGGGTAACTAGTGCGCTTTAGAAATTATTTGATTGATTGATTGATTGAAGAAGAATATACACACATTTCAGCCATTCTTTTAAAGCCCTGAAGCAGCTGAGTATCATTCAACGTGAGCATAGAATGCCAGTCAAAGCACTCATCCAGGATGCTACTTCCTTTCACACGAGAAGTCAGCAAGGAGGACTGCACTATGGGCCAAGCTATCCTATTGTTGCACATGCTAGAGCAACAGATGAAGGCGGTGTCTGAATCGTACAAAGGTGTGGAGGTAAAAAAAAGAAGCATATGAGTTGGTGGAGAGCTTAGCCCTTCGCTTAGCTGAAAATACAAGGGTGCAAGCTAGCATTGTGTCAGACAAACATTATATTTGTGCCACAATTCTGGATCCATGGTACAAATCAGCACTGAACACTAAGACATGAATTCCTTTTTCAGAAGTGGATGTTGCCCAGTACAAAATTTGGATAGCTAAGGCAGCCAGTGACTTGGAAAATGAAGGGCTGTTAATTAAAGGGCCTCTACTTTAACCCACAACAAGTACTGCAGCAGGGCATCCGGCGTAAAGTTCAACTTCAGAGCCTGAGGGCAGTGCGTTTGGCTCACAGCAGTCACCAACAACAGCAAGTACAGGATCATCAGCCCCAGTAAAATCGGCACAGGATTGGTATCTACAGCAAGGGCTTGTTAGGTCCAGTGCTGATGCAAAGGCAAAAGAGGCCCAGCACAGCAGAGCACCCCTGAGCATTGAGCAGATGGTCCAGGACTATCTGGATGACCCAACAGAGGTCTTCATTGATCTAAACCCATAGGTGTATTTGTATGGGAAAATGCGCCACTGGCCAGTGCTCAGGAGGCTGGCGATAAACTATCTGGCTTGCCCTGTTGCAAGTGTCTCTTCTAAGCGTGTTTTCATAGCTGCTGGTGCCATTGTAACAGTGAAAAGGACCAGTCTCTCGCCCAAAAACGTGGAGAGGTTAACCATGATCAAAATGAATCAGCACTTTATACCACCGAATTACAAAATACGATAATCACAGCAGGAAGATGAGGACAGCGACTTAGGTGACAGAAGTAGTGTGTTAGATGATTACCTACTTCTGGTTGAACCACCAGAGTATGAGGACGAGCTATACTTCCCTGACAACTAGGCTTTCAACTTTTTACTTTCTTACTTCCTTATTTACTTTTATTATTTGTGTGTGTCTCTGTCTTTCTGGTTCGAATCACAACAAATCCATCACCAGCGTCTCCTTTTTTTATTGCCATATTGGATTGCAGCTGTGTGCATTTAAGTCCACTCCTTGGAGTCCTGCTCCATCCTCCTCCTGACTCGCCCTAAATTCATTTCCCTCAAGCCAGATGATTGGACGGAGAATAGTACAAGAAATGTTGCCTCGTCGGTCCCTGCAAAAGTAGTGGAACATGATGACTATAGCTATCTTCTTTTCTGAGCCGAGAGAGATTGCCCCTTAACTTAAGATGAGAAGGAACAATTAATGAATGGCATGCATTGGACGCTGACTCTGAGTGATTGGTGTTTGTGTTGTTTGTTGTGCATGAGGTGAAGTCAGAGTGTACTAGTATTTAATCTACACACTAAAAGTGACTCACTTCTTGTGGTTTAATAACAAAATTGTACTTCTACTGCAGGCCGATCCATTGCATTTTTTAATGTGGAATCTGTACTCACTCGGTACACTGAAGACTGAGTTGGACAACACCATCATGACTACCACAGTGACATAGTATCTTCGCAGTCAGTCAGTAGGATCGGAGATGATTGTGGAATAACTCAGGGCGTTTTCCATGAGTGGTATAAAAGGTAAACAAGTCAAGAACAACCACAGCAGACCTACATGTCTGTGTAGTGGTTGAGTCGAGTCACAAGTCTCACGACTGTAGTAGTGGTATGACTGACAGCTGTGCATTGATTTAGTTACTTACTTTGGAAAATGCTATGTTGCTGTATATGTGTGCTCTGTCTGGCTCACTCAAAATCTAAGCTAAGTGGAGGTTGGGTGGGCACCGTGGGCCTATTCGGTCCTGTTGCTGTTGTAGGTTAATGCTGGAAACAGACAGCAGAGTAGACATGATTTAGCCACGCCGCCTCTGAAAGTGTTTTTGCTCCTCCATAATTTATGCTTTTTTTTCTCCTTGATTTTTCAATATCCCTTTTGTTTTTCCATATATTCTTACAGGCCGGCCTTTACCCTGTGCTAAACAGAGAAAAACAACTCACCCTCACCTACCAATCCGCATCCGCCAGGCAGGCAGTGGCACCCAAGATTGACGCACGCAGCTTCCATGGAAGGGAGGACCAAGGGGAATGCCGAGAAGCAACTCCCCAATTTGACCAGGATCATACAGTAACTTTAGTATCATCATCTTTTAAATAATTTGATTCATTTTTTCTCTTCAATCATTATGACTGTGTGTTGTTGTTATTGTTGCTCTTTGCTTATTAATCCATACAGCTATTTTTTAATTTTCTTTGCTAGCTTTAAAAGAAAGCCCGGTACAACAGAATATAAAATGTATGTAATTTGGGTCTCTATGAGGGCAAACAGTCAAAACAAATAGCATAATAATAATTAATAATATACTGCTGCTCTGTACTGTCTACTTACTAGTCTAGTTAGTAAGTACTACTTATCATTAACCATCAAGTCATCATCATGCATGCATTTCCTTTTTCTCCCTTAACAGATTTATGAATATGATGGTCGTCTGCCAAGATTGTGTGTGTGTGTTGTTGTTATCCATGTGTAATGTTTGTCTTTGTCAAACCTTTCCCTCAAATACCCTTCCCAACCATTCATCAAACCCTAGCCCTCTTCCCCCGGGCTGTGTGATTCACATTGAGGTGTGACTAAATTAAATTTACACCAATAATTGATCACACACTTGCTGGGGCGGATGTGGTGAAAGCAACACTAATTCAATTTGAAGGCAGGGCGAGGATCTTCTTCTTCTTCTGCTTGCCCACCCATGCTCAGTATATTTGCAAGTCATTTTTTTTCCAAAGGAACATAATCCATCATAATTAATTGCCGGCATCGATTGGATTCATCCTCCTCCTTTTACAGCACTAAAGGTTACGCTTGTGTCGAGTGATTCGACACAACTACAGTTTGTAACTTCTTGTTGTACTAGGCTATCCTCGCCACCATTATGTTTTATTTTACTTTAGCATTGCTACTCAGCATTATTATGGTTTATTGTTTGGTAGTATTCTTGTGTACTGTACTTCGTTCTACTACTCCTTCCAGAGTCTCTTTCAGGCAACTGACTGTCTCATTTTCTTTTTTTGCAAATGCTTCTGCCAGTGTCTACTACTACAACCACAACCATGGCATCTTGGGAAACCAAACCATCATCACCATGCAGCCATGGCTGTGCCTAAGTTTAAACATCAATCACAGGTAGGTGAAGAAGTTTGGGGGGGCATAATTAAATTAATAATGGAAATTAATTTATTAATTCACACACCCACCCCTTGAGTCCAGTTGCAGAATGCATAGACCAGGAGGAGAGACTGACAATACTAGTAGGACAAGTCACTCAGTGAGGGTACGCATCTATCTGTTTGTGCGTTACAAAAAATTGGCAGATTATTTAAATCAAACACTGGCTGCGGCCCTGCAGCAGCAAAGGAAACCGTGTGACGTAAAAGAGTAACCCCCCCCATAAAACATTTACATCACATGTAAAGTTTAAGTATAAATATAATTTAATTCCGTAACAATAATAAACGATGTAAAAATCCCACAACATCTGACCCACCCCTCTCCCTAACCCTGACCAATGTCCAAAAAGAATAGTCCAACCAATATTTGTTCAAAAATAAAATTGTCCATATAAGCCCAACTTTTCCCCAACGTGCACCCAATGCCCACCCACCAAAAAAAGGAATAAAAAAGGGGCAATTCAACGGGATCTCTCGATCGGCAGGCTGACAGTCGCCGGTTAACCGCCAGGACCTCCTGCTTTAGTTCCTTTACCTGCTCCTCTAGGTCCGCCTTTTGGAGGAGCATGCGGCTTTTAAAAGATCGACAATTGTGTCCACAGGGGGGTAGCAGTTTTCGATGAAGTGCGGAGGGCGTCTGCCAGACCACGGTGCCGTACCACTGGAGGGTCCTGGCTGGGGCCCGGGGCATTGGAGGAGGCTGCAGCTGCTGCCGCCTCCTCCTCCTCCGCCAGAACCACAAGCCGCCGATATTCTGTACAGATGTCCTCCAGCTTCAGGCGTCGGGCCATGGCTGCCAACTCCTTCCTGTCTGGTTTAGATGATTTTGGTTTGGAAGGAGTTGCTATATCAAGAAGAAAAAAGAATATTGTAACCAATATACTCTTAGCAAAACAGTAAGACAAATTAATTCTAAACATAGTGGCACAGTAGCACTAGCAAGCACAGTACATAACATGTGTAGTATTTATCCTCCCACTTCCTCGGCCTCTAACATTTGTGGGAGTTTCAGGCATTAAACTTGCACTATGGACTCTTCTTCTTCTCTCTTGTTTAGCTAAATTAAGTAACCTTGTTGTGGCCGGCTTGCCAGCTCTGTCAGCTTGCGACCAAGACACATACTTGTGACGCAGACTCGCGTTAGTTTTATTTACTACTGTCTGCATGTGGGAAAGCTGACTACTACACAATCATCTTATTTTTCTGTTATGGGTGGCACTGGCCATACTCTGTTACATCAAGGGCAACTGCTCAATTTCATTTTCACCCTGCCCTGACTACTATACTACAACAAGGCAGATGATATCTGGTCCAAATGATCATTGCTTATATATAGGACGACATGAGGTACTTTGTTTTGATTGATTGTGTAACCATGCAGCCGATAGGCCAGGCTGACACAGTCAAAAATAAATTAACATAGGTAGGGAAGGGCCGCAGAGTCGGAGGGAGGCGCTTGATAACAATATACATACACTATATAAATGCTGTGCTTGCAAACTACTGTGAGTTAAGTGAGTATTCTGAAAATACAACTTCTATTCTGCTTGGCTTTGCTACTCTGGCGCAGTTTCTTTTTCTTTTACATTCTCTTCAAAGACTCTTCATCCACTGACAGTCTCCACCTATGCTATCTATGATGAATACCACCCAGGCATTCATCCATTCAAAGTAAACATGTCTATCATTCTTCTTAATCTCTCAACAAACCTCAGTTTGTTTCACCAACAACAAACTTTTTTTTTAAACCACCACCCATGCATCCTTCCTTCTTTGCTTGCCTTTGAGTTTGACGCCATGATCCACCCATACAGTTTCTTCCACCCAGGCAGGCATCATTTCTTTCACCTTCCACCCATCCTTCAACTACCCATGCATCTGATTCCTATCAGCCACCTATGCATGCATCCCACAAATCATTCTCTGCCAGTCATATATATTACATCTCGCCCGTCCTTCCTCCTTCCATCCTTTTTTACCTTTTCGTTCAACCCATCCATCAAGGTCATCTGATCTGACTCTTAGTCTGCTCCATAAAACTTTCACAGCTGAGTTGAAGTCAGATAGACAAAGTCATTAGTTACTCAACTACTCACGACGCTAATGCTATTGCTCTAATGCTTAGTAAAGGGTGTCTTCTTCAACCGTTGTTCTCAAGAACTTAGTCTCTCTCAACTTACACAACACCCTTGCAGCAAGTGTGTAACTATTGTCAATAAGTAAGGAATATAAGTATAACTTACCACCGCCTGCCACTGCTGCTGGCTCACCCACCCCTGTGGCAGCTGCTGCATCCACTGCTCCCTCCTGGCTGGCGTCACCTGCCCCGCCGCTGGCCCCGGCACTGGTGGTCGTGGAAAAAACATTACACATTTGTTAGATGCCATATACACCTCCCCGTATTTTCCACTAGCAAAATTGAAAAAAAAGTTAAAATACATACATATACCACATACATCACTACAAATCGGTTACTAGAGTAGAGTAGACACTACTAGTAGTAGTATGTTCTATCCTATCAAAAATAGTAAAATATCTGGTTGGGCATTTTGTTGGTGGGAATTGTCGAAAAGCCTCTCAAGAGTAAGAAGACTAGAAGAGGCCAACCCAAAGGACTGGACTCAGTGGCTAGAGCTATTGGTGAATCTGAGTTTTGATAAAACTTTTTAAATAAAGAGTGGCCAATTGGGCAAGCTTAGCTACAGACAGACTAATAATAGTAGTTTTACAGAGAGTCATAGCAGAGGCAGTTAGAGGCAGGGATAACAAGAATTTAGCAACAGATAGTCTAGACCGAAGAAGATTTGGTAAAAAATAGAATTAGGAAACAGAAATAATAGTTCGAAAAAACATAAGGTGCAGTAAAAGTTGGGAAAATATAATAATTAATATTATTATTAACAACAGGAAGACTTACTGGGGCCAGCAGCAGGGCCCTCGGTATTTTTTCACTTCAAAAAATACATTTATTTGCATTTTGCAAATGAATTGCAAATTACCATCAACTGGAAGTTGATGGTAATTTGCGATTCTAAATTGCGAAAACACAATTTGCAATTGCATAATGCATCGCATTTAGGGGATCGCAATTTGCGATTCCCTAACTGCATTTGCAAATAAGGGAATCGCAAAAATTGCGGTTTCCTAATTCTATGTCAGGACCGGAGGCGAGGATTATGCTGTAACTTTCTTAATTACTCCTTCCAGCACTTTTTAACTTTTTAAAAACCTTTAAAACAAAAAACACTAGCACTCCCATGGTGCTTCAGAGAGGTCATACACAGTCCACCAATAGGCAGTCTCCACTATCCCCGAGGGCGTGTGCTTCCTGTGCCAACTCCTCTTTCTTTCCTGCTGCCAGCAGTTAAGTCGTTTTTCCTTTTACTCGTCAAGAGTTGCGAGGAAATTGGTGTTTAATATTGTTTGCGTGCGTGCTTTCTGAGAAAATATTGCAGCACTAGTAGTAAACGTTCCCCCTGCACTTAGTGTGTGGTGGGAACGTGACTTGATTATTGTGATATTATTGCTGTATATTTAATTGCATTTCCAACTGTTTTCAGTGGACCGCGCAGTGCGGTTGTTCCTTGCACTTTGACAGGTTGTGTTCTTCCATTTTGCTTTCATTCTGGGGCCACGGGAGCACTGTCGGAGCTCCGCTCGTGGCCTCCCTGAAATCAGGCAAGTGGTGCAGTGCACGTCGGGACAACAGGGGCGCCTGACTCAACTCATTGATCCCAGCCCCTCTGTGAGGTGGGACCGGCGAGTTCAGTCACGGAGCCCAAGTATTTTCTTGACGCGCACCGGAGCCTGTGGAGTCTGGAAGCCCTGACGCCCACCAGAGTGTGGGTCCGTATATAAAGTGCTCACAGCTTGACGCCCGCATCATATTGATGGAGCAGGGTTTTTACTTTAAAACCGAATACCTGTTTCATTTTCGCATGTTATAACTAAAAGTACTACTGATTAATTATTAATGATTAAAAGTTTGTCGAATGTTGACTAATCAACCTTATTAACAAGAGAATTACACGTGGGAATGCTATTGCATGGCCAAATAACAAGTGAACTAAGTTGGTGAGCAAACTGACAGAAAACGATGTTGCTTATGTGATGTTATGGTGTTTTGCGCTTATAATTAATATGCATTAATGGCTTCTGAAGTCGCAAATGGCTAGATAAATACACACACATAAGGGTATTAGCAGGGGAATAACACTGTATAATCATTTCTATGCAGTAATTCTGTTTTATGTCTACTTTGCTTTAAGTTGTCCATTGTGGCCTGCCACAAAATGGCCACCACCCGTAGCCTGCATTGGAGTTGCTGGAAATTTACAGAAAGGCTTCGCTCTGCCTGTGACCTTGCACCTCCGATTAACTGAAAAGCCATAAGCATGATGACAAGTCTGGGACATCTGCCAAAAGACCCTGAAAGACGGAAAAGTTGATACGAACTTAGTGTGAACCCATTTTTGCAACAAATTCACCTAATAGAGACATCCGTAGATGTAGCGAATTAGTCATGGACGTTAAATTCTGCTATTCATTATTTGGGACAATCTATGTGTGAGAACCTCCCGTATAATAACGAAAAAGTACCAAGATGACATTATTTCCGCCATTCATCCGTTCTGAATAAAGGAATGTTACTTTTTAGAATGTAAATTTCAGTATAAATATTAGTATACTAGAGAGGTCTAGCGCCACTTCTTCCCGAGCTGATGATGCGAGGTCCCTATGCTGACGGAGAGGACGGTGACTCTACATGACGGCAGAAGACTCTAAAACTTCTACAGAGGACCGGTTCTGACTTAGGATCTGACATTTAGACAGAATAGGTAAATATGAGAGAATGAAATTTGCATTTAATTGGCTTTTCTTGAAATTTTAGATAAATGAACAATCTGTTTGAATTACTGTCTCGGGTGATTATTTATGGTCATGATTATTGATTTTATTGTGTATTCTTTGAAATGTATTTTGCTAGATCTACAGCAATCAGCTGGTCGCATTGACCTCAAAGTACAGGCAGATTAGATAGAGCATATGTGAAAGGTGTTTTCTCCTTTACAGGTCACGGATAGGTTGATTTAGGGTAAATGTTGGTGTAATGGGCCCCACCAGCGGGTGATGTGTGTATGCGTGTGTGTCCGTGGAAGTAGAGGGGATTCAGAGGCTCTGATCTGCACCAATAGCAGGTCAGTATTAACACTGTTAGGCGCACAAGGCACGTTCATTGCTGGGAAGCTGTGGGTGGGCCCAGACTAACGTGACACCCGGCAGATTAAGGGTGAGTAGCCCCCATCCGGAGTTTTCCAGCTAGCCGCTTGGCGGCCCAAATAATTCAGTGATTCTCTCACTTTTCAAAATTCTGCCATAAAACCAGGTAGTTGCTTGCTAGCGCACAGAGCGCTTTCAAATAAGGAAAAGGGTTTAACACATACATTTAAGTGCATTTTTTTGTCCCAGCCACCCTTGTGCCTTACCTTTTTTCTTGGTCATGGAGGAGGATTATGCAGAGGAAGAATCCCTGCAGGTTCTTCCCCTCGATGACGAGTTTTGTGATGCAGTTGATGCATCCATTCATCAGGCAGTGGCGGAGGCTATGGGACCATTGCGCGCTGCATAATGCAAATAGCTGATGCTTGCCAGGCAGAGAGACCCTAATGCGCCGAGAAGCGCAAAAGCACCTCGAACATGGACGTAGGTGCGTTTGAACAGTTGAAGAGTGCCTTCTTAGTAAGGCCAGTGATAGGAGGGCAGGATACCACCTCAATCATCCCAGAGACCCCAGAGTTCGGACAGGATGAGGAAGAAGAGTCCTGCGGGAATGAGGGCAGACAAGGCAGGCCACTCTAGACCCTGGCGCCCCATAGTGTCCCCTTCAGGCACACCGAAGGAAACAGAGGAACTCTCCGACATGTTGGTCCCGGAGAATTTGATACACCCACGATCCTCAGAGTAGACACCCTCTCCAAAGGACTCGGCGTTCATTGCAGGAAGGCTGCATAAACCTCTGGAAAAGGAGGTACGGGCTTGCCTCAGAATTGTGTGCCCTCGCCCGGCCCTTCCAGGCAAAGTAGCAACCACGCCGGAGGTCGACCCGAAAATGGCCACCTTTTCACAGAAGTATGTAAGGGACCCAAAGAAGGGAATAGATAGACTCTGGAAATCCTGCCAGGATAAGCTCCTGGACATAACAGGACCCATTACTAAAATACTAGAATTGGCAGAAGAGGCCAAACTGGCAGGTACCCCTTTGTCCCTGGAGATAATTTCCAATTGGGCACAACGTGCAATTGTTTTTTGGGGGAAAACTAACTGCGCCCTCTCTACAGAGAGGCGACTCTCTTTTCTCCTTAAAGTGGATCCCAAGCTTGGGGACCTGGCCTCTTCGGAGGCGGGTACTCTCCACGTTTACGTCCTTAGATAAGGTGCAGTCACCGATTAAAAAGGTTTTCCACACTAGAGTTTTTGTCGGGCCGGTCGTGGCAGAGGGCGCTCGACCAGCCATTTTTACAAACAAGGCCTTCCAAGGGGTGGCAAGAAAGCCACAGACTCCGGCAAGCAGGAATTCTTCCAATCCCGAAGAGGCTACAGAGGCTGAGGAGGCAGAGGAGCAGACAGAGGCCAGCTCTTGGCCACAGCAGGTGAGCCTTTCTCCTTTTCACCATCTCAAGGTGGGGGGCAGGTTGGCATTTTTCGAAGAGAATTGGAAGTCCATTACCTCAGATGCCTGGGTACTTCAAACCATCAAAGGTTTCCAGATAGAGTTTTACGGCACTCCCGTTCATGACACCCGTACCAGACCGCTGGTTTTCGCACAGGACCAGGCCTCGCTAATAGACAAGGAGGTAGTGGACCTATTGCGAAAAGGAGCGATTGTGCCTTCCCACTTACACCCCAAAGGTTTTCCCAGCAACATTTTCCTCGTATACAAGACAGACGGTGGACAGCGACCACTGATATACCTGAAAGAATTCAACCAGTGGCTGTTATACCGCCACTTCAAGATGGAAGGAATCCATCTTTTGCAGGACCTCCTGCAGCCCAACGATTGGATGGTCCGTTTGAACCTGAAGGACGCGTACTTAGCGGCACCCATTTTTCCCCCACACAGGCGCTGCCTGCAGTTTCAATGGAGGAAGCAGGTTTACGAGTTCACAATTCTTCCCTTTGGCCTCTCATCGGCCCCGTGGTGTTTCACGAAAGTTCTCAAAATGGTGGTGGAGACCTACGTGCCAGGAGTTCGCGACTCATCATCTATTTGGACGACATCTTGCTCTTAGAGCAATGTCCTTTGCGCCTCTGGAGCCGTCTGCAGGAAACAGTGGACCTTCTGCAGAATCTGGGTTTTGTGATAAACGACAAAAAATCTCTAATGACCACATCCAGACAGGTGACATTCTTAGGGTTTACCATAGATTCGGTGGCCCGAATTCTGAGACTTCAAGCGAGGAAGATTACCAAGATCCGCAGGGAACTGAGGAGGATCTCAGCTCACTCCTCCACTTCACTGAGGCAGATAGCTCAGTTGGTGGGTCTTCTCACCTCTTCGATTCAAGAAATCTTCCCTGGACCGCTCCATTACAGGGCGTTACAACATTTGAAGGCCTCTCACCTTCGCAAATACTCGGACCAGGTCCCCATTACAGAGGAGGTCCGCATGGAGATGAGGTGGTGCTAGACCATATGGAAGCCTGGAACGGTAGGGCAATTTTCGGTTGCGATTCAGACTTAGTAATAGAGTTGGCCGCTAGCAAGCCGGGATGGGGAGCCAGTTGCGGGGACTCTTTTACAGGAGGAAAGTGGTCTGTCGAAGAAGGCCAGCTCCACATCAATTGCCTAGAATTGATGGTGGGCTTCTTCGCGATCCAGTGCTGGACGAAGGACAAAGTATCCTGCAGTGTGCTGTTGAAGATGGATAATATCTCGGCAGTGCGTTACATCAACCACCTAGGAGGTACGAAGTCCAAGGCATTAGCAGATTGGGCCAAGGACCTCTGGACGTTTTGCCTTTCCAACAACATCTCGGTGAATGTGGAATATCTCTTGGGAGTTTCCAACGTGGTGGCAGATTGGTACTCCAGGAGTTGGTCAGTTTGTGGCAGCTGCACCCACAGATTTTTCAGAGACTTCACGAAACGTGGGGTCCATTTTCAGTAGATCTTTTTGCGTCCAGGTTAGATCACCAGCTACCGAAATTGGTCTGCCGAAGCAGGATATGCCTTTCCCCCGTGCGCGATGCTAATGAGACTCATGACACATGTCCGCGGACAGCAAGCGAGGGTGGTATTGATCACACCACATTGTCGGTCGCAAGTGTGGTTTCCAGTTCTTCTGGAACTTTCCTGGGATTCTCCAATCCTTCTATCCAGCGATCCTCTCCTTCTGAGGGATCCTCAGGGCCATCCTCATCCGCTAGTCTAACAAGGGAGAATGCCGTTAGTGGCATGGCAGATTTCAGGCATCGCTGGAGAGTCTGTGGCCTTTCGAATGAGGCTAAAAAGCTGCTGGGACCAGCATGGGAGGACAGCATGAATAAAAGATATAGATCAACTTGGTCCAGATGGGTCAGTTGGTGTGTTCGGAATTATCAGGATCCCATGGGATGCTAAGTGGTAGCAGTTCTGAACTTCCTGGCATCCTTAGCGGTTCAGGGACTGGCGTACTGCATGATTAATTCCTATAGGTCGGCAATATCAGCGGACCATATGCCAGTCCAGGGTCATCCAGTTGAGGAGCACCCAATGGTCTGCAAGTTGTTGAGGGGCATACGCCTCACGCTTCCTTCAGAACCCAGATATTCATTGCTTTGGGACATTAATAAGGTGTTGCACTTGTTCCAAACTTGGCAGCCCAATAAGTATTTGTCCCGTAAAGAGCTATCGGCGAAACTGGATATGCTCTTGTGCCTGATCTCTTGCAGAAGAATGTCGGACGTTAGGGCACTGGACATTTCAGGACGAGTTTGCACTCTGCAGGGAGTT
Organism: Triturus cristatus; assembly: GCF_964204655.1. NCBI lineage: Eukaryota > Metazoa > Chordata > Amphibia > Caudata > Salamandridae > Triturus > Triturus cristatus. The sequence goes on along the minus strand of NC_140593.1, from coordinate 437,774,455 downwards.
ACATTCCACATTGTCCGCAGGACTAAGTCAGACTCCAGAGTGATATCTTATCCAGCTTTTGATAGTTCCCCCAAGCTGTGTGTGGTCCGATGCCTCAAAGAGTATGAGAGTACGACAGAGAAAACCCACCCCCCGGGGAGCGCCAATTGTTGATTTCCTTAAGGAAGCCCTTCAAAGCCGTTACGCCACCAACTATAGCCCGTTTTATCCGATGGATGATGCAAGAGGCAGGCATAAATGTCTCGCAGTTCGGCACCCATTCGGTCCAAGGAGCCATGGCTTCAAAAGCTTTCTCCCTGGGGGCCAGGTTGGAAAACGTTTTGAACGCTGCAGACTGGTCATCAGACTCTATGTTCAAGAGGTTCTACTTTAAACCAGTCGTGAACAAGGTGTCGCTGGTGGTGGATAAACTTTGAATGAGCATAATCCTCGCCTTCGGTCCTGATATAGAATGAAAAATTTCCTAGAAAGCATGACAAGAAGTTTTAATTCTATTAAGGACACGGAGGTGAGGATTATTCCCACCCAGGGCTCTAAAGGTCTCCGTTTTCCCACCCAGTATTGACAAAGGAATGTACCCGTCAGTGTGGAAGCCTGCTGTATGGTATAAGTATATGTTTTAAAGTTGTTTACAATGTAGTTAAAGGTGACAGAGTCTATTAACATTCATACTGAGATGTTCTCACATTATGTTAAAAAGTAAAGTTGAGATGCATTTTGATGGTACCGAGATCAGAGTCATAGGTTGTTGTTGATCTGTTTCAGGTTCTGAAGGTTCCAAGAATGACTGACAAGACGCAAGGATTCAGTGTTCACAGTCAAGAAAGAGGAGTTGGCACAGGAAGCACACGCCCTCGGGGATAGTGGAGACTACCTATTGGTGGACTGTGTATGACCTCTCTGAAGCACCATGGGAGTGCTAGTTTTTTTTGTTATAAAAGTTTTTAAAAAGTTAAAGTGCTGGAAGGAGTAATAAAGAAAGTTACAGCATAATCCTCGCCTCCGGTCCTGACATAGAATTAGGAAACTGCAATTTTTGGGATTCCCTTAATTGCGAATGCAGTTAGGAAATAGCAAATTGCGATCCCCTAAATGCAATGCATTATGCAATTACAAATTGTGTTTTTGCAACTTATAATCGCAAATACCATCAACTTCAAGTTGATGGTAATTTACAATTCCTTTGCAAAATGCAAATAAATTCATTTTTCAAAGTTACAGCATAATCCTCGCCTCCGTGTCCTTAATAGAATTGAAACTTTCCGTCATGCTTACCAGGACATTTTTAATTGTGAATTGCAAAAAAGGTACATGCATCTCAAAAGGTCATTTTGCGATCGCAAACGGCTGAATTTTGCGATTCGCACTATTTGCGATCGCAAAATGGTTTGATGCATGTGCCCCTTGGAGCCTTATTATGATGGAGGTCGGATGAGCGTCCGACCACCATCATTACGGGGTGGATCCCGGCTGACATGTATTTGCCGGTTCCACCCGCCGAATTATGATCTAATTGCCTCCGTGCAGGCCGTGAGAAACATGCTATTTTCTATTGCGGCTTGTGCAGAGGCCCAGAACAGGCCCGCAGGACAAGCCACAATAGAAATAGGCATGTTTTAAACATCAATGCACCGCTTGCTAGGCATCATGAGGTGCCTGGCACAGGGCCCATGGATGTTTGGGGGGCTTCACATGTGCTTTTCAAACCCCATAGCAGAGGCCGATTGGGGATGGGGGCCTGGCTAGAGGCCCCCAAAGTCGCTTTCTGTCATCCTACATATGATGGTCAGACCGCCATGCAAAGGACAGAAGAAAATAGACATCATAATACCTATGGCGGTGCCTGTGCAGGCACACTCCTGTTGTAGGGATTACGGTCCGACTGCTGCCCCGACAGGCTCCTCGAACTCGTTGGAAAGGCAGCGGTCTGTTCCTACGACCGATGCCTCCAACCGCTGAATCATAATCCGGCGGTCAGACCACGTCTATGGATGTCGGTGGAATTGACAGCCCATCTCACCACCATCGTAATGAGGCCCTTAGTCCTAATATTTCGGACTTTTCTATTAAAAGTGAGACCTGAAAAAAAACACCACCATTTCTACCTGTGGATTTTCTCTTCAAAGTTGCTCCAATCTATTTTTAGAATGATACAAACTAAGTAAATCAAGAGAAAGGCAATCAGAAGTTGCTGCTGTAATCACTTTTGGATTACTTTTTGGATTTAACACCAAGCCTCATACTTAAACTAGGCACCAGCCATTTTGCATGGCTTATTCATTTATCAATGCACACAAAAGAATTATACATATTTACTCAATAGAACTGGTGAATTATCATTCCTGCGGTGACATAATATTCTCATTTTTCTGCTTATGTGCCTCCCAATGCAGTTCACATATTACTATTTACATTAATTTGAGTGCACATTCTCATTTATAAACGTGGCTGCATTGTGTTGTTTTCGCATGTTTAACATATAATCTTGCTTGTGATAGTTTGATAGTTCATCACTCATTCATATATATTTAAGCATTGATATAATGTATTATAGAATTAAGCCAAGGTGCAATACGATTAAGATGTTAATTCTTGCATTCAACCTCATTCATTACGAGTCCTGTCCTTTTCAAAATAATAAGAATAGTGTATTTATGTTTGGTACAGAAAAGTATTAGCAAAAAGTAATCTTGGTATTCCTAGGAGATTTGGTTTAATCAGAAAGAGCTGTAACCATCCTTGTTGAAAGCCAGAGGCAGGCTTCTCAGAGCTGGCTAGGCCTTATTGGCTTGCTGGAATACCACAACTAGAACACATATACAGAAAGCGACCTTCTCAAAGTAAAGGGTGCATCGTTATAGATCTTTCAGTGTCATCATGTCAGAACTGAAGCATTTGCAATGTTATTTACAACAATGACGTAGGTGGTGCTTATTCATCATATGCGAATAAGAACCATTGACAAAGCCAACAGTCCTGGCTTGTTGTGGGTATAATGTTACTTGTTGTATTAGAGAGATCGGAATTTTCTCTTGTGGAAGTTTTAATGTCGCGCAGGAGGTCAGTATGCCTGCTGCAAAGAACGTGTACCGTGCAGATCACAATGTGCATTGAATAAATATTGGTTAGCATGTTACTACTTTTGTCAGAGAGGTCATTTTGTTACCTGCAGTTTATAAGTTAAAGTATTAACTGTCATCAAGGAACTTCAAGCGTTCTGCAAGATATAGATTAGATCGTTATGATTTTTTTCCCCAGCCACTCATTATCCTCATGTTGCAAATAGGGTTAATTTGGGTACATAGCGATTCTTATTAAAGAGAAATCTTAACCATTGTGTTACATTTTAAATTCTGAGTTTGTGCTTCTCCAGACAAAGCGCTCTTAAACTATACTGCCTGACATGTCACTCCTATACCTTGCAGTCCTCTGTCATATGTAACATTTAATATACAATGATTTACATACCTATGATTGATTGCCCCTGTTTAATATGTGTGCAATGTAAAGTACACCCTACACTGGTATGAGAGGCACTATAAAACGAATTAAAACATCTCCGAGAGAGTGGTAATGGAGACCTCGAGGGGCACTGTTAGATGGTAATAGTGAGGGTATCACTGGCGGGGGTGGTCATTGGGGTGCGCCAACAAACGTTGTCACACAGGGCACCACCAGCGCTAAGGCCGGCCCTGTGCGGGGCATATTGTGTGCCTCTGAGAAAGTATTCATGGTAATTGCAGCACATGACTTGCGCTGCGATTAACATGAATACTCACACAATCTGCACTGATATTTGTCGCAGCAACCACACGCATGGTCGGGTTACTGGCGCACATACCCTTTGCATGCTGCGCACAGAGACCTTACAGTGCCGCACACAGAGGGAAAAAATTAGAGGGAACATTCGCTGGCACTAGGGTCATGATTTCAATAGTGCTGCAGATGCTGTGGCACAAGGGCCAAAAGCTGTCAGACCTGCTCTAAACACCAAATATTGCTATATTTAACTACTAAATAAGCAGTCACAAGTGCAGTTACATTGCAGGCACTAGGGTCATGATTTCAATGGTGCAGCAGGTGCAGTGACACCAGGGCCCAAAACTCGAGCAACCCCTCTAAACACCAAATGTTACAGTATTTTACTACTAAACAGGCAGTCACAAGTGCAGTTACCTTACAGCCAATAGGGTCATAATTTGAATAGTGCAGCAAGTGAAGTGGCACCGGGGGCCAAATGTGGTCATAACTCGTCTAAACACCAAATATTGCTACATTTTACTACTCAATAGGCAGTCTCAAATGCAGTTATCTTGCAAAGCCTAGGGGCATAATTTGAATGGTGCAGCAGGTGCAGTGGCACCGGGCCCAAAATTTGGCAGAACTCCTCTAAAAACAAAATATTGCTATTACATCAGTTAATTCTATTATTTCCCTCTTTCATTTTTCAAACTTTGCTATTACTTACCCGCACTATACCACTAGTACCAGCACAATATACTGCCTTTTTGTACATACAAAAGTTAGAACACTTTTAAAGACTTTCTGTAACTTATATTGTACAACTACTCAGCAAGCCACAACTTACAACAAAATACAGCTTAATATTGATCACATAGGTGAAACCTAATGCATTTACCAATGCTTGCTCTTTTTAGCAGGCAGGGGAGTCATCCATAGGTAAAGTGGAAGCTGGCAGGATTGCTATGAGTTCCCAGAAACACACAGATTTCACAAAATCTCCATTCTGGCTTATAGCTGGCCCAATCATTTTCTCCCACGTAGCGGTCCTATTAAGTTGTGGACAGTAAATTGAGTAACCTGTAACCTCCCCTCAGCATCTGTAATTTTTTTGTTAATAGCTCTCATAGATTGACAGAAATGTTGCTGTAGTATTAGTATGGTTGTAGTTTTTCTCTTTCCCATGAAGGTGATAATTTAGTGTTGTTAGTCACTATGATTGTATGGTGAAGAGAGGTGGCCCAGTCCAGTCTCTTGTAGTCCCTTAAGGGCAGAGCTCGGCCCACTCATGGTCTAGTCTTCACCAGATCGTGAAGAGAAGCTTAGGGGAGGCTTCGATACATGTCGACCAGCGAGGGAACTGCTCATTAAAGCCCTTTTCCCTCCTCTTCCTCCATATTTTATTAATACCAGCTGTAGGGAGCAATAAAGTTCAGTTTCTCCATAAAGCCAGGTATTTTTTAATTCACTCATTCCTGACCCTCCACTCTCACACCAAACACATAACTTCACTCCACTTAAAAGTGCTCCCACGTATCCATCAGTCGTAGCATGCCCCGTCCTGTAGCGGGGCGGGAAGAATCCGATGATGAAGCATGCCACCAAGGGACCTTTTGGTGGGTGAGGGTTATTTTAAGTAAACTTATTGTTTTCCCCATGCTAGTAACCAAACGGTGCGCTTGGGCTTAGTCACCCTTTTGTAAGGTTAGCACTTTATTTTGTAACTCAAAGTGGACTCTTTTTGTTTTTCCACTGAAATACAATATACATCACCTACCTGATATATGTACCTTCGAATACCTATAGAGTTTTCGAGCCCCAAGTAACTATGCACAATACAGCAATACATTGACCTAAAGACATTAGGAACTGCAAGCACATATGCACATCAGCAGTTATTTAAGCTTAATTAGGAATCAGATTTTTTTTAAAACTCCATATGCTTTGAGCAATTAGCCTGACAGCCATGAAAACCACCAAAAAGGTATCACATTTTTGTACATCCCTTCCTTAAATAATAAACATGGGCACTGAATCAAATTGGCTGTCAGCTGTATCTTTGACTAAACAAATCTGTTGAAACCACTACTTAATTGAAGCTGATGGTTGTGGGTGGGGTCCACCGGCACTCATTTTTGGGGGCTGGCACTTATTTTTCCTTATCAGACATTGACCGAGAGCAAGAGAGGGAAAACACACACAGCAGGAACATGCAAGAAAGAGACAAAGGACCAAGGTGTGTCTGGTAGTGGATTAAAGAGGCCTGAGTTGTATTTAAGCCTACACATTCATTTAATGGCACGGGCCGTGGGCTTCTGAGCAGAGCTTTGAGCACCAGCACTCATTCTTTTACAAATTCAGCACTGGGTGAATCTGAAAACTGAGAGTCTTGCTCATGATCAAATGCCCAGTTGGTCAACTGAAACAAAATCTTCAGGGCTGCTCCACTTCTGCATCATCTCATGTAATCACTGCCACCCCGGCGTGCCCTTCAGCACAGTCTGTACAATACAATAACACTTTATTACCATGACTACACAAAGATGTCCCCAAACCTGAGAGGTGAGCACCTCCTGTTGAGGAGCATACGGTTGGACTAACCATTAACTCAGTCTGGCTTATGCCAGATTGTTTGACTCCATTACCCACATTGCATCATTTCCTTTGCTGGTTTGTGGCATTTCCCTGGCTTGTTTAGGGCCAGTACAACTACATGTGTTCACAGGCATTCTTAGCAGCATCTGCAACAGTAAATATGTTCCTGAAGCGGTGTTGTGCCTTACACCGTCTGTGCTGCAGCATCTCCTTTCGGCCACCTTGAACACAAAAGCTGCCCCTTGCAGGTACATATGTGCAGCTCATGCACAAAGCGTGCCGGACAGGAGTGGTATGCCCAGAGTGTACCTAAGCTTCTCAACCCGTTCCTGGCTGCAACAGATCTCGCGCAAAGCCATCCAAGTAAACAATGGGTCTAAAAGACAGTGCCAGGTTAAATCCGGAGGAGGCCTCTAGGAAGTCGAAATTTCAGGGGGGCAAATTATCTCCTAATACGTTTCTAATTTTACCAACAATTCAAATAAGCCAATTGTATTAAACAAAACTAACCATTAACAATTATTAATGTTATTAAACAAAATTTTTTTTTTTTTAAACATTTAATAAACCAACAAAACTTCAAATATTCACTTTCCTCAGTTGTTTTGTGGTGAAATCTTTCAGGCTATCTTGGAAGTCTACCTTTTGCAAGACATCCGGCGATATTATCAAGACCGGCGATAACATTATCGCCGCTTTAGCGGCAGGAAACTGCCGCTAAAGCGGCGATAAGGGGCTTGATAATATGCCCTTGTGAATTCCCATAGAAGCCCAGGTTCACACAAGAAAAGGAGTGGGGCCCATAGGCCGGTGCCTACTTTGCCTATTTGGTAATCCGGGACAACTGAAAGATCGCTTTTTTTGCAGCAGATGAACATATTATCTGCTGCTTTTTCGGGCACACTACACCTGCACTTACATGCTTCTGGGGAAAGCTGCAAAACAAACCGAGCCTGTTAAGAGGAGCAAGCCAACTCCCAGGCTGAGCAGGAAGAAAATCACCCACCATCTTGTCAAAGCAGCCTAGCAGGTTGAATTACATGCCTTCAGCAGAGAATGGAGTACTGATACCTTACGAGACCCGAGGCTGGTTTTGCACAGCGGTACCTGGCAGAAATGGGGCAAAGGAAAAGCAAAATATTATCTGGTGTTCTGCTTCAATGTAGCTGGATTTACTGCTGCAGAGAAATGTTACTCGGCAAACCATACCATAACATTAAAAAAATATATAGCGTTGGCGCAGTTTCTCTATTCCATGTATAATCTTTTTTTCCTCTCGGTATTCAGGTAGTCCAGTTCCTTTCATTATAAATTCAGGACTACAAGTACCAGAATGCAAAGTAGAAAGTAAAAAAAAACTAGCCTGTATAATCTAGTCATGCATGGCATAGGAAAACTTGAGACAAAGGCTTATAGGGGCATATTATCAAGCCAGGCGATAAAATTATTGCCACTTTAGCGGCAGAAAACTGCCGCTAAAACGGCGATAATGTGTTTGATAATATGCTCTATGTAATTCCAATTGAAGTCCATGTTAGATGTCCTTCACATCTAACATGGGCTTCAATTGGAATTCCATAGAGTATATTATCAAACCCATTATCGCCGTTTTAGCAGCAGTTTTCTGCTGCTAAAGCAGCGATAATTTTATCGCCTGTCTTGATAATATGCCCCTAAGAATGAAAGTAAACCGCTCCTAAGAATGAAAGTAAACCGTGAACTCTGCTCACTGGGATGACCAGCTGTATAATTTCAGAGCAATTATGAGTGACATTTTAACGACTATGAGTTACACTTTCTCATAAGCAAAATCAAGCAATAAAGACGAGGGTACTATACACATATCAGAAATTACACCCAGTTGAGCAACGAGAAACTCCAAGTTAATTGCTGCAAAGCGTAAGAAATAATTGTTAAATAACTTCCATTTATCACTCCTGTCTAAGTAAATATACTTAAAATAGTACAAATATCACAAAGTTTGTTTGCAACATATTAAATCAAGGCTCTGAACACTAGCTCACGAGCTTGTTTTAGGAGGCGTGTGCTTCCATGTGGCGAATGCTACAAGCCTGCACAACACACCCAGCTATGGAAAACCACACCATTTGGCAGTGGGATTGTGCAGACCTTGCTCTTGTGTGTCAGTGTCTTTATTCCTAGTTGCAGGCAGTCACTCAGACTGTGACTAGGAATGAAGAAGATAAGCCATCAAGTTCTGCTTGAGACCCAGGCTTCGTCTGCGCCTCAGATGTCACAAGCTTAAGGAATACGAGGACACAGACTTTCTGTCCCATCATTCTGCCACCAGTAGCTATGCAGTTCCACAAGTGGGCTACTGTGACTTCCCACCCCCATCTCGGTTCCAAGTACAAGGATGATGTGTGGGTACAGTCAATCTTACCCTCTACTAGTTCACTCCAGAGACGAAATGTGCCTGAAACCCTATTTAGACGAGAAGTGGATTTTACATTCGCGCAATTCACCAGCGATCGCCGTCACAGCCACAACAACTCCCGAGGCAAATGCTGGCCCGCATGATTCCGAGGCTTAGCATGCCTGGCTGCACAGGGTGTGGGGTTCGGTCAGCCACCATTGGTTCGGTGGGTCGGCTCAGGTCACTGCTGGGTCAGTAATACATGACATTAGCCATCGCAGACTAGTTTCAAGTAGATGAAATGTCCATACTTCCATCGCAGGAGATACCATTTGTAACGATTCTAATGGAATTTCATCTAGGGTGTGCCTTTGACCATGCAAAATTCAAATCTTGTCACTTATTACGCTTCATTTAAACACTTACTGAAACTACAAAAAGAAAAAACGGAATATCCTTGGTGCGAAGTGAAGCCAGAAGTCTGTCAGCAAAATCAAGTCTTAGCCTTGGCAGGCCCCACAGTGAGACACGTTTATGCCAACACCGCGTTAACTAATTGAGCCCAGCCCCACCTGTTCCAGATATGATCTGGAATGCAAACACTGGCATTTAAAAACGATAATTGGCCCTTTACAGATCTTCAGAAATCTTGAAAGATCTAACTACGGTTGTGTAAAAAAAGTCCTCTCCAATAAAGGGCCTGTGCGACCTTTCTAAATGAGGTCCGGCCTGGGTCGGACAGTTGACATGGCAGCCGAGTCAGTCCTGGCATGCTCCACCAGTGAGCAAATGTCTAGGCGTGTGCTGCTGCAGCCTATATGTCCATTAGCCACCGGTGGTGAGGTGGGTCGGCTCCGGTCGCTGCAGTGTCTTTAATATCACAGCACAACACGGTGCGAGAAGCTAACATATCCGCTGTAGCCTGCTAAAACGTAATGAATTACTGCCGCCCTTGCGCCCTGGGTGGCGTCGTCGCATGCGGCAGCAGGACGTCCCGTCTAGTAGTGTGCGTCAAAAAACTCACCCAGGTCATGTACTTGCAAGACAGTCAAGATCACTGATGAATCAAATATGCTACGACCAGCGCTGTCGGGCGAATCCTATTAGTATAATTGTTCATTTGTAGCCATAGCAACTAGAGCTGGGGCCTCCGAGCCAGCCCCCCACCCCAGGAGCAGCCCGCACAGCGCACTGCAATTTAGCTTCAGTTTTATGCTAATGGTGCAAATTACTAGCTCTCCTCCTTGAATGTAGAGGCGCTATTATGCGTGACTTTGCATTTCAGTGCGTTGATGCGGATCACCACACTGAAATGCATTAGTCTAACGCCTGATGCGTGAAACTTGGCGGAGCTGCATTTGCAATGCAATAGGACTCACATTTACGCAAGACCTATTGCATTGAAAGTGCCGACGAAGGGCAGGGAGCGAGAAGGCACGAACAAAGAGGGTGGGGGGGCAAGAACGCACGGACTGCGGGAGGGGGGCAGTGGGGGAGAAGTCACAGGAAGAAAATAGTTACTGTGCAACACTTGGAGTAAAGGTACCAGTAGCCTTGGAAAGATACAAAGGCCGACATGGTCGTCATGAGGAGGGACTAACAAGCCTAAAACCAATCAGAAGGCAGGATTTAGGACCTAAGCCCATGAAAAAGATGGGCGGAGAGTGGGCGGAGCTTCCACGAAGCTTCACACTATACTGAATACTACATGCCTCACAAAGCAAGCAGCGCATGCGCTGCAACGCTGGGCTCGACCTAAAAAGCGAATGAAGCTGAATCTTCGTATTTAAACAAACTTGTGTTAAGAACTTTTGTATGAAAGAGGATGGGTTCTGAAACCCACACGGGCATGGAGTAAAATGGTGCATGGTTCACTTACAGCTCTCCAGTGTGCCTAGGTGATGTAACGGTGGTCTGAAACACTATTTCTATAACAGCAGCTCCATGTCACAAAAAGCTGCCAGTTGAAAGGACTTGTGCAAGTACACATTTGAGATAGTAGCAGGCATGCTTGCCATTAGTAGCAAATGTAACAGACTAGCAAAATAAGGGTTGGTTGTCTTGTTGTAGAATGAAAATGATGCAACGTGTGTATTTTTAGGCTTTCATTGGAGCTAATTAACTTATACACATAGTGACTTGCACATCTGCCTCTATCAGATGTTTGTAGAACGATAGATCGTCATCAAAGGAAGTCAGGGGATTGATCTCCTCAGGCACAGCTCAGTTACAAAAGCTAAATCATTTTCTCTTATATTAAAGCCTCGCAGTCGACTTCCTGCCTGCAACCAGCATATCCATCTGTGGTGAAGTCTTTATGGGTAATGAAAAGTATGTCAAGAACCATGCACTGAACCATAGAGGTTGCAGAAAGGGATTTAAAATTCCCATTTGCCAAAAAAACTAATGTTAAGAAGAAGTAGGATGGCCTTCCTCTTAATGGGGTTTAGGACAGCAAAGAATCAAACCAGTGGACCAGGCTGTATCCTCTCACTATTACTAATAGAAAACACTGGTCTGCACTTGATCTTCAGAAGAATAGATGAAACCAGGGGAAATAATGTGAAGATGAGGGGAAATATCACTAAACAAATCAACAAAATATGGTACCATAGGGACCTGGAAGCCTGCCTAGTGGAGAGGCAAAGTGGATGCATTTGAAGTTCCAACAGATATAGAGTTGGGTGTGTCCCTGGTATAAAGCAGTGAATACCTCTTCATCCCTTGTAAATTCAGTGCAACTTCTTAGTCTTCCTCGAGGCTGGTTCGAATTTCTCCCTGAATAATCTATTCTTGGACTGGGAGGCAGAGATAGAAGAGAAAAAGCAATGGACAGAGGCTTGGAGCAACACACCCATGAGCTACTGCAAACTTTATGATCATGCTGGCACTTTTTGAATGGAGCAGAGTCATCATCTGTGATCATGTGACATTTTTCTAATCCTGCAACACATCATCCATTGAGGGATCATAGATTCTTATCATCAGATAGCAAATCACGTTTTTGTTTCTGGCCTTGTGCTTTAATTCCAAACATTTTAACCATGCCTGCCATTGTAAAGAAAGAAGTTGATTGAAAGACTCGATCTGGGTGGAGGATCAAACTTGAGGCCCAGCTCAGACTACTTATGTACTACATATGTATTACTGCCACTTTTCTAAAATGCTTTTAGACATTTGGGTCAGTGGAGTTCGCGCTCTATAAAAATGCCCCCAAAAATGTATCGGACATTGTGTAATGTAACTTGCACTTACGTGAAGCGCTCCAACACCTTTGGTTCACTCGGGTTCACATTATATAAATGTGATGGGAATTGCCCAAGTCTTGCCCTTGTGTGCTGCAAGGTTGGGCTGCTGAAGTTCCGGTGACCAAGGCTCGCTAAAGCAACATACAGCAAAGGAGGAGAAGTTTGGGGGAAATCCTTGCACTTTGAAGTCAGAGAAATTTAAAGAGCTGATTTCGTAAACAGTATTTGAAGTGTTTGACGTTTCATCTCTGTATTTGAACAGTACGGGGAGATTAAGTGACAGGTGCCAAAGATAAACCACATATGATAGGGAAACAGTGACACAAGCAGGAATCAAAGAAAAAAATACCCCCTCAAATGAACACATAAACACAGAAGCGTAATGTTAACAGTAATTGGTTGGTGCTTATGAGAGGAAACCAAAGACAAAATTGAGGGACAAAAGTAAGGATGAACCACTAGCAAGCAAGCATTTTGAACGACAATCAAAGGGACGAATAAAAAGGTAATGGGTGGACTGTAAGCTCACAGAGTGAATACAGCATGTCTTGAAGAGACAGTGCATGCGCTGCCTAGGCTCGGCCTAAAAAGGACTGTCACACCACATTGTGCGCTCCACCACTCCTATCTCTTTACCAGTACTGGCAAGCCTTAGACAGTGTTCGAGAGCGGGCAGTGCCATTACCCTTGCTTATGCATGTGCCATTGTCCAAAATGGCTTCCACATTCTTCACATAGATGTTAAGCGGCTTGTAGCGAAAATAGAACAAAGACTTTGCCTGAAGGTGACTAATGTCACACACTCAGATGCAACTCGTTCCAGGAAATGGTTGAATAGGTGTCAAAGACACTATTTCTTTGATTAGGCAGCTGATGTCATCTAGACCACACGCATCTTTGTGTTTTGCTGCTTATTCTACTAATCCTTCTAATACCAATTCAAGCGTGAGGCTTGAAAGGGTTGGCAAAGGAAAAATAATATAGGGGTCTCTCGAATGGTTCTATGACAAAATAGCAAGAACAACAATATTGTGAAACAAGAATATTATGTCAAAAATGTAATCTGCAAAACTAATGAGTTTACATACCTTGTATGGAAACTACCCAAACATACCAAACACCTGACTTATTTTCCAGTTCACCCTCTTCCTACTCTTGTGACTTTTCAACCAGTTGGAGATGACCATGAGCATAAAATGGCTGGCAGTCACCGCCATCTTCAGTTTCATGTTGTCTGCACTGCTTTCAGATAATCTTTTGTTTTTCTTTCCTAAGACCTAGCTGGATGTACAGTATTATAACTCACTGGCAACTTTTATATGGGTCAATGTGCTACACAATTAGCACAAACATCCAAGATGACACTGTATGCTCTGTACCTGCATAATTGGATTTGCTTAGTATGGCAGGACATTTTTTATTCATGGAAAACATGAAAGGGGGAGTCATATATGGTGACCATGTACTTGTGTTTTGAGGCCCCTGGGAGGACCGGGATGGATAAATCTTGTCTCTGGGACACTGTAAATCTCAAGTGGTTAGGAGTGTGATGAGGACGATTACAACTTGAGTAATGAAGTAAATCAGGCAGTACCGAGATGGTATCATCCCAGAATACTGTGGAAAAATATAGCCCTTTGCAGTTAAAAATAGAAAATTTATACCTAACTGGATTTAAGTTTTGTAGACGTTATTTAGTACATCATGTGCATGTCAGAAGACATTTTTGTCAACGATATTCCGTTCACTTTTCTTTTCAACAAACTTTTGAACGGATTACCAATGCCTACAACCTTGCTCTCCATTAGAAATATGTGCATCATCTTTTCAAGCATGCATGGAAGCCTTCAGCTGAGGTATTCACTCCAGATTTCAGTTGCAAAACCATTTTATTTTGTAGTTTGACTTCAATGAACTTTGCTAAGACTATTTTACACAAGACGTTTCTGGAAAGTGATTCCCTTCCTTTTTGGGTTTTATTTACATCACACATGCAGGAGGTTTTTTCTAATGAAAAGCATACTCTTTATATAATTTCTCATTAAAAATATCATGTTGGTATCTTGATGTGATGTGGCCCTACCTCTTGCTCAGTGAGATATACTACCAGAATAGCAAGCACAAAAATGTTGTGGTAAAAAAAATATCATGGCAGGGCATTGTGAAGGCTGAAGGGAGCGAGAGGGTGCACCTTTTTGCAAAGGTGCCTTTAATATAGATAATAATCCACACTAAATGTGAGTTACAACATAGCAAAGGGATTAAACAGCAACCAATCAAAAGCACTGCTCCCAATGTTTGGGGTGCAGTGAGCCATTCACACTCCTGGGCCACGATGCAACTACATAGCTGTCCTCATTTTTAGATGATAGATCCTTTCAGATAACGAAAGATGAACATCTTTCGGATAGTCTGCAAATTTCATGTGGAGTTCCTCAGGGATCCACCCTGAGCCCCACACTATTTATTGTACTGAACAAGAGTATGCCCTGTTTCTCTGATACTATCAATGACCGAGGGCCCACAATCTACACATACCAATTTGGCCCCCTGCATGGTAAAAATAGCAGAATGGATGAACAGATGCAGCTTAAAACTAAATGGAGGTAAAATAGAACTTATGTTGCTGGGATACAAATTGGTTCCTAGAAACCTCCTCGGCTGGCCTCAAGAACTAGGTAACCCCCCAGTCCCAAAAGAATCCATAAAAAACCTGGGAGTATGGCTAGGCCATAACCTTTCTATGGAGACACAAGCCAAAAAATTAACAGCCACCAAAAATTAGCAGACACTTGCTTTGGATTACTCCACATGATCAGGAAGATTCTACCTCTTATCCCGGAACATACTTGGAGAACTGTGGTCCAGGCCATGGTGATATCGTGGCTGGACTACGGTAACTCCCTTCATTTGGGCGCACCCAAATATGTAGTGAACAGACTAAAAGTAGTTCAGAATGCTACCGCCAGGATACTGCTAGGCATCCCAAGACAAAACTCGGCAAAAGCTGCACAAATGTTTGTACATTGTCTCCCGATACAGGCCAGAATTGAGTGTAAATCGCTTTGTATCGCCCACAAAGCCATGAATGATAAAGGCCCGACCCTAATAAAAAAGCTTGTAGTCCCTTATGTTCCTGGCAGATCGCTTAGATCCTCTTCAGATTTGCTCATGAAAAAGACAAGAATAAAGAGATCAAGATGGAGAGGAAGATCCTTCACACATCTTGCACCCAGCCTGTGGAACTCTTTTCCCAAAAAACATGAATGATAAAAGATGAAGGAAAGAACTAAAAACCTGGCTTTTTCCCCCAATAACTTTTGGCCTGATTCCATCTGCTCCTCAGCGCTGGGAAGCCTTCCGGCAGCCATGTGCTCTATAAATCGATAAAACATCTGGTACACTAATAGAGTGCTTTGCCAGACTTAGCTATATCCTCTGCCTCTTTCGCCCCATCGCCTCCCAGCCATCGCTCCAGTCCCAACACAAGACCTTTTGCCCCTTTGAGAATACAAAATGAGCCTTCACATATCATCAAGTCTCTGTAGCAAGAGTGCCCTGGGAATACAAAGAAAAACAAAATAGTGTTTCCACTGCCTTTTGTGGAACAAATGCAACCCCATATTTCACCCCATTTCCTCTCTCCTCAACCACTGCTTGGAGGCCACAGAGGTCCAGACACTTCGTGATCTGCATCTAAATGGAGCTAAATGGAGCCTATCGGTCTTCTTCCCCTCTAGCCTTTTAACCCCAACTCAACCCAAAGGATGTCTGTGTGTAAAAGAAGACAGACTATAAACACACCAAACAAACAAGGTTGAACTTCATGTCCATCTTTATTTACAACTCCTTTCTGAAGCATTCAACCCACTGGGTATACACTCATGCCCTCTTCTTCTATAGGATGTGAGATAGGGGGTCACTGCAAACATCAAGTTAAGAGATTTCAGCAGTAGGAGATTTCAATTCAATTTTTAACCTTATTTCAATCTCCAGGATCATAAATGCACAACACAAAAATAATGCTCATAAAAACCATCCTTCAGAAAGGTGTACAAAGTGTCATAACAGTCAAAATACTCATTTCATATGAGGCAGCTGATCAACATGTGCAAATAGATTAGAAAATAAAGAGAAAGAATAAAACCAACATAAACAAAATGGATATAAGCTCTAAAACATTTTTAAAACTGAACAGGAGTATGCCCTGTTTCTCTACCAGCATGGCAGGTTTGGACTAAAGTGCTAGCTCACAAGATCACCACAAGTGATTTGTACAAATCCAACGCAGTCCAGCCTATGCAGGTAGGTACCATTTTTATCGGGAGACCTGGGGTAATGCTGGGTGGGAGGAAATTTGTAGATCCACGCAGATTACAGAACTTTCCCACACAGAAATTTGAGAAAAAAGTTATTTTTTTCAGCTAAATTTGAGGTTTGTAGGGGATTCTGGGTAGGAAAATGTTGGTGGAGCCACGCAAGCCATACCTCGCTGGACTCCCCCGGGTGTCTACTTTTCAGAAATGTGTGGGTTTGGAAGTTTACCAAGATGGCCGCCGAGCCCGGGGCCAAAAACCCAGGTGACTCCCCTTGCAAAACCAGGATGTTTTGTGATTGGTAATTTAGATGTCGCTTCTATAGGTTTTTGGCCCTTGCCTGTCGCGGGTACTAGACCCACCCACGCGAGTGAGGTATCATTTTTATTGGGAGACCTGGGGGAATGCTGGGTGGGTGGAAATTTGTGGATCCACATAGATTCTAGAATTTTCCCCCACAGAAATTAGAAAAAAAGTGATTTATTCAGCTAAATTTGAGGTTTGCAGGGGATTCTGGGTAGGAAAACATTAGGGGACCCACACAAGCCATACCTCGCTGGACTCCCCCACGTAGATTCCAGAACTTTCCCACACAGAAAGTTGAGAAAAAAGTGATTTTTTCAGCTAAATTTGAGGGTTGCAGGGGATTCTGGGTAGGAAAACGTTAGGGGACCCAAGCAAGCCATACCTCGCTGGACTCCCTCCGGTGTCTAGTTTTCAGAAATGTGTAGATTTAGTATGTATCCCTAGATGGCCGCCGAGCCCGGGGCCAAAACTTCATGGGCCCCCCTTGCGAAGCCAGGTTGTTTTATGATAGGTAATTTTGAAGTCGCCTCAATAGGTTTTGTGCCCTTGCCTGTCGCGGGCACTAGGCCTACCCACACAAGTGAGGTACCATTTTTCTCTGAAGACTTTGGGGAGCGTGGCGTGGGTGGAATTTTGTAGATCCACACAGATTCCAGAACTTTTCACCACAGAAATGTGTTTGTTTTTTTTACAAATCTTTAGGTTTGCAAGGGATTCTGGGTAACAGTACCTGGTGAGAGCCAGTCAAGTTACCCCATCCTGGATTCCCCTGGGTGTCTAGTTTAAAAAGTGTATAAGTTTGCTAGGTTTCCCTAGGTGCCGGCAGAGCTAGGGTTCAAAATCTACAGCTAGGCACTTTGCAAAAAAAGGGTCAGTTTTCATTTTGAAAATGTGGTGTGTCCACGTTGCATTTTGGGCCGTTTCCTGATGTGGGCACTAGGCCTACCCACGCAAGTGAGGTACCATTTTTCTTGGAAGACCTTGGAGAACGTGGGGTGGGTGGAATTTTGTAGATCCACGCAGATTCCAGAACTTTCCACCACAGAAATGTGAGGAAAATGTATTTTTTGACACATTCTGGGTAACAGAACCTGTTGAGAGTCAGTCAAGTCACCCCATCCTGGATTCCCCTGGATGTCTAGTTTTCAAA
This sequence comes from Triturus cristatus, assembly GCF_964204655.1. NCBI lineage: Eukaryota > Metazoa > Chordata > Amphibia > Caudata > Salamandridae > Triturus > Triturus cristatus. The sequence goes on along the minus strand of NC_140593.1, from coordinate 437,756,722 downwards.
AATGTACAGGTTTGCTAGGTTTCCCTATGTGCCGGCTGCGCTAGTGCCCAAAATCCACAGGCAGGCATAATGCTGAAAACATATCCGTGCCTAGTCGGCTTTCTGCCACCCTGGGGGGGGGGATATCGGGGGTGCGATTGCCCCGAGATGCCCCCAAGGGGCGCAGAAACACTGTGGCTATTTTTTTTGGGGGGTGGGGGCATTGGTATGCCCATTCTGGGCAGCCCCCACGCATAAACAAAAAAAGCGTAATCGTTGGTGTCTAGTGGGCTTTTTGCCCCCCGTGGGGGGAGATTGGGGACTACTGCCCCCATCTTCCCCCCAGGGGGGGCAGAAAGGCTGTAATTTTTGCAGGTGGGGTGGGGGCATTGGCATGCCCGTTTTGGGCAGCCCCCACCCTAATTAAGATTTGCCCCCAAAAATCCCTGGCGTCTAGTGGGCTTTTTGCCCCCCCGGGGGGGCAGATTGGGGGCTACTGCCCCATCTTCCCCCAAGGGGGGCAGGAAGGCTGTCATTTTTGAAGGGGAGGGGGTGGGGGCATGGACATGCCTGTTTTGGGCAGCCCCAACCCTAATTAAAATTTGCCCAAAAATATCCCTGGCGACTAGTGGGTCCCCACCCCTAATTATATATATTTTTTAAATCCCTGGTATCTAGTGGGCTTTCTGCCCCCCGGTGGTACAGATTGGGGGCTACTACCCCCATCTGCCCCCCAGGGGGTCAGAAAGCGTACTAGACGCCAGGGATTTTTGTGGGCAAATTTTAATTAGGGTGGGGGCTGCCCAAAAAAATACCTCGCGTCTAGTGGGCTTGTTGCCCCCCCCGGGGGGTCAGATTGGGGGCTACTGCCCCATCTGCCCCCCAGGGGCAGCAGAAAGGCTGTAATTTTTGTGGGGGAGTGGGTGGGGGCAGATGGGGGCATTAGCTCCCAATCTGCCCCACCGGGGGGGGGGGCAAAAAGCCCACTAGACTCCAGGGATTTTTTAAAGCAAAATTGAATTAGGGTGGGGGTAGAATGGGGGCTAATGCCCCATCTTCCCCCCGGGGGGGCAGAAAGGCTGTAATTTTTGTGGGGGGTGGGGGCCTTGGCATGCCCATTTTGGGAAGCCCTCACCCTAATTCAGATTTGTCCCAAAAAATCCCTGGCGTCTAGTGGGCTTTTTGCCCCCCCCGGGAGGCAGATGTGGGCTATGACAGGGGCAGAAAGGCTGTCATTTTTGCGGAGGGTGGGGGCATGGACATGCCCATATTGGGCAGCCCCCACCACTAATTATAATTTTTTTTTAAATCCCTGGTATCTAGTGGGCTTTCTGACCCCCGGGGGGGCAGAAGGACTGTACCTTTGCGGCGGGAGGGGTGGGGGCATTGGCATGCCCATATTGGACAGCCCTCACCCCTAATTAAGATATAAACAAAAACCCCTGGTATCTAGTGGGCTCTCTGCCCCCGGGGCAGATTGGGGGCTACTGCACCATCTGCCCCCCCAGGGGTGGCAGAAAGACTAAATTTGCCCAAATTCATATGGGGGGAGCAAAGGCCCTTGCCCACGGGGCCGCTCCCCCTCCCTGGTGTCTAGTCGGTGGATCCCTGCTTGGGGATCGCCCTCCTGGGGCAATCCCCAAGCAGGGATCCATTGGGTGCCATTGGAAAGGGGAGATTCTCCCCTTTCCAATGATACCTCTCTTGTCTTTCTACGTGCTCAGGGGGCTGAGATAGCCCACTGAGCACATAGAAAGTGAACCTGAAATGAGCCTAAAGGCTCATTTTAGTTTCGGTTTCCGTGAAATGACGACAGCGCGACGTGCGCGCTGATTGTCATTTCACAGAAACCAGGGAGGGGCTCTCGGGAGCTGGGGAAGCTCTTCCCCAGCTCCTGAGGCTCTGGGGGAGAAAAGGAAATCCCTCTGCTGTCTGCAGCAGAGGGATTTCGTGCCCCTGTCCTTATGACGGAATGGTTCCGTCATGAGCACAGGAGCACCGATGCTCATGATGGAACCATTCCGTCATGAGCATCGAAAGGGGTTAAAGACAGAGATCAAATGTCATGCTGTGTCTTCCAGAGACCCTGGTGTTTACTTGTCTTTCACTGACTTCAACGTGAGAGGATTTATGTGACAATCATGCAGGCTCCTGGAGATGTGCTTGAGGAAGGCTGTATGATGTTATTTTTTATAGTACACAAGAAAATTGAAATGTCTGTAAATGAACAGTGCTGATATTTCAGAATATATCAGAATTAGAAAAGTAAAACTGAAGTAAATTTTTGGGTAATTCTGAAGTGTGGTCGGAATTTTAATACAATCAAAACAAATCAATATACTAGGTGATGACTTTATCACACATTATCGTTTGTGCGCTGTATACTTTTATCAGCAAAACTTTGTCTGAGCAAATGTAATGGTCATTTCAACTGAAGATGTGTTGTCTGTAATGGCAGTACACTACTACACCATGCATACTTCACTTTATTCTACTCTACACTACTCTGCACCACTTCAAACCACTGCAGTCGACTCTGCGCCACTCCACTCTACCTCCCTCTACTCACACACTCTACTCTATGCCTATGCACCACTGCACTTCATGCCACTACATTCTATGCCACTCTACTCTGCAACACTACACTCTACGCCAATGCACTCAACCGTGTTCCACTCTACTCTGAAACAATCTACTCTATGCCTCTGCACTCAGCACCTCGGCACCACTCCACCTTGTACGCCTCTACTCTACTCTGCACCACTGTACTCTATTCTGCACTACTGAATACTACTCTGCACAACTGCACTCTACACCACTTTACTCAAAACATATGCATTGTAAGCCACTGCACTCTATGTCAATCTATTCTGCCCGAGTGCACTTTGCCACTATACTCTACTCTGCAACACTTTACGCCATAGTACTCTACACCACTGCACTTTACACCACTCTATTCTAGTCTGTACCACTGTATTCTGCAACACTGCACTCTCTGCCACTGAACTCTACACCACTGCACCACTCTACACCACTACACTCTGTCACTGTACCCTGTACCACTCCACTCTACTCTGCAACACTGCACTCTCCGCAACTGAACTCTATACCACTCTTCTTTTAGCCACTGCACTCTATGCCACTGCACTGTATACCACTATACTACTCTACTACTACGCCACTGCACTCTGCTGCACTGTACTCCAATGCACTCTATGCCACTCTATGCCACTGTACTTCATGCCACTGCACTCCATGCCATTGCACTCTACTCAAACTATCTGCTCTACACCACCGCACTCTATGCCACTTTATTCCACTCTGCATCATTCCACTCTATGCCACTGCACTCTATCCTGCGCCACTCCATGCCACTCTATTCTACACCATTGCACTCAACACCCAATACACTCTAAACCACTTTACTCACAACCAATACACTCTATACCACTGTACTCTATGCCAATCTACTCTGCACCACATTGTACACCACTATACTTTGCAACAATTTACGCCACTGCACTCTACAATATTCTACTCTGCAACACTGCATTCTCCACCACTGCACTCTATTCCACTACACTATACTCTGCACCACTGTATGTCACTTAACTGCACTGTACGCTACAACACTCTACTGTGCAATACTGTGCTCTATGACAATGCACTCCAAGCCATTTCACTCTACACCTCTGTACTCTACTCTTCACCACTCTACTATATGCAAGTGCACTTTGCCCCACTCTACTATGCACCACAGTACTCTTTGCCACTGCACTCTACACCATTCCACTCTACACCACTTCTCTTTGCCACTGCACTCTACGCCACTCTTCTCTAATCTGTGCCATTCCACTGAAGGAAGTGATCTGATTAGGGTCACTCGGGTCACACACGACCACCTCTCAGCTTTCCGTACCAAATGAAGAGTCGGTCAGACAGTAGAGAATACAAACCAATGTATGTTCATTCAGATACACTTGAGCGGAGCCCAGTCTGCCCAGTCTCTTAGGAATGCTGCAGAGGGACTGACAATCAAAAGCCTAGAGATACATATTATACTATTTGTAACTGGATTAAAACCACCCATAATGGAATTTTCCAAGCAGATGCAGCTAGACAGTGCAATACAAAAAAGTTACGTTTCGATCCTCATATTGTGCATTACCTCAGAAGCTCAAGGTTGTTTCTTCCTGCACCCGCCACTGGACAAGTGGGAGAGGACCTTTATGTAGTGGGAAGGTATGCAGCACATGAACAGTGTAATCATTAATGAGGAAAGTTTCATCATTCTGGGAAATAAAACCTAACAGGGGCCTTTTCTCAGAAACGAGCAAAGGTTAGTTTCACTCACGCATCGAAAATGGCATCTAAACCCAAAATGGTGCCGCAAATGCTAACTTACATAAAGCAATGCACAAGCATGAATTTTCTGTTCTAAGACAACCTTCTTTTAGCGTGTGCTAATCAATTTCCTTGTGCAAGAAGAAGACAGGTAGGGAAAAACAATATTATCAAGATGTTCATGAGCATTCCATAGTACCGACATCAGGAGGGGAGATTGTGAGAAGAGAAGAAGTCTAAAAAATTTCTTCATCTATGTTCATCATATCCTCGATCTCTTTCTGGACCATTATTGCTGCATTATGAATCAATATTTTCTGTTTGGGGTGAAAATATTGGTACAATAGGAGCAACAAAAGGGAAGGCACTGAATAAGGGCACAGCAGAACACCAAAATTACAATCCGATAAATCACGTTTTCGAGGATTCAGCCCCAGCTACCAAAAAGAGACCAATTCCAATTTCCACTTTCCATTCCCTTGACATTCTCGATAATGTCTAGAATATGCTGGGTGATATTCTTTTCTATATTCTTGATGCCGACTACGCACTGATCGCCTACTACAGCGCATTCTCCTCCACTCTTAGCTAAGATGAAATCAACTGCTTATCTAGTTTGCTCAGAATAAATTCGCACACTTTCTAAGTAGGTGGTGATGTCACACAAACTTGCTACTGTAGAGTTGGACAATATTTGCAACTTACATCCAAAATATTCTCTGGCTTTCTCACCCCTGGCTATAGATATCCTTCCCAAAGTAACAAGGGATGACAGAATATACCCAAAAGTGGCCCCATTACTATAATTATTAATCTCGATGTCGGTGACTCCCTCCCAAAATTATTTTGTCAGTGACCTTCTCACCCAGCGGACATTAGGCTTGGGATTGACATGTTTGGAAGGCACACGTAGAGGCAACATCATTCCCAAAGCCACATCACCTGTACCATTATGGACATTAGAGTACGTACCGTTGGACAAAAAATAGAATCTTTTATACAACACTGTGCCTTAACAGTTCACATACAAGTCTGTGTCTGTGCTATTCACAATGGGACAACATGCATGATAATACCCAGCCTTTCGGGTAACTATCACATCCCTATAATGCCAACCTACTAAAGTAATATTCTGTTCCTCCATGTAGTAATTATCGCAGTATATTTCATTAGCGCATCCTGGGTAGCCCACTCCCCGTGGCTTTCTATAATATAAGCAAGGACCTTGGTAAGCAAAACCAAAAACTCCGGAAACTTCTGTCAATTCTGGGGGTTGAGTATAAGTATAAATCACAAGGGACAATGGATAAACAGTCCATAAACTAGTAACTGAATCAGCAGGGTAGCAAGCCGTTCCCTCCCCAAAGAACCTCAAATGGGTGTCTAGAAATACATCTTTCGGAAATGACTTTTTATTTCTAGTCAAAGAGATGACTTTCCCCTTTTCTGGCAAAACTACATTTTGATCATTCTCTAAAACCCATGTCACCCCACACAGTATCAAATGCAATAGAACCACAAAGGTGACATAGAATATTTTTCTTTTGAGTGTCCACATCGTAGTGGGTGGAACAACAAGAATCATTGGTTGCTCCTCATCAATAACCTGTCTACCAAAAGGATGCATAATAAATGATGAAAGAGGGATGAAAAAGCAAATGGAATATATAAGTTCCCAGTGTCCATCAGAGCCTCACTGGTACAGGTTCCTATTCATCAAAAACGTTGGCGCTCTTGCGCACCGGTGGTGGAGCTTGCTCTGTCCTAAGCTCGGGTTCCCACGTCAACCAGGATAATGTAACCCCAATGGGACACTTACAAGATATCCAGTCCAGTGTTCAAACAGTGGACAAGTCTCATATCACCGTAAACTAACTACATTGGTACTATAGCACAGTACACCTAACTTACACAGTCCATCCCTAAGTAATCCGACTTCTCCTTTGGTGCATTGTTCCTCAGCCGAGGGCGCAGATTATACCTGGTGACTCCAGGCACATGGGGATCAGTGAAAAGGGGCTCCTGGATAGCTCGTATTTCCGGTGGAACAGCCTCGTTCAGGACGTCGTCGTTCTCCTTGTCACTTTGCGTCCATGTATAAATAAATGTAAGTACAGCGTCGCTAAATGGAACAAAACGAGGTATCTGTTCACTCTCCTGATCAGCTTCCCCCTCCTTGACCCACTGGTCGATGCATGAATCCAGTTCTTATGACCAGCAACTTTGATGGCAGAGCGGGTTGCCAGCAAGACTTGGAGTGGCCCCTGCCAGCGCAGCTCCAAACTCTTCTTCCGCTGACATTTGTTTACGAAGACAAAGTCGCCGGGCTGAATGCAGTGTCTGGGCCCCTCTGGTGCAGCTGGCAGGTTATCCCGGACCTGTTGGTGAAAGTAATCCAAACTTTCAGTTAGCTGGCCAAGGTAATCTGTTAACAATGGGTACTCAATATTACTGCCCCAGGGAGTCCCACAGGGATCAATCTTGAGTCCCACGTTATTCAACCTATATGTGGGACCACTGGCAGAGCTAGTGGAAAAACATCAGGTTACCATCGTATCGTACGCTGATGATACTCAGCTGATTGTAATACTCTCAGGAAATAACAAACAGACAGCGCTCAATTTCTCGAGGTGTTTAGAGGACGTGGCAAAATGGATGGCCAATCACTGCCTGAAGTTGAACGGGAATAAAACAGAGGTAATGATAGTGGGTAAAATACCGAATATATGGTCCTCTGCATGGTGGCCAGAAACATTTGGCCCGGTACCTACTCCCAAAACAGAAGTTAAAAATCTGGAAGTTTGGTTGGACACTAAATTGTCTTTCGATGCACAAACATGGAAGGTAGTGGGTAAGTGCTTTGGCACCCTAAGAACCTTGAGAACAATTCTGGACCTACTACCACCTAATACAAGGAAAACCATAGTGCACGCACTGGTGACTTCCCAATTAGATTATGGGAACGTACTGTACCTGGGAGCACCAAAGAAGGGGCTAGCCAAGCTACAGTTGGTGCAAAATGCGGCAGCCCGCTTGGTATTGAGCCTTCCAAAAAGAACCTCTGCAAAAAAGAGCCTTGGAGGACTTACACTGGCTGCCGGTGGAAAAAAGAGTTCAATTCAAGTCAATGTGTTACTGCCATAAAATTCTTGTAAGAAAAGGCCCACGATACCTGCACCCTCTAATAACATATTATATCCCTGGCCGCAATCTGCGATCAGAAGGAAGGGCATTAGGAAAGGTCCTAAGAATACAGACCACAAGAATGAGGGCAAGCTCTTTTAGATACCTTGTGGCAAAATCCTGGAACAAGCTCCCAGAAACCCTAAGAATGGAACCGTGTGAAACGACATTTAGGAAAAAACTAAAAACATGGCTATTCTCCTCTGCATCCTAATGACAACACAGGCAGCAGCAACGCGTCCGTATACAATCCAGGGACGTGTATATCACAGTTCTCTAATCAGCAAGTCTACATAGCGCGGGGACACGCCGGTGGCGTAACCAGGCGCTTTAGAAATGTATAAATAATAATAATATCTGAGAACCGCCGAGGGCGCGGGACGCCCCAGACATTTGCGGGGCATCCAAACACAACCTCGTACGGTGACAATCCTGTCCTAGAATGTGCTGCTGTTCTTGTCGACAAAAGGGCTAATGGTAAAGCATCTGGCCACTTTAACCCTGTTGTCTCCTGAATCTTAGCCAATTTTAACTTGAGAGTGCCATTGTACTTCTCAACCAAACCTGCTGACTGTGAGTGATTGGCAGCATGAAGGTTCTGCTTGATTCTCAAACCATCACAAATCAATTGAATTACTTTGGAATTAAAATAACTTCCGTTATCACTCCAAATCAAACGGGGCAAGCCGAAACAAAGAAAGAACTCCTTTAGGAGTACCTTTGCAGTCGTAATGGCTGTATTATCTTTAGTGGGATAAGCCTCAACCCATTTACTGAATGCACAGATAATCACCAAAACATACTTCAAATGGTTGCACCTATGTAGCTCTATGCAATCCATCTGAAGGACCTCAAAAGGAAAATTGGGTGGCGCAAAATTACTAGGCGGTGCAGGGGTACCTTTCCCAGGATTGTGCATCATGCACACCATGCAATACTTCACTTAGGGCCCGATGTATGCGGCTAAATACCGGTCGGTAACCCCGAAATTCGGTAAATTTCAGGGTAAACGACCGGTATTTGGTAGGTGATGATTCGGTAAATACCGAATCGGTATTTACCGATTTGGTATTTACCGAATCTGTATTTACCGAATTGGTAAATGCAATGTAGAAGGCACATAAAAGAGTGCTTATGTGCTTTAAGAATTCGTTAATTACCACCAACTTCAAGTTGGTGGTAATTAACGAATTCCTTTAAAAATTCACTTTTGAATTTTTTTTTAAGTGCCATGTGGCACACATCCATGCCCTTAGGGCATGTATGTGCGCCACATGTGCACACTGGCACATTTCAGGGGTGCAACAGGGTGTCCTTTGGACACCCTGGCACCCTTGAAATACCTCCTGGTATTACCGATTCGGTAATACTGAATCGCTAATACAGAATGGCTTTACATTCATTCCTATGGGCCTCCAAGCCCACAGGAATGAATGGGTAGGTATTCCTTATTACCGAATCAGTATTACCGATTCTGTAATAAGGAATATTAAGGAATTGGTATTTTTTACCGATTCATTAGCTACATAAGAAAAAACGATTTCTTAATACCGAATCGGTAAAATTCGGTATTAAGAATTCGGTATTTATGGATTATCTACATCTGGCCCTCAATGTGCAGCTGTTTTCGAAATGTTATCATTCTGCCATACAGGGTATAACAACTTGCAAATACCCTAAGCACTAATATGGGCTGGGCCATGGGCCATCCTGACTACAAGAAGAACATATGCATCTGGCAATATCCATCTCTGCTTCCCTGACTTATCAATCCAACATCCCTCGTCGTTCAACTGTGCTGTACTTTCTTGTTACATTGCTAATTCCTCTATTGTGGCCTCACATTGCATCTCCTTCACATTCTCAAGTTTATCCTCAAACATGATGACTTCAGGCACCCACCTAGCGGGACCTGCTACAAACATTCTTTTCATTTTAGTCCAGGCTGTTTCTTTAGCTGTCTGATCTGCAAAAGCATTCCCACTTCCTACAGCATCAATAATTTTCCGATGGGCGCTACACTTCACTATAGCCAATTTCTTAGGGAGTGTCAAAGCAGACAAAAGCCTCAATATAAGGTGCCCATGCTGAGTCCTGATGCCATGCGAAGTTATTAACCCTCTCTCAACCCAGAGCCACCCAAAATTATGTGCGACTCCAAAGGCGTACTGGCTGTCAGTATAAATATTGACAACCAGTCCCTCACTCAGTTCGCAAGCTCGTATTAAGGCAACAAGCTCAGAAACTTAGGCTGACTGATAGGGAACTCATGATGTCTCAACTACTGTACACAGCATGGTGATAGAAGACGCAGCAGTTGTAGTGCCATATGGTAATTTAAAACAAGAGCCATCGACATATCGTTCCCCTTGTCGGTCAAATAAGAGAACATCAGTCAAGTCTACCCGTCCTTTCGTCTCTTCTTCCGTCCGGAAGATACAATCATGTTTATCAATCTCATCATTCTCAGCAGGGAGGGGCAGTAACGTGGCTGGATTCAGAGTGGCACATCTTTTGATCGTGATGTGTTTTGCAAACAATGTCAATTCATAACCAGTCAGACGTGCACTGGTGAGGTGCTGTGTCTTTGTCTTATTCAAAAATGTATCCACAGCATGGGGTACCATGACCTTGAGGTCAGTATCAGATATGAGTACAGCTGATTGTCTTATCGAGACGGCCACAGCCGTGACCGCTCATAGACAGCTCGGGAGGGCTCGTGTGACTGGGTCAAGAACAGCAGAGAAATAAGCACACAGCGTATGCTTATCTACAACTTTTTGTGTTAGGACAAAAAGCATGCAACCATCCATCTCGTTGACGAACAACAAAAATGACTTGTTATAAATGGGGGTGTCGAGTACTGGAGCTGAACAAAGCACAGTTTTCAATTGCGCAAAAGACTGCTGACATTCAGGCGTCCAAGGCAAGGGTTCAAGCACGTCTTTAGTGGTTGGCAGAAGCAAATGTTTGATTAGTACAGAGTAGTTAGGTATCCACTGCCGTCAGTAGGAAATGATACCTATGAAAGCGTGCACATCTTTCTGAGTCTGTGTGATGGGCATTTTAGCAATGGTGCTGATGCGCTCAGGAGTCAATCCTCAGGAGTCTACCCTCCTTCGACAGTAGGTGACCTAAGTAGGTGACCTCCTGTTGACAATACTGAAACTTAGAAAGAGAAACTTTTGGCAATGCTTAGCTAAATGTAGCATTAACTGAATTGTACTCTCTTTACAACCTTGTTCGGTATCAGAAGCGATAAGGAGGTCATCGACATACTGCACCAATACATTACCTGTGGGAAGCGCAAGGGAATCTAATTGGCTCTTTAAAGCTTGACTATAGATACTTGGACTCTCAGTATAGCCCTGAGGATCTCGACAGAATCTAAAGCTTCTGCCAGCTAGTGTAAACCAGAACAAATACCTACTTTTTGGATGAATCGGAATAGTGAAGAATGCATTTTTGAAGTCAATGAAAGAAAAGATTGAGCAGTGGAAGGAATCATTGTCAAAAAAGTAGCAATGTCAGCGGCCACTAGAAACTGGGGAACCACTATTTTATTGACTTTGCGCAAGTCAATCACGAAACAATAAACATCTTCATGGTCATCAGGGGAATCTGAGGGTGTCCGTTTAAAAATAGGAAGAATAGGGCTATTATAAATACTGGCAGTCGTCTCTTCAAGCACTCCCTTTTTAATCAAATCCTGAATAATTTGCAATAAGGCTCGCTCTCCTGCCTGTGGTATTTTATACTGAGGGATACAGGGCAAAATAGCACCATCCTTAACTTGTATCGAGACTGGAGATATCTGCAGTAATCCCACATCTCTATCACCAGTCGCCCACAAAGCGGGTGGCACAACAGCAAATTCAACAGGAAGAGGTGCATCTTTGGACAAACACTGTTTAGCACATACCACATCTGGCCCCGTTGTCATATAAACACCTGCCGGAGAACAATAAATAGTAGCATGCAATTTCTTCAACAAATACAACCCCATCAGGTTTTCAGCAGTTAGATGTCAGCAAAAATGGTGAATCCACAGTAAAGCGACCAATGGCCAATTCAAGGGGTCTTGAAATGGGACTTACAACCGGTACACCAGAAAAACCTACAGAAACGTTATATGGCCAGACAGAGCCGCCCCAGGGACCATATTTCGAGAAACAGAACTTTTCGTCCCACCTGTGTCCACCATAAATTCCTAAATCGAACCTTGCAGTTCCGCTGTTACATAAGGACCATGCTGGTCTACAGGTATCGCAACTGGTCCCCCACTCTGTCCCTGGTTGTCCTAGCTGTAAGGCATTCCTATCACTTACTCCAAATCATAATCATCATGATAGTACTGGCCATCCTGGGGGGTCATCGAAGTAATTATTATCAGAACGATCCTGTGAGACCGTGGTGTTCAGAGCCCTATCAGCCCCACCAGTTCTACAACCCCGTCAATGAGAAACCATGCCCTCGAGGGACCACCATCTTATGCATAGGGCACAGGACACTCACTATGCCAATGTCCCTCCTCTTTACAGTACACACACTGGTTCAGGCCCAGAAGCGCAGTTTTTGGCTGCCTACTAGTGTGTGGCAGCTGTCGGGCCGAACCACCACGTCCTCTGTCATTCCCCCTAAAAGCTTGCTGTAACAACACCTTCGTCTTTAAATCCTTATGCCTTTTCTCTGTCCTTTACTTTTCCTCATTATCCCTATGCTCATAATACTGTGCCACGTTTAAGATAACAGAGGGGGAAGAAGTGGACCAAGTACTCTCAGAGGCCTGCAATCGAGTCGCAATTTCAGGAAGCATATTAGAAACAAATCTATTAACCAACAACCCAACACCTTCCTCGACAGACAAATCCTGCCCACTGTAATCCAGAAATACATCCTCAAACCGAGTGAAAAAATCAGACACACTCTCATCTGTCTTTTGTCGACAAGCCGTTAACTTGTCCTAATCAACTTTCCTCAGTGGAATAAGAGAATGCATATACGTGATAATGTGGCCTGGCAAAGCAAGTCTCTCTGCTCTTGGCTTATCACCTGGCTTCCTTTTCCTGATCCCATACTTTAATTTGGTCCCATGTACCTCTCAACTCCGCAACATGATCTTGAGTATGAACCTGTCTCTAAATATCAACCGGAACAAGAGGACCAAAAAACATTTCAATATCACCAAGAGTCATTACAGTGGAAGAGGCAGCTTCAGTCAATTCTTTATAATATGCGGTTGGATTTTTCCTAGGAACAGGCAAATGAGTCTTAAGAGCCAAAACTTCACCTCGTTTCCACGGAGTATAAACCCATTGTTCTTGAAAACGGGCTGCCACACCCGCACGAGTGACATTCCCTCGCCCGTCTGTTAACTGCGGTACCTCTGGGTGATAAATAGGATGAACTTCTCTCATTGAAAACTGGGACACCGTGGTGGGACTCTTCTCAAGTAGCCTACCCCTGTAAGCAATCAATGTCGTAACACTGCCAAAAACTTGGCCAGGCTCCATATTACTAGCATATACCCAATCTTTAATGTCATATAAAACCTGTGGTGCAGCATCCTTGAAACATTGCTCCCAAAGATTAATCAACGTAGCAGACATATGCTTAAGGGCATGCTGTTGTACAAAGGGATCCTAATCTTTTATCGCACTCCAAACGTCTTCCACACTGTAAATGGGATAATGACCTCACTGTGCAGCCTGATTAGCCACTACCTCTTTTTTTCATCCCCCACTTCAGACCGCACATACAGACCCATTCGCTCTTTAAACTTTGTCCAATCTCCATCCCCAAATCCGCGCACTGGCATCCCAACACTCAAAGAAACTGGAGGATGAAAAACCAGAGAAGGAGAAGCAACAGAAGTGCCAGGTGCAATCGTCGCTGGCGAATGCACCGCAGGAGAAAGAGCTGGAGACCGGGATGCTGAGACAATAGGTGTGAGAGGGGTTCGAACAGTCACAGTTGCCACGGACGGCGAAGGCAAAGGAGGAGGAGCCGAAGCCGCAGCCGTCGAGACAAAAGCAATAGATAGAGGGATAGTGGAAACAGCTGGAACCGGCGGCTGTGATGGCACAAAAAGTGTAGGATATATCCTTTGCAGGGCATATGGGGGTGGAGGTAAATTATCTAATAACTCCTCCACAAAAGTATCATCTTCCTCCTTAGCTATATAAGACTTATCAATTTGCAAACGAAATCTCCTGTCCTCACGCTCAATTCCTAACTCCTGTTTCGCTTCATTGTGTGCTACAGATTTCTGCGTCAATGTTTGCATTCTCCCCTTTCGTGCGTCCCTCTACATCTTTAATCGCCTTTGTCTGGCCTCCTTCTGCCAAGTTCTGAGGAAATCGAACATTGACTGCCTACTTCTTTCTTAAACAACTGTTCTTGCAAAAACCCAATCTTTTGCTCATCAAATGTGCCCGTCAAAGGCCACTGCAACTCGGTATTGTCCCTCATATATTTGTGCCATAACGTACTAAACGTATTAGGGCCAAGACCATGTTTCACATACATATCAACATTTTGGAGTACCTTCTGGAGGAGCCGGCTGAGCCTCCTCCAATCGAGCATCAGAAAAACAACAGCGGCAGCACAAGGAAAACATTTTGCTGACCCCAGGCATTTTCAAAAGAAATCAAATTCACTATTTCATGCCTGGCAAAACATTTGCAAATGTTGTTATCCAAAAGACAGCCCTTAGACCGTACCAAATACAAACCAAAATGGTACCATATCCACAAAGAACCAAAACAAACTCACCTGATGTATACAGGCCAAACAAATTTATTCTCCACTGCCGACTCTTCAGACCAAACGGTCAGATCCAAGGGTTTCGCCATTCAGGACTCCAGTCGGGATGCCCACTGGGCGAGGCACCGTCTGGCGGGACAGAAGGGGCAGCTGCGAGTATCAGGAACTCTTTTGTGCAGGAATCCCTGATCCATCCCTCCGACCCGATGATAGCCTTGATCTCCCCCCCAGTTCCGCAGAAGAGGATGGGTCACTCACCCGAAGGAGTCCCTGTTCGGGCACCAACTGAAGGAAGTGACCTGATTAGGGTCACTTGGTTCACTCATGACCACCTCTCAGCCTTCCGTACCAAATGAAGAGTGGGTCAGAAAAGTAGAGAATGCAAACTAATATATGTTTATTCAGTAACACTGGAGCGGAGCCCAGTCTCTTAGGAATGCTGCAGAGGGACTGACAATCAAAAGCATAGAGATGCATATTATACTATTCGTAACTGGATTAAAACACGCCCATAATGGAATTTTCCAAGCAGATGCAGCTAGACAGTGCAATCCAAAAAAGTTAAGCTTTGGTCCTCATATCGGGCATTGCCTCAGAAGCTTAAGGTTGTTTCTTCCTGCACCCGCCACTGGACAAGTGGGACAAGACCTTTATCTAGTAGGAAGGTATGCAGCATATGAACAGTGTATTCATTAATGAGGAAAGTTTAATCATTCTGGGAAACTAAACCGAACGGGTACCTTTTCTCGGAAGCGAGCAAGGGTTAGTTTCACTCACGCATCTAAAATGACGGCTAAACCCAAAATGGTGCAGCGAATGCTAACTTACATAAAGCAATGCGTAAGCATAAATTTTGTATTCTAAAACCACTTTACACTGCGCCACTCTACTCTACACTAGTCCACTCTATGCCCAGCGCTCTACGCCACTTTACCCAACACCACTTTACTTAAAACAAATGCAATCTACACCAACTGCTTCACAGTGCTGCACTCTACACCACTATACTCTACTCTGCAACACTCTACACCACTGCATGCCACATCAGTGCATGCTACGTCACTCTACTCTATTGCGCTCTATCTCACTGCACTCTACACCACTCTATTCTACTCTGCAACACTGTACCCTAAGCTATTGCACTCTTCACTACTCTACTCTGTGTCACTGCACATTACACTGCAAGACTTAACTGTCCGTCACTACACGCCATACCACTGCACTCTATGCCACTCTATTCTACACTGCACCACTGTGCTTTATGCCAATGCGTTCTGCACCACTCTACTCTGCACCACTGCACTCTATGGCACTGCACTCTACTTTGCACCACTCAACTCACCGCCACCCTACTGCACTTTATGTCACTACAGTCTGCATCACTCTACACCACTCTGTACCACTGCAATCTAAACCATTCCACTCTACGCCACTCTACTCTACACCTCTCTACTCTACCCGGCACCACTCCACTCTACGGTGCACCACTCTACTCTATGCCACAGCACTCCACACCACACTATGTCACAGCACTCGGCATCACTGCATTTTACGTTGATGAACTCTACGCCGCTTTACTCAAAACCAATGCACTCTATACGACTGCACTCTACGCCAATCTACTCTGCACCACTGTACTTTACACCACTCTAAGCCACTCTATGATACTCATTCGATGGCACTCTACTCCAATAAACTTGAATCCACTCTATGACACTCTACTCCACTCTATGCCAGTCCACTCTACAAAACTCTACTTCACTCTATGCCACTCTAGAAAACTACTCCACTCTATGATGCTCTATATAACCCTCTCTATGCCACTCCATGCCATTTTACACCATTCTATTCTACGACACACTACTCCACTCTTTGACACTCTCTGCCACTCAACTCTACAATACTGTACTCCACTTTATGCCACTCCACTAAACGATAATCTACTCTGCACCACTCTACAACACTCTACTCCACACACTCTGTGCCACTACACTGTGCTCTAAACCACTTAACTCTACTCCACTGTGACACTACTCCAATCTACATCACTCAACTCTACTCCATGCTCTTCCACTCTATTATATTCATGAGGTTTTGTAGAGTGCATACCTACCCAGAAGGACCTCCCAGACCTGAGTCAGAAACAGATGATTCTCCATGTGATCAAGATTAGTTAAACAGGATAGTTTTTAGCAATTTCCTAAGCATAGGTGCGGACTCTGTTTTCCTAATATGCTGAGGAAGAGTGTACCAGAAAGCAGGGGGCCAGGAAAGCAAAGGAGCGTTTTTCACTTCTAGTTCCCCTTATCATGGATACTGCAAACAGCTGCTGGCTTGTAGAATGCAGCATTCTTGAAGTATTATAGGGTGAAAGAAGTCTAAGACACTTTTTTTACATTGCTCAATTAGCTAACCACAGTGCTTTGAAAAGTATTCTTTTGATCACTGGTAAACAGTGCAGGCTTGCCAGGGCCGCAGTTGCAGATTGATGTTTGGGGATTTTTAATAATACACGGGCAGTGGCATTCTGAGTAACCTGTAGTCTTTTGATAATAGCCTTGGGAATTCCCAGATGTAGGGAGTTTCCGTAATCAAGGCATGAGATGACTACACCTTGCACCACTATTCTGCGTGATGGCTCAGGTAGCCATCTCAGAAGCTTTCTCAATATTCTAACCAAGCCAAAGCACATTGCAGCTAGTTTTTTTGCTTGGGTTGTCGTAGAAAGCTTGTCATAGAGCCAAAAACTCAGGCTCTTAACCTGCGATTTTGGGGTGGGTTGACTGAACACACAATCTGGACAGTTCATCTCCATCCACCATGCGGGAATGTTTTCCATCACCATTACCTCTGTTTTTCCACAGTTTAGTTTGAGGCTGCTTGCTCCCATTCGGTCTACAACATGTTTAAGACAGAAGTTAAACTGAGTTGAGGTTTTGTCAGTTTGAGAAGAGAGCGAGATGATAATCTGTGTATTATCTGTGTATGATATTCAAATAAAGCCATGGCCTTTTATGATCTTCGTTAATGAAGTGAAGTACAGGTTAAACAGGGTGGGGCTCAGAGAGGAGCCCTGAGGCACCCACATTTTAGGGAGTGAATTTTCGATTGTGCCCCTTCCTCATAGACTTGGAATGTTCTGTTTTGGAGGAAGGAGGTAAGCCTTTTAAGTATTGTTCAAGCTATTCGTGCTTCCTCCAGCCTTTTGACTAACACTAGGCAGGAAACCGTGTCAAATGCCATGCTGAGATCCAGTAGGATTAGGGCAGTGGTACCACGCTGATCCAGGATGGCTTTTAGTTCCTCTGTAGCTGCCAACAGGGTGGTCTCTGTGCAGCTTCCTATCTGGAACCAGTATGAGAAGAGTGTAAGATATCATTTGCTTCCAGATATAGGGAGAGGTTTTTTTGTGTAAACTTTCTAGTATCTTGCTTGGTCCTGGTAGGAGCGAGATAAGGCAGTAGTTTTCACATTTGGAGGGATCAGTAATGTATTTTTTTTTTTTAGCATTGGCCTAACAGTTGCAACTTCCACTATGCTGGGACTGTCCCCGACTCCGGTGACAGATTAAACATGTCGGTCAACATGCCAATAACTGTTTTACCAGCTTTAAATATGATATCAGGAGGGGCAGGATCTCTCTGCGAACTTGATTTTAGAGATTTGAGGATCTCTTGCTTGGTCATTTCTACAAATGTGTATAATTTTTCACGTTGCAGTGCTGCCATTTCCATGACTTCATTGTCCCCTCTCAGAGTAAGGAGGATGTTATTGACTTTTTCTAGGAAAAAGGTGGCTAACATGTTACACCGAGAATTTAATGGTGGGGGGTCTGATTTATTATTTGAGGGTTTTAGTCAGGCTGCTCACCTGATTGAAGTTCCTTGGAGGAGTTTGCTGCATTATCAATCTTGGAAGCAAAGTAGGTGATTCTTGCCTCCCTAATTGCATAGTGCTATTTTTTACAGCCTTCTTGTAGATGTCTTTGTCCCTTGCATCGTATTTTTCCTCCATATTCTTTACAATTTTATTTTACTTTTTTTTCAGTTCTAAAAGTTCAGATGAGAACCAAGAAACCCTATCTCCTAATCGTTTAGGGGCTTATTTACAAGCCCCTTGCGCTGCCGGATCATCACGTTTTGTGACGCACCAGCGGCGCATTTTGCTGCCCCACATTTACAAGGACAGGAAAAGCCAACCTGCGTGGCTTTTCCTATCCTTGTAAATTTCGACCCCTTTAAGCACAGCACTTTGCATGAAAAGGGCGTTCCATGAATCTTGCTGAGGGTGTTCCCACACAACACCCATGGAACCAGACACATTTCCAGATTTACGAGAAATCGTAAAACCTCGAAAAGCGTCTTAATGCTACGCCTCCCCAGGGGGGCATAGGGAGGCGCAAGGAGGAGAAATGTACTCATTTCTCCTCGTTTTTTTACTCTTTCTATGCGTGCTGCATTCTGCAGCACACATAGAACGAGGAAATCACCTATGGTAATTGTTTATGTGCAGGAAGTTGTCCCTTCCTGCATGTAAACAATCATGGAAAAAAAATAACGTATTGCAAGTTTTATGTGTGCTAATGCAGCACACATAGGAGTTGAAAAACGCCATTTCAGATTGTTTGTTTATGTGCAGGAAGGCATCCCTCTCTGCATATAAACAATCATTGCCGTGACGCAGGCATCCTTGCACCAATGTACAAGGGTGCCTGCATTGTGCATGGCAGCAAATTGTGCGACAGCGCAGGGGAGAGAAAAGGGATCGATCATATCCTTGTAGATATGACACATCCCTGTGCCTTGAAAGTGCTACAGCGTGGCGCAGCCAAAGGACTTGCGATGTAGCGCTGCGGCACTTTCTTGCAAATGAGGCCTTTCGTTTTTTGTTGCCTAAGAGGTGCTAAATTGTTTAGGGTGGTTAGCATTCATACTTCGAATGCGCTATACCTACTTGAAATGTCTCCAGCCATTACATGGGTGGAGTTGGTTAGCTTGCTCTGCCATGCTCCAATGTTCAGATTCACTCAATTGCGTCTAAATCTGGGCTGGTGAGGAATGGAGACTTTGGTACTTTTATTACATGGTTGGAAGGGTATTTATTTGTGGTCTGACGATATGATCACTTTGGGGTCTCCTCTGGTCATTTCAGGTATGTTCGCGAATATTGGATATAGTAGAAGACCTTGGTTATGGGTGGGGATTTTAGCCCATTGTGTTAGCTGAATTGCCTCTAGGTCTAGTGTCCAGTTTTTAGATACTTCACAGTCCCTGTTTTCTAGGTGGAGATTTAAATCCCCTAGAGTTGTGAAGTTGGACGTTATTAGGCTATGTTCCACCACTATGTCTGGGAGGGTTTGTGTGAAATGAGTGGCCAAACCTGGGGGCCAGTGTAATAAAAGACCGGAAAAAGTGAAGGTTGGCGAGAATTCCATGGCAAATAACAGAGTTTGACAGTTGGGGAGTGGCAGTCGGTCACATTTTGTTTTTAGTAAATTTTTAGGTTGAACGTGAGCCAGCACTGCTCTGCGAAGAGCTGTGGTAGTTCAGTACGGAGAGAAGCTTCGCCCACTCCCCCGCCCTTATTTTTCATTGGCTTGTGTGTTTGTCCTTTGTAAATGCTGTCTTCTGATTCATTATGAGGTGTGTTAGTCCTTCCTTAGTACAGCCATGTTGTCATTTGTTTCCTCCCATGGCTACTGGCCCTTTTACTTGGTTGTTATATGGGGCGTGTACAATTTCCTTTTCGATCCGAAGTCCTCCGCAGGAGACAGACCAGGTAACTGTGTGTTTTGGTGCCTTCTACTGCTCTTTCAGTTGTCATGCCTTCTTCCCCCCGTCCCCGTCCTCCCTCCCGTTGTTCGTGCCATCTCCTCTCCTCCACCCTCCCTTCCATTGTCCGTGCCTTCTTTTCCCCTCCCGTCCTCCCTCCA
This sequence comes from Triturus cristatus, assembly GCF_964204655.1. Classification (NCBI taxonomy): domain Eukaryota; kingdom Metazoa; phylum Chordata; class Amphibia; order Caudata; family Salamandridae; genus Triturus; species Triturus cristatus. Next base: position 437,736,519 of record NC_140593.1, on the reverse strand, counting down.
GTTGTGCGTGCCTTCTCCTCTCCTCTCCCCGCCGTCCCGTGCCTTCTCCCCCCCACCCTCCCTCCCTCCCGATGTCCGTGCCTTCTCCCCCACCTGCCCTCCATCCCGTTGTCCGTGCCTTCTCCCCCCGCCCTCCCTACCGATGTCCGTGCCTTCTCCTCCACCCACCCACCCTCCCTCCCGTTGTCCGTGATGCCAAGTTGCCAACCATTTGCAATGCAATAGGTCTAGCGTAAAATGGAGACCTATTGCATTTCTAATGCTTGTTTTTTAAGTGACTTCTTTATTGTAGGTCGCCGGTTTCAGTTCCGTCTTATCTCTTAAAACACTGGTTTCGTTACATGGGGCAGGGTTTATCCGCTGTCTGCTTTGGAATGATTTCTATGCAGTGCATATGCGAAAGTGGGAGCGTTTCACATTTATAGCACATATGCTCTGTAATAGCGTAGCATGGCTGTCATCGGCGCTTGTGGAAGCTAGGGAAATGGCCATTTGACTGTATTTGGTCAGTAAAGTACAGCAATTATCAGGTTAAAATAGGCCCCGGTGCTACTGCACCAACTGTAGCTACGCCCCTGATACGCTGTAGTGCAAGGTGGCGACCGTTAGTTTAATAAGCTCCACCTCTGTCAGTGCCCGCAGCCTCAGCCCCGTTTCAGTCCGCAGTGTGTTTCATGCATGCTCACTCATACACCACCAAATATATTTAATATCCCTATGTGCTCCAAGTACGGCAAAGCTCATGCTTTCCATGAATAAACAAGCACTGGAGCTAGAATAGTAAACCTTCTTTCATCGAATACTTGGAGGCATAAAGTGTATTTACATGGTTACTAGACTACACCAGAGGGGACAGAGAAGCGACTACCAGCTACTTTTAATCAAAGAATACTGAAGCTTAAATATACTTAAATGGCGTCTGGAAATTCATCTATTTTCGAGGATTTTCCTGCAGTGCAGGGGACTTTTCGATTACAATTACAATGCAGGGGTCTGGAGAATTACTGAAGAAGTTTAAAAAAAGAACAAAACGCACTGGCTACAGAAAGGGATTATTGTTTAGGTGACAAGCAAGATTTGGTTAAGAAGTAATCTTCAAACCAAGGAACTGATCATCTCGTACTTTATTTCATCGTTGCTTACAAAGATTAAGCGCTTTCACAGATCGACTCACTTATTTACATTTACTTTTTATTCATTGGTACTGCTTAAGGTAGTGCTGAGTTTTTGTAATATAAGTTGCCTGAGGAAATGCTAGTTTGTTTTCAAGAAGGGATTGTGGTGGGTGATCCCTCTTAACTTGAGCACCCTGACACTGGTTGGTCTGTACTTCATATTGGTAACAGTGGGATGTGCGGTTTTCCTATGTGCCTCATTTTCCACATAAAAATCATTAATTGTCGCTTCACCATTATCTCTCCCCCTCTCACTCTTCTCTCTCCACCTCACCATCCTCGCTCTCTCTGCCTCGCCCTCCTCTCTCTACTGTACCCTGCCAGTTCCCTTCTGTAGCTTTCTCTCTCTGTCCCACCCTCATCCTTCTCACCTCACCCTCCTCTCTGCCTTACTCTCATCTCTCTCCCCACATCACCCTTCTGTCTCCACCTGATCTTTCCCTCGCCACATCACTCTTCTATCTCCGTATTTAGCTCCTATCTCTCTGCCATCCCACTCTCTTACTCAATATCTTCCATTTTCTACCTCACCCTTTCATCCTATCTCTCCTACCTGTCACCCTCCACTCTCTCTACTTCACCATCTCCTCTCTCCACTTCACCTTCCTCTTACCCCACCTCACCCTTGACTCTCTCCACATTACACCCTTCTGTTAGCTTCACCTTCACGTTTGATGCATTTGGTGTAATGATTTTGTGCCTGTAGCTAAAGCTCAAACTGCTTCCGTACAAGTGGTTATGCTTGTGGGAATGCACAGGGGTCTGTGGGTAATCTTACCTTTTACTCCTGTTGCCCTGTACCTGTTCTTCACTGGCATTTCTCAACATTTTGAACAGTGGCAGAGCTACAGATTGACCTGGGGACCATATGTATTTTCAAAATATAGTAAGGGGCTGTGCAACTTTTTAAAGTTGTGGATAGTGTTTTTACTTCTGCAAATTTTTTCCCAAAAAGTGTAATTAAAATTAGACGTGCAATCCAAGTTGGCAACTTGAGCAGACTCAACGACAATCAAATGTGGGCCTGTTTCTACCAGCTCATGCCCGCACAAAACTGCAGAACTGATTCAAACCGACTCCGCTCCCATATAACACTTCCTTGTAGCCAGATAACTCCAGGAGAAAAGAATCGCTATTAAACAGGTATCTAGAGCGTCGAATTTGTCCACAGATACATGGGTACATGGGCTACCTTACATTATCTTATATTTAAACACGCAGAATCGGGACCAAGAAACGTTTCTGATCAGTGCTTAATTTGTAAAATATGAAGTGCAGGTGCTCAAATATTTGTCGGAGGCCACACCCACTTTCACCTGGCTCCACCCACTTCCTCCACTGGCTCCACCCACTCTCGGTTGGCTCCGCCCACATCCTCAACTGGCACTAATGAAAGGCAGATGTAATAACCGATCTGAATTTCAGCAAGGGAGCCTTGCTCCATGTAAGGTTTTGATAGGAGGTTCCCCTGCTCTGTGAAAATTTTGAAAAAGATTAAATTAAAAGTGCATTTAAAGCACAATTTTGGAATAAATTAGCTAATACGACTAGTGCATTGAAAAGGGACATGTGAAACATTCCAGTGCTCCATGTGCCGATTTAGGGAAAGGACAATACTCGCATGCATTATAATGCCTAGCCCGGGCATAATGGTGGCATGACACGGTGGTGGCCAGTTTTCGGATATTAGCATCATTGCCAAATTGAGGTAGCCACATGTTGTATAATAGTGGCCACCATTGACAAACTGAGGGCATCCTTGAACTTATGGCGATTACCGTTTTTAATATATTTTGAGCATCCATAGTATTAATGGTGTCTAGACCTGACACAAAGGTGGCATTTACGCAGTGGTACCCATTATTGGCCTATTGTGTTGCCTTGGCATTATGGTGGCCATCTCTGGCATAGCACTTTAAATGCAGCTGAAGTCTTTGATAACAGTTTTTTTTTTTTTTTTTTTTTTTGAAACCGTTTATTACAGAATCCAAAAAATATACAAAGATGGGCCTACAACCTTCAGGCCGGCCGCTAGCAAACAGAAGGAGCATGTAATACAGACAATAGAACGCACGCTGCGGCAAAAGGGAATTCACAGGAGTTGAAAAAGGCGTTGGCAGCCACACCTTCCGGACCCCACATGACGGTTTCATTTTTATATAAATAACAACAAAAAAAGCAAATCCACAAGGCAACCCACAGTCGGAAACAACAGCATGTGCTCCCCTAGGGGGGGGACCCCACTGATTCATAGGAATATCGAGGGGGGGAATAGGTCAGGACGGGGACTAAGTAAACTCATTGCCCAGAACCGGGAAGACAAACAGGCTAAGGAGACGGGCCGGTGACGGATCAGGCAGTAGCGGCGGGGTACAGATTCCCCCACGGTAAGCGTTCCAGGGGCCCCATACTTTCACCCACGTACCAGGCTTACCTCTCGCAACATACACCACCTTTTCCCGAAACATACACCAATCCATGTTGTCCTTCCACGCCGAGACAGTCGGCGACCTCTGGGAACCCCACAGTTGCGCAATGTCACGTTTGGCCACCATATATCCCAGAGTCGCCCACCACGTCTGCGGCACTGAGTAGTCGGTTGGCTCCCATACATTCAAAAGACATCTCCTCGCTTCAGGCAACAGCGGCACATGCGTAACTACCTGCAAAACCTCATGCACACCACGCCAGAATCGCACCACCTCCGGGCATTCCCACAGAATATGGAGAAAGGTCCCCAAAGAACCACACCCACGCTTACACAACCCGTCCACAGCATAGCCCATACGCATCAGACTCGGCCCCGTAACATAGACCCTATGGAGTATCTTGAGCTGGACGAAGCGAAGGCGAGCCGGTATGGCCACCTCTTTCGGGGAGGCCACCGCAGACACCCAGTCCTCGTCATCCAGCTCCAATCCATCAGCCCCCCACGCCTCACGAAGGCCGGTCAGCAGTCCCGAACGGTCATTGATGAGCTTTTTGTAAATTAATGAAATCGTGCCGTCCGGGACATGCCCATCTAGCACTCTATCCTCCAGAGGGGAGCACTCCGGGATGGAGGCAACGTCCGGAAATACAGAGCACAACGCATGACGGATCTGCATATAACGAAAGTACTCCCTGTCCTGCAGCTGGAATTCTGTCTGCAGCACATCGAACGTTTTGAATCCCCCCCTTGTCCAGAGATCGCCCACCCTGCTGATGCCTATCATGTCCCACTTCTCAAAGCCCTTCGAGGTCCACAGGGAGCCCAGCCGCTCAGATGCGTATAGTGGCGTCGCCCGGGTCAAGCGATCCTTCCACCCCATCGCCACGTTAGCCGTGTGCCACACCCGTACCATGACCCCCGTGGGGCCCGTCAGCCGCGCGTCATGCGAGCTAGAATAAAGCGCCCGATTATAGTCACCGCCCGGCAGTAACATTTTATCCATCTCAAAGGCCGGGTTTAGGGCGGGCCCGTAAAGGCCGTGATTGATCGCAGCCAGCTGGGAAGCCCAGTAATATCGCTTGATATCTGGGAGGGCAACCCCCCCGTCGTACCACGGGAGCGTCAGCTTCGCCAGGGCGATACGCGGCCGACCCTCCCAGAACAGTCGGCGCTGCAAACTCTCCACCTCACGAAAGTAGCGCGCCGGGACAACGTCCATTGTATTCTGCAAAGCATACAGGAAACGTGGCAGCGACATCATCTTAAACAATGCCGCCCGGCCGAGCGGCGAGAGCGGCAAGCGCTTCCAACGCGCGACGTCCTCCTTCAAGCGCTGGAGGGGGGGAAGCAAGTTCTGGCTATATCGGGCCCCCGCGTCCAGGATAATGAAGACACCCAGGTACCTAAATCCCCGCGGGGCGATCTGAATAGGACAACCCCGCGGAAGGATAGGATCCTCCCCAGAGAGGACATACACACACGATTTAGCCCAGTTGATGACCAGGCCGGAGTTGAGGCCAAATGAGTGCAATACATCAACCAGTACTATTAGTGATTTACGTGGGGAAGCCAGGTACAGAAGAATATCATCAGCGTAAAGAGATACGCGGTCCTCATACTCGGGGGTCCATCGGAGACCATGAATAGAAGGTTCCCACCGCAGCCACTCCGCCAGGGGCTCCAGGGCAAGCGCGAAGAGGAGCGGTGATAATGGGCAGCCCTGCCGCGTGCCCCTGCCCAGCTCAAACGGAGCCGACACTCTACCATTCACAACCACCTGCGCTAGCGGTCCCGAGTACAACAATTTCACCCAACCGATGAATCCCGGGCCAAACCCAAACTTCGCCAGTGTCGCCCAAATATATGGCCACTCAAGTGTGTCAAACGCCATAGTGGCGTCCAGGGATGCCAAAATGGCCGGTTCCCGTATAAACGGGACACGCGCGAGCACCCCATGCAAGCGCCGCAGGTTAAGCGCAGTGTTGCGATGGGGGATAAAGCCGGACTGATCCTGGTGAATCAAATCGCACACCACGCCAACCAGCCGATTGGCCAACACCTTGGCGAGAATTTTGGGCTCCGCATTCAGCAGCGAAATAGGCCGGTAGGACGTGACCCGGTCCCGCGGCCTCCCCTCCTTGTGAATGACCACGATAGTAGCCAGACGCTGGTCTAGCGGGAGGGAACCCGCCGAACGGGCCGCGAGGAACATCGCACGGAGATGCGGCGCCAGCGTATCCGGTCGCAGCTTGTACAATTCGATGGGAAGACCATTAGGGCCCATGGCCTTGCCGGAAGCGACCGAGCGTATGGCGAGAGCAATTTCTTCAGAGGTTGGGGCGGCGTCCAACGGCACTCTGTACTCCTCCAAAAGGGAAGGCAGCGCTATATCCCTAAGCAGGGCATGGGAATCCTCTTCCGAGCGGGAGGACACCGGGGAATAGACCCCACGGAGATATTCTGCAAAGCAATCGACTATTTCTTCCGGTTCCGTGACACACACACCATCCAGTTTCTCAATCGACGGGACAACTCGACTCGCCCTCTCCTTTTTATCCAGCCACGCAATCAATTTCCCAGCCTTATCACCCACATCATACAGTCTCCCCTGTTGCTCTCTACTGAGGCCCCTGGCCGCCTCCGTGACGAGGGCCTTATAGGCCGCCTGCTTGAGTCGGAGGACATGTAATTTGTCATCCGTCACCCCACATTCGAGGTCGCCCTCCAACTCAGTTATTTCTCTTTCAACACGGATCACCTCCTCCCGCTCGCGCCTCCGGGAATGGGAAATAAGGGACAGGGCATCCCCCCGAATCACCGTCTTAAATGCCTCCCATAGCGAGAGCGCAGATGACACCGACCCCACATTATCATCAAAATATCGCTTAAGGGACTTAACCAACTCTGCGCGAATGGTGGGGTCACGCAGGTACCAGGGATTAATCGGGGCCACCCTACCCTCTCCCCTCGGGAGAATATCGAAGTGCAATAAGAGCGGAGAGTGGTCTGAAATACCCCGCGCCAAATGGCGCACCTCCCCGATCCTCCCCGCATGCGCCGCCGGCACCAGGACATAGTCTAGTCTTGATAGACTGCCATGGGCCCCGGAATGAAAAGTGTACTGTTTCTGCGTAGGATGTTTCAAACGCCAACAATCCACCAGCCCCAAGGCATCCAATAGGCCAGACAATCACGCTTGGGCACGGGGGAGATCCCTAGGGGGGTGACGGTCCTCAATTCCGGAAACCACAGCGTTAAAATCCCCCCCGACCACCAGGATCCCCTCCGGAAGGCCAAGGAGGAGGCGCCCCAGATCCGCAAAGGTGGTCGTCTGCAACCCTGGCGGGACATAGACAGACACAAAAATAATCACTCTGCCCTCCATTCTACCCACCAGAACCGTGTAACGTCCCCTGTCATCATGGAGTACCTCATCAACTTCCAACGGGAGCGAGGTCTTGGCCATGATGCCCACACCCCTTGAACCCGACGTGAAGCCCGAATGGGCCAGAAGGCGGTAGCCCCGCCGGTTCATAGCACGAAAGGAGTTGCCAATGAGGTGCGTCTCCTGCAGAAAAACTATGTCAGGTGAAATTCGTTTCAGGAACTGCAGGACCACACCTCGTTTTATCCTGTCCCCCAGTCCATTAACGTTCCAGGACAAAAGACTCAGTCCCCACCCCCCATCATAAACGAAAGCAATCACTCGTCCCCCCGAGAGCACTTTGGGAATAGCACAACAATACTTTTGCCTTGTGGTACAAATGAACAACACCCCAACCCAACCCAACCGCCCCAACAAAACTCCCCCCTCCCTGCACCCCTGCATGAGCTCAAACAGCCCCCCCCCAACTTGCAGTGTGCCTGTCGCCCCTATATAGTTAAACTAGGTAAACCCCCTAGAGGAGGAAAGAGTACCCCTTCGAGACCCCGCACCACCTACAAAGGAGGGAGAACGAGTACAAAAAACGAGAGACCCTAAGCTTGGCCGAAAGCGGCAGCATCTTCGTCCAGAGTGAGTCCCAGTATCAGCACCTCAGTCCCGGTCCAGTGGGCCTTCTCCTCCCGCAGCCCCCCCCCGCCATCCCGATCCCGACCCCCAGACAAAGTGTCCAGCCAGTCCCCGGCCGCTTCAGGACGGTCAAAAAAGTGAGTGCGACCATCCACCTCCACCCGCAGCCTGGCCGGGAAGAGCATGGCGTATTTTAAGTTCATGTACCGAAGCCGCCGCTTGACGCCCAAGAAGCTCAGTCTCTGCTTCTGGACCGCTTGGGTGAAGTCAGGATAAAAGTTCACCTCCATGTTCTCCAACTTAATCGGCCCTTGCAGTCTGGAGGCTTGCAGAATTGCATCCCTGTCCCGAAAATTAAAGATACGGGCAATAAGAGGCCGCGGAGGGGCTCCGACCTTCGGCCTTCCCCCGGGAACTCTATGAGCCCTCTCCACCGCAAAAAATTTACTCAGTCCCCGAGGCTGGAGATGGGTAGTGATCAGGTCCTCCACAAAAAGATCCGCCGCCGACTCCTCCCGTCCCTCAGGTACTCCGATGATGCGGATATTATTCCTCCGGGCCCGGCTTTCGGAATCCTCCAGGCGCCGATCCATGAGCGCACTCGCCTGACGAAGCCGGTGTACCTCCGTCTGAAGGGCCGCCACCTCAGTCGTGAGACCCGACGCGGTGTGGACCAGAGAATCGACCCGGTTGTTGGTCTTCGAGAGATCAGCTCTCACCAGGTTGACATCAACGAGGACCGCGTCAATTTTATACGCTAACGTGTCAAACCGCTGGCCCACCGAGGCCTTCATCTCAGCAATGGCGCCCATGACGTCTTGCAGAGTCAGATCTGTGGGCAAGTCCGGGGCATCCGGGGGACACTCAGAGGACTTGTGCGGTCCACCGGGAGATCCCTTCGGGAGGGTGTAGCGGTCCATGATGTTGGCCTGATGTGCGGCGCCACGCCGGGTCGACTTGGCCTTCAACCGATCTCCATCTTGTTTAGTGGCCATCGTCGCGGGTCTCACACCCTCACCAGCCACGCAGTAAAAGGCGAGCAATCAAGGCCACGAGCTCCGGGGGGCCACCCCAGGACGGCGGAGCGGGCCACAGCAGGCAGGCAGGCAGGGTCTCCCAGCGAGGCCACCCCAACACCAAGAGCGCCGCGATCCCACTTGCGAAAACAGCAAGGGGGTGCGAAAGTGAAAGTGAAAGTGCGGGGTACGCGACTCGCCAGGCCCAGCCCGCCGTTGTTGTTCACTTTGTCACCGGGTCGCCCCCAAACGCGAATCCGGGGTCAGGAGAGAGGTAGGCCGCAAACTTCAATCGGTGCTCACTCTGGCACCCGAGGTCCGATTCGAAAACGGGAAACGGGTACCACCTCGGCTCAGGCTCACCGACACAGTTCCCTCAACCGATGCAGGATGAAGTCAGGATAAACGTAGGAGGTTGCGGAGGTCCTCGGGAGCCTCGCACCTACGCGGCCATCTTGGTTGCGCGCTAGGCTCCTCCTCCTTTGATAACAGTTTTAAGGTTACTGTAGATTAGGATTGAAATTTATGAATTGCAAGTAACAAAACAATCTATGTGACAAAAGTAGTAACTCCCTGAGCTTCCCACATAAAAATACTGTTCTGTGATATGCAGAATAGACGTTCTTTGCAGCAGGCATGTTAACTCTCTTTCTGTGCTACTGCAGAGTCAAAAGTTGCACAAGACAACTCTTATCTCTCTGCAGCAGGAACATGATAAATCATCACTTTATCTTTCACTTACCAACAGAGTCACTGAGTGTTGGGTAAATAATTCCTGCTGCTCAGCCTGGTCACTGTAGCTGGTGTCTGTAGGGTCACTCACTGCAGACCTGTGATCTGACTGATAGTGTTGTGACATTAGAAGACTAGCCCATCTGCAGCTTGTAGTGAGGGTGAGAGGTCATGGTGTGGCACGCTTTCAGAGCTGTGCCCTGCGTTTAGACACATGGTGCCCACTTTCAGTCTCACCATGACTGGCATAGCCACCAAAGAATCCCCACGACCAGGAGAGAGGAGCACTGTTCAGGATGTCATGGAGGTCTTTGAATTATGAATTCGGTCGGCAGCAGAAGCAATTCTTGGTGGTGGTAGGATTTTTTAAATTAAAACATCCTGCTCAGCCTGCACGGACCAGTGGTAGTGCCTATACCAGACATGAAGCAGCTGCCGAAATTCCTTTAGGGCTGCAGGCCATGAGTGTCCCTCTTGTGAGTGCAGCTCTGTCTCACCTGAGCTGACAGGAGCGCAAATGCATCAGCTCCCGCCAGCCACAACAGAGAGCTGTAGGGGTGGTGAAACCATGATGTCCGGGGGCTAGTGCTACGATTAACATTACAGAGATAAAATCTGCTCAGCACGCGTTGGGCCCAGGCTGCACTCGGCAAACTTGAAGTGCTTGAAAACCTGTGCACACGCACCGGCGCAATGAGGTCTGAGGCCTTAACAAAACTGAAAGCAAGTCGCAAGTGAAGCATGTTGCAGTGCACCATGGTACGTCGGTATATGTGTGTCTTTCACAGAGAAATAGTTAGCATTTGAAAGATAGGGTTATTTTCTGGCGTACAGGCTTAGATGACTAGATAGTTTGTCTAATATGCCGTTCAGTCACACTGTATGTAGTTTCACGGCCGGAAATGGTGGCAGCACAGTGACGAACGAGGCAGAACACAGAACATATTCCTTACAGTATTTTGCTGCACCACATTAATCAGACTGCGCTAAAATGTCGTTTGATGTTACACTATGTGGCACAAAATGCCCCGGTGCTGTACACAGTCACATCTGCTCACTGCCCGCGGCTGGTGGCAACCTCACCTGCAGCTATGCCAGGGCTTCTGAACTACAGTACTGTAACACACCCGACACCCACTGACTGCAGACAGCTGCCTGCAGGCGCGCTGCCTTTAAAGGAATTATTTAACACCACACACTACAGGGTGCACTGCAGCCATAAAGTACTGACTGGGGACTCACTTACTTCAACGTAGAACATACAAGGGCAGGCTCAGGCAAGACCGAGGATTCGGGTTTCCCACGCAGCTCATTGGTGAATCCAGGCAGTGACAGAGTCCTGGCGGCCGCTGCAACTTCACTTCGTCTCTCTGACCCTCAGCAAATACTGAATTTGTGGCGCCAGGGTCAATCATGATTTTAAACATACTGCACCTGCGCAACGTGATGGCCGGTGCGAGCAGACAGCCGCGCTGTGTAGGATTCGAAATTACTGCAAAATGAGAGGCACTATCAGCCTACTCCAACAAAATCCAGCAGCGGAAGGTGAGCACTAGCAGGACATGACCTCAGTCCCCGTGGCGCCAGCCTGTATCACGCAATGGGCACTACCGACGTGAAGTCAGGTCTGAGAGCGCAAAGCGGGGAAATCAATCTCCCAAATTGAAACATTGTTGTAGAAGCCTGCCATCAGCAACCGCTACTAGCTCAGCCAGCAGACTCTAAGCCTGCGAGAGCAGCACGTGCAGGCCACATGAGTGCACTGCCACAGCCACTCCAGTGTTTAAGGACAGTAGGCAGAGCTAACGGCTTGTGGAGATTAATTTTATTATCGAGCTGACCTGGCTCGCTCTCTCAGCACTGAGTGCAGCACAGCACAGCAGCACTCTTCTTCACCGAGGGACTCCGGAGACCGTCTTTACGAGTGTGAAGTGAACAACACTTCCTTAAGCCGTATTAGGGAACTAAAGCTACAATTCAAGAAATATGTGCATGTGTCTTGCTTTAAAACTGTGCACTAATCCACTAAACAGCTAGGAAGTGTCGCTTAGCATGGTGTTCCCACAAAGGGAGCGACAAGCTACTTAGACACTGAATTCCACATAAGATTTTGCAAGTAAATAAATTCCAGGTTTCACACACTTGTGGCAAAGTCGAACATTTTACAAATCTATGCAAAGTTTGAGGATTCTTCCCATAGAAGTTTGAGCAAATTGGAAAAAATAAGACTGCAGACCACTAGTGACAAATTGGCCCCACTTCGATGACTTCCGGTTTCACTGCTACCAATTAGCCACCTTTCACCAACCTGTAAACCACAGGTGAAGTTCGATCAAGTGCCTAGAGGCGGTTTACTTGGGGGTGTGACCAAGATACAGCTCTTATCCTGTGAAAAGAAGTCCCTTTGAGGTGAGCCACTTTGATATCCCAGCACCCTGATTCACACTCCCCCTCCCTGCCCCATTCCCCCGCCCGGGCCGGTTCATCTGCACGCCTGACTGGAGCACATTTGAAGTCATTCATGCTTGTGCTTCCGGGGTCCCCCAAGACCCGGTGCCGGTGAGATCTGAGGCCTGGCGTCTTCTAGTGGCGGCGGCCCTTCCTTCAAAGGTCTCTCCCCCACCAGGCACCGGCGGTCCCTCCTTGAAACGGGATCCGCCTGGCGCTCGAACTCCCCAGCCAGGGCAGCATTGTGCCCGGTGCTCACAGAGGCGAGCCCCCTCCTCGGCGCCCACCCGAGGGCCGTAATGGAAGCTGCCGGCCCGGTGCGTGTTCGCAGTAACGTCGCTACCTCCTGGCGGGCGGGCTCGGTTTCACGAAGCATGCTTGGGAGAGCCCCCGGGCGGCTCTGCAGACCTGCTGTACCTGCAGCTTGAGTTTCAGGCCCTGGCAGATGTACGCCAGACAGGCAATTATATTTCATTTACTCTTTCACGCATGATACGCATGATGTATAGACTGCAGTGCAGTCATGCAGTTGATGTAAGTTGTAGACCCGGTGCTGATAAAAAGGTGCCGGTGCTATGCATCGGAAAGCACCGGCACAAATTAAGCACTGTTTCTGATAATGTCTTGGGAGATGCTACACATGCCTTGCTGAAATCCTCACGGTTTCTGAGCATTTTCGGAATCAGGTGAAGGGGGCAGCTTTCGTCATAGTGCAAAACTCTCTGCATTCCCCAGGCCCACTCGTCCCCACGTGAGCATGGTGCAAATCCACCCGTTTAACAGACAAAAGGGATGGGGTTTTCCTTGTTTTGGAGAAAATGTAGTCCTTGTGAAATGTGAACACAGGAAACCGAAGTCATCCATGCGAGGGCAAACTTTGTTGTATTGGCACATAGCTGACAAGTGGCCCTGTGGTTTGTGTGGCACCCTGTGTCAGTCCTGGCATTCAGCTAACAGCACTTTTGCTGACATTTGTAAGCTAATGAGTTTGATGGTGAAACTGAAACAAGTACAACAAACATTTGCAATGCAATAGGTCTCGCATTACTGAAATTTTGAGTTATTGGTTTTGCAAATAATAATGGAACTCCAATAGCTCAAACTTTCAGTAATGCGAGACCTATTGCATTGCAAATGCTTGTCATAGATCATGGCCACCATCCCGCCCCTTTTACTTTCTTCCTTGTCGCTACTGCCAATTGTAAAGCCTTAAGGCAGAGCCATTGCAACGTCAGGCATAGAGTCTTCTTTAAGCCATGTTTCCGTGATAAACAAGGCTGCTGGTTGCTTATCTTCAAGAAACGTAAACAGATCTAGGCTGTGTTTAGGTAGTGATCTGTAATTAAGCAGATGCACCTACCACAGTTGATTATTAGTTTTATCTCTCTTCGGGCTAAGCCTATCTCCATTTGAGACAAAATTAGCCATCATCATTTTACATTACCCCACATGTAAGGTCCCCATTATATAGGTTACTGGTGTGCTTACATGGCTTGTCTTCCTTGGAATTCATTGTGTGGAGTTGCTCTTTCGAATAAAAGGCCGTTTCATAATTCAGAAGTGCAGGTGTCCTGGTCTTTGGCACGGTGCATCTGCACCCCAGTGCATATTAAATAGTAGAGCCAAGTGTGGTCGCAGCTCTGCAGGGGTAACTAACACGCTGATCAAAATGGCGCCCTAAGATGTGCTTTAGGTGAGGCTCTGAACACGGCTAACACCCAAGTCTAATCTAAAATTAGAAGGGTCATCTTGTCCCTTCCCTCTGCCCAAGTGCTTAACCGTATACCACGTCACTAAATTAACTGGAGCCTCAGGAGTTCGCCGCAATTAAAAGTGATTGACACAAGCAGCGAGTCACCCAACGATGCAGTGAGTTTAAAAATATAGTTTGCACATCAATTCCACAGAGCTTTAAGTCTATTAAAGTGGAGAGACCTCTACGCAGTCTACTCCCTGCAGACACTCCACAACACTATACATCACTCCACATCACTCAACTCTACACTTGGCTATGCCACTCAACACTACTCCATAACACTCCACTCTACTCCACTTTACGACACGCCACTTTACTTTTCCCCACTTTTAGTCATGCTGAACACCAGCCATGCTGGTGTACATAAGGGCTAAAAAATATTGGCCAATACAATAGCTCTTGCAAAGAAGCTAAGTATTGGCTTTGCCAATGCTAGTTAGCTGTAGTAACTTTAGAACTACACTCTGCGAATAGCGACATGCTTCGGGCCTTATTTAGATCTCTGCAAAAGGAATACTCCGTCACAAACGTGACGGATACCCCGTCCGCCGTATTAAGATCTCCATAGGATATCATGGGACCGTAATACGGTGGACGGAATATTCATCACATTTGTCCTTTGTCACTACCACATTGACAACTACAACATATCCATATGTGTGTGGAGATCCCACGGTCAGATCTCTGCATGGAAAAATATAGGTGCGGCGAACCTTGCACAAAGATTTGCGAATAGCACACCCCCGAAAGGATCCCCTGTGTGCACCACGCCCTGGCGGGCTGCTAGGGAAAAGGAACAATAGGCTGAGCACAAATTCAACATCACCTTGTCTGGCCCTTGATTATTTTCACTTTTTGCATATACTTGCACTTTTAGCACAAATTTGCACACGTGTTTATGTTATAGTGGGTTGCTAGGGGCCATAAGCTTTGCAGTCTTCAAGCCCGGAAAGTTAAACAGCGGCACTCCTATTACTCCTCCTTTCCTGTGGCTAAATATTGGTACATTCTGTGTAAATGTGCACACCGCATAGGCTTGGCTAGCTTTTTGAGCATGATGCACATTTGCACCTTATGCGAAATTGACCACTGTAAGTGCAGCATATTTTGTATTAATGACTGCTCCCAAAATGGGAATGAATGTGTCCATGATCAATGCCGTTTTTAGATTTTGTATGTATCTGTTTTTTTATGTATGCCCTTCTGTCGGGGTTTATGGTTTTAATTGGCTAATAAGCAAATTATTCATCATCACTCCTACAGTAGTACTACTAAGCGTACTACAAAACACAGTTTGTGACTCGGCCCCCAAATGTCTTTGCTAATTTTGCTGCAGAGAATTTTATAGTGTCTGTAATTTAATTTTAAAGTAATGACCACAGTGCTTGCAGTCACAGGCTTGGACTTTGTAGCATTATAAATACATGTCAATCTTCCCTAGTTTTCCAACCACTGCTGCAGCTCAGTTTTTTCCATTTTTGCTTTTTGTTTTTTCTGTAAAGCATTATTCAGACTAACAACAATTTTAAAGTCGGCACCACAAAGTGCACTTCTGCAGCAGTGAAGCGATCACTCTGTCTTAGCGTCTTGGTGGTTGAGTCACAAGAGAATTTATGAGTATGTGAAGTGATTCTACAGTAGGACTATTTCATGTAGTCATAAATACTTTCCTGAATTTGCCCCAAAAGATCTGAAATGAGAATACAAGAAGGAATACTCACGGGATACTCGTATACAATTAGTTCAAATAAAAAAGACTGTGCCCTTTTCTGAACGTTTATAAGTTGGACATTTCAGAAAGGCACTTATGTGTACTTGAAGTGCTATTTCTGGGGTATAACTTTACATACTCATAAATGCGTTTGCGAATCGGACCCTGGCCACTGAGGAAGATATATGTGTGCATAGAGGGTCTTACAACAATATTCTTTTCACTCCAGGTATATTCAGGAACCGATGGTAAGTGCATTTGGGCACCGTAGAGTGTGTGTACACGTCCCACCAGACACCACTACAACGCTGACTATAGAGCCGAGGCAAATACGATTTATTGCATATCAAAACAATTATGATGGCATTACATATGACAAGTGTCATGCTCTCAGAATCACAGTTATGTTATTAGTGTCAAATTACATCATTTCAGTACCCCATGAGGCACCTTCAATGAAGGTTTTACATTTGTGTACATATCCCTTTACATATGTGAATATATACAAATGATATCCGTTGACAACCTGTATTGCTTTTTAACAAGTATATTTTAATTCGATTTAAACATTCCGTAATACACAGTATAAACCTTGGAGTCATAGCACACACATATTTAAATATGAACCTTTCATGGCAATCCAGAGAACCCCAGAATAGTAAATATGTTTCTTATTTGCTTTTTTTTTATTGCAATTTGTATTGATTGTCGAAGTTCGCGGAAAATCACTGAAATACTCGCCTTCCCCTAACAGTCAGTCAACAAGCACCATTTCTGTAACATCGCTCAATTTTGTTATATTGCATTAAGCAAAGTATAAGTCTTACGGAATAGCGATCAGGTAGTGCCCTCTAGAGGCTACGACTGATTTAGCACACTGCACACAAACATGAAGCTTTGTCCTTCCTTCCACTTTAGATATGGTATCCGGCAGGGGCTGCCCTGTAACTACAAGCGATGCAAGTGCATGTTTTTATATGTGCTATGTTTTATGTTATATCTCATTTGTATGTGACAAAAGAATAATAAAAATCTATTGAAATTAAAAAGAAATGACTACCGACTTCTCATAGCGTGTCAGTTAACGCTCGAAGGCTCCCAGCGCCATTTCTTCATGCAGTATGGTCACTCCTTTATTAAAGGTACGTTAAAATCAATGACTGATGTGTTTTCTTGGGTTGCGTGTTGCAGTCAAAAAAGCCCTCCATGAAAACCCAATTTACAGAGTGCTACGCTAGAGTGATAGAGAGAATCTAAGAGAAAGGGCATTCAGAAAGAAAGAGAGAAAAAAAGATGGACGGATAGGTGGATGGACAAACAGACGCGCTGTGATAAGACCTGCGTGTTGAATGTGTTTAACTACATTATTTCAAGTATGCTCCACATACCCAGGTCCCAGTTACTTCACATACCCCCATCAACAACTTTCTCTTTATACAGTGATGTATCAGCGACTCACGCACTTCACCACGTTCTTCACGTCCTCTGCACCAGCAACACATACAAAAGGAAAACATTCTGTCCAGGGGCAATTCTCAAATGAATTTCAAATACAAAAATATATATAGATTTATGGACAGGAACAGCAGTGCTGCTATACTTAAAGATTCTTGTCCTTGCTCAATACGTTGGAGCACATTACTGTAGTTTGCTGCCTTTTCCATTTTCTTTCCTTCCCTTTCTGAGCCATTCAACCAACATGGCTGAAAGTTTGTGGATCTACTACACCCACTTCATCTGTAACCACTCCCTGCTAGCACCCCGAAGCGGCCGAGTGTCTGCATTGGAGCTAAACATAAACAACAAATAAAATACAATGAACAGTTATTTAATCCTAGTCCTCCCACTTCAACGGCTACTACCATTTAGAAAAATGGAGGTGTGAAAGGACGGCAGGAAAAACAGAGCAGCACTAAAGGGGACACTATCCTCTATTTTCACATTTGACTAGGATTTATGCTCCATGCCAGCTTATCCACCATCTTTCAAGATGTTTTCAAAATTGCTTTTTTTCTTTTACAGTTGAGAACCTGAATCAATAAGCTTTCCTGTCCAACTTTTTATACAGAATGGGGTTCTACTTTAACTGTATAAGGCTGCGCACTATGTCTTTGACCTTCGTTGTTCCTGGTATTTCTGATCAATGTAGAAAACCTTGGAAGTTTCCACCAATAAGAAACAGGGAAAATAATCACACGGCCTAACTTCTCTGATCCTTAAACGGCGAAGTAAAAAACTTAAAGTTGTGAAATAGTATGCATTTTTAGTACAAGCACTACAAATCAGGGGCGTCAAATGAAGGTCCAGAAGGTCTGGGTGCTATGCCAGGTTTTCATTCATCCCCATACGAGGCATCTGTATACAATTGATGTAAACGATCTATCCAAATTAAGCTATTTTCTCAGGAAAGCCAATAACCGTGTGATTGAATCACAGATTACGTTTTGTAAATGTTTCTTCTGTAGAAATCCTAAAAGTCTGGCATAGATTTTGCCCTCTGAGAATGACACTACTGGGCACTTCTTGAGTAAGTGGATTTTGTTTTTAAGAAGTCAGTGGTTATCCTGAAAATCTGGCATGGATCTGTCTCTCCGCAAGCCTATAATAGCTACCCCTGAGCCATGTAAACAGGGCCGGACTGGGAACTGAAACCGGCCCTGGCAAACTGCTCGGCTGCACCCCATGTGAGGGGGGGTGCAGCCGAGCAGTTTGCGAGGACCGGTTTCGGCCGATTTTGTTACAGGGGCCTATATTGCCGACAGAAACGGCCCCCAGGGGGCCAAAACCGCCCCCACCCTAGCGGCCCACCGGGGAAACGCCTGGTGCCCGCTACGGCCAGTCCAGCCCTGCATGTAAGGATTAGTCTAGTCATTATTAAGCTTTCTCATTATTTGAGAACTTGAGGACAAAGACTGAACGGTCATTCAAAACCACCTTTGAGACCTAAGTAAGTTAGGGTCAAATTGTATGGATAATGGGCTAATAAAGGCACTTAGGTATGGGTTATATATTCATTTTCTGTAAAACTATTCTCAACATACAGCAGTGCCCCATCTCGACCAACTAGAGAGCCATCTGGAACTATTACAACATAACAATAGTCTGCCTCAAAGAACACTTAGGAGAAACCATATACAGCACTTACTCTGACCTTTTGTACTACGCGCAGTACAGAGATGCCACAGAAAGGAAGGCCTACGGTGGCACTTAAAACACTTTGATTCTGACTGCGGGCTGTTGCTTCAACTGGAAAAACACTCCCTTTTGAGAACACAGTCTGATTAAAAACACAACCTGAAGGCACTGTGAGAGACTCCTGATCTCATAAAAGAGAGCGAGCTTGTGCATGTATGTATAAACAGGAAGTGTGTTTTGTGAGAAACAAATACCCAAAAACGGGACAAGTGTTCTCACTCCCTGGTTTTATATTTTAAGTTAAGAAAATGGTAAATTGTTACACACAAAAACGCACACATACACACAAGTACACATCCATTCGCATATACATACTTAACAATATATCTCTCTATAGACTTAAAAAAATTATATACATAATAAAATATGATTTTTTTAAAAATGTAATACAGTTGCTTAGTTAAAATAGGTTATTTAACCAAACTAACAATTTTTGTCTGGTTATAAAGAATAGTTAGGTAGTACGGAAGACATAATAGGTCATCCTATCTGCAGAAACTATAGTGATATTGCTAACATTTTTTTGCAGTTTTTTGTTATTAGGTAAATTAGACCTTATGTATGGTACACTGTGTTATGACGTCAAAATGTCAAACAACAACGTCAGAACTCGCTTCTCTAAAGTGACAAAGCAAGGAGTGTGAAAGAAACAAGCCATGACTGAAAATATGAACTGTTGTAGAAGTAAAAGACACTTTATGTTTAATCTTTGTGTGTTGAACGTTTCACCTTTTTATAGACCGTCTTTGTGGCAAAGGCAGGCAAGGCTTCGATGTGACCAGGGATATTTACGGATGCTGTGCATTTTTGTTGGAAGCTGCAACACATTAAATGTACTCAAGCACTTTACAATTGTAACAGCAGAAGTATAATTTTCTATGCACAGGACCAGGAAACCACACAGCAAGAAATGATGCAAGATTATAAATACTATTATAAAACTAATAACAAAACGAAGCGTGCCACGTTAATAGATTAGGTTGTGAGTACACTGAGTATTCAGAATGTGGCACTGATAGGTTTTCACAAATGTACAGCAAATGGAAGACGTAGAGAATTCCAGAATGAGCTGCCATCTGCTTGGACGACATGGAAGAGGGGCATGGTGCGTCAGGAAGCCATGTGGTTCCTTCCCTATTATTTTGCTGTGATAATCTTCAACCCAGCAGCTCTATAGCATCATGATGTACATGTTATTAAATGCGTAATGACAGAAGTCTTCTTGTGAGCAGCTCTAGCGGGTGGAATGGTTCTACAAACATGAGCTGGGAGACCCTGACAACACCACATCCTTATATCTTAACCCCTTGTGTGCGCACGACGTCTCCCGGCCGTCGTGCATTACGGTGGGCGTGTGCGCACGACGGTCGGGAGACGTCGTGTTCGCGAACGCCGTTTATTTCTCCCGCACACCGGGAGAAATAAACCCGCACGCAAGGGGTTAATACACCCACTGACGCGTTTGTACAATGAGATTGCATCTCACACCAGAGGCCCACCCGTGGGTTCTGCTGGTTAGTGACCATCCAACAGTTACACTGGGAGGAAGGGCGATATGATCTATTACTGTTTAACATCTATGTCACCCCGTGGGCCAAGCTTGTCAGGAAGCATGGTTTTGCCCTGGTTTCCTACACTGATGATTCTCAACTTGTCATCTCTATCTCCAACCAGCCTGAGAACACAGCTGCCAGGTTTCTTGTCTGTCTCACTGAGATTATGACCTGGATGAACCATAGCTTCCTGAAAATTAACACAGAAAAAACGGAGATGATGGAGTTTGGCCCGGGCCAGCCCTTATGGAATAAGTCCTGGTGGCCAACGGAGGCTGGAGAATGTCCATGCCCGGTTACCAGGGTTAAGAACCTTGGGGTCATCTTCGAGGACCAATTGAACTTTGCTGCCCAGGTAAACAGTCTCACCTCCTTCTGCTTTTTTCTGTTAAAAACCTTGAGAAAATGTTTTCCATTCATCTCACAAGAGTTACAAAAGACGGTCATGGCTGCACTCTTCCTGTCTAAGTTAGACTACTACAATGCCTTATTTTGGGGAATTGACAAGGCCCAAATCAGAAAATTACAATCCTTACAGAACGCAGCAGCGAGGCTACTTCTGGGTATACCCAGAGGACAGCCAACTTCAGCAGGAATTAAATCACTACACTGGCTTCCTGTTAAACAGCGTGTGGAGTTTAAGTCCCTATGCCTTGTGCATAAGGCAATATACGGTGGCAGTACTGATGACATTCGAAGACTATTTCCACCTTTTATTCCTCCGCGCGCTCTTAGATCTGCTAATCTAGGTCTTATTAGGCTCATAAAGACCAAACGAGCAAGATGGGGTGGAAGGGCGATATCACAATGTGCGGCACAGCTTTGGAATAAAATGCCTCTGGCCATGAAGCTTCAACCTAATTTGCAGCTTTTCAGGAAGGGTCTGAAAACATGGTTGTTCACTTCCGCATAGGCTCCCGGTTAATATAGTGCATTGTTTCTGCTCACACACCACAGCGCCAAGACGCCACAGCAATCGAGCGCTATACAAACATATAAACATAAACATTACTAAAATGTGCTGGGACTGCTTTACTTATAATGTCTTCTTTGTGCGTGTATTTACACAAAGAAGGTTGTGTCCTTATGGGGGACTTGCACTGAAAAATGCACTGAAAAAAGGGAATCTATGGAAAGTGTAACATAAGGCATCAGAGTAAAGACGCAGCTGGGACAGAATCTCAATATGGGTAGCCAATCGAAAACAAGAGAAAGACTGGCCTGGATAATGACGAATACAATGAAAGAGAAGAAATACGTTTTAGAAAGCAAAAGGCTCAATTGAGGGAGTCATTGTTTGCGGTGAGAGAGGTCTGACACAAGGTTATTCCGGTTTTGCATGTGCAGCTTGGATGAGCTGCTAGGAGCAGGATAAAGCCACAGGGTCTTGGACTTCCTGTCCCAGGAACAGCATTAAAGATCATCAAGTCCAGTGTCTGCATGCGGCCCATCACAGATGGCACACCCCCATCGAGCAGTGCACCCCCATGCCTCAGGGTGTCACTGCACAGCCTCGCATTGGAGAGAGGTCTCTAAAGCCCCACAAGGGTTAGGGCAGTCCACGACTGGACCTACTTTTGTGTGAGCTGCCTTCACTTCTGTTAATGGATAGATGGAGGTGTCCCCAGGTTTTCAGGCACGGGAGCTTTTACTAAATAAGGGAAAAGGTGTGCTTCAACTGGCTGATTCAGAACGGAGGTTGTTCACATCTGTTGCTTAGTTTTTAACACATTTTGTTTGAGTCAATTACACAAGTAGAGGGGGAAAGGGTCAAGGCCTTTAGTGTGTAACAACTGTAAACAGGCACAACATTATACAATAATAAGTGTGAGACGCAAAAATAAATACAGCACACCTTGACATGACCTTCCATAGTTGGCAAACTAGTACTTTACAGCCTCCGCTTAATCTCCCCGTGCCTACCAAAAAATGAATGTGTCCTCATGTAACGCAACAGGTGCTATGTAAAGCGCTCTGATACCCAATACCAGGTCAAGTTTGCGCTATATAAAACTGCGTAAAAAAAAAAAACGGTTGAGCAATAGATATTAGCAGTTCTTATACAGTGACAGTTGTATTGATAGCTGGATGTGGACAGATTATTATACAATTGGTTTGTTGCATTTTGATATATTCTCTTAATTTGTAAAGACAAAACAAAAAAAAACACACTTCAGTGAAAGGTTTTACCTTTAAGTATGAAGTACCTGGTCTCATAGGATCAGAGGCCTGACTGTTTTCAGAGAGTATGATTCCCTGGCAGAGAGACAAACAGAGTGGACTCAGTTACTTTCTCTGTACCAAAGAACACCCAAGGACTTGTGGAGACGACTATGTCTACCATTCTTTAGAAGGGCTGCGGGCACGCTGTGGCCATTGTGTTTCACTGCTGTCACTTTAGCGTCAATGGGGAAATTCAAATTCCTCCCACCTTATGCCCTGCACATCCTGGGTAGGACATCTAGCTCCAGGGCAGGGTGAATTTTGACTACACTGCCATTGGCCCAATTCTGCACACTTCACACTTCTTCAAGAAGGATGACATTCACTACGTTCTGCCGACTTAAGAGGCACAATTACATTGTTGCTCCACCCCAAAATATCAGCACTGATTTACTTACAAAGTAATAAATGTGGTGTTCTTCTGTTTGGTGTCACACCCAATACACCCCCTTGTCAGCTCAAACCACGAGGCAAATGTTCCTCTAAGTAAAACTATCTCCTCATCTGAGGTTTTGGGTCACACCTGCAGATATGTGCTGAAGACCAGCTTAAGTGCAGATGCAAGTAAAGAGACAGGACGTAGCAGTGCATGATGGTATGGAGGACGCTCATGTGGCAATGTGCACACTGAAAGATCCTGCCTATATAAAGGAGCCACACGAAGTGTGGAGTTGAAGTGTGATCCACATTTACTATGTTCAGCACAATGCTTCAGGACACAACAGTGCTGCACTAATGCACAGCTCTCCTGTCTAAAAGCTGCAGTGATGGGAAGCACATTTATTTCTACGGAATTAGCAACCTGCAAAGAATGTGACAAGTGAGGATACCCTGGGATTATTTTGGAGTTCAGTTATTATGCATGAATATTTAATATACATAACAAATAGTCCTTTGTGATTGTTACACACATTTTGTTGAAAAATGTGAGGCTCAGTTTTCTGGTCTTAGTCCCTCTATTTATTCAGACATTTACTGCACATACCAGGAGAAGAGGACTTTGGGGAATGGCTTCTTTTGGAGTGAACACTGAACACTGTCAAACAACAAGGAACCTGGCCTGACTTGATTCCAATTATTAATAAGTTTCAGTTTCGTGAAGAATTAAGGAAGAGATGATGCCACTTGTGTATTAACCCACTGTTGTGAAATCTGAGCTTTACATTGTGTATGCCCACCACAGGTGTCTTTTACGAGCAAAAGGAAAGCAAAACAGCAACATTTGAAGGACGGCCACAGAAAACAAACGGGGTTAGGACATCCAGATAAGGCAGCCCGGATAAAGTAACAAAGCTTCGACAGTTGGTGACAGGAATCGTGGTGTTGGCACCATAGTGTACGAAAGGAGCAACTCAAGCCAAACGAGGGGTAGAGAAAGTTGAGCAGACGTAAAAAGTGTTCCATCACAAGGAAACGGAGTGCTCCCCTCTGTTCCTTCAGCGGCTCCTGTACTAGAGACCAGGCGTGCAGAGACCAGGTGTGCAGAGACCAGGCGTGCAGAGACCAGGTGTGGTCCACAGGGTTGTCAGTGAATGGAAGAAACGTAGCAGGGACACAGTCTTACACAGGCACAAAAATGTCAAACTTGAGAATACAACTTCTTCCTGAATTGACAAATCTGCTCAAATATGCTTCTAAACACTACCAGGCTGTATGAATGTACATTAATATAAAAAATATTATTTCTATACTCCATGTGTACTCTAATGCTTTGTCACGTTAAGAGTCAGACCAAGGTCGAAAACACCGCAATGTCCAGTTTAGCGGCCAAGAGAAAAACGAGTCCATGCTGGTTGCATAAACAAACTCTGTTGATAGGGGGTACAAGTCCTGCTAAGGATACAACATTAGATTGTTTCCAAGCCAGTGTCAGTTGTTACTGTTATCGCCATCACTGTTTCTTCTGTGTATAATCCGGGTGACTAATTTCCTCTTGGCAGAAGAAAAGGCTGCGTCAGTCCATCAAGAACAATGGACTCAAAAGGCAAGTTCCAGATGTTACAGTCCAAAGGAACCCCGTGGAATGAGGTCAGAGAGCTCAGTTTCCGACAAGAGCAGCTGAATCTTCCCTCTTGTTTCCTTCATTCGCATTACACCCTTTCAACTCTGGTGGGGTCATAGGAATCTGGAAAAGGTAAGGGAAAAAACTGTGAGTGTTATGGAAATCATTATTCTTGGTGTATTCCTAAAAATATCTGTCCATAATGCATGTGCAAGGTAAAATAAAAAATGTAATCGTAAGCAATTGGAATTAATGCATTTTAAACACTTAGCGATGAACACATCTAGGTCACAATATTCCACATCGCAAAATGAAGGAGACCCCAATTTACAAAAAAAATGTAACTTTACATGTCGCGCTTGTGCCTATAATTTCATAATAGCTGTTTTTTTAAGATTCATAAAGTCAAAATGATTCACCAAAATCTTTGAAATTTAAACTGCTTATTTTTCGGCAGAAGAAAATCCACCAGTTTTTGGTTAGGGTTAAAGCGTAAATATATGTTAACTGTTTTTTTACAAGTAGATAACTAGTAGGTAGCTTATCCTGCGCCCTGTCCACAAGGACAGTGTTAGAAAGGCATTAGGGATGTTTTCACACCCAATCCCAACACTACAACACTAAGACCCAAATTACGATGTGGGTAGACTTGACTCTGCACTACACCGTTTTGGTGTGAGAACTGACCAACCGTAGGTCGGCAGTTTCAAATACCCGGTTACAATTTGACTGCATATGGTGCGGTCGCAAACTCCCATTTCCCTATGGGAGCTTGTGCGGCAGTCAGAAACCGGCAACAGCACAAGCTCCCATAGAGAAATGGGAGTTGCTGTAAATCCCTGCATCGTGTGGGAGGCAACTCATGGTGCCTGCCACACGGAGCAGCGATTTACAGTGGGGCACCATACATGACCCCCCCAGGACCCAACCTAAGGCCGCAGACGCATGAGGGCCCTGCTAGTAGCCCACAAAGTTGCTGTCCGACAGGCTTTTCATGTCGGAAAGCCCAACATGAAAAGCCTGTCAGAAACCAACATCATAATCCTGACGGCAGAACGCAGTCCGTAGGGGATTATGTGCGGCCTCCGACTGGTCAACAGGCTCCTTGAGCCTGCCTGAGGCCAGTTGATCCGACCGGCCAATTTAAACTCATTCTAATTAGGTGGTCGGACTTTAAACCAAGGATGTCGTCCGGATGCTTTCTGACCGACATCCTAATGAGCCGCTAAGTTGCAGTGGCAGTGCGTCCATTGGGGGCGTTGCCCCACTAATGCCACATGGACAGAATGGCCACATTTACTACTTCACCGTCCCCTGAGACCTGACTCGAAATCCACGTCCGAGTCTGTCAGTCAGGGCGGTGAAGGGGGCGGGGCAGCAGTGCAGGGTCGGGTTTGTTGACTGTGTTTGACTGACAGGCCCAGTACGCATGTTCAGGTTGGAGCTGGTAATTTTTCTGACCAGCCCGAACATGCACACTAGTACTAGCCGTAGCCTGCAGTACTTCACATTAGGAGAGCGAGCGAGGGCTGCTACTGGCCAGTGGCCGCAGCCCCCCGGTCTCCTATGGGCACAGACAGTTCCTGCTCTAGCTAATCCTGGTGCTGCTGGAGCAGCGTCTGGATTGGCTGAGAGGGGTTGCCACCAGCCACTGCACTCAGGCAGAAGATGGTCGTTGAAGGCGCCATTTCGCCAACGCGGGCCCAGGAGCAGACAGCAGAGGCAGCGTGGACCCGGTCACAGGTAAGTCTGTCTTCTTGCTTTATTTTTACCCCCCCAATGGCCCTCACCCCGCGCGAGACCCCCACCCACAAGCACTTTTGATTAATCCACTATAAGGTGAATTCATGACGTGGTTTTTGTGTCCGGTTATGGCGGGGCGTGCTCAGCTCTGTGTGTGTATCCTTGTCGTATTAACCTCACACTTTTCTCATTAAGCGAACCTCATTCTTGTGTGGCGAGTTTTTGTACTTGTAACTCTAGCGCTATACGAGGAAGCCCTCTGTGCACTTTTCAGTCAGTGGCACACATTGCGCTGGTTCACTTTCTGAGTCTCGTTCTGGGCACACAAAAAAGGTGAGAGGATCGTTTTAGTGGGTCGGACTGCCCCCGCCAGGAAATAAAATATTAATCAGACACATTGTTCGCTTATTTTATTGCCGTGATAGTGAAACGATTGCACATGTTGTGATGTAGTGATTGTGGCTGTCCGTGCTCTCTTTACATAGGTTGCAATTTATTCAAGGGCCTTGTTTGATGTTGGCTTGCTGGTATATGTGGTCTGGTCATTTCCCCTTCCTCCCCCACTGCTTCACCACTTTGGATCCCTTGTTGCCAGCTGCAGGTCTCTTTACTTTCAAAACCCTGGCAATTCATCTTCCCAACGAGGGCACAGTATCAGCAGGGCTGCTGCTGGCTCGATGCAAAGTACTTTTGATGCCAAACGCTCCTGTCAGGACCCTAAAGAAGCCCCACATCAGAAGTATTTTAGAAACATAGAGCTTTCTAAGTCGGTTTTCTGGGGCATATAGGACTCAAAGGGCACCCGGGTCCTCCATGTAACTGTTTTGCCCCTTGCCCTAGGGGCCACTGAAATGTGCTTGTCAAGTGCTTTCTCTGTAAGCTTTGAATTTCAGGGGAGGGCACGCCTGAACAGTCATGGTTCACTCTCGAAGGGTGGTGAGGAATATATGTCAGAGATAACATGCAATACATTTATTGTCCACGCAGTATAGTTTCTTTTTAGAAAAACTCCAAGCCTTTTCTAATATCACTTTGAATTACCTAATGAAAAGGGTCTTTTAAACATTATATCAGTTACCTATACTAAACAATGTAGCACATGGGCCAAGTAGACTCTAAACTCGAAGAGTGCATAAATCAAGCCAGCAGTGACAGCATCAGCACAGAAATGCAACCTAAGTGCGTGTTGGATCATGTGCGCTTGCAGTTGCAATAGCTTCTCTCAACTAGCCTGTGGGCTTCAGTTAATCATCAGTTTGGGGATTGTGGGGTGTAAGCTGCAGGGAAAGATTAATGTAGCTGCAGCAGGGTATCCAAGGAGCAGAACACGTGAGTTGAGAGGTGTTGTATGCTGGCAGTTTGGCACATTACTGGAAGGTGGTGTATGATCGAAGGGAACAAACCTCAGAGTGAGGTTGGCCACCACGCGTGAGGAATCCAGACATGGAAAGTACCTCACTTGTTTTGCTCAGACTCATAGATACGAGTGTCACACAGAGATATAACGCTGGCATTGAGAGTATTGCGCTCTTAGCATCAGGGTCACAATTCTAATCACCACACAGAACCTTGGTAAAGGCCCAGAGAGAGCCATACTACAGTTACCCTGCAGCTGTGGAAAGTCTGATCAGAGGGAGGAGGAAGAGTACCTCGGGCTTGTTAAATCTAAGCAATGGTCCACCCTTGAGGTTTCTTGAGCTCTCCCTTGCTCACCTGTCGGCTAGAAGTTTGTCGATTCTAGACTTCTCGCAGGGAGATGGAGAGGAATCCACTCTCACAAATGATGCTGGCTAGTGATAACAAGTCTCTCTTCTTGCTTGGTGGCTTCTTGCAGGCTTCAGCTTACAGCAGCATGTGTCCCAGCTGGGCCTGTAGCTGTATCTCAATAATGCAGGCTTTCGACACTCCAGGCAGTCTATATCCTTCTTTTTTAGGGTTCAGGAGCAGTGTATTCTTTTCCTCTGTCTTGAAGTGTGTTCCCTACTCCTTCAGATGAGAGCCAAGATTTCTGAATTTGTTTCAGTCCTTTCTACTACAGTGCTTCTTACAGTAGGAAGGTGCAATTAAATACAATATTTCAGGGTGAGATTATATTTCATAACATTGACAGTTGGGCCCAAACTAAGTCGCCACTTAAATTATAACCTGAACCTAAAATATATGGTCAAACCAATTAGCCATCAAAATTCTACATTGGTATCCAAAATTCGGATGGAACAAATCACCAAACACATACAACTGTTGGTGCTGTTAGACACATAGAAACCAACTCCCCAAAAGGTACACAATTATTCTGTTTTCCTTGGCAATGGCAGTTTACACAAATTATCAGCAGATAATTGCTCATTATGAGTGGGGCTAGGTTACTCTATATGTGGAACTGAAATTGATATTCAGGCTATAGTTCCAAGCTACTTTAGAAGTTGTCTTGGATTAGTACGAGTATGTTTGTTGGCTTGAATATGGCTCCTACTCACATACCAAAACATCAGCTCGCCTCTTTAATTTGTGCAATGTGTTCTTTTCTGTCACACTGTCTTGCACTACCAGCATCCAGGAACCATTTTACCACCCAGTAGTACTTACTGTATCTTGCTAGTTGAATTCTGGGCCTAGGAAGGCTATAGCACGTCCCTCGCTGACCCTCTGGCACTGCTTGCTAAACCTATTCTAATGATGAGGTTGGGCTGTAAAGTTGCAGAGCTATTTTAGGCTGCTGACACCTAGACATTGTTCTCACTTTGTTGCTACAGTTTCTCCAGTCATTACCATGCCTGGTATTAAATTGAGTCATCTTTGTGAAGGCCAAAGCTTGGCAGGGCTCAGCTAGTTGTTTGGGTGTTAGCGCCCATCCACATGTGATTCCAGAACATCTTTTTAAAACATTTCTTTCACAGGAGAGGGACTCCCTAGACCCCAGGTTTGTCCATTGAACTTGTTCACATCACTAGTGTTTTCTATTGGAAAGGGTGGAGCCAAAGCAGTCCTGCTTAGTACCCTAGCCCTCTTCAGAAGTCATACTTGCTTGGCAACCCAGAAATTATCTGAAATAATGTATGAGTTTTCTTTTATGAATGCCTAGGAGAACTGAATTTTTAGTCCATTTATCACAGAAATAGTGCTGAAAATCGCACCAAAAAGATGCCAAATTAAAAAAAAAATATTCACAGGAAGAACCCCTCCGCACCCTCCTTATTGCCGTCGGGCGCGCTCGCTGTGCTCGCTCGCATACGTTGATTAGTTCGCCATGCGCCTTACCAGTTCCAAATTCCACCAGCCGCCACTGCTAAGTTGTATGTACACAAAATGAGATAGAAAAACAATTGCAAATATTAGTGAAAACTCACTAAATTTGAGGACACAATATTTGGTGACCTTAACTAAAGGCCTTCTGCTCCGTCCAAAAAGGACTTTTTAATTGTTATTAGTTGAGGAAAATGTATCATCTGGACCAACGCTTGATTAATTCTTCCTCTAAGGCTTTCACCTCCAGTGTGTATGTTCCCTGGGATAATGATCCAGCAACAACAGATCTTCATTATAACTCAATCCGTAAGTAATGAACTCCTAACTTTACTGAAACCTATTTATACTTAAAATTCGTGAGTCTATCAAATTATTAAGATTGCACAAACCTTGATGTAATTGTATGTGGTTGTTCATAATTATACCTTATAATATGTTCTAAGAATAAGTGCAAACTTTGATTTCAAACTCAGTAAATCCCTATTAACAAAGTCCAAAATTCCCCCCAAAAAAGGACTTATCATAACATAAAGAGCCAGGAAAAGTGTGAATTATCACAAAATGCAGGTATTTGTTAAGCAAGATTTAAATTACTAAAGCAAAGTCAATGAGGAAGCACATGTCAATAGCAATTTATGCACGAAACATAAAAAAACACAAATTATGTAAAAATATTACTACAACAAACAAGAAAAAAAATCTCGTCAGATGTTAACCTCAGAACTTTTTGTCTTTAGCTCCTTTCTTTCATGCTATGTGAGAAAATCGTAAGTTTCTAGCCTTGGGTAATGCTCTTGCTGGCGGATACTCTAACTGCAGATTTTGGACCTTGTGTATAACCACAGGCATC
The DNA here is from genome assembly GCF_964204655.1 of Triturus cristatus. Taxonomy (NCBI): domain Eukaryota; kingdom Metazoa; phylum Chordata; class Amphibia; order Caudata; family Salamandridae; genus Triturus; species Triturus cristatus. Next base: position 437,706,426 of record NC_140593.1, on the reverse strand, counting down.
AGACCAGATACCAAAATTCTTGCAACAGTTCATGCATACTGACAGGTAGTGCCACCGTCTCAGTCCCTCTGCTATCCCGCCAATGGACATGGCAACACAGAGCAGCATGTAGGTGCCGTACCAGCTAATGACAGTTTATACCTTCTCTTCTGCACCCACAGACATCGAGTACGTCCGATAGATTGAAATAAACTGGCAGTGTGCAAATCTAAATGGAAACCTTAATGACACCTAAAAGTTCACTCCATAGAATGGGAAGTAACGTCGAGTGGTGAGTAAACTGCAGTTAGATAGGAGAATCCACCAGAAAGCGTGTTAAAGAACAGAAGTCACTTATTCTTCTGATTATTACTTTTAACTGCAGATTCCTCAACTTAAGGATTGCTACCAAACCAATGCCACCTCTAAAGAGGTGGGTCTAGGAATGAACTGTACACCAAGAAGTCCTGCAAGACCATGCAGACAACAGGGCCTTCTCTGCAGACTTGCAAGTTAGTAGTGCCTGGTGAAAGTATAGATGGACACCTACAAAGCTGCCTGGCACATGTCCAAACCAGGAGCAACCTGAGCCAGGGCTGTAGTTCCAGCCTTTGTTTGGGTAGAAGGAGCCCTAAGGCCCTCAGGAAGATTCTTTATGGCCAAACCATAACATAGCTCCATGCAAAGGACAATCTATCACTATAGGATCCAATCAGAATAGTTGTTCCTCCTCCCTATAGGGGTGTGGCACCAGAAGAACGTGGGGAGTATAACCAACTGCTCCACGTGAAATGGTGATGCCTCTATCAGAAGAAGGGATACAAGAATCCCAAGCACCAGTGTGACAGCAAAAAAGGCTGTATACAGAGGCTGGACTGCCAATGGTCGAAGATCACGGACATGACGCGCAGAAGTGACTGCAGTGAGAATCACAGTTTTCAAAGGTGACAGCTGTATAGAGAGGCCTCATGGGAGCACATATCAGGAGCATCAAGACTAAAGGAAGTTCCCAATATGGCATGAGAAAAGGGTTCCCAATATGGCATGTGAAAACCCTTTTGATACAATGCATCCCAATTGATGACTTGAATAATGAAGGGTGATAAGAAAAACAAAGGAAGTCTAAAAAGGTTGATAAGTAGCCCTTAATGCCCACAGCAGACCCATGCCAGGTTAAAGATCAAAGCACAATAGTATATTGGCCAATCAAGCCTAGAGAGGATCTTCCTGCTTTGTTCACACCAAGAACAAGACTGATAAGGAATCCCTCTGCCTGGACGTCATGTGAATCAGGCTCCTGCTAAAATTGGCTTTCCCTGTGCTTTTGCAGCAGAAGTAGTCTCCAAGGGCACACACTAAAGAGTACTGGCAGAGCCAATGGCCTGGATTTAATGTGCGTAACACATGCAATGTAAGCACATTTAAAACAAGACTCGGAGTGAGCAAACAGGAGTAGACAGAGATGGATATTGTTGTAAAGGAGTCCTTCGCGCAGTTTAATGCAAGCACTCGAGTGGAGCTGAACGGCTACACAGCAGGCAGTCTAAGTGTTAGGTGAGAGGCCTACAATCAGTGGGCTGAACCTAAAAGTGACTGACAGTCTCAACCCAATGGCTGAAAAGAGCCTGGTCGAAGAAGCTAAACTTTGAAAGGTGCAAACCCATATTCTACTCTATGTGGAGTGTTACTGATAGGTCTGTGTAACAGCTGCGATATCAAAACCCAGACCTAAAAATGTAACACCCCACCTGCCCTTCTTTTCCCAAAAATGTTTTTGACTGTCTATGCACCTCTCTGTTTTCTCACTCCCCGTTCTGTATTCAGAAAGATGTTGATGAGAATCTGTTGAATTTAGCGGGAGTGAGCTCATCAATCTCGGATTCCAATTTGACTCAACATTTGTCAATCTGCTTCAACCCCCACCCATTCACGTGAAACAGCAACTTACTACCTATAATGCAATACACGTTATCAACAGTAGATGACGCCACAGCCCCACGAGTACCGCAAACGAATCTCTTGCGATGTATTCAATAAAATGTACAAGGGCGGATATCTGCGGATAATTTACATTGTTAATCTCACAGTTTCAGAGTTAAATCGCTATTTATTCATCATGTGAAACATCAAAATGGACACACGTTAAACTGTGAGAACCCGGATATCATGTTTACGAAATGTGTGGTGGTACTGCTGGTTCTTCGAATCTAAATGTTTTCATTATTTGTGTGACTTTCCAAGACGTTGAATCACTTCGAAAAAAGTTAATTACATTGTTGAATGTGGCTAGACCCTTCCTGTCATATATGCCACCACCTTTCCCACACGCCACAGTCCACATTTGTGTTAGTTTCCATCTTCTATTAAACCACACCCTCATGTCATCAACAATGGGATTTCGACTCAGTAACGGGTAGGTGGATAAAAGTGGGACTGTGCAAGGGAGACGTTTCCTCCCAACTCGCTTACTCCTACACTCCACAGCTAATTCTCGTAAAGCGCATGGATTATTATGCCTTTCCCTTGGTACCCCAGCAACGGGGAACAGCAGCACAAGGACTAAGGCAGTAATAAACATTAGGGTTAATCAAAGGCTTGTGGATACGAATCTGATCATGAGAATATCAACATATTGGAAACATATTGTGGCTTCTCAATTGTGTTATTCCCATTACTGAATCATAGTGTGGTTACGTATTCTGTAGGACCTGAACTTGTGCATAACCTGCAAAAGTAACAGTACAGTACACGTTATCATCTGTACCTTCTCTTATTCATATAAGATGTTGAGTTGAATTCCTCACAATCACTGAAAAGGTTGAAATAAATCGTTCTTTTCCAACTGTGCATGTCCCAGTGGTTTCAACTAGTCAGAATAATGATAGCCATAAAGTAACAATGCCAAGAAGTGATGTATCCCGCTAGCTGGCAACATGGCGGCAGCTCTCGGATTGACCCAAGAACGACTCCTGGGGTCCACAATGATACTGGAATCCTGGTCACTGGAGTAGTGCAAAAGGAGGAAGGAAGGCTGAACAATGCAAACATTCACCCCCAGTCACAAAGATCTGGGTTTAATCCATCGTTCTTTTGCTCACAACGCCACCCTAGTTTGGACCCAGCCATAAGCAAATCAGTCTTGACCCTGTTCCTCATGGGAACGGTACAGCCCAAACTTCCAAGCCAGGTCATCCCTGGACCGGAAGCAAGCATCCTGGGACCGGTTTCAGGGCATCACCCCTCATAAGCAGGGCTAGCTTGAATCCATTGGCGCAGTGAGCACGGGACCCACGTCTGGACATACTCTTCCCTTTAAGGGCAACAAATGCAAATGGAACAAATAAGGGACGGAATGCTGAACAATGCAAACATTCATGTCCAGTCCCAAAGATCTGGGTTTAATCCATTGTTCTTTTTTTTGCTCATAACTCCACCCCAGTTTGGACCCAGCCATATGCAAATCAGTCTTGACCCCGTTCAGCCCAACATGCGACCCATGCTCACTGAGCCACTTGATTCAAGCTAGTCTGGCTGATGAGGGGTGATGCCCCGAAACCGGTCCCAGGATGATTGTTTCCAGTCCGGGGAAGACCTGGCCTGGCAGTTCGGGCTGGACTGTTCCCATGGGGAGCAGGGTCAAGACTTATTTGCATATGGCTGGGTCTGAACTGTAAAGGCATGGGGAGCAAAAAAAACGTTGGATTTAGGCCCAGATCTCTGTAATGGGGGGAATGCTTGACATTGTGCAGCATTCTGTCCATCAATTTTTCTTATTGCATTTGTCACCCCGAGTGGGACGGGTATGCCCAGATGTGGGCCCTGTGCTCTCCATGCCACTGGAGTCAAGCTAGCTTGGCTGATGAGGCGTGGTGCGCCAAAACCGGACCCCGGATGCTTGTTTCCAGTCCGGGGAAGACATGGCCTGGCAGTTCGGGCTGGACTATTCCCATGGGGTGAGCAGGGTCAAGACTGATTTGCATATTGCTGGGTCTGGACTGGAATGGCATGGCATGGGGAGTAAAATAAAAGAGGGATTTAGGCCCAGATCTCTGTACTGGGGTGAATGTTTGACATTGCGAAGCATTCTGTTCATCAATTGTTCTTTTGTCATTGGTCACTGGAGTGGCAGGGATGGCACAAGTCTTCACTGATTTTTACAATAAACTATATGTTCATTGTTCATCACTAGGCCCATGTCTGTGATAAAATCATAGATAAACTTTGAAGACACCCGGACAATGGCAGCTGTTCTGAATTAAATCACCTGTTGACAGTAGATCAAGTGACAGATGTTCTGTCTTCTTTGCAAACTGGAAAAAGATCTGGGGCCGATTTGCCTCCCACCAGGACTTTACAAGCTACTGGCGTCTCTCCTGGTTCCACTGATTGGAGCTACGTTTGAGGCAGCAATTGCCGACTGGATGGACTCTGCTAGCGTAACTTAGCACAGTTGCTATCACAGCCATTACCATGCCTGGTCACGATGTAGATGCACCATTCATACAGACCATACGAATCTCACTTATCAACACTGAATCTAAGATTCTAGCTAAAGTCTTGGCTAGCAAACAAATAAGGAAAATCACAGCTCTAATTATTCCGAACCAGAACGAGGCACATCTTGCGTAGACTATATCTAATTCTGGCATACACACACACAAACTTCCAGAGTCAGCAGTGCTAATGTTAATGGATTTTGAAAACCCTTTTATTCCTAGCCCTGGAATTATCTCTTTAAGACCTGGCATATGTTCATCCTCTGTACAACAAATCACTAAGTAGAGTGAGGCTCAATGGCATACTGTCCCACCCAGTCAAGATAGAGCGGGGAAAGCAACCCATTTTACACAATAATCCCACAATGAAATACAATATGCAAGCCACAATATATATGGAGTCCTTGCATGTAGTACAGATTAATTAGCAACTAGTATTCCAAATATTATCCTGGTTCGAGCTATTCAAAGCTGGTCTATTGGAGTCCTATGGGCAACAAATCAGTCTCAAATTTGTGATCCACCCTGTCACTGCTTCTTGCCTATATCAATGGTCCGAGATTAGCTTCGTATGAAGTATGTTGACATGTTTTAGCCCCAAACACAAAATTTCAAAAAGGCCTCATCAGGACAACACAAAGACCTAGGGTATCAGTATTGAAAATTGTCACAAAGGACATAGAGCCAAGTGACGAGTTGTTGTCCGTAGGACTCTCATACACCAGCTTCAAATAGCTTGAACCAGGATGAACTTTAGGATAATGGTTGTGAATTAATTTAGATTACATCCAAGGACACCATATATATTGTGTTGTATATGTTGCATTTACCCATGGTATTATAGTTGTGAAATATGTGTCAATACTAACTGATGTATGTTAATATGTCTGATTTCTAAATAAGCATGATTTATGTATTGCAATGAATTATTTACTCATTCATACATAAAAAAGTGAACATTATGCTTGAAAAAAGATAAGCAAGAGGAGTTGGAGTGGTTTTATTGTCATAAGAATTGGTTACCATATAAAATGGGATGGAATTTAGAGATGGGTTAACTGTGTTAATAGGAGTCACCCCTCCCCACCCCCCCGAGATATACATGAAGAGTTAGCTGTTGACCCACTGTTCGGAGAATGACACCAGTAGTCTGTTGTTTGGGATGTAGTGCCTGGGAAATTAAAGGAGGTTATGAATCTAGTTTAGCCCTTGTGGTGGAGAATCTGCATAGATTAGAAATGTCGATTGATAAAATCATTAAATATTCTTGCCCTGATTTGACTATTCGTTCCAACATACCTGGGCAGTCTGGTGCTCAACGATAGGCTGCATGGCCGCAGCCCTTACCCTGAGAGAACCCTAAAGGTGTCACAGAACCTACCTCTCCATCTAGTTGTGCACCTCAAGGGGCAGTCAACAAGCTCAATTCAAAGTGTTCACATTCCATTATAGCAAAACTAAGGTAGACTTCCTAGATATTTCCATCAAAAACTCTAATAGCTGTTTGGAGGTTGAGTTGTTTACGAAACCGATGGCCAAAAACACTCTCCTTCATTTCTCTAGCTTCCATCCCAAATCCCAACGGGAAAGTATTCCCTTCAGCCAATTCCTTCGTCTTCGAAGGAACTGTTCTGATTTACAAGATTTTTACAGACATGCAGAGGACTTGAAACGGAAATTTAGGGATAGAGGCTATCCTAAAAAACTTCTGACACACTCTCTAAAACGTGCTAGGTTTTATGACCGCAATGCATTAGTTAATAAACCTGCAGTTAAAAAAGAATTCCCTAACAAAGTAGTGTTTGTCAGCAAATTTTCCAACTTAAGCAACCAGATAAAAAACATTGTGAATAAGAACTGGCATATTATCAACTATGATGAAGAGGTGAAACTGGAAAGACCTCTGTATGCATTCAAAAAGAACAGCAATTTGAGGGACATGTTGGTGCATGCGTACTATGAGGATAACAACCTGACACAAAGGACGATCACCAATAGCCCTGCATTGGGCAATGTTAGATGTGGCACATGCAATGTATGTCCGCAGTGCATACAAACTAAAGAAATCACCTACAACGGTTGCACTATACATTCCAGAACGCTGAATAAATGTAGAAGCAAAAATGTTATTTATTTCCTACGATGCCCGTGTAACCTGGGATACGTAGGAGAAACAGGGAGAGAGATTCGAGTCAGACTTCAAGAACATAGATCGGCCATCAAAACAAAAAACCGTTGGTACCCCACTATCTTGAATTTGGGCATGGTGAAAATGACTTCGCCTGGTTCATTTTGGAAAAAGTTAAACTTGACAAGAGAGGTGGTAATATTACCAGTAAACGCAAGGCACGTGAACAATGGTACATCTCTCATTTGAACTCAATACGGAAAGGCCTTAATTCACGAGAAGAATGGGAACGCTTTCTGGTTGTCTGACTGTAATATATATCTCATAAAATATGTTCCCTCTGTTAGCAGTAAAATACGGAATAAACAAGGGAGGCTATCTGGTGTCTAGCTCTGTGATCAGTCTGGTGTCTCCTGCTTCTGATAAGATCCATGTTATGTGGAATATGGAGACCCCAACACTAGCTTTAATGTGCGCAATTATTTTTGGGTTAATCAATGCCATGCAATGAAGAATGCTGAAATATTAATTATAAAGGATGTGAATGATCCATTCCTCTATTAAAGAACTGTCCTCAAAGGCTTTTATGCTATTGTCATAATGGCAGTTTAAGTTATCGGTCAGTGTCACCACAGCCTGACATTGAGAGTTAGTATATCTCTCGTGGATACATAGAAAGAAGTGTCGAGGATTAGACATTTTAGTAGTATAGCATGTTTCGGTGAATCAACATTGAAACATTGCTATGTTGACGAGTTGTATATATGTTGTGTCTACGAAGACGGATTCTCTGCCCATTTTTGAGATCCGTAAGGATTGACACACCGTATGACTCGCTATGCTACTATGTGATGTTTCAAGGGGTACATTCTCGGATATATACGAAAGTGTGTTGAGGTTCGACACCAAGTTTTAATTAAGAGGCTTGGTATGCGCGTAAAACTCCTTCAAAAACAACTCCAAGATGGCGGATTATTCGCACGTTAGATCTGTGCAATCATACCTAGGGCTAACTCTCTAACCCGGAAGTACTGTTTTACTTCCGGTTTTGATGATGCTGGCCGGTATTTAAATCGATGGGATTTGTGGGTCCCCTGTTCATCAGAATCGAAGGAATCCACTTTGCGGAGTTGACCGGACCCGAATAAGGTATGTGAATAGGTAGTCCAATCTAGGAATCCATTGGCCGAGTTAAATGAGATGCACCATCACATTGATGTTTGCGATCTCTTTTTTGCAGGGAGTTACCGGATGCCAGATTTGGGACGATTTTACCTCTACCGACCTCTAGCTACATAACGGAAACTTGTCTAAGGTAAATGGTGACTCGTCTTGACTTTTGTAAGATCTCGGGTGAGGAGATTAACTAATATGAGTACTGTTCTCTACGACAGATACAAGAACCCTTGTGATTAACACCATATCGGTTCTTGTGCGTTATTGTGAGTTAGTATAATTTCTGTAGATATTGTGCAAGTTGCGCTTTTACTTGAGTGCATTCTTTATTTAGAGAATATCGGTGCCCATTTCCAAACAGTCTGGCTTAAATGCAATGTGGGATACTTATGAATACAGATTAAATAGCGTGTGTAGGGCAATATTCTTAAGAATGTATGCTAGGTGTCTTGATATCAACGATACAAGAAGTTGAACATAGAAGATCCAAATAGCTTGGGTTGATATTGTTTAAACAAGCAATTGCTTTGTTCCAGAGACCATCCGGGAGAATAAATGGTAATTCTCTGAACTGATACACATACAGCGGAAAAAAGATAGAGGATCCGCATGTATTAAACACAAGCATTTGGTAAATATGATGTTCTCTGCATTCTGACTAATCCACTAGGATTTCTAGTTTTATGTGAGGTAGTATGAATAACATATTTTTGTAATTCACATTAGGTAATATACTTGTACAATTTCTATTCCTATGAGGATACCTATGAAAAATATACTTGTGAATGACTACGATAAACAAACTTAAAGAAGATATAAGGTAAAATTCTTAAATATGTCCATAAAATAAGGAATCAATGTTACAACTGCTTGTAGATACTAGCCTTCCATCTTCTCACTTAAACAGATCCGTGATGAAACTTAAGCGCTGAGTAGTGGACTCAGTTTGGACAAGAGGGATCGTGATTCACTGATATTTTTACAACTGAGTTTGATAACCAAAATAAATATGGTCTAGTAAATAGCAATTGCCCTAAATCACCAGTGGAGTGAGGATAGCCTGTCAGAGTGTCCTTATCTCAAAACAATATAAATGAACTTTTATATTTGGGCATCTTTAGGATATTGTGAGAATTTTTTCAAATCTTACTCGGACAAATAGTATTAACATTTACAGATGATGGTATGAGAGAGTATGTGTGTTTTATATGTCTAAGAATTAGGGATGAGTTAGGGTCATCGAAGTATATCAAATACTGTTTGTGGCAATGTACCAGGGGAGTCACTTATACTTTTCTGTTGTACAATTTTTTTTCAGATTTTAAAATTATTAAAATTGGGATCTGCAACTAATCCTGAGGAAGGTGTTGGCTGTACACTGTGGCCTACCGAAACGCGTCGATGCTCTAATATAAGGAAATCGTTTAAAATTTGTAATGATAATGGTTCTGTGCCATGTATATTGTGGTTGAAAGTTACTGTGGTTAGAACTGATTTATCTGTGAGTGAACGACTTCCTTTGTCTGAGTAGGATTATCTGTCCTGTTCTCTTTCCCAATTTTCTGTTTTATATGTATATCTAGAGTGATTCATTTTTTTGTGTATGATTTTCAAGAAAGTTTTAACTCTTGTTTTAACATTTGGTAAATTGTTTACCTTTTTATGTATATGTACAACATTTGATTTGATGTGATAATCTTTGATTAATTTGAAATAAATTTGCTATTAAGTAATTGGTTTGCTTCGTTGATGCCATATCTCATCCTGTTAGTGTGAAATCTGTATGTTTGAACGACGGTTGACATTCATAGATCCAAGGGAGATCTTTCTTTTTGACTACGGTCTTGCTTGGCACCCCTCTCTCTTGGTTTGGGGTCCCTCTCTCTTTGTTTTTTATCTAGTAGGTGGCCTGCAGAGTGGGTGTGGCCAAAAACCAGTTGAACCAGCTGATTAGCAGCACGATCTGCTAGAAAACTGCCTGTGTCTCTGTCATGTGGACTCTCCAGATGCAGGTTCAGGTCACCAATAATGCCAAGGAGCTAGCTACATCAAGGAGTGCTTCCCTGAACTCTTTAGTTGGCCACGGTGGATGGTAAACCAATAGCCCAGACAGGGTATAGTTGGCGTTATACAAAATCCCAAAATGCTCGCACTCACACCCAGCCAGGACCTCTTTAGCAAAGGTGCAAGTGTAGCAAGATTTAAAAATAACTGCAACACTGCCACCTCTCGTCTCTCTGTTGAGTGTAGCAATACTATAGCCTTAGGGGAGTGCCAAACCTGGCTCCGCCACCGTGTCAGCTGAGAGCCAGGTCTCGGTTAAAAAGAAGACATCAGAAAAATCATCCTGTAACAGGTCATGCACCTCAGCATGATGTTTTACTGAATACCGGCAATTGAGACTCAAGAGGTTGATAGTATGCCTGGAGGGGGAGTGGGCGATACAAGGAGATGTAATAAGCCAGGACTTAAAGCCGCATGCAATACAGCAAAAACAGACCCTCCAGAACAAGGAGGATGGTTGCAGAAGCTAACCCTTTTCCGGATAGTCTGAAGGTCTCCGCAAGAGTAATGTAGTCTACTCCCCAAATAACCGGCAGCATATCTGCTGTTGTCCAGGCGCGGACGGGCTTGCCTCCGGCGTGCCCGCTGCACGCGTCAGCGGTGGCAACCTGCTTAAATGCGGGAGAGCAGTAAATTTGACCCACAACATCCAGCCCCGGAAGGGAGTCAGAGCAGGCACGGCAAAGGGAGCCAAGTATACGCCCTCCACAACAAACGGCAAAAGCCGCAGTGGAACGGGGCGAGTACCCGGCAACACGGCAGTTATGGACGCAGAAGTTCAGGTAAGAGTAAAAATGTGGCACAAACCAAAATATCACTGATCAAGAAATAGAATAGTTTAAAATAAGGACACACTCAGCCTCACTACTAGCCGCTACTACTAACACACATACCAGTATTAATTTTCTCCCTTTGTTTAGTTTTTTTCTAGACAATTTTTACCTGTTACAAATCCCCCACTTTTTCCTATGTCACAAAGGCCTAGTTCGATTGAATCAGCACATGTCAAGGTTTCAAACAGATTTTTTCCACTTGCCAATCTGAATAAATTAGATTGACTGTATAATAACTCCATCGACAAAAGGGGACTAAAATTAATTCAGATGCTAATATGGTTCAATCTAGTCCAAATCTGCGCTTGGAAAGCTACTGATTAATCTGGTGTTGGAATATCTTGTGCATCAAGTCCAAGTTATCTAACAATGACTAGTTAATCTTTGTTGAAAAATATGATTTTGTTATGTTTCAAGAAATCTGGACTATTGAGGACATTGTCTGGGATGGATATCAAAGTTTTTGAATTCCTAAATGAATTCTATATGTGGCCGAGCTTGGGAGGGAGGGAGGGAAAGGCAGGGGGCTGGTAGAGGGGCGTTCAGGGAATTCAGGGATGGTTCAAGGCTACATTGATTGTCTTTACCCATCTGGGAATTCAAATCCTCAATTTCTATAATTCCGTTAATGTGTTGAGGAGGGAGATATTTAAATCCTTTTTCAAGTCTTAACTATTTTACAGAAAAGGGCCCTCTCAGTTTTGTATGATTTTAATGTTATTCTGGGGGTGGGACTTCAATGCTAAAAGTGGAACCAGCATAACCTGCTGTGACCCTTCCTGAATTTGGAAGAAGATGTCAAATATTCTAAGAGCCGACAGTAGGGGGGTCAAGTTATTTAGATATTTGTTAGAATTTGGTCTCTGGAATATGACCAAAACCTTGCCGGATGGGCCAGACCAGAGTGCTACTTTTACAGGCTGTGGACAAGGCATGGTAATAGAGTATATCTTTGTATCTAAGTGTATGAGTTCACCCATTTGGGGGGGGGTGCTTGAAAACTGTACGAGTAGCCATAACCCAAATTATCTTTTACTCTACTTAGCATCAAGCTCAGGATTGCCTCCTGAAAAAGGATCAAGGACTTAGGCAGTGCTGATAAAGGGTCAAGGCTAAAGGGGGGGCGTTTAATTTCTGACCCTGTTAACCTCCATAATTAGTACAAATTTCGACCTAATCAATGACAGTCTGTTGACTTTTAATCAACTGCTCTTTTTATCACACAAGCTTTCTCTAAGCTCAATAATTTTATTAAGTCAACTCTTTAAGTCCAGTTTCTATTAACCCCTTCCATGCTGATAGCACAAGTGCAAGTGTGCTTATGACGGAACCATTCCGTCATGAGCACACTTGCAAAAAATCCCTCTGCTGTAAACAGCAGAGGGATTTCTCTTTTTTTTGCCTTCGGAGGTGGCTTCCCCAACCTCCCGAGACCTATTTTTGGTTTTCCTTGTAATGAGGATCGCGCGCATCGCAAGCTGTCGTCATTACAATGAAAATGACACTGAGTTTCAGTTTCGGTGCTTGTGGGGCTATCTCAGCCCCCGAGCACTGAAACACATAGGAGAGGTATCGTTGGAAAGGGGAGAATCTGCCCTTTCCAATGGTACCCTTCCCTAGTGGATCCCTGCTTGGGGATCACACGAGGAGGGTGATCCCAAAGGAGGAATCCACCCACTAGTAACAGGGAGGGAGGAGCTGACCCTTGAGCAAGGGCCTTAGCTCCCCCTATACATTTTTGCCACAGACAGTTTTTCTGCCCCCCCCCCCCCGGGGAGGGGGGGCAGAAAGCACTCTAGACGCCAGGGATTCTTTTTTAATAGGCCATGGGTGGGGGCTCCCCAGAATGAGTATCCCAATGCCCCCACCCTACCCCCCAAAGAAGGCAAAAGACTTTCTGCCCCCCAGGAGGCAGATGGGGGCAATATCCCCATATCTGCCCCTCCCCCCAGGTGGGGGCAGAAAGCCCACTAGGCACCACAGTATTTTTTTATACGTAGGGGTGGGGGCTGCCCAGAATGGGCATGCCAATGCCCCACCCCAAAAATAAATGGACAGTCTTTCTGCCCCCCCTGGGAGGCAGATGGGGGAATTTGCCCCTTATCTGCCCCCCCCCCCACTAGGCACCAGGGATTCTCTTTTTCTCCTAAGTTCAGGGAGAGTTTGCCCAGAATGGGCATGCCAATGCCCCCAACCTCCTCCCCCCCAAAAAATGCCACAGTCTTTCTGCCCTCCCCCAGGAGGCTGATGAGGCAGTAGCAAAAAGCCCACAGGGCACCATGGATTTTTTTTTATATATACGTAGGGGTGGAGGCTGACCAGAATGAGCATGCCAATGCCCCCATCACCAAAGAAATTGTAGTCTTTCTGCCCCCCCGGGAGGCAGATGGGGCAATAGCCCCTTATCTGCCTCCCCAGGGGAGCAGAAAGCCCACTAGGCACCAGGGATCTTTTATTATATGTAGGGGTTGCCCAGAATGGCCATGTCAATGCCCCACCCCAAAAAATTGCCACAGTCTTCTTCCTCGGGAGGCAGATGGGGGCAATAGCCCATTATCCGACCCCTCGGGGGGCAGAAAGACAACTAGGCACCAGGGGCATATTATTTTCAAAATTCAGGGATGGGGGCTGCCCAGAATGGGTAAGCCATTGCCCCCTCCCAAAAAAAGATGCCACTGTCTTTCTGCCCCACTTGGGGGCATATCAGGGCAATAGCCCCTGATTCCCCCCTCCCCGGAGCGGTAGAAAGCCAACTAGGCACTGACTTTTTACAGAATGTGCCTACCTGTAGGTTTTGGGTCCTAGCGCAGCTGGCACCCAAGGAAACCTAGCAAACGTATACATTTTTTAAAACTAGACACCCAGGGGAATCCAGGATATGGTGACTTATGTGGCTCTCACACGGTTCTGTTACCCAGAATTCCTTGCAAACCTCAAACTTTGTAAAAACAAAACACATTTTCCTCGCATTTCTGTGATGGAAAGTTCTGGAATCTGCGCAGATCCACCCACCCAGCATTCCACAAAGTCTCCCGATAAAAATGGTACCTCACTCGTGTGGGTGGGCCAAGTAACAGTGACAGGCAAGGGTCCCAAACGTATTGTGGAGACATCAAAATTACCTATCACAAAACAATCTGGTTTTGCAACGGGGGTCACCTGGGTTTTTGTACCCCCGGGCTCGGCGGCCATCTAGGGAAACCTACCAAACATACACATTTCTGAAAACTAGAGACCGGGGGGAGTCCAGGGAGGTATGGCTTGCATGGATCCCCCAACATTTCCCTACCCAGAATCCCCTGCAAACCTAAAATTTTGATGAAAAAAATCAAATGTTCCCAAATTTCTGTGTAGAAAAGTTGTGGTATCACCGGGCTGACACAAATTTCCTTCCACCCAGCGTTCCCCCAGGTCTCCCGATAAAAATGGTACTTCACTCGTGTGGGTGGGCCAAGTACCCGCCACAGGCAAGGGCCCGAAACGTATTGTGGAGACATCAAAATTACCTATCACAAAACGATCTGGTTTAGCAAGGGGGGTCACCTGGGTTTTTGCCCCCGGGCTCGGCGGCCATCTAGGGTAATCTACCAAACCCACACATTTCTGAAAACTATACACCCTGGGGAGCCCAGAGAGGTATGGCTTGCGTGGATCCCCCAACGTTTCCCTTCCCAGAATCCCATGCAAATTTCAAATTTAGCTGAAAAAAACCACTAGGTTTGCTAGGATTCCCTAGGTGCCAGCAGAGCTAGGGTTCAAAATCTACAGCTAGGCACTTTGCAAAAAAGGGTCAGTTTTCACAGTAAAAATGTAGTGTGTCCACGTTGCGTTTTGGGCCGTTTCCTGTTACGGGCACTAGGCCTACCCATACAAGTGAGGTACCATTCATATCGGAAGACTTTGGGGATTCGGGGGTGCTGGAATTTTGTGGATCCATGCAGATTCCAGAACTTTCCATCACAGAAATTAGAGGAACATGTTTTTTTTTAACAAAGTTTGAGCTTTGCAAGGGATTCTGGGTAACAGAACCTGTTGAGAGCCAGACAAGTCACCCCAACTTGGATTCCCCTGGGTGTCTAGTTTTTAAAAATGTATAGGTTTTCTAGGTTTCCCTGGCTGCCGGCACGGCTAGGATTCAAAATCAACAGCTAGGTACTTTGCAAAAAAAGGGCCAGTTTTCACTGTAAAAATGTGGTGTGTCCACGTTGTGTTTTGGCCCGTTTCCTGTCGCAGGGACTAGGCCTACCCACACAAGTGAGGTACCATTTTTCTTGGAAGACTTTGGGGAATGCGGGATGGGTGGAATTTTGTGGATCCACGCAGATTCTAGAACTTTCCATCACAGAAATGTGAGGAAAATGTGTTTTTTGTTTTTTAACAAAGTTCTTGGTGAACCTACAAGTCCTATATATCACCACCACCAGAAGGATCCAGCGGATGTAACGGTATATTGCTTAATAAAAATCTGTCATTTTAAGAAGTTATAGGTGAAAACGTTGGTACAAATGGCTGTTTTTTTCAACTAATTTTCAATTTTTCTTATTTTCAACCTTTAGTTTCTATAAAAAAACCTTGAAGGATCTACACAAACGACCTCTTGCTGAATTCAGAAATGTGTCTACTTTTCCGAAATGTATAGCTTTCCAGGATACATTATTGCTTTCATACCCATTTCTACCACTAACTGGAAGGAGGGTGAAGGCACAAAAAATAGCACAAATAGGCTATGTCCCAGTAAAATGCCAAAACTGTGTAAAAAATGTTGGTTGTCTGTCAGTCTCTGAAAGCTGGGAAGATGGTGATTTCAGCACCACAAACCCTTTGTTGATACCATTTCCAGGGGGAAAAAACAGACGCTTTGATCTTCCGCACTTTTTTCCCCATTTAAAAAAAAAAAAGATTTTAGCTGTATTTTGGTTAATTTCTGGGTCCCTTCCAGGGGAATCAACAAACCCTGGGTACCTTAAAATCCCCATGATGTTGGAAGAAAAGGACGAAAATTTGGGGTGGATACCTTATGTGGTCAAAAAGTTGCAGGGGCCTAAGCACGAAGTACCCCAAATAGCCAGAAAAAGGCTTAGCACGGGAAGGGGGGGGGGGGTGGGGGGGGTTTAGGCCTAGCAGCAAAGGGCCAAAGAGAATAATGTGACCAACATGGTGCCGTACTGCTTTCGCGGGAGACTAGGAACCCAAGAGCATTTATTTATTGAATAGTACGCAACTGCAAAAAGGGGGCCCATTTAACTTTCCTATATGGACCTAAGCAGTGCTTTTGATAGGGTAAACTGATCAAAGCTGCGGGATATGGTGCTGCAGATTGGCCGACCTCATTCGAGCGTGTTCTTTCTACGTGCCCTACATTGCAGGGTGACTGCCGCTGTGGGTATGGTCTGGAGGGGGAATGCACTGCACCCATCAGCTTAGCCAAAGGGGTTTGTCAAAGCTGTGTTCTTGTGCCCATTTAATTTGTTATGTATATTAATGGTTTGAATAATTTTTCAGCTGTAAATGGTAAATACCAACCTAGGGTGGGTTCCATGTTTGTTCTGGCACTGCTTTATGCAGATGACACCATTTTAATTATGCGTACCTCTAACGGCCTGAGACGATTAATAGATGGTTTTGTTAAGTTTATGGATAGCTTGGATCTTGAGACAAACATTTCTAAAACACAGTGGTCCTCAGCAATCCAAGGTTAGACCCATCACCATTAAGTGAAAGCCCAATAAGTGAGTAAATACATTTTCATATTTGGGAGTGACCTTTGATGCACAGAGCTCTTGGTTGTCCTGCATTTCACAAAGATGTCCCCATTTTAACCAGTCTGCGGGGGGCATCTCTGGGCTGGCTAGGAAGGTGGGGAACAAACCTATATCACCTATCTTAGAAATCTTTAAACATAAGTGCGTCTCAGTCATGACCTTTGGGCCGCTATCTGGGGTTATCGAACCTGCTCAAAGCTAACGCAGGAAGAGAACCACTTGTGACTGCTAGGACTACCGTCATCGAGCATGCATTTTTGCACAAATGAGAAGCCTGTCCGTAATTACATTGAGGACCACATAAAATTGGCTTCACCCCTCCTTTGGATTTCATTATGGGGAAATAAGCAGGCTCGTCTGAATTGCATGATCATTGCTGATTGTCCGGCATACAATCAGGGCCATTAAATCCAATGGCTAACATATATTAAGAAAATTATGGAATCTCTAGGCAGACCTGTTTACTTCTCCACATTTGATTGTTAAGGGCGATGGAGGTTACAGATAACATCAGACGGGCTCTGGATAAACATCAATCAGTCATTCTCGTCCTCCTCGACCTGTCGGCTGCATTTGACACAATCTCCCATAGTATTTTAGAACAACGGCTCTGGGAGATTGGTGTCAGAGGCAATGCTCTGAAATGGTTCAAAAGCTATCTATCGGACCGCAAAACTATTGTTCAGACGGGAGACAGCATTTCCTCCGCAAGATCTGTTATGATGGGAGTGCCACAAGGTTCCATCCTGAGTCCTACACTCTTTAATCTGTACATGACTCCATTGGCCCCAGCGATCAGAAATTATGGATTTGATGTCATATCGTATGCTGATGACACTCAAATCCTCATTACACTGGGTCCTGATCCTATCGAAACCAAGGCACGTTTTAAAAACTGCATGTCCCACATTGATAGGTGGATGAAAAGTAACCATCTCCAATTGAACGGTACAAAATCAGAAATTATGCCCTTTGGGAAAGCGCCTGAACACTGGTCGCCCGATTGGTGGCCATCTGATCTTGGCACCTGTCCTGCTCACAAAGAGATGGTCCGCCATCTGGGTTTTTACATGGACAATCAACTGTCCATGAAAACCCAAATAAACCATATTGTTAGCACATGCTTTGGAATAATGCGTACTATGCGGAAAGTCTTTAAATGGATTCCCATTGAGGCTAGAAAACCACTGATTCAGGGACTTATTACAAATCGAATGGACTATGGCAATGCGCTTTTGTTGTCCATAAATGAAAACGTACTAAATAAGCTACAGATTCTACAGAATACTGCGGCCTGAATGATCCTGAACCTTCCGCATAGAACATCTTCCGCTCCATGTCTGAAAGCCTTACACTGGTTGCCGGTGAGAAAGCGAATTCTCTTTAAAGTCCTCTGCCTCACGCGTAAACATCTGTATGGGGAAAGGCCCACAATATTGGTCTAAAACGCTTTACTGGTATAAGCCTCAGAGGACACTTAGGTCCAGCACTGTGTCACTGCTCACCCCTTTCAGAATACACACAACGAGACAAGGTGGCAGATCCTTCTCGTATCTTGCGCCGTCCTCCTGGAACAAAATGCCCATATACCTACGCTCCACCCCTGTCCACAGTTGTTTTTGGAAGAATCTGAAGACGTGGCTGTTTGACCAGTAACTCTTCTTCCGTCTGACCAGAGCCGCTGCAAGTGCCATGAGACTCTTCGGAGTGATATGTTTGCGCTATATAAGTGCCTTTGACTTGACTTGACTTGACTGGAGCAAAGGTAAAAAAAAACTATTTACGTCTCTCTAGGGAGAAGCGAATGAACTGAAAAAGCCCACTGTGAGGTACTATTTCACGATTCAAACTTGCAGCGGGATGAACTCGATCTACATTTTGTGAAAAACGTGTGCAAAACGTCATTGTTGACAAAATTTCAGGTGGCCACCATTATGTGCCACTTGTGCTGTCCTCTTGGTCAACATGACTCCGCGTCCATTTTAATCTGCCCTTGTGTTGAGATTTCTGCTCAGACGTTGACACACTTTTTCTACTATTGTGTGCCATTTAAACAAAGTATTTTTTGCTAATTCTTAAATCAGATGGTTTATATCAGCACAATCCTGCACTTTATTTTGTTATGTAGGCTGTCAGGCCCCTCTGTGTGTTTTGCTGTTGAGAGCTTTTTAAAAAGTGCTGTTCGCCTACGTAACACGCTGAACTTTTAAGATTTGGTATCTATTTGCGTTGAATTTTTCTGATCTGTCATGCACTGTTTTTTTGTCTGCGCTTTTAGGATTGTTTTGAAATATTCGACTGAAGCTTACTGATTGAATAAATTAATTTTATAGTGGTCATCCACTCCCCTTGGATTGTGCAAATTGTTCATCCTTTTCCGCTGGGAGCTCTCGGCTTCGTATTATTTCCTGGTAAGTTACAAGCACCTATATTTCAATGGGAAATTGATATTGGGCAACTAGATGACGACAACTGGGGAGAGGGTCTGTCACATAGGTAGTTCCAAAAGGCTGCGTCTAATCCAACTTAAATACCTTCCTATAGTTTACTATTCCTCTACAGGACTCTGGAAGATGAGAAGTCCTACATCCCCCAAAATGTCTGACGTGTCTGGAGCACAGGGACGTTTTTAAGTTATAAGGTGATGCTTAATTATCAAGAAATAAAATACAAGGGATCTATCAAGAGTGCTTGGAAGACGAGTCAACATTTCCCCTACTTTAGTGTTACTAGCCATTATGGAAGCAAAAAGATACACGAAAGCGCAACACTCACTAATGGGACTGAGGGTTCCAGCCAGCCGGTCTGGACATTGCAAAATACTGAAGATCCACTGTGGCTCCATCTCTTCAGGGGCGGCTGGGAGAAATGGACAGATGCAATTGAATTGAATTGAAGATCGATGAAGTGAGGGGCTGCCCACATAAACATGCCAAGATATGGCGCGTGTGGCTAGAATGTACCCAGATAACGCACACACAAGAAGATGATGGACGGAGCGCTGAAACTTCAGAAACTCACCCCCAGTCACAGATCTGGGTTGAATCCATCATCATTCTTTAGCTAACTTCGCCACCTCAGTTCAGACCCAGCTATATGCAAATCCGTCCTCACCCTGTGCCTCATGGGAACAGCCCAGCCCGAACTGCCAAGCCAGGTCTTCCCTGAACCGGAAACAAGCATCCTGGAACCGGTTTCTGGATAACACCCTTCATCAGCCAGGCTAGCCTGAATTCAGTGGCAAAGTGAGCAAGGGATGCACGTCTGGGCATACCCTGCCAACTTAGGGAAAACAAAGCAAACACAAGGAGATGATGGACGGAGCGCTGAAACTTTTCAGACACTTACCCCCAGTCACAGATCTGGGTTGAATCCATGATCATTCTTTAGTTCACTTCGCCACTTCAGTTCAGACCCAGCTATATGCAAATCAGTCTTGACCCTGTGTTTGTGAGCCACTTCACTCCTGGAAATCACTGGGGCTCACCGAGTTGGATTTGCTTGACTGCACATTTTGAACCAGCATGAGGAAATCATAAGATGGAGAGGGAAATGCTTTGCTATGAACTTTTTTTACTCAAGCATGCATCACAAGACATATGTAATAGTGTTTTTTAATGGGAATATAAAGAGTCTGTTGGGTCAATTTCCTTTGCACTTTTATACTTGTAAATATATGACATGCTTGTGCACATTTTACACAAGGGGTGAAGAGTTTTCGGTTGTCTTTTATTTACATGTAATCAGAAGGTTATCTTCAAACTGGCATATATAGCTGAATTCATACATTATAAAAAGACCACATGTGGTTGTGGATAGCTGAGACAAGAAGGTTGCCTTCCAGCATTGGGATTATGTGAAACGCAGTCCAGCAACACATCTGGTTGCGGTCTTGCTGTAAAATAACATGCCCACTTGTTGACCTTTGCAGCATGGTAAACTGTCCTCAACAAATTATGAAATACCTAATTCTCAGTTTATACGTCTCGTCGGTTGGGAACATTTCAAAAGCAAAATAATCTTGTTACAGACCAATATTAAAAGACTAATTAAGGAAAGCCTAACATTCTTTTAAGAAACTTCATGTCATGAAGTCTCGACTGTCTGCACCTAGTAAAACGTACACCGTCGCAGTGTTGGAAAAAACATTAGATAAAATGTGGTGTGAATTTTGTGGCCTGAGTTTAGACTTAGAAAGGCCTTTGAAGAGTGTACCCTAGTCTGATAGGCATTGTGCTGGTAATATAAACACTATGCAGCATCTTTGAGCAAAGGTAACACTGGAGAAGACGTTATCCAGCGCACAACTTCGAGGCAACAAAGATAGATCCCGCAGAGATAAACTGTGACCTTATAGTGATCCCGAGGCCTGACACAACAGGGGAAGATATCCAGAGCTGTGTTACTGACACAATCCTCAGCTGTGAACAAGAATACCTCCATAGAAGGACAGAAGTTAACACCCTTAGTCCTGCTCACCTTTTATGTTACTGAATGGTGGATGCCACCTTTGATGGACATGAAGCAGAAACATCTGAGTTATTATGTTTTCTGAGGTGTTTAAGAATCCAGATGATCGGAAGCTGAGAAGAAATTACAGAGCTGGCCATTAAGACATTTGTGGCAAGCCAAAATATATAGTGGGTGGAAACCGAAGTGTTGAAATGAAACCACTAAATGAATGGTGAGAAAGGGTCCACTGTTGTTGGCTTTTGAAAATAATGGTAAATTGGGGCACAGTCAATAACAGATCTCTGTGTTAAATCAGTTCTGCCTGATCACAATACTACACCACCCAAGAGAACTGGTCTTGTGTCTGACCAACTAAGAGACAGCCCCATCTGGGTGGCAAATGGACAGAACAATAGAGTGACAAATGTTGGCTAAACCAATTGACTCTACGTAAAGATAAAACCACAGAACACTCCCTACAAAGTGGTGAACTCCTGACCACGCCCTGTAGCAAGAGTTAATATTCCAGAGATTGGAGTATTTGAAGAAAAAGGACATAAGAGTGAACAATACTCAATATGTACTACCTCTGCAAGCCCAAGCAGAGCAGAAACACTACATATAAGACACAGTGATCGGAATTAACTACATGGCCATAAAACAAAAGGTTCTGAAATATTTAATAGGTCCATCAACAATTCAACAGTAAGCCTCTGCTCTAGCTGCATGAAAAGCTACATATCTAATCTCTCTCCTTGAATATTGAAACTCTGTTTAAGTAACTATGTAGCACCTACTTTAGTTTGTGATATTCTACAGCCCGTGACACAGTTTAAGACCCAGTTCCTCTGACCGATGATCACATGCTTAGCGAAGTTGCAATATGAATATGATGGCGCTTGATGTAGGGTGATCAGGAAGGCTTTGGGTAGATCAATAATTATAGGACATAACCAACATAATAATGTTGAAATCAAAGGTAGTTTGGACACAACCCCAACAGCTTGCACTACAAAAGGAAAATGGAGCTATACAACAAAACGTTTGGGAAACACTATCGTAAGGGAAGTGTTGAGTCTGCGGATGTGGATGAGACCACCTTTGAAAGAACAAGCACAGATAAAAAAAATTCACCACAACCTCATTACCAATAATCTATTATTACCACATTTTAAAAATGTCTTTGTCACTTCTACTCCTTTTATTTCGAAAGAAAGGCAACCCTCTTCTGCCTCCTCAATGAACCAATCTGTATAAATCAAATCTTGTCCACACTCTCCCTCCTTCCTATAAAAATATGGTTATGGTTTTCTTGGACGTTTTGTCAAGAGTGTAGTTTTCTTGGTTACAGAGTTGCGATTTTCACATAATGGAGATAGAAGATTAGTAAATAAAGCCAGCCGCGGCCCGTGCAGGTCAAAGTGGTGGGGCCGGGTGGGGGTGGGGGACAGGGGGATTTCGACAGATGATGACGAGGGAAAATTAAATAAAGAATTAATTTCCCCTCGTCATCGTCCTTCGAAATCCCCCTCCACCCGGCCCCACCTCTCTTACCTTCACCAGCCACAGCTGAATAGAGCTGCAAGATAAACAAATACAAAAAAAGATTGCTAACATGCACACATTCATTCAGCAAGATTATAAAAATATTAGATTTTATATATATTAGATTATAAAAATATAAAAACAAAATAAAAAGCACAACTAGAACCACCTTTGTCACTAAAATGAAAGGAACTATTTTTAGGTGGATGTGAAAATAGAGCACAGGCTTTGTGCAGTCACTCAAACAGAATAGAGCCAATTACAAAAGTGGGCTGACCCACTACGCCAGGCTATATGCTGCAGTAAGCGGAAGAAAAAACGTGAATTACAATCTAATAGAACAAACAATGAAGCAGACCAAAAGCCCCTCAACACATGTATATTTATGTATGAATTGTTTAGAGTTCAGTTCAAATACTTTATTCGACAAATTAATGTCATAAAAGTAAACAATT
Source organism: Triturus cristatus (assembly GCF_964204655.1). Lineage (NCBI taxonomy): Eukaryota > Metazoa > Chordata > Amphibia > Caudata > Salamandridae > Triturus > Triturus cristatus. Next base: position 437,683,536 of record NC_140593.1, on the reverse strand, counting down.
CAAACAATCATATAGTACAATTACAAATAAAAATACAGGGTATCGTCTACCAACTCATGGTGAATTACTAGACAATTAAAAACAGAATTTCAAAGATAAAATCAGTGCATTTCTAAGCATAAAAAATACAAGATACGAGCAAGTTCTAAGGGAAATTATGCACAATACCTGTCACATGATACATAAAGTGCTTAATGCATAGAGCAAATGTCGCATACGGATTAAAGTGCAAACATATCAAACAGTACAGTTATAGGATATACTGAGTGCAAAGCGTCAAGCAAAGACAGGACCAAGGAAAGTACTATGTGCAATGTGCCGAGCATACAAAAATACAAAACTTAAAATAACAATATAACCTTTAAAAATCTAGACAGTCAGAAAGCGGAAGTGTATTTCTCAACTTTTTAGAACGTGTGGCTGAGACCAAAAAGCTGGCAATTTTAAAAATATCCCATGGTGTACTTAGTAACTGCAGGTAAAGTAATGCTGGTCTAACCTGCATGAAGCCCTTCCCTTTCAAAATTGGCATTAAGTACTTATTCCGCATAGTGGAATAAAAGGGACAAAACATCATAAAATGAAGGGTATTCTGGGTAGAAAAATTATCACATTTGCAGGGTGTTGAAGACTCTGGGTTACTCCACTCCTGGAAATCGCCTAGCAGGAATGGAACTAGATTAAAACGGAACCTAGTTAAAAGCCAGCGATGGTATGGGATATTAACTAATATCAAATAGGGTTCGATACAGATGTTAGTTTTTGTTAGAAAATGAGCCCTTACAAGTGGTTTCTGCAGCTCTGTAACCTCCCGTTCTGCAGACAATATCTTTTTTAAATTATTTTTTACCCATATAACATCCTCCTTCCATATCTTTTCGGGGGATTCAAATAGCTCAGACCGCCCCAGCTTAGTTAGCCCGCTTTTAACATAGGTCAACCACTTAATTTTGTTAGAGTTGTCCAAACGTACACAGTCACTTAGGATTTTATGGTTCAAAGTTAATTCAGAATTTAACCACACTTTGAGCCAGCAGAGTAACGGAGCTAGGCTCAAAGTGTCTGAGATGTAACCAATTCCAAGTTCCTGGTGTATAGAAAAGACTGGTGTTGATTGTGGAACTGATAAAAGACTGCGTAAGAATTTATTTTCGGCTATTTGGATACCTGGTTGATCCTTATAGCCCCAGATCGAAGAACCATAAGTTGCAATTGCGACGCACTTGGCGCTATATATTTTCAGTATGCTCTTAATTGGTCTTGCCCCCAAGCGTTTGGCAAACCCCATAAGTCCTATAGCAGAACGTGTGACAGAATTCTTTTTAATTTTCTGCTGCGGGATCCAGGAAAACTTCTCATCGAAGACTACCCCTAGGTAAGTAAAGGAGGAGACCGAGGTCACCTCTTGGCCATTACAAAAAAAGGGGTGGGGTTTTCTTGTTTTACCACCAATTGACAAGATATGAGACTTACTATTATTCACAACTAGGTCCAACGATTTCATGTGGGCCCCAAACGCATCCAGTAGCCGCTGTAAAGCAACCGCAGTGCGGGCAATAAGGACCGCGTCATCCGCGTATAGGAGGACCGGGATGGAATAGTCTCCTACACGCGGAATATCCAGGGTTGCTGATAAGAGTGATCTGTCAAGGTCATTAATATAAAGGGTAAAAAGAACTGGTGCCAAAATACACCCTTGCCGAACACCACGGGCAGATCTAAAAGAACTTGTACATTTTCCATCCCGTGAAATTCTGACCGAGGCGAAGAGATCCTGGTGAAGATCGGACAAAAAATGCACCAGGGGAGGATCAAGACCTTTTACTAACAGAATAGTCCACAGCTTAGACCTGTTAACCAGGTCAAAAGCTGAGGATAGGTCCATGAAAGCCAGTCTAATACAGCCTTCCTTCGCCACAGTATATTTGTTGATTAATAATGACAGGTTAAGGCACTGATCAATGGTACTTCTGTTTTTTCTAAAACCATATTGTAGGTCTGAAATAATGTTCTTATCAACAGCCCAGTCAGAAATTTTCATTAAAATTACTTTGCCTAAAATCTTCATGGAAGAATCGATCAAGGATATAGGTCTGTAGCACTGCGTGTCCCCTCTCTGGCCTTTCTTAAAAATTGGAATATTTGTAGAACAGGACCATGATGCGGGGAACCGCATCATGGTTTGATTTAAATACATCAGCCGGGACTAAATCAGGGCCAGGAGCCTTGTCACTGATAGATTCTCTTATAGCTTTCTCCACATCTGTTTCGCAGAACACAAGTGTAGTTCGTGACTCAACAAATGGGACGCTAGGGCAGAGATCCAAATTCTCAGGAAAGGCGTATATTGCCTCAAAATGAGACAACCATTGAGCCTCAGTGATATGGCAGTCCTGAATTTCATTGTCCAAACCGGAGAAAAAAGGAGTATTGATAATCCCCCAAAATTTTGAGCTATCCCTGATGACGTCTACAGATAGCAACGCGTGCCACGCCTCAGCCTTAATCTCGGATTTCCGCTTATAAGTTGCCAACTTATACTGTTTGCGTAGGACCGCTATCAGGGATCTATCTCGAGGTTTTGTTTTCAGCGCTTCGATTAATAGGCGATGGGCGAGAGAGCAGTTGCTGTCAAACCACTTAGGGCCATGTGCTGGTCTCGGTATATGTTTGACTGTGAGATCACTGGCAATTTGTTTACAAATACCCTCGAAAGCTCTAAGTATTTCATCTTTTGAACTCAATGGATTATCACAGATTGTAAAGTACCCCTCGCATTTCGTGCGAAGTTCATTAAAAAAGATATCCGGGATCACCTTAGGCCACCTAAGCCGTCTCCCTTGGTCACAGGTGGATACGAAACAAAGTGCAGTTTGGGTCTTGTCACTAGATCGTGAACTGCAACATATATTGAGTTCCAGAATGACAGGGTTATGGTCGCTAAATGGCGATTCTCTTGCATTGTAAAAAACAACTTTATCCAATAGCCCTGGAGACAGAAAAAAGTAATCAATAATGGTATCTTTAGTATTGGATTTGAAAGTCGGGCACCGCTCAAGCTTATTAGCGAAGCCCGGTTCAAAAAGATCTGCATCAGACAGGAGGGGCTCTAAGGCCTCCCCCTCCCCAGTGTGTTCAAAATGAGGCGATGAGGCATAATTATGGCCAAGATCATCGACAATAAGGCAATTTTGTTGGCAAGGATGAATATTAAAATCGCCCATGAGTACGACATAGAACGCAGTAGTTTGCGAAGCCCTATATTTTTCTAAAAACAAATTCAAATTAATCAAGTGTTGATGCCTAAAATTAACTTCCCCAGAATTATAAAAGTTCACCAAAAGTATCTTAGGTTGAGAGGTAGAGCAGATTTCAATTGCCAAACAGTTGAAAGAATCTACATGAATCCTATTAATAGGTCCCTGTATATTTAGAGATAAAAGTAACAAAAGCCCACCTTTTGCTCTACCGGCTACGGTGGCTTGAGCTGGGAGAAAAAAAGAACTGAAACCATCCACCCAGAAATTCTCCTCCTTATCCCAAGATTCCTGGATGGCGATTATATCAAAAGTTTTTAAAAACGCTAGCCACTGAGGATTATCTCTTTTACTTCTTAAGCCCGCAATGTTCCAGCTAACAGCTCTACAAATTGGGGCATTTACCACGCCAATGTCTATTTCCAAATTAATTGGACGGGGGCTAACAGATAGGCAGTTGATACTCTCCAAGCCTAATCCCTCCAAATCATTGGGAGCAGAAGGAGGCAAAATTACATCTCGTTCCATATTAATTGTGCAGGGGGTAACAGATAGGCAATTATTATTCACGAGGCCTAGACCCTCCACATAATTGGAAACAGAGAGAGACGGTGTGGTGTCCGGTTCAAAGAGTCAATCATTTGAGTCCAAAGTGTTTAAAGGAGAAAATCTATTAGTCAGTGGTAGGCCCACCTCCTCACCCCCTGACTGGGCAGTTATAGTATTAACGGATAGAGAACCAACTCCTCCCGATCTATTTCTATGCCAATACTGGGGTGGATAAAACTTAATATTAGCATGTGGCCTGCTAGAGGTCACCCCCAGATTTGGGGGAGGGTAAAAATAGCCCAATGGTACAGCCCTTATACCTTCTGAATTAAGGGCAGAAGTATCCCAAAACAACCTATCTGCTATGTCAGGTTTGTTAAAATTTACAATTATGCAGTCCCCTACAATATTTTTAGGCTGGTTGCCCACCCACGACAATCGTCTAGCCATAATAATGTGGTCTGAAATATCATGAGGACCCGTACAATAGTGGTTACACCAATTTCTTGTTTTACGTAACAAACCATGTGTAGATTCCTGAACGGTGTGGTCAAGGGAGGGAACCCCAACAAGGACCGCAAAAAGAGGGGTAGCTTCAGGGGGAGATCAATCCTGTTATAGTTGTTAGAGGTAGAACTATTGTGTAACACAGGACTCTCCCTTGTTACAGAACCCAAACCTCTAGGTTGCATTGGAACGGCGCCATGAGGGGCTATGGATACATTTTGCCTTATAATAGGGGAAGGAACCATCCTACCCTCCAAATTCATATGACCACCCGGCCCCGATGAATTCGACTGGACACATGTTTGAATAGACCCTCTGGTAACTGATCCAGTCACTACTGGTGTCGCATTGCTAGTGTTCGTAAACGGCGGACAGAGATTGTCTTTTAAGCGGGAATCCAAAATGGAGTGTAAATGATCACACTTTTTTTTAAGGTCAGCGACACAGCAGTTCATAGTGTCAATAATATCCTTTGCAATGGAGGACAGCATGGATTCAAGTCTTGTGCTAAAAATATCCTCAATGAGGAGCCGTAAGGACTGCTGGATAGAAACATCAATTCCTGGGAAAGTACTAATTGGACCAGCCTTAGGTCCTTTGCCACGCTTTACTGGATTTTTCTTTTGTGACCGTTTTACATCAGCCGGCCCAACACTAGGGACCCCTGGACACAAGGGGCTATGATGTCTCTGTGGGCTGGGCTGGTCACCCAGGTTGTCCATAACAGGTACTGGGACATCCTGAGGTAAATCTGGGGCAATGATCACTACCTCAGGTTCCAAAGGGATAGGAGCCGCAACCAGATCCGCCAGCCCAACTCTGGGCACAACATCTGTGTCCAATCCTAGCTCTTTTTCGGCATTAGCGATTTCTTTATTCAAAGCACCCACAGCAGAGGTCAAATAAGAGATAATAGAGGGGGATTGTCTAGGTATTTTCGCTTTTAAACCCCCTTTATCAGCGTCCCCCATGAGCTTACGCTTACCCATCTTAAGGCGTTAGAGGGGAGGCCCAGTCCAGTCTAGTCTTCGACGGGCTTTGACGGGCGCGGACGAGCCCGCCCTTGGCCCGGGCTTTGCCCGGGCAGCGCCCGGGCACGCCCGCGCGCGTCCCACGCTGCGAGAGGTCACTGCTGGTTAAATGGACCTCCGGCGCCCTCTGATGATGCTGGTAGAAGGCGCCTTGCAGGGAACTCTGGGAAGTGTAGTCCCTTCGCTACCCGGTACCGTTTCCCTCACGGCGGGAGCAGGGAGTCTTGCTGCCGCTATGCCGTTCCCCTCACGGCAGTGGAAACTCAGGAAGTGACAGAAGGCAGCCCAAAAGGTAATAGTGCCGCAATAGAGAATTGTTTAGAGAAACAATAGTCTGGTGAGACAGCTAAAGCGGTCTAAAAACCAAACCTAAAAAGTAATACAATATTTGAGGTGTGGCAAACAAATTAATAGTCCACACTAACATCAAGCTTTTAAGATTATGCACTTAAAGAGACTCAATGCAAATGGAATATGTGACCATATTAATAGCTTTATTATTTATCCAGTACTCAAGAGCTAGTGCCCAACAACTCTACATATCGAAGACCTTCAAAAGACTTCTTTGTGAGAACTAAATTGTTTACACCAAGAGGATCCTGCAAGAGCTCGAGCACATTTACATAACTGCAAGACTCCTTAGGTTACAGACAACAGACAAGCCATTAGTTTTCCTATAAAATATGAACCTACGCTTTTTAAAATAATCAATCATTCTTCTGGACCACTTATTTTAGATTTAAGTTCTATAACCTTATCTCCATCAAACAGCCAATAGGGGTCCAATTGTTTACTTTCATATCTCCTTATAGTAAGTGCCACTCTCTACGATTTAGAGAAGTAATAAATAGCCCATCAACCTTGGATACCTGCACTCCTGCCAACACACAAGTTGCCCAACCTGGATTGGGCGATTTGTGGAAAAATTCAAAGAAACATTTATACTAAGTCACATGGTCAAATGATGTTTATATATCTAAAGGCACCATTAATGTTAGAAGCCTCACAAACAAGAGACTTCTCTCAAGTCTCTATTAATGACCTCATAGACACTTGTCATTTTGGGCACAACGGTAACAAGTGCTCCCATGATTGGATCATTTAGCACAACTTAAAGGTATTGAAGAACTTAACAGAACCGAATTGGTGGTGTTAAGAGGTCCTGAGAAGAACTCAACCACCATTCCATAGTTACAAAACTGATTAAATTAATCTAGGGACTTGAGACACGTTTATTTTTCCTAAAAATGTGTCTCTATGCTTTGTTTTTATCATCAATCAGTCTTCTGGAGAAATTGTTTTTGATGGGTATCTCAATTACAACCTCCAAATATATGTTTATTGCCACAGGCTGTTGTGTATAATCTGTTCCTTTCAACTGGAAACTGACTGGCACAGATCCCTCTAAAGTGTGAGCCTGCGCATGCCGCGCATAGTAATATTTGAAGGTTGCACATTTTTCAGTCAGGAAAATTAATGATAAAACCTCCCTCACTTGTATGTGTGCGTCGATAAATCTTTTTCCAAGAGTTCAGCATTTCATTTACTTCAACTATAAAAGTCAAATAAAGTTTGGAAATAAATGGTAGCATGGCTAGTTTCAGAAGACGCCTTGGGTAAAACTTCCCATGCTTTCATTTCTAAATTTACAAGTGCCTTTACCTCACTGCTTTGCCTGAAAGCAGTTTCTTTGTAACAAGAAAATGCATTCTCATGTCTTGTTTTACATTAAGGAGCTCAGATTTTCATATAATGCTCTTCATTTACACTACTTTTAAAATTCACAGTCGGACTGGGACAGAAAATAGGCCCAGGCCTAAAAAACTTAGCCCACACAATCAGGGCAGTATGGAACTTGTAAAGATCCTCTGTGAAGGTCTTTTGCAAACTATGGGGCTCTGCATGCATATGCGCTTGCAGCAGGCAATGTTTGTGGTAGTATCAGGGAAATATACACTATAACAATTGGCCCAGTATACCATAAAAGTTAAAACACCCACAAACAGCCAAAACACCTGCCAAAATGAGCTGTCACACCCTATATTCGAGTCTGACCCGGCATAAATATATTGAAGAAAAAGAGATGGGTGGTGGAAATCGAGGCATTGCGAGCAGAGCTATTTCAGAATATTAAATGGGTTGATAATAAATTAGTGAAAAGGCTGCAAGTCCCAACATTGTCATTACTGAGGCTGGTGCTCACTACAAGTGCATTGTGGCCCACAATGTCCTCTTAAAGGATATTGGTGTACATGTGCGGACCTTTAGAGCGCTTGCGCCTGGAGCTGCCAAACCTGCAGTAGTACCTACTGGACGCAAAGTAGTAGAATAGCGCAGAGTAGCGGATCACAAAGCCTATATGGTCAGGGCGCACACCAAAGGGGACAGGTCTGGTCCCTTGCTGGCTTGGTTGGCTAAGCCCTCTGTCTGCGGATCACCGACTTTGGAGTTGGTAACGTTGGACGTACCCGCCAGTATGCGTAGGGGGAGATAAACTGTTCCTTTGCGGATTTTTATACGCAATTGTATGTGACTAGGAAGATGTTGCGAGATTGCAGCATTCACGATTGGTTGGCCGACTTACCGCCTAGTGGGTTCACCCAGAAGGTGACTGATGCACTGGGAGAGGATACTACAAAGCAAGAAAATCAGGCTGAAGTCCGACGCATGGTCCACGGGAATGTTTCTTGGACAGATGGCCTACCAGTGGAGTTTTATGCGCTTACCTTGATCTCCACGCCCCTGTTTAGAGGTTTCATACCAACATGCACTGGCTGCTACAGCGCTCCCCCCTACCCTGCAGGAAGACCTTATTGTTCCTTTGCTCAAACTGGGGAAGCCTGCTACAAACGTGACTGTGTACCGGTTTTTGTCATAGCTAAACGTTGACCATAAGATCCTTAGCAGGGTGTTGGCACAAGATTTTCTTCCCCATATTTCTGGGTTAATTCATATTGACCAGTCCGGGTTTATACCGGGCCAATGTACGGCTCTTAATGTTCAGCGGTTCTTTGCAGTTCTGAGGGAAAGTCTGCGGTTACCGGAATGGGCCGGATGCATGTTTGTGGACATAGAAAAGACATGCGACAGCCTGGATTGGAGCTTTCTCCGCGCTGCCATGATTCGGATGTGCATGGGGCACCATTTTGTCTCCTGGACCTTTTTGTTGTACACGGACCCTGTTGCCAGGATCCGCGGTGTCTCATTTTATTTCCCTCTATGCAGACGACATGGTGCTCTATCTGTGTGACCAGAGATTGAGGGTGGCACGTTTCCCCACGGCGTTTGGGGAGGCATCTGACCTCCAGGTGAACTGGCTAAAAAACAGCCTAATACCGATCCATGTGGACAGAGAGGACCTCCCAGCCATGGGTGACATGCGGCGGAAGCCGACTCTGGTGCAAAATATCAGCGCCCAGATTTATCGGACTCTCCCCAACGTCTTAGAGGGCAATATAGGAATAGTGGTGACAGCTATCCGTGCAAGTGTGGGTTTTTGGAAGACCATGTCCCTCTCTGTGGCAGGCCACATCGCTGTAGCTCAGATTGTAGCGCTGGCTCACCTTTTGCATTTTTGATGAATTTTTAATGAATGCCCCTGATTTTATTCTTATTATTTGGCTGCACAATTGCAATGGTGTATGGGTTGTATTCCAGGAAGGGAGGCCCCGGAGATAATGAGGCTGCTAGAGCCCCCTAGTTTGCAGCAGCTGTGGACCCTTATACTCAACCTCAGATATGTTGCTCCTATGAGTCGCCATGAACTGGCAGTCATCAGGATCCATTGAAGGAGGGTTCTTAGACGTGCGCAGATACAGTCCCCCTACTCTCCTGATCTCCCACTGCGGGCACTATTTACACAATTGCATGGAGTAGAGGGGGGCACCTGAAGGAATGGGAGGAGGCGGGTCTAGCTACGATGGGAGAGTTATTCGCTGATGGAGTGCTGCAACCATTTGCTGACCTATGCGCAGAGCTTGCCATTCCGGCGGGTCAGTTCCTGCTCTATGGCATCATAACTGAGGCGCTGCACACATTTTGGGGAGGTCACAGAGTAGATCCACGACTGCTTCATAGTTGCCGCTTCCTATGTGGTACCTCCAATATCCGTTGGCTGGTTTCAGGATTGCACAGCGTACTGCGTGAGGTGTGTTCCCTCCTTACAGTGCTACGAGACCGTTGGGGGACGGACCCGGGGTCCCCTTTAACAGATGGTGACTGGGCCAAAATGTGGGAGGTGGCGCCTAAGATCTCCCTAAATACCTATTTCAGACTCATACATTTTTATGTCCTCCACAGAGCATACCTCACATCTTTGAAGCTTAGTGTTTATTTTCCTTCGACCCCTGTGCTGCCTTGTTTTTACTGAGAATATCCTCTACAAGCTCTGGGGATGTCCTAGGATGACCTTATATTGGGCTGAAGTGGTGCCCTGACCCCCTCGCCCCAGTTTTGTTTCCTGGGCCTTCGACCTGCTAAACACAGTCACTACTTTAGCTTTAGTGCCTTCCAAGCGTAGAATTACGATGCACTGGAAACATGCTGAGAACCGCCACTTGGCGGACTGAAGAGCAAGTGTATTACACTGGGTGACATGCGAAGAGGCTGTTTTGCTCCGTGAAGTGCTCCAGGGTAGGAGGCCCAAGGAGTTTGCACATGCATGGAACACTGTATTTGCTGAATTTCGGGGGAAGGGCGCGTGAGTGAGGGTGATGATTCTAACTAGGGGATTCCGCATGTGCTCGATCTGATCTTTTTGGGTCCTTGCTGTACCGTGTTGTAGAGACTCCTGAATACCAGGTTGGAACTTTGGCTCCCCTGATGCTATTATTGATAACCGAGGTCAAGCACAGATGAGGGCTGCCTTATTACTAATTGATTTTTGGGAAATTCCTGCAGGAAGGCCGGGGGAAGGGGAGGGAGCGGATGCCGCAAGTTGAGGTGGGTAGTGGGAAGGTGTTCTTTTTGTTTGATGTTTTTCGACAGATCTCTTTGTGTTTCCTATTATTATGCATTGCATTGACCTATTTGTATTGTACATGCTATCATGCTATTTTGAGTTGCTCCCACAGGATGATACTTTCTATATTATTGCATATTTCAACTGATTGTGACCTTATTGTCGATCCAATGATATGGATAGTTTCATTTTTGTTTATTTTTGAAACACTGGTGCTCTTCTTTGTTTATACCAATAAAACTCTGTTTGCAAAAAAACAAACAGTGCATTGTGGTACTGACCCATAACTAATCTAATTTAGAGCCAAAGACTACTCTGTTTGGTGCATCTACTTCACTCTGATGTTCCACAAATTAATCTTTTCCAGCACAAAGAACATATAATATTTTGCCAAGGTACTTCAGCGCAGATCTGGAGTGCTATGCTGCCAAAACCCCTCAATCCTCACTTGTGTTCAAATTGGCATACATGCACAGTGCGCTATTAACAGGTGTTAGCAACCTCTGCTGGGGTCGTACACAGAACATGTCCGCAGCAAAGGTGAATTTTATAGGTGTATATTTCAATTGTGTTAGCAAATACCTATCATTCTGATAGATTTCTAACCGCAGATTCCTCACCTTGAGAATGTCCCCAGGTGAGAGGCTGGATCAGGAATCTCTCCTAGCAATACCCTTGCGAGTCTGTAGGGAGAATTGACTCTCACCAGGTGGTTGGACCATCTTCACTATATTAACTGCCATATGCTGTACCTGTTCAGCCAAATGAAAAGACATGCACTGTGCATATAGAGGATGATATACCAGCATGAAGAGGAAATCTGGACCACACCTCTGACACTAAAAGTTACTTTCAGATATAATTGCGGGGGGCAGCCAACTCAAAACATACACTTCTGACTACAAGTATGATTCCCGGACAACAGAGAAAAGTTCACTCACAAACATCCTGTTGCTGAACAAAGAGCAATAGTTGTTTCTAAAACTGATTATGTCAATGCACATTTGTACATTTTAAGCCCTACAGAATTCCACAGGCACTGCAGTCACACAGATTAGGTCTCCACCTTATTGATAAATCTACCCTGACTACCAGTCTGGGCAAGACACTAGCACACACTACTCTCATTGGCTTGCACGTCCTTGTATTAGGCCACTTTGGAATCCCTTCAACACATGATCAAGCCTTGTAATACAGGGTCCCACTTCGCCTACTAGAGACAGAAATGTAAGACCCGGTGTAAAACATTCCATCATCCTTGCTTCCAGACTAAAGACACAGGTTAAATTCAGCCATGGTATGGAAATGGAACTTCAGTCTAAGAAGACAATCAATTCCTATTTATACTGGTTGAAGGCATTACTCCGGTTTTGATTTTGAGGAGGACGATGGGGATATTGATTATGACAGGATAAAGATGACCTCAGTGTTGACCATCTTTATTTCCAAGCTTAACTTACCTAGGTGGTGTTCATTCAGGCGGCAACAAAATTATCTCCTCACACCTGAGTAATTGCCAAACAACCAGCAGTGAGGAAACTACTGAAAAAGAGAACTTTTCTCACTGCCCTTCAATGCGACAGTTCAGGGTTGGCCTTGCCAGATAGTCAGAAGTTTTATATGATATAAACGTAGTCAGTGGTTATTCTGAAACTGCCTTAACAGACCAAGATTAGACAACTGCCTTAGATCAAAAATAACACAGCATGAACAGGCTGATACCTCACTTGATAACTCCAAGGACAACACCCCTATTAGACTCTATATGCCCCTGCGTTCCATAATTTGCCCCATTTCAATCAGTGTCTGCTCTGTTTAACTACGTACATTTTGTAGAATGGACTAGTAGCACAAGCAACTAACACTTAAAAAAAATTGTTCACTAACTTTCCCAATCATGTGTCTCTGAAGTCTATTCCTTTTTTTTTTTTTTTTTTTTTTTAATATTTTTATTGAACAGGCTGGTGAGTAAGACATACATTAATACATGTATTTGTTCACAAAAGGAAAGGAAAAAAAAGGAAGAAAAAGAAAAAACCAAACCAAATAGACAAAATTAAGCTCAAAGGAGGAGCAGCACTATTTCTTGAATGAACCCCAATTCTTTTCGTGTTTCATCAAGGAGCGGGTCCCCCTAAGATTGGCTAGTGAAGCCTCCATTGAGTAAATCTCAGTTACCAGTGTCCACCAATCCCACACCGATGGTGGATCAGGGCGAGTCCAGGCTCTGGCCAAAGTTAGTTTAGCACAAGACATGAGAATTGAAGCCAGAGCATCCTGAGAGGAAGGAGTGGGATTGATATCTAAAAGGACAAAGGAGGCGGAGAATAAGGGGAGCTTAGTTGACCTAATTTCGAGAACCTTACGGATGTCTGACCAGTAATCCTTAAGAGTGGGACAAGAGAACAACATATGTGCCAGATCAGCTGCGTGGGCCGAGCATTTGGGGCATTTGGTATGGTCGTTCGTAGTATTGTTAAGAGACCATCTGGAAATGATTTCTGGTGTGTAATATAGCATGCAAGTCGTTCTAAATTGCTGTAGCCTCAGGCTAGAAGAGTGGACACTGCTGTTAATATTAGATAGGGAACGTTCTATGTCTTTCAAAGTGACATTTGTACCTAAGACCCTACCCCATTTGGCAGCTAATTTAGAACAGTCGTTTAATTTGAAGTTGGTTAAAAGACTATAAGTGTTACTTATTGCTGATTTAGTTGTTGAGGAGTAAAAGTGGGTCCAGATATCGCAGTCTGTAGTCTCAAATAGTCGTTTTTTGTTCACCAGATAATCATGTATCTGTCGATGTGTATATCTCATAGATTCCGGGAGGCCATAAAGTAGTTTAAGTGTATTAAAGTCTAAAAAGCCTTGTATGCCGTATAAGTCCCCTAAATGCCTAATGCCCCATCTTGCCCAGCTTTGAGCATTGTGTTCGTTAAAAATTCCCGGAAGACCCGGGTTCCCCCACAACAGTAGTTTTGAATGATAAAAAGTAGTTTTGCAAAAAATAAGTATGTTAGCCCATATATTTGCAATATCTCTTGCGGTCTTGAATTTTACTCTTTTAAAGTAATTGGGGTCATTGACTCGTAATAAGAACATATTAGCATCTTGTTTTAACATAAAAGAATGAAAAAAAGATGCTCCACCTTGGTTTAATAACGAACGAATACGAAAAACAAAAGCCGACCAAAAATATAATTTAAAATCGGGAAAATTAAGCCCTCCCAAGTTTGTTATTTTTCAAAGAGTTCAATGACCTCCTCGCTTTTTTATAGCCCCATATAAAGCTACTAAATGCGCCGTCTAGTTGTTTGAAAAACAGATTGTTTAGGGCCAACGGAATAGAGCGGAATAAGTACATGAATTTGGGTAATACCTTCATCTTGATTAAGTTAATTCTGCCGATGATATTCAGTGGTAATCTGTGCCATTTTTTTAATAATGAGATGGTAGATTTAACTAGTTCATTGTAGTTTATGTTGTTGATTTCTTGAATTTTAGCCGTTAACTTAACACCTAAATAGGTGGCGCTTTTACAAATCTCAGGAACTGGGACGGCAGGGGTATAGTTGGTTATGATTTGGGTCTTCTGTAAGTTGAGCCTATAACCGGAGACAATCCCAAATTTTTCGGCCTCAGAAACTATGCCTTGGAGTGCCGCCACAATATCCTGTGAGTAAACCGCGATATCGTCGGCATATGCAGTTATTTTTAGTGTTTGATTGCCTGAGCTAAAAGGAACGATTTGGGTTTGTAACTGGAGAGCATGTAGGAATGGTTCCAATGAGAGGGCGAATAAAAGAGGCGAGAGAGGGCAGCCCTGGCGAGTACCTCGTAAAATTGGAAACTCTTGAGAGGACAGGCCCCCATAGGATGTATAGGCTGTTGGGTTGTCATACAGAGCCTGTATAGCTCGTAAGAATTGCCCCCCAAAGCCCAGCTTAGAGAGGACACATCAGAGGTAGTCCCAGCCCACTCGGTCAAAAGCCTTCTCGGCATCTAATAAGATCATGCCGAGCGGAATGGATTCTGTCTCTGCTACGTCAAATGCCGTGATAGCCATATTTACATGTGCTGATGTGTCCCTCCCTGTTATAAACCCGTGTTGTTGGGGGTTAACAATTAAAGGCAGGAATGGAGACAGTCTTATAGCTAGTATTTTAGCAAATATTTTAGCATCGGTATTGATCAACGATATAGGTCGGTATGATCCTCTCTCCTCCTTTGGTTTGTTCTTTTTTAGAAAAAATATTATTTTTGCCCTGTTCCATGATTTTGGGGCCTTTCCATTGCGCCCAACAGCTTGTATAACCTCCAGTAGCAAGGGCCCCAGTTCGGCTATGCAGGTTTTGTAAATCTCCAAAGGGATTGTGTCCTCCCCTGCAGCTTTCCCTGCTGGTAGTAGTTCTATTGCCTGATGTAATTCGGCTCCTGTGATAATATCTGACATCGATTCTTGCATTGTGTTAGACTCTGGATTGGTTAAGAACTTATCAACATAGTCCTGGATTGCTTCTAAATTGGGAGTGCTTTCTGGAGTGTATAGTGTGCTATAGTAATCCGCGAATTGTTCTACTATTTCTCTCTGTTGGTTGAAAATTTTACCATTACTGCCCCGGATGCTTGTGATCAGTGTATGGGCTCTATCCTCAGCAACCTTATAGGCAAGAATTTTGCCAATCTGGTCTCCGCTTTCGTATTGTGAAATCTTGTATCTGTGAATGTTTGCGCTGCTCTTTTGGATGAATTTCTTTTTAGCCTCGTTCTTAAGTGAGCAAAGTTTGAGGCTGATCTCTGTAATCCCAGGTGAATTTAATCGAAGTGCAGAAGCCAAGGTTTCTTCTTGGGATGCAATTTTAGAAATGATCTGTGCCTTGTGCTTTCTGTATTCGGTGTTTTTCCTGATCACATAAGCTTGGGTAAAACCCCTAATAGCCGCTTTGCATGCATCTCAGACCATGAGACAAGAAGTAGTCTCGACGTTAATGTAAAGAAATTCGGTCAGGTGTGATTTAAGCTGTGACACATATTGTGCGTCTGAAAGTAGGTGCCTAGGGAAGGAAAATGGTCTGGGAGGGACCCTGATGTGTGGTATAGTGATTGCTAAGATTATTGCGTTGTGATCAGATGAGATTCGAGGACATAGGATCATCGTGCTATGTTTTAATAGGTTGTCACTAATTAGTGCCATATCCAGCCTAGAGCAAGATCTATGTGGTGCCGAATAGTACGTGTATCCTGGTGTGTTCGGATGTAAATATCGCCAAGCATCCTTAATATTGTGAATACGACAGATGTCATATATAGATGACCTAGTTTTGCGCATCCTATGAAAGCTTCCTGGATAAGTTGAGTCTATTTTATAATTCATTATGCAGTTAAAATCCCCCATAATAACGAGTTCCCCATCCCAATCAAGGAGTTTTATGTTCAATAAATCATAGATACTTGGATCATCAGTATTAGAGCCGTATACTACACAAAGGACATACATATAGTTATCGAAGCGGAGTTGGACCATCGCCAGTCTTCCGTCTTGACTATGAAAGGTCTGCAGTGTTTCAGATTTGAATCTTTTGTCTGTGAGGATAGCCACTCCTCTTGTGGAGAGTCCAAAAGTAGAGCAAACCAGAATCTGGTAACCCAATTGTTTAAGTAGTTTTTTGTCCTTGCCGGCAATGTGCGTTTCTGAGAGTAAGGCAAAATGAGGGTTGTGCAATTTAAGTTCTTCTGAAATCAACATTCTCTTATTCTTGCTGTTGAGCCCTGCTACGTTCCAAGCCATTATCTTTATTTCATGCATTTGTGAATAATTGGATTTTTCAGCCTGAAAACGGGTATCATTAAGTATTCATTGTTACTCGTATGTGAGGTCATATATAAGGACCAAAGGGACAGTACTGATTTGTCCTCAAAACATTCTTTCTCAGCAGCCTGAAACAAATTTTTATTGATTTTAACCCACCCGAACCCCCCCACCTATTCCTATGACCAACATTACCTGAAGTCCCTGTGAGCATCACTAACTGTCAATATGGATATCCAAGCATTATTCAAACAAGGTACCAGTGAGAATAACACTTATGGTCTAACGGTGATTTGTGTCCAAAGCACTACAGCACGTCTTGGTATTCAAGACAACGCTTTATACAAACTATGATTGATTGTAAAGCACCCACCTGTGTCCTATCTAACCTTTTCATAAATATGGCTCCTTTAAGACTAGAACAGAACACTCACAGTTACTATGCATTATTTCAATCAGATGCTTACCTATATAAAATGTGTCATCCTCAAACTTCTTACTGCTCTTGGTTGTAACATTTGTCGTTTCATCAAGGGATATGATCCGCTTAGAAACAGCACTGGTCTGGATCGTCATTTTGCGAGACAGTTCATTGCTGACAAAGGTGCGTTCACTCACTTCCTCCTCTTCAGATTTGTGTGGTTCTTTCTCAGCATCAGCTTCATCACCAGAATCGGACCGCTTTATGCTCAGGCGTCTCATGCGTGAAACAGAATGGACTTCCGTCATCCTAAACAGGCGATCTGTGGCTGTACGCTGTGGGGTACAGGCAAGCTTCCCTTGGAGGGTTTCAATCATCTTGGAGGTGCTCCTGGTCTTTCTTTCTGTGCTGGGTGTTACAGCTTTCTTTTGAATGATAGTGAGTGGCATGGATTGGCAGAGTCTACTCTCACCATGCTCTTGCTTTTCAAGTTTGAGTTGTTCTAGTTCAGTTTGAGGAGACAAGCTAACATTGTGGTGGTTACTGAACTTCAGGAATGTATATGTTGGCCAACAACTCTCTGATAACATGTTCAGCTCTCCATTTGAAGCCGAGTTTTCATTCAAGTCATAGTTTACAACAATTTCCGACAAATCATTTTGGCCTGTCTCTTCTTTGGTTTGTGTGGCTGCACTGAACCTCTCTCTTTCGAAACATTCATTCTGTAGGGGACTGACTTCAGAACTGAGGTACTGGCTCGGACTAGCTTGGCCATTGATAGAGTCTTCTGCTACCTCAATACCCAATATCCTTGAGGCCCTAGCCTGAAGTGATTCACTTTCTGGGATGTCCAATGTTTCCTGATTTTCGTGGTACTTGTAACACATGCTCCTATTCTCAGAGTTGCTATCAATTCTCTGGCCACTCGAATCTGAATCAGACAGACCTTGATTTCGATTTGCTGAAAGCAGTCTTACATCTGTCTCTTTTGCTATCAGGTCATAATTTTCTGGAACAGCCTTTTCGCTCTCTTGTTTCAAACTCATTAACAAATCATCGAAATAGAACTGGTCGTTGTGTGTTTCCCAGAATGTGGAAATCAGATGCTGTTTTGTTGTGGCTGAATTCAGGGAATAGCTCTTCAACAATCTGTTGGTCGATACTTGCCTTTCACGATATACACAATTTTTATTTTTAATGTTTTCTGCATCCAAATTCCCTCTGTCGTTTTTTGTTAATGCGTTTTCTTTAGATGTCCTGCTTGATATTCCCGTGCAGTTTTTTACTGGCAAAGGGAACTCTAAACCAGAAAATAATACCTGTGAGCTGTCGCATTCAACGTCGTTGCTCACGCTCTCAGATTTACTTTTAGCTCTTCCTGCCTGGAGCATCGCAATTCCTTGTACTTTCTTTTTTGACCTGTTTTCATAATCTGTTTGCTTTTTAGATTCATGATCAGTTATTGAGTTAAGCATCTCCCCTGAACACCAGTCATGCGGCTGCTCTTTGTCGTTCTCTAATAAGCTTGAGTCTTGGTCACTTTCTCTTTCCTGAAGCTCTTTGTTCAGAAATTCAAGTTCACCGATTGCATCACATGGCCGACGGTTTGCAGGCTTTAGAAGAAACTGTCCAAAAGGCTCCTTACTGTTACAAGAACCTAGTACCTCACCTTTCACCACTTCAGGCCTGGCAAAAATGCTCTTCTCTTTTCCAATAGTGCCCCCAGAAAGGAGCCTAGAGGCCACGCTTGGGTATGTCTTTGGTTTATATAAATGAGATTCACAGGACATTGTTCTGGAGAATGCGCTCTTGATGGATGGGGTAAAGTGCCTTTGACCATTAATACTGTATGTCGTCTGACCATAGTCACCAGCTTGCTTCTTTGACCTCATCGCAGGTAACGATTCTGCAGAGTTTGGACCAAAGTTTGTATCATTTTGCTTGCTTAGGGTTGCACCAGAAAAAGATTCTGAGTTTCGATCCCCGCGAGGAAAAATGGCTTCAGGTGGCTGGTCTTTGCAGTGGTCTCCTGGCCAGGAACCAGAATATCTGAGTTCCTTGTGCTTTTTGGACTTGCTTAGCTTGACATCATCCGTTTGCTTATATTCTTCTTGTCTGTACTCTTCTTGTTTTTCCAGTCTGTTCTGGTTGGACACTTGCATTTCCAAATCAGTGGATAATGAGCTTTGAAAGCGTTGCTCATGGAAACTAATACTGTTATCATCAACTTGCACTATTTTCTCTTTGCTTTGTGTGAAATCATTGTTGTTCTTGTCTTTATCTGGTTGACACGACACTGCTGTGACTGGTACTGAAACCAAGCAAAATATTGTTTCATTCATCTTTTTCCTTGAACTGATTCTGCACTGAATCTCAGTTTCTGCCTCACATATTTTAGTTTGGTTTTCACAAGCGTCATGAGAATCTTCTTTTTTCTGGGAATGTTTATCTTTTTTATCATACCTGAGGGCAGCCTTTTCACAGCCTGCTGTAGCACTGTCTGCATGGCCAGGCACACCATGCTTTTTGTAGCTTGTAAATGTGTCAAAGCCCATGTTCCTATCAGCAGGGTTACCCATCACTGCACCATAGGTTACATTACTGAGCAAATCATGGGTGTCCATACGGGTCCTAACATGAGGTTGATCTTCCATATTTCTACCTTGTAGACCTTGAAAACCCACTAAACCTTTATTTTCCGTTTCTTGCCCTCCCGACTGCCCCATTTTGATATGCCTTATGCGTGGATCATCAAAAGGAATATACTGAATAGAAGATGCATAATCCCCCATGTGAGTATTAAGCTCATCGTTTTCAAAGGAGGCACAGCTTTTTGTACTGTATTGACCATCCGTCCCAAAGTTATCAGCAGGAAGCTGCGCTTTCATGTTGTTGCTATGTTCCCAGTGATGCTGTAGGTCATCACTAAAATACATCCCACAATCAGGAATTTGACTAACGTTTGGTCCAGGTGGTGATTTGTAAGATGGCGGAGGTACATATACTGGGGGCTCGATACTAGATTCTTGAATACAAAAGTCATGTCCAGGCTCACTGATAATGGTGGACTGGCTTGGTTCAGCTTTTGATTGGTCCTCTTGAACTCTACCTGCCTCTACTGTTCCTCTACTTTGCTGGTGAAGATGATACATTGGAGGTCTATCAGGTCTGCCATATTTTGGTTTTGGCAAATTGTGAAAGCTGTTGCCAGTTCTGGAATTCTGATTCAAATCTAAGTGCATGCTATTTTTGGGATAAGGTGCTACACTTTTGACTCCTGGTAAGCAGTTGTTGCTGGACACACTGGGTTGAGCCACATGTGCCATATTCTGAGACAGAAACCCTCTAGGCAATGAACTGGATTTTTTTCCGTACTGTGAGCCTAATGCATTCCTTCTATAGTCTAATGCATAACTGTCTTGAAATAAAGCTTCCCCGCCTTTATTTTCCGACGCCTGGTTCTGTGATTTTGTGGAATCAGTCCATGTTTCTGTGTTTAATTCTCTCTGTTTGTATGAAAACGATGCATTTGAGGCCAAACCATCTTGCCTCATCACATCCTCAGTTGCTCCATCTACCACCGGCCAGTCTTCTTTTGCGGTCCCAGACCCATAAGTAGAACTTTGGGTGCCTGGTAAGCTTGTAGTGCTGCTTTGATTGGTTCTGGTGTTTCCTTTATCTGTGTAGCCCAGCAAAACACTAAAGTCCTGCCCCCTTCTTCTCCAGTGGGCAATATTTTTATCTGTCTTCTGCCAAGAAGATCCTCTCAGAGGAACGCTGCCATATGAACTACAAGAAAAAAGCAACGAGACACTATAAACAAAGGTATGACAGAAAAGCAACAATACTGTACTTTCATTCTAGACAAATAATCCAGACGGTATAAAGCCAAAAACAGGCTTGTAGACACAGAGTAAGATCTGAAAAATACATACTGCGCTCTAAAGGTAGATTAATATGCAAAGTATTACATATGTTGTTTATTATAAGTACAATATGTTTGCTATGTCCATAAAATGGCAGATATAAAGGATCTGAAAGTGTAAATATAGAAGTCACAAAGCAATCATTTCCCAAAATACATGCATATGTCCTAAAACTCACTGCTCAATTACAACACTTATATCACCAAATCTGTATTCTAGGCCTTTAAAATTACCATTTAAAACGTACCTGCACATATGAAGCAAAATCACTGTAAATAAACAATGAAACACATCTGAAGCAGGTGCCATGTTTGACCATGTGTCCATTTGGTTGTGAGTAACTTGAAGAAAACCATGCACTGTGAACACACGTCTGAGGAACTGAGGTGTACAATGCAGTTCTAGGGTGTGGTCTGATGCTCGCCAGGTTTTCTGGATAACCATTGATTGCGTAAATGAGCTCCATTTAAATGAATAGGATGTCAATTTATCCTTCTGGGATGCCATGCACATCTGGCATGGATGTGGCTCTCCTGAATCTGCGTTACACACACCAATGCTTTAGAACAGGTACGTAATCATTACATTGAGGGTTTTTTTTGTTTTTTTTTAACATTGGGACTCATTAAATTGCGTGAGTTACATCAGGAGTCTTTACATCACAGGTACGTTTTCAGTCCTTTACTTTTCAGGTCTTACTTCATAGTTAAGTGAGTTTTTAGTGTTGTAACCTTAACAAAATAGGTGTAGGTATGTGTAGGTCTAAATGTGCTAACATACATATATACAGTTAAGATTATGCCACTTAAAATTGCAGTAGAATTTTTTTAACTACATTTAAGTATTTATTAAGTAAAAACAATTTAGTTTTAAACAGTTAATTTTAAACTAATTAAGAAAAAATAAATTATTATTTTTAAAAATACCTTTAAAATATGGGTACATGGCATTAATTTGTTAAAGTTTATAAAGAATAGTAACGTGTTTTCAGTGTTCAGGGATGGTTGTGTATAAGGGTAGATGGGTTTATAGGGTTCTAGGATGGGTAGTGTTCAGGAGTAGTGAGGAGCTTTTAGGGCTGGGTAGCATATAAGGCTAGTAATGAGTCTTTAGGGCTTAAGGATGGGTAGTGTTAAGGGGTAGTAAGGAGATGTTGGGGCTCAGAGATGGGCAGAGTGAAGTTTTTAGGGCTCAGGGATGGGTAGTGTGTGAGTGTAGTAAGGGGTGTTGAGGGTTCAAGCATGGGTGGAGTTGAGGGATAGTACAGAGTTTTTAGCGCTCCGAAGTGGGTAGTCTATTGGGGTAGTAAAGAGTTTTTAGGTCTCAGAGATGGGTAATCTGTAGAGATAGTAAGGAGTTTTAGGAGAGGAATATGTAGAGCTCAGGAATAGGGAGTATATAGGTATAGGAAGGAGTTTTAGGACTTAGTGATGGGTAATGTATAGGGGTAGGAAGGAGTTTTTAGGGCTCAGCGATGGGTAGTGTAAAGGGATAAGAAGGAGTTTTAGGGCTCAGGGATTGCTGGAGTATAGGGGTAGTACGTTGTTATAGGGTTCAGGGATGGGTAATCTACTCATATAGTAAATCATTTTTAGGGCTTGGAAATGAGTATTATGTAGGGGTGGTAGGGGGTTTTAGGGTTAACGTTGAGGAAACAGTACTTTAAGATATTCAATTACACAAACTAAATTATAGTATATACAATATAAAGTGATATCAATTTAGTATAGAGAAATATCATTATTAAAAAAATGAAAATAGATTTAAAATAAATGACATGAATTTGTAGATTTAAAACAGATGTATTCTTTTTTCCTTTCTCATACAATGAAAAAAAAGGCTGCAGACACACTGGAGTTAGGTTGAATTTGCCGTTTTATTCCACTTTTAATACTATGCTGCCCCAATAGAAGATTAAATGCAAAAGCGACTCAAATGTCTGCTTTTCTATCAAAGTCTTTAAGCATTGGGTTAGCACAGTGCCATCCACGCAGAGATAGAAAGGGACAAAGTCTTTTGCCATTTCTACAGCAAAATCTTTAAGCATAGAACTAGCACGGTGCCATCCATGCAGAGCTGTAAAAGGACATCTAAGCTTACATAGTGTTAATATACAGCAACATTGTGAGAAGACATTTTGGTGCATAATGTATTGGCCTCCTGGGAATAACAAGAGCCTATCACTAAAGAATTTCATAATAAAAGATGGCCCCAGTAAGTGGACTGGACGGTGCAGATCCGGAATATCAAGAATAGACTATTGAGAGCCCACACTATTGTGAACAAAATATTGAGGACCAAAATATCAAATGGTATGTGTAGATTTTCAATAATCCACATATATGCTCCTTGACAATATATATTGTCAATCCCTTGACAAAATATATTGTCCATGTACGTAGATATAGATTTAAGAATAGAAAATCTATACTACCCCACATGCACTTACCTTCTCAGTATTTGTTTTTCTTTATTTTGGTGAAGATATTGAGGTCATTCAAAATTCTTCACTCAATATTCTGGACTGCAACCATACTAGAACAACATTTTGGCTGAAAAGATATTCATTGTAAAGTCCATAATCTATTCACTTTCACAAGAATCAATGCAGTTCACTCTTTGTATTTAGTCCATGTTCTGTTGTATGCAATTTGGAAATCCACTGCACCTTCGCATGTCTCTGCTTTAGTGTTGTGTCCCCACCTCGGCAACCTGGCTCTACTATGTCGAAGTCATGAAAGGAAAAAGGAAAGGACAGGAAATGGGAGGTAGAGTTCAACATGAAACAATCCGGCATGTTTCATAAGCGGGTACTTGGGATCTTGCTTGCCGATGGCTCTGAGGTGTTCTTGTCTCCTTTTCTTTAGTATCCTAATCACACGTTACATATATCACAATGTGATCTATTCTGATTTGCATATAGGAAGGGAGCAATGTCCCACATGCTGGCAGTAATGTGAAAAAGATTTGAAGTGCCTTGGATAGAAATAAGAATTGCTGGCAGTGGCACTGTTTAAGTAAGTAGTAATGTTCAGGAATAATTACCTACAGCATTCAGTTAAACTTGTAAATTGTACAGCAAAAGGTGAAGTACTTAATTATAGAATGCATATGGATGTTAAACAAATTTCCCCAATGGCCATTTGTGCCTCTAAAAGGACCCCTATATCACTTCCCTGCAGTGGTGTAATGCAAAATGATGCCCCCCTCTCGACCGGACTAGGAACAGCAACAACCAGCCCAGGCAGATTGTGGCTCGACCTGCCCCGGGAGCGAGCGGCGGGGGCGTGACAGTGAGAAGCACCACTCCGCTTTTGTTACAGGGGGCCGATATTACAGTACTGCTGCAAAACCGGCCCCCAGTAACAAAACCTGCCTCCACAGGTACAAACCGACCCCCACCCCTTCGGGCCACTGGGGAAACGCCTGGTGCCTGCTATGGCCAGTCCGGCCCTGCCCCCCCTGCAAATGTAATGAGAGGCTTTGAGTGTCCCATATCTCCCAGAGATTACTTGACCTTAGCCTGAATGGGGCCCCACTGAAAGATTGGGGGCTCCTTGATGGGCTGGTGGCCCCCCCTGCGCCACAGGGACTCCTGGGGCCTGCGTTACGGCCTTGCTGCCCTCACACTACGGGACTGATTATGAGGTAAATGTTAATCCCCTTATGGATGTAAACTCCAGTATGAAGAGGAAACAGGATTACAAGCTTGTAGAGTGTGGTAAAACCCAAGCTCAATGACACCTACCAAATTAAGTTTAATAATGAATGCTGTGTTGTTACATTCACTGTATTTCTATTTTTTAGTATGTTTTTTTAAGATTATATGTTACCTGGCCGCATGCTACCTTGCATGCGCTAGGTTATCCTTTCAATGTGATTCTACATTCCATTGTTTCAGGTTGCGTTTCTGTTATAGCTGGATTCAGTTTACATCTGGAGCTTTAACTGTAAGGTTGGCATCACCATGCTGCTAATAAATATATTTCTCAATTTTAAATATGACTGGAAGACTTTGTAACATTGGCGATGACGGGAAATCACTCTCAACAGCAGCACGGGTACAGAGTGGTAATTTTGAACCCACAGGAGAAAAAAGTGGAAAAGAAAAATCTAACATTTTCATGGAAATTATTCATGTTCATCAATAGAACTCAACAATACAATCGCACTGTAAACATTGAAAGGTACGTCAACTAATTATTTTTTAAGTTTCAAGTGACGTGATTGCACCAGCGGCAGTATGTGTATTCACATAATTTAGTGCAGTGATTGCACCTGCGGCTGTTTTATTCACCAACGGGAACATTTATAATTATATAAATTAGTGCACTGACTTTTTTATGTCAATACCATTATAGTAATTGTGCATTGATTGCACCTGCGGCTGGTTTTCCTTGGCTATTATCAAAATTAACCCAACGATTTCTTTCCTCAAAGATCGTATATAACATTTGGCACCTACGACTTTCACGCAATATCGTTTCTCTACATGCGTGTTTAAAACTTGTGTCATGTTTAAGTATTTGAAATACCTGAGGAAGTTTTGTGGGTGATTCTTTAACTGTTGCAGTTGTTAGTTTTCAAACTGAAGCACCGTACGCCATCCGACGGAGCTCCTCTTCACACGAGCTTTGTCTCTTCGTTCTACGTTTCCCGCACGTCACTGAGCTGTCATCATAAGCACGGAACGTTGCTTCGCGTTACGTACGCATTTCGCCCATTTTGGTTTCCAGGTCACCGTAACAACACAGCGGATCGCGCATGAAACATTGTTTTTTTTCTCTTTTCTTTACAATACGAATGCGAAGTACTTTATAAACGTAATTTATACGTTTCAATTTTTGTTTGTTTTACTAGCACAGTTAATATAAGCATTGTTATTTTCCCATGGATTCCACAACTTTGAATTATTCAACGGTCTCCTCGCTTATCCAACCATCAAACAATAGTAAGTTTTTTGTTTATCTATTTACCATTCTTACATTACGTTCTTATTGCAAATTCTTGATACAATAACCTTTAGTTGACTTTTAGACATGCAATTTGATCCCCCTGCTAAATTTTTACAAACAAAGGGTAATCCACCTATCCCATGGTCAAGATGGAAAGAAGAGTTTTTGAATTATATGAAAGCGAAAGAATGGGCTCAGAAAAAAAGAAAAGTATTTTTTTACATTGCCTGGGATCAGAAATGGTTTTTAGAGCATTACTACTGATTACCACCCAAAATGAAGGAGGAGGAGATTCTATGAATGTGTACACTGAGGTTTGGCTCGAATGGAAAAAAGATTTAAACCAACAATTAGTATAGCATTAAATCATTTCAAATTTTATACCAGAATACAAAAAGAAGAAGAATCTTTTGATGACTTTGTGACAGCATTAAGGTCACTTAGTATTCATTGTAATTTTGGTGTGATGACCGACGAAATGATACGTGAATAAATAATAGTACATGTCAAAAGCAAAGAAATCCAAGATAAATTATGGGTCATGGGTGATCCCAATCTAACAGAAACTATAGCTACAGTTAAAGCTCAGGAACAATCTGACTTATGGATGGAAACTGTTAGAAAAAATACTGAAAAAAAGACTACAGATGAAGAAATATGTGCGGTGGGACACAAATCTGAAATTAAGCAAGATGTTCCACAACCTATATGAAGAAATAACTTTAATAAGTTCAAACAAGGTTTTGCTCAGAGAAGGAATGAGGTTGTCAATAACAATGGTATATGCTACAGATGTGGCAGCAAATCTCATTATGCTTCTATTCCAGGTTGTCGAGCTATAAATAGAGAGTGTAAAATATGTAACAGATTAGGTCATTTCAGTAATGTATGTAGAGATAGACGACCACAAATGCAGAGGCAAGGAGCAGTATCTTCTCTATATGAAGCTGGTGTAAGTATGGTCAGAGAAACAAGACCTAGTGTTGAGAAAGGCTTTGTTGTTTCCATTTTAGACAATGATGCAATGTTCAAATAATATCACCCAAATGTAACTTTCAGGTTCTTGGTATTGATTTGTTACTCATGGTTGATTCAGGTTCGCCATGGACCATCATCTCTCATCAATATTATTTAGATACATTATTTCAGTCCATTCCTTTTAATTTGTTGGAGCCATTGGATATTGATGCTGAAAGTTTTTGTGGTACAAAATTTGATATTATGTTTTTTTTCCATGTGGAATTGCATTTTAAACATAGAAAAGCGGAGATTAAGTTATACATTTCTCAGAAAGGTGTAAATGTGTTAGGATGGCAGGACCAGTGGAGGCTGGGAATTATGCTAAATCCTCGCTCCAAGGAGCCAGTTTCTTTATGTGATAACAGTTTGATGTACACCGTTGCTGTTGTTGAAGATAGTTCTCACTTTTGGATAAGGTAACTGCTCTTATAAAACATTTTGGTAATGTATTTTGTGACAAATTAGGTAAGCTTAAAAATTTCTCGCACAAATTTTTTTTTAAAGAAAATCATTCACCAGTGGTGCAGAGGTTGAGAGGGGTTCCCATAAACAGTAGAGAAGAACTTAAAGAAATGTTGGATAACTTATCAAAGGAGGGCATAATTGAAGCTATAGAATCATCAGAATGGTTATCTCCAATAGTTCTTGTACGCAAACGTGATCAAAAATTGAGGGTATGTGTGGATTTGAGGGCTCTCAATTCTAACATTGTTGTGGATTGTCATCCCTTACCAAATAAAAACGAGGTAGTGTCTCTTTTGGATGGCGCACAGGTGTTTTCCACGTTGGATCTCAGATCGGCTTACCACCAGATAGAACTCACTGAAGAATCTAAAAAATACACAGCTTTTATTACTCCACAAGGCCTTTTTCAATACACTTGCATGCCTTTTGGACTTGCATCAGCCGCGTCAGTTTTCCAAAGAGTCATGTTCCAAATTTTCAGGGATTTGGACAAATACGTCAAATGTTTCCGCCACGTTTGCCGTGTGATCAGGATAATATAGATGTGGTAAAAGAGCATGAATTTGTATTAACAATCAAAGATATAGTTCAAGATAAGTTCCAAGGAATAACTGAAGAGGTTTGGTGTGAATATGAACAGAATGATGATAAATGGTGCGAGTTCAAAAAAAGTATATAGGTGGGTTGGCCTAAAAAGAATTTGGTAAGACAACATCTGTTACCTTTCTTTAATGTCTCAGAGGAGTTGGAGGTTGAAAGCAATTTTATTTCTAATTCTGGGAAATATGTTCCCCCAGAAGGTATGTATGACGTTATTTTACGGATTGCACATAACACGCATCCAGGCATTTCTTCCATGAAACGATTAGTTAGAAATGATTTTTGGTGACCTGGTATTGACAAATTCATAGATAGAGTAGTCAGAGAATGTGCTGAATGTGTTTCTATTGAAAAAATGTTAAAAACACATACCCCACCATTGAAGGTTGTCAAGTGGCCCACTGAACCTTGGCAAAAAATTGCCTTTGACATCTCAGGTCCATTTCACATGTTACCAGAGTCTTCACGATATGCTTTGGTCATCAATAATTGTCACTCAAAATGGCCTGAAGTGAAGTTTGTTGCTAAAGCTACCACAAGTGCAGTAATCAATTTTTTTAAAGAGATATTTTCTCGGGAGGGATGTCCATCTGTTTTAATTACAGATAATGGAGTGCAGTTAACATCTGCTGAAATGGAAGAATTTCTCAAAGAATGTGGTATTATTCACAAGTTTACATCACTTTATGAACCACATGAAAATGGTCAAGTAGAACGTTTTAATCGAGTTCTCAAAGGTTTTGTGGTGGATTCCCTTAAATTCGGTTCAAGTTGGGTGAGTGCGTTAAGAGAACGATTATGGGTTTACCGCATCGCATCACACCACACACCACAACTGAAATCAGTCCGTTCAAACTTCTCAAAGGTAGGGATCCAGCATCCAATGTATGCTCATGGTGGTTAAGAGAGAAATCACAGTTGTTTATTTCAGAAAAGGAGTGCGTGAGTGTTGTAGCTAAACGAGTGGAACTTAAACAAATGAAAACAAAAAAATGGTTTGATGACAAATGGAAGACTAAGAAACATTCTTTCCAAATAGGTGATTGGGTAAAATTCTCAAACCAGGTTTTATAAACAAGGGAACCAACAAATTTGGAAAAGCTATACAAGTAAAAAAAGTATTTAGCAATAGTGTCATTACACAAGATGGCAAAACTTGGAATGTTAGAAGGCTGGCTAAATGTCCTAATTTCACTTGTACTCATAAGAATAATGTCGATGCACAAAGTAATATTACTAATGACGACGTTGTTATAAGTAATGATGATTCTGTTGCCCTCAGGGTCAAAAAGTATAATCGCTTTGTACAAGTTCCTAAGAGATTTAATGATTTTGTCAATGAGGGAGATAGGTTACATCCACTGTATTTCTATTTTGTAGTATGTTTCTTTAAGATTATATGTTACCTGGCGGCATGCTACCTTGCATGCGCTAGGTTATCCTTTCAATGCGATTCTACATTCCATTGTTTCAGGTTGTGTTTCTGTTATAGCTGGATTCAGTTTACATCTGGAGCTTTAACTGTAAGGTTGGCATCACCGTGCTGCTAATAAATATATTTCTCAATTTTAAATTTGACTGGAAGACTTTGTAACATGTGTTAATGTGGGAATTGTGCATCACACATATCATTCCCAGTTCCATCAGCAATTTCTGGGCCCAAGGAAATATGCTAAATATGTCCCGGTGTCATTTATTGACACCGAGAAAATTCAGCAGTGCCTGCAGGTTGTCTGCTCTCATTAGGGAGCAACAACCTGCAGCTGGAATGGGGCTTTCTTTTTCCCCTCTTCCAACTGGGTCCAAAGCAAAGGCCTAAATTAGATGGTAATTAGCCATTTGCGTATATACTGGCTGGAAGCCACAGGGAGCCTTACACCTAGATTCTAATGCATTGGAAGAAAACAAAGCCACACAGATTTTCAATCATGTTTCAAATACTTTAGTGAACCTAGGACTTGGAGGCCAGTTTTTGACTTTGTTCAACACCCCACGTAAAAAATGTGCATGAACAGTAAGAATAAAAGATTTAGATGTGTGCATGGGTAATTACACAAATTACGATTTAAACACCTACTAATTTATTTTTTACTTAATTCTTTTATAGCACTACTCATCCAGTTTAGAGCGCTTTACACCAACAAATAGAGACACAGTAAATCATACACGTATCAAAATAGATGTACAGGATATGTTACATAACATGTGTTAGGAATCACACATCGTTTCAGGGGCAGCTCCTCCGCTAAGGTGGATGAGAGTCGCTCCACTGCCAGGAAGCAGGAAAAGAAAGGAAAAAATAAAATGACAACAACATTATGTTATTATCATTTTATTTTGTCCTGCTGCTGCAGCGTGCATGAAAGGCGGGGCTGCAGAGCAGGTGTGAAGTGATAGAACACTCCTGTGCGCAGTGACTGTTTGGTCGGCCAAAACAGTCATGCGCACTTCCCTGTTCTCGATGCAGACTCCATTACAGCCTGCATGGAGAACATGCACACCCCTCCAGTCCCAATCACAATGCTGCATTGCAGCGTTGTGATTGGCTTGCGGGGAGCGTGTGAGTCCTGGTGTCTCCTGTTTCTCACAGGAAGCTAGGAAGAGGATGGGACATAGGAGAGGCGGTGGCAGCTGGCCAGCCGGGAGGTAAGAGTTTTTTTTTTTACCTGATTTACTATCCCCCCCTCACACCTTCGCCCCCACCCGCCCCACTGCTGCTTCTAGGCAGCAGCGGCGACTCCATCATTTATACTTCTAGACTTTACAATCAACACAAAGATCGGGGTAGCAGGTGTCTTAATCCAGGAAGATATTTAAAATTGCAGCCTCTTTGTAACAAATTAAGTAAATTAGAACAGATTTACTGTCACAATTGACCTATAGCTAATTTCTTTGACCTTGTTTTTAAAAAGAAGTGTATGAGTTGACTGTCAGACTCCACTTTTCAAGAACCTCCCCCCATTCCTCTGCAGCACCTTGACCCCCATTTTTTTGGGTTCACTGAGTATTTTTTTCCATTTCCAGCACTGGGTATTCCCAGCTATCGGCTCATTCATTCGGAACAGCATGCTAATGGCGGGTTGATACCAAATGGAAATGGTAATTTCAGGTACGGAATTAGCACCTTGCCATGACCATACAACTGGTAATCGGACCCTTGAATTCAGAAGAGGACATTGCTGCTTTACCTCCTCGTTACCGACATTGCTGTTTTACCTGCTCGTTACCGTAAGTAGGTAATGGTGGTGAAAATGAAATTTCATTTAGAAAGTTAAACAACTCTTTATAAGCAGAAGCAATGCAAGAGGAAGACATAATTAGGACCGAAGTGAAAAATAATTATAATTCTTCCACAAGTCTAAGGGCCTGACTTCAGTCCGTCCGCCATCGTCTCCTATTTGGGACTGCCCACCAACAAGGCAGCAGTCCCACAATAGGAATTAGGATGCGACCGACACCGTGGTGGTCGCATCACCCACCTTTAACATTGCGGAGGGTGATGCTGGCTGCAGCACCCATCGCAATGTTAACAAGCATTGGCATAGCCAATAGGTCTCGCTTTTGGGACCTTAGAAGTATTTAGTTATGCAGCACAATATCCTTGGTGCAACAACATCAACTGTTGCATGGCTAAACACTTATAAGGTCCCATAGACCTATTGGCTATGCCAATGCTTGTTATAATTGATGATATTATGAACGTCTTTTTGTAGATGACTGATAACAGCAATATAAAGGCATTATTTTGAGTTCAGCAGTCCCCGGTCTGTCTCCTCACTCACCCCTGAGGTCTGACTCTGAACTGGGCAGGAGGAGAGAGTCAGAGGGCGAAACGGCTCATGATGGAGCAGGGGTGAGGGCAGTAAAGACGGGCCAAGGGGTGAGGGTGGGGACCAACCCGCCTGCCCCAGGCTTCCACCTGTTACCATAGCAACCAGTGAGGATGCAGGACGAGAGGTGGGCACGGCGATAGAGCCGGGACGAGGGACAGCCGGAGAGATGGGGACCAAATGTCTGCGACAGGCTTCCGTCTGTTACCATAGCAACCATGGGGTGGGGATTATACTCCGCCGTTCCTTGAGTTGGATGGGCGGGAGAAACGGATGCTAGAGTCAGAGAGAGGGAAGAGAGCCAGGACAGAGGGAGAGGTTTCAGGAGGAGGGAGATGGGAAGCAGAAGAGATGTGGGGGAGATACTGAAGATCAGAAGAAAGATGAGGGGAAGGGGGGAAATGGGGATAGAGCCAGAGTGTGGCACATGGGAGATGGGGCAGGGGCGGTATTGAGTCAGTCACCACAATCCCTGTGGAAGGCAGGGTGGGGGGGAGAGGAAAAGAGGCACTGGAGAGCAGGGGCGGGGGGTTTGAAAGGCAGAGAAGAACAGCGGTGGAAAAACGAATTCAGAATAAAACAGACGAGAGCGGCAGTGCTTAATGGCGCTCGTTTTTGGGGAACAGAACTTACTTTTCGTAAACAGACTCGGGCAAGAGAGATGGAAAGGCAGAAAGAAGGGAGAGTAAAAGTAGGAAAACTGTGCCAAAGAAAGGGAGTTTGGATGAAAAAAAAAACCTTAGAACAGTGAGTAAAGCAGGCAGGAAGTGTGGAGTGGCGAAAAACGAGGCACGAGGCGGAATCTGGACTGAGCACCCACGGCCTTCAGTAGCACTTTGGCCTGCGAGCTGCCATAGTTTTTACAAATGAAGCAACGCGCCATAGATGGGCTGAGAAGAGCTTAGGCAGGCAGGCCAGGCTACACATCTCCTGCCCTTAGACCCCTCGCAGCAGTCTCCGATGACCGCAGCTTCCGGGGAACAGATGCATCACTTAAAGACCACCCCTTCCCCACCTTTCACCTATCCCGGAAACCACTGAACTCTGGGGGTCAAAGGAACTCAGCAAAAAGAAAAACCTAGCTGTGGAAATACTGATATAAAACAGAAAACCGGAGTCGTTCTGCTCTGAAGAGGCAGAGACGTAGTCACAGGGAATTAGAGCCCAGGAGAGCCCCAAAACTTTTACAAAACAGAAACACTAATTCCAACCAGAAGAACCGTGTGGAACAAGACAGACGAGTCCACTTACACAACCTGCAGCGAGAGAACGACTTGGCGACGTACCTACTCGGATGTTTACAACGGGCCACGGTGTGAGTGCTAGAAACACTTTGACATTGTGTGCAAAAAATGCCGAATGGTGTAAAATGTGGGAAGAATTTGAAGAGGTAATGCCTTTAACTTCAAAAGTTTTTTTATGATTTGTAACTCAAAGAGGTCCACATAAAAAATACACAAAGATCTACAAAGCCAGATCACACAATTGATAATGTACAAAATACATACCAGAAACTGTCAGTAGAGAAATCTCACAGGTGATTATATACACAATAAAGTACATGACAGAAACAATCAATGTACAAACACACTACACATATATAACAAGCATTGGCATAGCCAATAGGTCTTGCTTTTGGGACCTTATAAGTGTTTAGCCATGCAACAGTTGCATAACTAAATACTTATAAGGTCCCAAAAGCAAGACCTATTGGCTATGCCAATGCTTGTTTCTGTTTATTACTGCTCTGTAGTAATGGCGGCGCAGAGGTGCCCCCATTACTACATAGAAGTAATACACAGGGAAAAAAAAACTACCTCACGGAGAACATAAAAGCGGCCGCGAACGTTAAAGTGATCGCAATCGCGATCAAACATCAAAGCGGCCGCGAAAGTGAGGCGCGCGCGCCCGCGCACATGCACTGTAGCTCTATGCTACAGTGGTAGCACTTTTTTGAGCCCTCACAAAAAGTCTCGCCAGAGCAGCGCATGTGCTGGGTCAGGCGAGACCTACAAAGGGATGTTTTACATTTTCCTGTACTAAGTGACAGGCACCATGTGGTGCCTGTCACTTTGTACAGGTGCCACCCCACACCCAAAGAAAAGGGCCAGAGTTGAAGAGGGGCCTGCTACAGGCCCCCCAATGTCCATCCCCGCAGCCTTTTCATGGCGGGTGAATCGGCATGGAAATGCTGGTGGGGAGGGAGCATCGTAATCCCTACGGTGGTGCCTGGTAGGTACCGCCACCATTTTAGGGATTGGGAGGCCCTCCGCCCCACCGGCGGGCTCAAGGAGCCCGTCGAATGCGTGGCGGTCGGACTTTCCGCCCGCCTGCACACCGCCCGCCATCAAAATCTGGAGGGCGGCAAAGCTGCATAGGATGGTAGCGAGACTGGCAGTCTCTCCGCCATCCTAATCAGCTCCTAAATGTTATGCCGGGTGTCAGGGATCATTAAGTACAATCTTTTAAAGCAAGTTTTGTGTCCGATTTAAATTCTTTAGCAAAAATGAAAATATGCGTAAAGGGAATTTGCACACAGTTTGTGTTTCTTCTACATTTTTCCCTTCTGTACTTGCAAACAAGCTAATTCTTAACTCTAAATCGCTGCTAGTCGTAAAATGTGCTCAGCTACCGTCTGCATTATCACCACGGCCACTGGAATTATGCGATTCTGCGGTCATGCCATGTTTGGCTTAGTTATGGATTTGCCCATTGTCACATCATCCATAATCTGCTGCATAGTTTGCTGAATTGAACAAAAATATGGTTTCTAGATCAAGCAAATCAAAAGTTTCTAAAAACGCAGCTAACAAACACTATGGCGTAGTCTAAGGCCCTTCACAAAGTTTGACATTAAAGTGGTACTAATGAGGTTAAACCTTTGCAAAAACAGTGTGAACAATGGGCAAAAATGACAAAATAATTAAGTAAATACGGTCACAAAATGTGACGTGTTAGGCCGCCTAATTTGCCTTTTTACTGACGCATAATTTAGTCAACTCTACCACACAATATAGTCCTTCCCTGCCGCATAATTCCAGCGTCCATCGCTGTCAGCTGTCTAAATGAGGCTCCTTAGTCTAGCATTCGAGGCAGACTCTCTGATCGCGACAACTGAAGTACATATGTGAGCTGACAGAGGAACATACCCGCTTCATTACAAACCCCCTGGACACATTTCAAATAGTTGCAGTACCCACAGAAAAACAATTTTCAAACTGGACTCTTTTCAAACTAAACCTAGTTTCCGCATAGACACAAATTGTAAAGAATTTACGCAGCAAATCTTAACTTCCGTGCTGTGTACCAAAAAGTGGGAGCACATTGTGTAAGGACAAAATATGTAACTGTATACAAGATGTCAAGAAGTTTGCCAAACTCATTAGCCAATAGCCATGCGGGTATACAGCTTCCTGAAAAACCCATTGTGTGTAGTAAGAGCGTTCTGGGGTTAGGACGGGTGTTAGTCATTCGATGCATGGGGCTGAAATGCCTTCTTTTCAAATGGTTTACAGAAAGATTACAATGAAGTACTGTATGCCTGGTAAACAGCCAAGTAAAAACGTTTGCAGCCAGCGATGGCGTCATTGGTATCAATCCTGACGTTAATAGAAAGTGATTATTGGGAGAATAGACATTTATGGTCGAAAATGAGTATTTCCGAAGTTTATCAGTTTCTACTCTTTTGGTGATCGGTTTGATTTCGGTATTGTGTATTCTGAGATTGTTTATTATAACATTTTGCTGTTATAAACAGCAATCCATGGCGCTGACTTCAAATTTCCTGCATTTGTCAAAACAGGATGCGTTTCAAACAAAATGTTAATAATGGAAGACATGGTAAACACTGTCACTGCCTAAAGTCTACAATCGCAAAAAAATGAACCATCATTAGGACTCCCGGTTTTATGGTATTCTTCTTTTTGACAATTTCGCTTGTTTTATCCATACTTTTTTTTGCTGGCTTTATCTTTTATCCAGATTTGTTGTGTGCTTAGGGTAAAAAATAAAGCTGCAATGGGTATAGTTCCACATTTATTTTACTGACAAATGTTTACTCGTGTTTGAATGTCCAATGGGTTTTAGACATTTAGGGGCCGATTCCGATCCTGGAAAAAC
The DNA here is from genome assembly GCF_964204655.1 of Triturus cristatus. Classification (NCBI taxonomy): domain Eukaryota; kingdom Metazoa; phylum Chordata; class Amphibia; order Caudata; family Salamandridae; genus Triturus; species Triturus cristatus. Next base: position 437,648,087 of record NC_140593.1, on the reverse strand, counting down.
CGGGTACGAATCGTCGGACGGAGCGTTTTCTCCGTCCGACTCGTACCCGGGAAAAATACCTTACAAACATGCAAGTACGATTCGTACGGAAACACCATTTCCGTACGAATCGTAAAAAACACCGACCGGCTAAAATATACCCACAATTCCGATCCCTGACACCGAGTCAGGCAGCGTTTTACGGACCAGCAAGTACGATTCGTACCCACAGCACTTCGCACGGCAATATTTTTACGGGACCCAAAAAGTGCCGGAAAAGCTAAGTACGCCACGATGCACGGCGAAAAGGGGGCCCGGTACGCACCGTACCCCCATCCCTACACGTCCGCACCATACCGCCAGCCCCCCCATGTCCGCGCCTTACCCCAGCCCCCCCATGTCCGCGCCGTACACCAGCACCCCCCCATGTCTGCGCCGTACCCCCACCCCACCCCGTAGGTACGGAGCGTACCCCCACCCCGTAGGTACGGAGCGTACCCCCACCCCCATATGTACGGTGCGTACCCCCACCCACGTATGTATGGTGCGTACCCCCACCCCCCGTATGTACGGTGTGTACCCCCACCCCCATATGTACGGTGCATACCCTCACCCCCGTATGTACGGTGCGTACCCCCCCCATATATACAGTGCGTACCCCCACCTCCCCGTATGTACGGTGCGTACCCCCACCCCTGTATGTACGGTGCGTACCCCCACCCCCGTATGTACGGTGCGTACCCCCACCCCCGTATGTACGGTGCGTACCCCCAGCGCTACCGTACATACGGGGGGTGGGGGTACGCACCGTACATACGGGGGGTGGGGGTATGCACCGTACATACGGGGGGTGGGGGTACGCACCGTACATACGGGGTGGGGTGGGGGTATGGCACGTACATGGGGGGGCTGGGGTACGGCGCGTACTTGGGGGGGTGGGCTGGGGGGGTGTTCGGCGCGTATGCGGGCACCTGTTTGGACGTCTCCACGGTTGCTATGGGAGTTCGCTCCGTACGGTGTTTTTTCCATACGGTTGTGCATTCGGACGGACGGGACGGATCGTACTTGCGCGCTCGGACTTCAGTTTCCCGATTCGTACGTAAAACTGTCCGGGGACGTGTCGGACACTTTTTCTGACCCGAGGACGTGTCGGGGAATTTTCCCAATGCGATTCGTATGGATTTTTTAACATACGAATCGTACTTGCCAGTTTGTACGGGACTTGTACGATTCGTACGTAAAAAAATCCGGATACGATTCGTACGGGGAATATTTTTAACGGATCGGAATCGGCACCCAACAGTACAACTGTAATTTGAGATCGTTTGCATTGTAGAACAGCTTAAACAGCTGTACTGCTGCAGTTATTTAAGCCTCATTAGGAATTATTACCTGTCAATCTGCACAGCTATTTATCTAACACTCATGGCTGACAGAAGTGAGAATCATCCAAGAAAAAAACTATTTTCCGTATTTATCTACATTTAAAAATAAATACAGACAGGAAAAAATATGTTTTTTCTGTCTGTATTTATCTGTAAAAATCAGTTAATACTGAAAACTGCAAGCCTTAGCCATATTGCACCGAAGAAAGGAAGGAAAAAAAAGAAGACTACGGGCCTTATTAGGACTTTGGCGGTGTGGCAGCAGGCAGTCACGCCAGCGCCCTGCTGCCATACCTCCAAAGCCATAATGCGACTAGCCGCCACGGAGAGAGGAAGCTACGGATGCGCTCCCAGTTACTCCTGTGGCTCGAGCTGGAATTTCAGTCCCCAAAGTTTCGAGAATCAATGAATACAATCACCAGCAAACCCCCAAATAAATACACCGCGAAACCTATGTGGGAATTCTCCCCTAAAATTTTATTTGAACAATTGGGTACCAATTGGGTACCACACCGCAAATCTGAGGCGGGTGGCCACACCGGGCGTAACTCACACCCACAGTTCGCAGAGGATTGCCCCTTATCCAGTCCCCTGTCCTGAGTAAGACCCGCGTGGCTGAGGTTGAAGTATCCCTATTTTGCTGTCAAGTCGGGTCGAAACCCCAGACCTGGACCACTAACCCCCTGTGTCCCCCTCTCTACCAAAGGAGATATGTCCCTTGACTTTTTGTGAACTATGTGGACAAAGTGCACATACTTCACATGGTGTTTGGCAAGGTTTTGAAGACTGTTTATTTGCTGTCAGTACTTCATACAGTTGGGTAAATATATGCCGCTTTGACTTCCTTTGGGAATCCTTTCCCAATTCTTTTTTCAAAATTCTTCACACTTGAGCACCTTCTTTGCACGTTCCTTTGGAGCAACCCTCCATTTTCTGACCTTCTCTGGGTTTTCACTATAAATTCAGTGATTGTTTTTACCCTGTTGTATATATATATATAAATATATATATATGTATATATATCAAAAATAAATACATGCCCTTCTTCGAAAGTATTGGTTGGTGCACATCTTATGCCTTTTAATGAAATTGGTTTCATGTAACCGTGAGCTGACCGTATTTCTCTTCTTCTCACAACATATGTCTTCATTGTATTTAGATTATTTTCTATGCCACATACTCATAATGAACAAGCATATTAACGGAAAGGAAATGCTTGATGCAGCTTGCCTTTTGTGATTTAACCCGGACATACCAGTATTCAAATGTTTCATTCCAAAAAGCAGCACATTGTTGCACAATGGGACACCACATAGCTAAAAGAACTGGCTTGCAAAAGATTCCCATGAGAACCTCCGCAGATGCAACTTTTTGTAATGCGTTGTAGCCACATCTTAATAACTTCATGTCGACATGGACGTTTACCATGGGAATCGAGGACTAAGACAACAGAACATAGGAAGATCTTCCTCTATTGGATGCTGAGGACACATTCGTCTGATTTTCAACATGTTTAGTGGCTGTTCTATATAGTACAGGTTCCTCGTTAGAGAGTCAAGGCATTCTATGCATTCCTACCCTGCCATGCCCCTTACCACTTCGCTGTTTAAGCTGGAATTACCATAAGCTATTGCTGACGGTGATTTTCGTTGACTTCTTACGCAGATTGAGGAGACCTTCTGTCTTTATGCTGATCATAGCTACTGCTGTGATTTCACTCACCCTCTCGCTTATTTAGATAATTGTATCTGCATCTGTCGAGAGTAATCCACTGAGTCTCGAGAACTGCCCTTTATGGGAAGTTTGATCCTTTTCTTAGTTATCTGACTTTGCTCCAAAATTCTACTTGCTCTTTTCCAGAAGGAACTGTTTATGGATCCTTGATAGGATAGGGCCGTTAAATTAGAATAGGGACTTAGGGCCATATGTAGGTAGCTAAATACCGGTCGGTAACGGCCGAAATTCGGTAAATATCCCGTTCCCGACCGGTATTTAGGCATTCGAGATGTAGGAGGCATGATTTAAGGATTCGGTAATTTACCGAATCGGTAATGGATCGGTATAATACCGAATAGGTAAAATACAGATTCGGTAAATTACCGAATCCTTAAATCAGATGTAGGGAGCACTCAAGTGAGTGTTTTATTGTATTCAGGATTCGGTATTTACCACCAAATACAGGTTGGTGATAAATACCGAATACCTTTCAAAAATCTATTTTTTGCTGTTTTGACAGTGCCATGTGGCAGCCATACATGCCCTTAGGGCATGTATGTGCGCCACATGTGCACACATGCACGATTCAGGGGTGCAACAGGGTGTCAATGTGACACCCTGCCACCCTTGAATATGCTCCCCCTATTACCGATTTGGTATTTACCGAATCGGTAATGGTGAATGGCTTCCCATTGATTCCTATCGGCCTCCAGGCCCATAGGAATCAATGGGAAGGTATGCCTCATTACCGATTCGGTAAATACCGAATCAGTAATACCGAATTTTTCCGATTCGGTATAATTTACCGATTTTTTACCTACATACTATTTACCGATTCTTAAATACCGAATCGGTAAAATTCGGTATTTATGAATCGGTAAATAGTATGTTACCTACATATGGCCCTATATTGTGAATGGACCACACTGTTATATTCTATGACTGTTCTAACCACTCTTGGATTATTTCTGTAACTGATCTGAACTGACTAACCTGAATAAAAGAAACAAAAATATCAACTAATCTCCTAATGAGAAAATAAACTTTTAAAACTTCACCAAACCTCTCTTTATTGCCTGAACATCAAATGTAATCAATGATGATGTTGTGAAAATACTACATTCGAACACAGTGGCAAAGGTTCATCAACTTAGGAAGGCACAGAACTTCTAGGTTTGTTGAGTAAGTTTGAAGTGATGTTATTTACGGAATTTTAAAAACGATTTCTGCTCTTGCATATCCCAAGCATTGTACAGGGTGTATATACCGGGAAGAAGGCGCAGACTCCTTTGTTAGGAAAATTCTCATTTAATGATATTCACATGTTATTCCAACCAGGGTTGGAGTGGGGTAAAAAAACATAGGCCAGAACACCAAAATAAAAGATGCTCCAATTCGCAAATACAATAGCTAAAGAATGGCCCACAATGGCAAATCAGGACAGTTTTGAACCTGTAAACACACACTGTATAGGTGTTAGGGAGCCTGGATGCATTAGTGCTTACTGCAGGAAACGTTTGTGGTAATATAAGAACATTAACAGTAAAAGCCAGCCCACCTGACCATAAAACAGTGCCACAAAGACCAAAAATACCAGCCTATACACTAATCTGCCAGACTGCCCTACAGGGCAGCCTGATTCTGAGCCGAACGTCACTGGATTAAAAGTTATTTCATTCTCTAAAACAATTTCAATCAGGAGAAGCAGCTATCTCTTTATTAAATCCTTAAATGCGTCATCACTGTAGAAATAAGGAAAGAGAACCATTTCTTATTTCCACTGTCTAGGCCCTTCAACAGGGGAGGCATTCGAAGCAAGGAGTTAATGAGGTAATACCGGAATCTCAGACTGATTTCATTGTTTCTCGGCAGTCTGGTGAGGGTAGCTGAAAGAGAGGTGTATTTGAGAACCATATGGACAAGACGCTATGGGTCTGGATCACCATTGCCAGAGACATCAGACCCTGCTTCTGCCATCAGAGGATCACATTTAAAAGGCTGTGGAAACAACGTTACCGCTTCACACCTCCAAAGACAGCAATGGTCTGTGAGCAAACTCCCTTCTGTGGCCATAGGTAGGACTGGGACAAAATAGGCCGCAGAAATGACAAAAGGCTTTCTACATATCTGTATATGGAACAGATTTCACATTCCCCTGTTCAGAAACTTTAAATTGGGAATATGGGGGAAAAGCATCCACTGCGGAGCACCTACTAACCCCTGACCGCCGCACATCTTCCACAGGGCCGCCACCACCATCGCCCTGAACTAAGCCGAACTATCAACTGCTCCCTCGAGACCGCCACATTCCCCGACAACTGGAAACACACCAAAGTCAAACCCATTCTCAAGAAGCCCTCTGCAAACCCGACAGATCTCAAGAACCGCCAAAGTCATTGAGAAAGTCGTCAACACCCAATTAGCTCACTTCATAGAAACCAACATCCTAGACACCTTTCAATCCAGATTCACAGCAACCACAGCACCAAGACCGCCCTCATAGCCGCCACCGTCGTCATCCGCACCCTCCTCAACCAAGGCCACATAGCAGCCCTCATCCTTCCGGACCTTTCAGCAGTCTTCAACACCGTCTCCGACCGCACACTAGCCACCAGACTCCACGATGCCGGCATCCAGGGAAGAGCCTTAGACTGGATTCGATCTTTCCTCTCAGGCAGAACACAAAGAAAAAGACTCCCGCCCTTCCTCTCCGACCCTTCAGAGATCAGATGCGGAGTACCTCAAGGATCCTCCCTCAGCCCCACGCTCTTCAACATCTACATGGCCCCCCTCGCAACCATCATCAGAAAACACAGACTCAAAATAGTCTCATATACCGACGACACTCAGGTCATCCTCTGCCTCACCAAGGAACACGCCATCACCAGCCGCCGTTTCCAAGAAGGGATGAAAGACATCGCAACCAGGATGAGCAGCAGCTGCCTGAAGCTCAACTCGGAGAAAACAGAAGTCCTCATCCTCGGCTCCACCCTCTCCGCATGGGAAAACACCTGGTTGCCCCCCCCAACCTCGGAGACCCACCCACCCCAATGGATGCTCGCAACCTCAGCATCATACTCGACTATTCACTCACCATGAACCGCCAGATCAACGCCGTGTCCTCCACTTGCTTCAACACTCTCTGCATACTTCGCAGGACCTTCAAATGGATCCCCCTCGACACCAGGAAGACCGTCACCCACGCACTCATCACCAGCAGACTGGACTACGTAAACACCCTCTACGCCGGAATCAACAAAAAACTCCTCCGCAGACTCCAGAATGCCGCTGCCAGACTTATCCTCCACATCCCGTGACATGACCACATCACCCAACACCTTCGTGACCTCCACTGACTCCCAGTCGGAGAAAAAATTACCTTCAAACTGCTCACACGTGCTTACAAAGCCCTCCATAACACCGGAACCCAATACCTCAACAAACAAATCTCCTTCCATGCCCCCAAGAGAAACCTCAGCTCTGCTGACCTAGCCCTAGCCACAGCCCCCTGGATCCACAGGGCCAGAGCTGGTGGCAGATCCTTCCCCTACCTCTCGGCCAAGACCTGGAACGAGCTCCCCCTCCGCATCAGACAAAGCCCGACACTGCACCAATTCAGAAATGACCTCAAGACCTGACTCTTCAAATGACCTATGGAGCTGCTCGTACCCCCTCCCACCTCACAGCGCCTTGAGACCTTCACAGGTGAGTAGCGCACTTCAAAAACCCTTATTGATACCTCCCCAATTATTGTCAAGCCCAACCACACTGTGAGGCATGACGCTTGCATATTCAAACTACTGACTTAATCACATCAAAATCTGTTTCAAATTATTTAAAAGGCCTGTGAAAAAGTGCACAGCTTCGGCAATCACCTGTGCATGTCTGGTGCTTCCAACTACAATCTAAGTCCTGCTAAGTATAAACAAACTGCAAATACTTTCGCACTTGCCTGAGACATGCAACAAGCACCCCGACTTTGAGAAACTACCTCAACAGCTATCTTTTCCAGGGACGCAATATCATACCCTGCAAAAGTAATGTAAACAAACTGAATGAGTTTGTTTTAAAATAGCACTGTGACATTTATTTATTTATAGAGTTTTATTTAGCCCGAAGGTATCAGAGCGCTTTACAAATGGCCATGGAGAGGAAACAAGTAGGGCAAAACAACAACATTCAAGAGGGATACAGGAAGTCACAACACCAAGATAGGGGGAGGTAGACCCATACAGAGCAAGGCCGACTAGTGTATTTACAAGAACGTAGATAGGGAGTAAAAAACAGGAATGAAGTGGATACATCATAACGTAGACCAGAGGGAGAGGTTTGTGAATTCTAGTTCAGAAACCTATTCTTCAGTAGGACTTTCACTTCTTTTTTTAAAGATGCAGTGGAGGGATTCAGTCTGGTTTCAGAAAGCCTGGAGTTCCAAATTCTCGGGGCAATACCCAAGAAGGCACAGTTGTATTTTTTCTTTCTATGACATTTTTGAGGTTTCAGCCAATGTTTCCTCTAATACATTTTGGCTGTGTGCAGAAAGGAAATGTTTGTTTGCACACTGTGCACAACTGCTGGGTAAGCTTGCACTTTTATGGGGTGATTTGGAGGAATTACTGCTTGGTGAACTTGCAATTACTTGGTGCTAGCTAGTATATGTTAAAGCATATTACTCCACTTTATTTGTAAAAAGACATATTTGGGGGGAATTTTGAATGGGAAACCATGACATCATCCAATATGCCACTGAACACTTATACTTTGTGAAACAGGAAATGTAGGACCCATTAGCTCAAGAAATTCTAGAGTATTTTCATCAAAATGAATGTGACAGAATAATATCAGAAACGCTAGGCCAAAGAATGGCTAATTTGTGTAATTCTACTTTACCCATAAGAGTGAATGTGCCCACACATCATGTGTAATCCTGCTCCACCATCAGTTACATTGACCAAAACATCTGCCCTGCAGTCAAGTGTGCCTCAAAATACCTGCATTCCAGGTAGTGTGAGTGTAAATAGTGAACCTGAAATATGGGTTGTACGTTCCACAGTTCTTACACTGAGATGCCTTTGGTCATATAATGCAGCATATAAGTAGTATCAAATTCCCGTCAATAATTCCTCCCATCAATGGTTCACAGAAGGACTGCCATTTCAGTTTCCTTCTCTTTCTCCCTCAATCTATCTGTCTCAATATAAGTGTCTTCCGACTTCTCTCTCACTTTGTCTCTCACTTCAATATCCGTTTCCAGCTCCCAGTACATACATACATCTTCCTACCACCGGACTCTGATTCTCTATCACTATCTGCACCTCACCCTCTCTTTCTCTTTCCTATGCTCAGTTTATCACTTCGGCTTAGTATCTTACTAGAACACGTATTCACATTCTAACCCAAACACTATCTCTCAGTGGGAACATCCTGTACCACACAGTCAATACTACCAGTGTTTAATTTGTGAAAACAGAAGTGCAAGGGCTCTCTTCAGGAGGCCACTGCAGTTTGTACCGCACATTGCCCCTGCCATGCTGCCAATGACAAAACCAACACAACTACTAATCATCACACTCCTACAAGTGTGACATTTTGGACTATTACAGGCCCCCAAAGCTATACGAATGGCTTGGATGGCAGTTGTTGTGGTCATCTCAAAATTAGCCATAGAGCGCCACACTGTGACAGACTGTCACAAGCGCCTGTGCTGACAATTAAGTGCTGGTGCCAAGCACTGGAAACCATTGTCTCAAATTAAACACTGAATACCAAGCAGTGCATTTACAACACAGTCACTACCACGACTGCAAAGTTACCATGCTTTCCTTTAGCACGCAAGTCGTTACGACTTGCTTTAGGAAACGCAGTGTTGGATTTCAAGTCCAACACCTTCCCTACTGACACACAGAGTGGAGTTGGAATAGTAATTTATATTATTCCAAAGTCCAATGCTTCCCTAAAGCAACTCATTGTAACGACGTGCGTGCTAAAGGAACGCGTGGTAACGATACAGTCGTCACTTAGACTGTGTTTTCAAGCCACACATGGCTTAGGCATGCGTGTTTCTGTCATAACACCTCTCGCAGTCACTACAATTTTCAACCACATTAGTGCTCTATATTTTTCTCACTAACTCTTTGGGTCCCACAAATGACTCTCAGAAATCGGTTGTGTCCCATCTCACACCTTCGCTGTTTCCTTCTCTCGGTCTGTCACTTCCTGCGAATCAGCGAGACAAAAAGTGTAAACTTGGCAGTAAATAATAGGCAATATATAAACATGAAGGAATGTGACTTTATGACATTTAAACTTTGCACAAAGTACAGTGTAAAGAAACAATTGTTTTAACAATAAATGTCATAGCTTATCCTCCAAGAAAACTTAGTCAAAGTGAAACACAATTTGTAGATAAAAATACTATATAGGATGTTTGTTGGAAGCTAGTGTCAAAGAAGTAGCGCCTAAACACAGTTCATCCAGTGAGAGGAGCCAAAAACCTTTGGTTTAATGTCAGAATACATCACTTTATTGAATCTAAACCTAAGAAGAGGAAACCCTACTGTGTATTGTGCAATGCAATTCAGTGCACATGAAATACTTAACGAGCTGAGTTCTGTCCATCCCCAACAAGCTTTTCTTAGGCCTTGGTTTATACCAGTGGTCGAAGTGGGCGGGAACGGCAGGGTACGGCGTGCCCCTACTTCTTTAATTTGATTGATTCCGTTCCCCTACTTTTTTATTTTGAACATGCGTACCGGGACGTAAGAAATATCCACGGCCTTAGAGAAGGCTGGCATTTGTGGCTGTTCGGGGACGGGCGGGGAGCAGAGAAAGAAAAGGTCTCCGTCTCTTGCTTCCTGCCCAGACGAGACAAGGACAGTGTCCGCTTCTGATCTGCCGCTGGCAGCTGCCCCATCCACCCTCTTTCTTACTCCTATTCCCTCTGTCTGTCTAACTCCTCCTCACTTACCGAAAACCATGACTCAAGAAATGGTACTCATCCTCTTTCTTTCTGTTGTTCATTTGTTCGCCTGTGAAATGGATGCAAAAAAGAAAACTACTTTTGCTGGAAATGCCGTTTTGACATTTTTCTATTCCAAAGTGCAACCTCGGAAATAAAAGGTTCATAATATGAAAAATCAATAAAAAAACAAGACGGAGTGTTCTTAAAGTGGCCAGATTGGTTTTATTCAAACCGTAAAAACATTAGTGTCACTTTACTGCGTTTGCCAGTGAAGCGCTGTTTTCCCCGGTGGGGAAGTGCACCAAACCTGGAGGTACTGCAATACCTGGTTGATGGGTGGATTGGAAAACAAAATGTGTACGGCGGCTTTGTGTTAACGAATTGGGGGGCATATTATCAAGGACGGCATTAAATTGATCGCCGATTTAGCAGCAGAAAACTGCCGCTAAAGCGGTGATAATGGGCTTGATATTATGCCCTAGAGAATTCCAATAGAAGCCCAGGTTCACACCAGAACATGGGCTTCTATTGGAATTCTCAAGGGCATATTATCAAGCCCATTATTTAAGCTTTAGCCGCAATTTTCTGCCGCTAAACCGGCGGTAATTTTTAACGCCATCCTTGATAATATGTCCTGTGGTCTTTTTAAACCATACTTCTTACTTCTTGTAAGCATATAAGCAGTGGACATTGAAATAGGTCCTTTCTGGACCCTGTAGTTTTCAGGCAAAGAAAGGACCCAGTAGTTTTCAGGTAAAAATACTCGTTGATTTCTGCATAAATGTAAAAGCGTTAAGTTCACCATGTTGTTTTTGCTTACATTTCACATGCTTTATTTAATCTTTCATTCCCTATGAGTGTTTGCTTTTTCCAGGACGTTGTTACTTTTTCCTTTAGGCAGCATATTGCTCTTGCCGAGTGCATAATTTGAATTGAGTCGCATCCAGTTGTTTATAGCAGGTCAAATTGGATTGTAGTTGAAGGCAGTGTGAATTTCTCTCAGTGGGGCAGTATGGTGTTCAGTGAGGGAGTGGATGTAGCAATGGGGGCAGAGCTGCCGAATTTAGAACTAGGGAACCAGGTTCAGCCTTCATGAACAGTCCCCCAGACCACTCTCCTGAGGGAGCACATTGCCATGCTAGACCTTAGAAGGCCCTGCAAAACCGGAAAAGCCCTGGTGTCTTAGCACCAGTAGGTGGACCCTAGCAGTGGCAAGTGTGGGTTCACCTTGAAGGCTTGCCCACCACAATCCATACTGAAGTTCATCTCCAGTCTTGCGGGCAGGCCTACGAAGTAGCAGACCCTAGAGCAACAGTGACTGTCAATGAGGTCACAGGACCCCTGAGAAGAGCTTTCTCAAGGGTGGTGTGACCGGTGTGACTGCAACGGGTGCTGACTTTGAGTGGGGGAGTTGTAAATTATGGTTTAAAAAGCACTTGCTGCCTCCTTCCTGGCCTACAGCAATTTTCGGCAATAATAAAAATGTCATGATAACTCCGGCGAATAAACTTCTTCTTAGAGAGAGATCGGAGTTTTGTCTAGTGGAAGTTTTGACTCAGGGAAAGATAGCGCAGAGGGTTAATGTGCCTGCTGCAAAGAAAATATACCATGCCCATCACAAACTGCACATATTGTAAATAGATCAGTGGGTTACTGCTTTTGTCAGTAAGATCCTTTTGTTACTTGCAGTTTATAAGTTAAAATCCTAACAAAGAACAGTGAGCTATTAACTTTCATCTTAGAGCTGCATACAAACTGCAAGGTATAAACTAGAGCTTTATGGTTTTTTACCTAAGCCTTTGATTATCCGGATGTTGCAAAAAGTGTTCATTTGGATAGAAATCAATAATGATTATTAAAGAGAACCCCCAATCATGGTATTAAGTTTTAAATTCTGAGTTTGTGTTTCTCCAGATCAATCACTATTAAACTATACTGCCTACTAATATGGTTGTCATGTGGGAGCGCTAGGTGGCGCTAGCCAAGATGGCCGCAATGGTGTGAGGCTCCTGGCTGCCAGACCCCTCACAGCCGCCTCGCATCCGCAGATGCTGTCCTAGGGCGAATCCGCTGACCGGCGAGTGTGGAGAAACCGATGCCCCACCCTCGGAGCGAGTTTGACCGGCTCCTCCACGGCTGACTTAGAAGGCCCGTGGGCCGCGCCGGCACCTGGGCTGTGTCCACTGGATCTCCGGTGCGGCGCGGTCCCCTAGGAGAGGCCCCGGCGCGCCACGAGGGGCGCAGGCCGCACGCCCACCATCGGCTGCCGCGGGACCAGGGAGTGAGTGACCTGCCCAGGCCGACAATCACTGGGGCTTGCCTGGCGGCGGAGAGGCTCTGCTCGGCGGGGCAATCGGCCCGTTTCAGCCTCGGCGGTGCGGGATTCCCTGGGGGCCTGTGCCGCTACCTGTCTCCACTCTCTCGGGACGCTGGCACGGCGCTGGGGGATGGGTCGCCCTGGCCGCCCTACCGTGTCTTCCTGGTGAATCCCTGGCTGGCGGAGTCCGGAGGTGTCGCAGGAGAACAGTGCTACCGACGGCTGCCCCGGGTCCGGAGGGACCGTGGCCCGGGCCCTCGTTGGACTTAAATCCGAGGTGAGCTTGGGGGAGCGACGGCGGGGGGGCGCTCCCCGGGGTGGTGAAGCCCTCGTCGGCGGGCGGACCGGCCCGCGCGGAGGTGAAGCACGACCGTCCCCAACTCCACTTTACAACGGAGCGGCCCCGGCTGACGAGACGGACTTGTCGCATCGCTGCTGCCTGCGTGGGGCGACCCCCCCCGGCCCCTCCTGCTGCTCCCTCCGGGTGGATCCTGGTGAGGTGACCGGGAGAGGGTGCGACTCCCTGGGACCCCGCGGGCGGTCACCGCGCCTGGGAGGGATATGTACTTGTGGTGCTGACCTGTGCTGTGGTGGCCCCCCGAGACCCTGAGCCACCGGCCGATGGGCGTTGCCGGCGGGGAGGGGTCCCTCCGCCGCGCTTTCTCCGACACCGCGTCTCGCCCCCGGACCTGGGGGGAACTGGGCTGTCGGTCCTAGACCCTACTGCTGTCTTGATCGGACGACGCCTCGGTGGCCCCCGCAGTTACTCACTGGGCACCGGGGCGGAGGGGCGCTCTGGCTTGAGGCATACGCTGTGGTGACGACGGCCGGCGAGGCGGCCGGGGGGCCCTTGCCCTTCCCCCTTCTCCTCGTTCTCCCCTCCTGCTGGCCTGGTGCAGGTGATCGCCGCGTTTGCTGAGCGGGAGCCGCCTGCTGACCCTCCAGGCCTACTTGTGGATCCGGCCTCTACTCCCTCGACCCGCCATGGGCAAGGAGAGGGGCCCCAAGCCGCAGGGCGCCTCCCACCAGACGAGGATTGACCAGTTTGCCAGCTCGGACCTTCCGGGCGGGGGGGGGGCTCCGGCCCCGAACAAGGACTTGGCCGTCATCCTTCAGGCCATTGATGCCTCCCGCACCTCCCTGGAAGGGATGGTCGGGGAGGTGAAGGTTGATGTTGCACTCTTGCGACAGGATCTCCGCAACGCCACAGCCCGCATTACGGAGGCGGAATCCAGGATCTCCACGGCGGAAGATGACATTCACTTATTGCAGGACCAGGTCAGGGAGCTCACAACCCACTCCAAGGAACTGCACAGGCGGGCAGAGGATGCCGAAAATCGTGCCCGTCGCAACAACCTTCGCCTGGTGGGCTTTCCGGAGGGAGTGGAATCTGGGCGCGCCGATGACTTCCTCGAGCAATGGTTCAGGTCCTGGATGCCAGAAGCCGAGCTGTCGACCTGGTTTGTGGTGGAGAGGGCGCACCGGTCATTGGCGGCCAAACCTCCAGTGGGGGCTCCCCCGCGCCCGTTTATCCTGCGGATCCTCAACTTCAGAGACAGGGATGCTATCCTGCGGGAAGCGCGAGTGCGTGGCCCCTTGACCCTTAGTAACCACACCATTATGGTCTTTCCGGACTACACCCGGGAGGTCCAGGAGCAGCGGCGCTCCTACACGGAGGTGAAGCAGAAGCTGCGCTCCCTGGGTCTTCAGTACCAGCTCCAATTCCCGGCGCGCCTTCGAGTTGTCTTCCAGGACAGGACACTGTTCTTTGATACCTCCCGGGCAGCCTGGACCTGGCTCACGGAGGAGCAGCCTCTGCGCCAACCCGCGGGGGTGTCGTCCCCTGTGGGGCCCCGAGGCCGAGAGGTGCCTGGATCCCGGAGACCAGGGCGCAGGAAACGCACGCAGTCCCGGCTGCGCCGAGGAGCGGCGATGGTCCGGACTCGATCTGCCAACGCTTCGGAAAGACGTGTGAGGGACTCTTCGGCCTCCTCTGGCGCATCATCTCATGCGGCTGGAGGTCCCCGACGCGGCTTGTCACCCAGGCCGGGAGGATCATCTGCCCCTATCACCGTGCAGTCTGACTTGTCTGACCTCTCCCATAGTCCTGCCATGTAACTTGTTGTCTGTTCCGGGCATCCACAGGGGGAGGTGGCGGCCCTGCTCGGGGACGGGGAGGAGGGGTCTCTGCACTCTTAAGCTTTCTTGCAAAAACCTAGGACGTATCACTGGCATCCGTAATACTGGAGGGGTCCACTACGCTCTTTACACCCGGGCATCTAGGCTTGGGGTCTTGTAACTGTTGGGGTGTTCGGGCGACAGATGCTTCTGTTTTCGAAGTGTAGGGTGGGGGGTGGGGGTTTGGGGTTGGGGACCTGTTGGCTGTCCCTTGTTGGGGGAATGTTTTGTTTGGGATGGATTTGGTTTTATTTGAGCGTCTTTTATGGCACCACACTCCATACACCGCCATGCCCCTTCAGGCACTCACTCGTGCGGGCCGCACCGCCGCTCGCCCTCACGCGCGGCCCACTGACCTTCCCTGGGGTGGGGCCCGTGGTCCTGGCTTCTTATGGCCACACCACCCCTGGTGTGCTATGCTCCTACCGCTCCCATGGGTGATCCTACCTCCAAAGCTTATATGCGCATTCTATCATGGAACGTGAATGGCTTATTGGATAGACTCAAGCGTACTGCAGTCCTCAAGTATGCGCAGCGCACTGAGGTCGACGTGCTCCTTCTCCAGGAGACCCACCTGCTGGGCGAGAGGTGCCCCTTCTTGGCCAGATATGGGTACGACCGGGTGTGGCACTCGGGGTTTTCGCGTGGATCTCGGGGGGTCACCGTCCTGCTGCGCCGTTCCGTCCCCTTTGTCCTTACCCGGGTGGTCCGCGATCCCCAGGGGATGGGGATCGCTGTCAGCGGCACGCTGGAGGGTCGGCCGCTCAATTTTCTGTCGCTTTACGTGCCGCCCACCGGGTTGGCCCAGGCATTATCGCACGCCACGTCCCTATTGGAGGCTCTCCCGCCGGGTGCAATTGTTTTAGGTGGGGACTTCAACGCTGTCTCCGCTCCGCAACTTGACTCCTCAGGTCCAGTCTCGGCGCAGCGCGGGCGAAGCAGCTGGTGGGATGGGCAGAGGCTCAGGGCTTATGCGACGCTTGGCGTATCTGGCACCCGCGCGCACGGCAATACACCCACACTTCGGATGCCCACCACACTCATGCGCGGATTGACGCAATATTTGTCCCCTCCACCGAATGTGCGGGCATCCAAGATGTTCGCATCCTTCCCAGAGGAATCTCCGATCACTCCCCTGTCCTCCTGGGCCTGGGACCCCCGCCCCGAGGGGCCCGTCAGATGTGGCGCTTCAATGCCTGGTTTCTCCAGGATAAGAAGCTCTGCAGGAAGATAGGGTCCGCGCTGGCGCGGTACTTCGGCGACAATGATGGGTCAGTCGCTTCGGCGGGGACCCTCTGGGAGGCGGGTAAGGCCTCCGTTAGGGGGGCCGCCAAGGCGCTGGTGGTGCGGCACCGCCAGGCGCAGCTCCAGCGACTCACTGCCTGCGAGGCCCGGGCGCTGCGCCTGGAACAATCTCTATCCGCGGACGAAGACCCGGCCGTGGATCGTCAGCTGCGGCTTTTGCGGGAGGAGATTCGACAACGGTCGCTGAATGCGGCTAGGCTCCTTTGGCAGTCCTCGGTGGCGAGGGTCTACGGGTGGGGTGATAAGAATGGGGCTCTGCTGCACCGCCTGGTTACCTACCCCGGGACGTCGCGCATCATCCCGGCGGTCACTGATTCGGAAGGCCAGCTTCAGTCCTCCTCCGTGGCCATGGCAAACGCCTTTGCCCAATACTACGCGCAGCTGTACCGGGCCCGGGCGTCGGACTTATCCCTAACTCTGCTGCTCGCAGCTCACAATTTGAAGCTTCCTAGTCTTCGGTCCGGCGACTGGGAGAGCCTGGAGGGGCCCATCTCTTTGGAGGAGATTGGGGAGGCGATAGGGCGCACAGCCGCGGGGAAGACCCCGGGGCCGGACGGATTCCCCCAGGAGTTTTATGCCGCCTACAAGGACGCCCTGACCCCTCGGTTGGGGGCCCTTTATGCTGAGGCGGTTGAGCGCGGCTCCTTTCGTCCAGAGGCCAATATGGCCACGATTGTGGTTCTGCCCAAGTCCACGCCGCCCTCTTGTGATAGGTCGGCCTACCGGCCGATCTCCCTTATTAACACGGATATCAAAATCTATGCGGCGGTCCTGGCGCAGAGGCTTCGGCCCTTCCTGTCACGCCTGGTGCATCCGGACCAATGTGGCTTCATACCGGACCGAGGTACTCGTCATTGCCTCCGTCGACTTCACGTGGCCCTGGCACACCGCCACCGCATATCCCCATATCTCACGCTCCTACTCGCCGACTTCGAGAAGGCTTTTGACTCGGTTGGGTGGCCCTATCTATTTGAGGTCCTGACCCATATGGGTTTCGGCCCCAAGTTTGTCGGAATGGTACAGGTCCTTTACGCGCGCC
Organism: Triturus cristatus; assembly: GCF_964204655.1. Lineage (NCBI taxonomy): Eukaryota > Metazoa > Chordata > Amphibia > Caudata > Salamandridae > Triturus > Triturus cristatus. The sequence goes on along the minus strand of NC_140593.1, from coordinate 437,631,207 downwards.
CTCGTGCCAGAGTGCTAGTAAATGGGGCGTTGTCGAGGCCGTTTCGGATCGGCCGGGGGACACGGCAGGGGTGCCCACTGTCGCCCCTCCTCTTTGCCCTTGCTATGGAACCCCTTGCCGCCCTGGTCCGTGCGGACCCTCTTCTTCGGGGCTGGGAATGGCCGGGTCTTGCGCCCGACAAAATAGCCCTTTATGCGGATGACGTTTTGCTGTACCTTAGCGATCCGGCGCAATCTGGTCCTCGTGCGCTCCATATCCTGGGCCTTTTTGGCCGCGCGTCTGGCCTCTATTTAAATCCGCACAAATCGGTCCTCGTGCCTCTGCACCCCTTCCGGGAGTGTTTTGACTGGCAGGACAGGATTCCCCTGCGCCGGTTGTCCTTCAAGTACCTGGGCATCTGGGTCTCCCTTCTCCCAGAGCTGAGCTGGGCCCTCAACGTGGCCCCCCTGGTCAAGAAGGCCAAGGTGGATCTGGCGCGCTGGCAACCGCTCCCGCTCAACCCGCTGGGGAGGGTGGCGCTCTACAAGATGATGATTCTCCCCCGGTTCCTTTATGTACTACAAAACACCCCCGTGTCTTTTCCGAGGCCTTGGTTCCGAGAGATGGACGGGTTGGCGACACGCTTCCTCTGGGGTGGCGGGAGGCCACGGCTGGCCCTGTCGATGTGTCGCTTGCCCACCTTTGACGGCGGGTTCGGAATGACCAATCTCTACCTCTACTATCTGGCCACTCGCCTTCTAGTCATCCACGATTGGTTCAGAGGGGGATGGTCCGATCCGGCCTACAGGGTGGAATTGGCTGACTTGGGTTTCCCCTGCATTTTGGATCGCTTGTATGGTGCTCCCATCCCCGCTTCCTGCCCCGGAATCACTAGAGCGATCTTCTTGGCCTGGCGTGCGGCGCTTCGCCATACCCGGTTGACCGGACGGCTGACTCGCGTCACTCCTCTTTGGCACGGGTCGTGGCTACGGGACGTTGCTGCCCTGGAGGGCTTTAGAACATGGGACCTGCTCGGCATCTCCCAGCTGGGAGACGTCTGGCGGGGGGGGGCACATGTGCTCATACGCGGAACTGCAGACGCGCTTTTCCCTTCACTCATCACAATTTTACAAATACCTCCAACTGCGCCATGCCATCCGCACCTATACCCCTCTGGACGTTCGGCTGCCGGACCATAGTCCCCCGGAGGCTCAGGTCTTGCTGGGTAACCTAGGGAGGGGGGGTGAGGGGGGTATCTCCCGTATACACCGTTCTCTTATTAATAACACCCCCGCGGTTCAGAATGGCCTGAGGGAAAGATGAGAGGAGTGGGTGGGACCCCTGGACGAGGTGGACTGGTGGGACGCCCTTATGGCCCCCTGGCTGGTGACGGCCTCCGCCAAACTGCGGCTGATTCAAATATACTATCTCCACACTGCATACCTCACACCGGTGCGTCTACACCGTGCGGGTCTCTCTACTGACGCATCTTGCCCCCGCTGTGGTTTTGATCCGGCTGACTTCATCCATATGGTGTGGTCCTGTCCGGGCCTGGGGGACTACTGGGGGGGCATTGAGGCAGACCTCACAGAGGTGCTGGGCTGGGAGGTGCCACACGATCCTAGACACGCCCTGCTGGGCATCACTGACGGTCTACAGGGCACACGTGCAGAGAAGCTGTTTCTCATGACAGCATTCATGGTGGCAAAAAGAGATATTGCAGCGGCATGGAAACATCCACAGCCGCCTACCCTGGCCAAATGGAGTGCTGGTGTGGACTGGTGTGCGGCCCAGGAATGGACTCTCTACCAGGCGAGGGGTTGCCCCAAGAAATATCGGAGGGTTTGGGGGAAATGGCTGGGCAATGTGTCCTGACAAGGTGCTTTGGGGATGGGGGCGGGGGACCGAGCGTCGGGTGGGGGCGGGGGGGGGGGAGTGATCTCACTCAGAGCGATTGTACAGTGATGGTTGTCAGGCTCAACGTTTTCCTTTGCTGTGTTTTAAAAACTCTAATAAAAATTGTTTATCAAAAAATATGGTTGTCATGTGACTCCTACATCTTGTAGTCCTTTGTCTTATGTAACATTTCCTATACAGTGATTTACACACGTAAAATTGATTGTCGCTGTGTATATTGCTGATGGCAGAAAATACATGGCTCAGAAATAAATGGCTTGTGCTTCCATTTTTAAGCATATTTGGGACATTCTGTGATTAGAAACATATCCCTCTTTGTGAATTTATTTTAATGTCAATAACTCATATTAATCGTTAAATAATCATGTGTATCCATTGGTTGAATTACAAAACATAATAAGCTGTAACTGGTCAGTGAAATGCCAACCAAATACTAAAGATTGGGATGTTTTGCCAATTCTGGCCACACCTCTAACTCCGCCCACTGACTCCATTCTCGGGTTATTCCCGCCCTCTGAGAACCCACCCACAGTTCCCCTACTTTTAATTCCCCACTTCGACCACTGGTTTATACAGAACGCCCTGGGGTCATCAAAGCTGTGATGGAGCCAGAAAAACATGCAGAAGAGTAGACTGGAGAAATGGGTGGGGCTGCAAGAGTAAAAAGTGTAGGCACTTTAGTAGCATTTTAAACCTCAAATCAGAATGAGGACAATACGAACAACACGCACAGAGACTGGAGGTCAGACGGAAAAACAATAATACAATCTCTTCTAATTGCCTGTGCAAAAAAGGGTGTTCCATCAATATCTACTTTTCATTAGTTCTCAATGCAGTTTATGGACAGCCTTCTGTGTAATGTGTGTGACAGAAGACACATTTGTCCTGCCTGCCTCTGCTGGCTCCGTGTGAGATGAGAAATGACAGTCAGTGCGCGTGTGCAGACGCGCAGCTTAAAGGTAACATAGGTTTCAGCAATAAAGTGCTAGAGCTCCTAGAGGATCTGCAGCCTCAAGATAGTTAGAATTGTTGTGCGAGGTACAGTTGGGTGTTGAAGTGTAGGGCTTTGTGGGTCATGCAGGCAATGTTTAATTGAATCCTAGCCTCTTAAGCCAATTTAAAGATTTCAAATCAGGAGAGTTGTGGTTGTTTCTTTTGGATCCTGTGATGAGCCTTGCAGTCAAGTTAAGAGAGGCCCTCAGAGGATGCGACTTGCAACGAGGTAGACGACAAAGGGTTGCACTCGCATAATCCACCCTAGAAATGACTAGGGCTTGAACAGCAGACTTGAAGTCATTATGGGAGAGGAAGTGTTTTATTTTTCTTAGAATGCTCATTTAGAAGTTCGCTCCTTTAGTGGCTGAGCTAATGTGCTCCTCCATGTTCAAGTTCTTATTTAACATTATTCCCAGTGATCTTGTGGAATCTATGATGTGTGGTAGGCAGTTTAGAGCTGTTAACTGTATTATATATTCTTCAATAATGAGAGACTGCTTGAGTGGAGAGATTAGGAGGAATTCCGTTTTGAGAGGGTTTAGTTTGAGGTGGTTGGAGGTCAGCCAATTTTGTTTTTTGTGTAGAGTTGTGTTGAGAGACCTGATATAAGGAGAAGAGATTTGTGGGTACTATTGGGTGTCGTCAGCATACGTGTGATATTGGATGTTAGATGATTTGAGAATTTCAGTTAAAGGCTCCATGTACAGGTTGAAGAGAGTGGGTAAGAGCGAGGACCCCTGTGGGACCCCTATGGGTAATTGGAGTGGAATTGGATGGGACTGATTGACCTTAATTCTTTGCATTCTGTTGTGAAGAAATGAGGTGAACCAGTTTGACACTGACCCATATAGTCCCATCCTGAGTTCCAGTAGGTCTGGGAGGTTGTCATGTTTGACCGTATCAAAAGCTGACGAGAGGATAAGGAGTATTCGAAGCCAAGATTTATTCTGATCCAGCATTTTTAACACGTCACATTTGTGCAAGGGCCGTTTCAGTGCTGTGACCCTGACAGAAACCAGATTGGAATTAGTCTATGTGGTTACATAGTTGGACATGGACACATTTCCCGGGGAGCATTGTCAGAGTTGGTATGTTAGTGGTTGAACTGACGTTATTTATCTGCAGTGTTTTTTGGTTTTTTTTTAGAAAAGGGGTAACCTGCCCTGACTTTAGGCAATCCGAAATCATACCTTGCAGTAGGGAGGCATTTACTACCTTGGTCCAAAGTGGGAGTATAGCCATCTTCATCTCATTGAAGAAATTTGAAGGTAGAGAATCACTTAGGTGCTTTGAGGGTTTCAGTGCTGTAAGAATATGGACTATGGTGATTTTGTCAGATTTTGCATTCGCTCCGGGAGGCGCTGTTTTTGGGGGGAGGGGGGTACTAGGAGAAGGAGAGGCTCAGGGGGAGGGGAAAGCAGGGATTGATACAGGTAAGAGTGTAAGTTGGTTCATTGCTGCCCGCAGATCAGTTTAAATTTTTTTCCATCTTTCAAGGAAGAAGGGGGGAAAATCCTCATAGTTTAGCTGAGGACGGGACACCGTTTGGGAAAGGATGGGATGATTACTGGATTGTAGTTTAATTAAAACAGTTTTTTGTGCCATTTCTGGCTTTATTTAGATTCTGAAGAAATTCACTTTCACACTTCTGATGCGTTTATTTTGAATCACTGACAAAATATCGACTACCACAATATTGAGGTACAAAAATACTGTGACAAAAATATCGAAGTCAAGAATATCGACATCCTATCTACATCATGGTAAGTACAAAAATATTAAGAAAAAAATATCAATGTCAAAAATATCATTGTTAAAAATATCGTTTTTTTTAAATGTTAAAAAAATAATGTAAAGTAAATATTACATATAATTAGAGAAAACAGTTAAAAATATTTTAAAATTTTTAAAAATCATAACTAATACATGTAATGTTAAAATAAATTAAACAAAATATAATATATATACTTAATATTTATACATAATTATTTTAATAACAAATTGTTAAAAACATTTTATAAACTATAAATACATATATATATATATACATACAAAAATAATATAAATAAAAATATAAAAAATATATATAACAAATTAAAAACCTACAATATTTGTAATCTTTTTAAAATAAATTATACCCAACATTAACTAAAACAATACAGAAAAATATTGGATAGCGGAGGGAATAAAATTACTATTCCAACTCCAGAGAGTGCAACACTAGAGAAAGTGTTGGACAGCGCCGGGGTAAAAATTACTATTCCCACTCCAGTGAGTGCAACAGTAGGGAAAGCGTTGGATAGCGCAGGAGTTAAAATAACTATTCCAACTCCAGAGAGTGCAACAGTAGGGAAAGTGTTGGATAGCCTATGGGTTAAAAATAACATACTTCTCAATTAAATATTTTTTTACATTAAATAATGAATTAACAATAAATTAATAAAAATACCAATAAATTAAAATTAATAATTACTTTAACATTAAATTACTTCCCACACTATTCCCCAATAAACCCACAACCTGTTCCACAAAAAACTTAACACAATTAAGATAATTAATTACTAAAAATTAATTGCCAATTAATAATTAACAATAAATTAATCATCAACACCAATAACTAATTAATAAAAGTTAATTGCCAATTAACAATAAATTAATTAATACCAATAAATAGGAATTAATAATTACTTAATTATAATACATTACTTCCCACCCTATTCCCCTATAAACACACAACCCCCTCCTAAACTAAATTAACACAATATATTCATCAATTAATAAAAATTACCAATTAATAATTAATAAATACATTAATTATCAATACCAAAAAATAAACATTTATATTTAATGTATTATAATTAATTTACTTCCCACCCTATTACCCTATAAACCCACAACCCGCTCCAATAAAAAATTAACATAATTAACATAATTATCAATTAATATAAACTAATTACCAATTAATAATTAACAATAAAAGAATTATCAATACCAATAATTACAAATAATTCATTACTTAATTACAATTAAATTGCTTCCCACCCTATTCTCCTATAAACCCACAAACCGCTATGGCACTAAAATGCTAAATTTAATTAAAAATAATTAATAATTTCTAAAAATTATGATTGAATTTACTATAATTAAATTACTTCCCACCCTATTCCCCTATAAACCCACAACCGCTACGGTACTAAAACGCAAAATTTATTAAAAAAGATTACTGGCTTCAAAACATTTAATACATATATTTGAAAAAAAAATACAAAACAACAAAAGATATGGAACACATACATATAAAATACATACTAAAATACATAACACTAACAAACATCGATATTATTAACATTGATATTTTTGCTATTTATAGTAATAACCACGACATTAACAAAAACGATATTTCTTACCTTCAGGTCGATATTTTGGTCACCAATATTCTTGATGTCGATATACTGTCCCTACGATATTTAAAACTCAATATTTCTGTAGGTCGAAATAATAAACTCGATATGATGTCGGTGTATTGTTTATTTTAAATCCTCCTCCTCGATCTAATCTGGGGAGCTTAAGGTGTTCGAGGGACAGTGAGCATCTCCAAGATCGTTAGGCTAATCTCAGATTGTGTCTACCTGTATTTAAGCTTACCATTGAACCATGGATGGATTCTTTGGTGGACATTCTTTTTAGGGGCCGATTCCGATCCGGGTCGGAAGGGCACCGAACGCGATCCGGACGGAAAAACTACGAGCCGTACAAGTGTTTTCCGGCCGACTCGTACAGGTGTACGAGTGAGCAAGTACGATGCGAGCTACATGAAATTCACCGACCGAGTCGTTTCCGGGTCCGAACCGCTCCGTACGTGTCGGTCGTAAGCTAACCGTGGCGTGCAATGGATGCGATTTACAACCGAGCCAGTACGATGCACGCGTCGGACAGCCTGTGCGAGCCGGAGTGTCCGGCTCGCAAAAGCTCCCGGAGTCGGACTTCGGGTGTCCGCGTCAGACCCCCTAACACCCGCAGCCCTACGACTCAGACACAGGGGGAGACCTATGGTTCGAGACGGACCCATTCAGTCGATGGGAGCCCATGTACGCGTCGTACGGCCGGCTCCCATTGCCTTCTATGGGAGACCGACCAAACCAAGTCCGACAGCATACCTGCGCATCGTACTCGCTCGGTCGGACTGTAGGGGTCCGGCTCGGTCGGAAAACACTCCGGATCCGACTCGGTCAGAGTGGTTTCCGACCCGGATCGGAATCGGCACCTTAGTTGTAAGGGGGCAATTGCATTTACAATGTTCAACAAGGAATTGTTGTAATGCTCAGTGAGGTCATGGACCTTGGACATGTCAATAGGAGGAGGCAGGGTATTATTGCTAAGGGATAGCATTTCATTCTGGTTTGCATGTTGCATGAATATTTTCCAGTGTCTGGGTTTCTTTAGTTGAGATCTTTTTGTAGTCCAAGATTCTATGATGCGAAAAGTGATGCAGTGGTTGTCAGTCAAGTCACACAGGATGATCAATTTCAGTTGAATGGAATTGGGCTTAGAAATTATTAAATCCAGGATCGCACCCAAGATGTGAGTGGGGTTGTCACAGATTTGGAACAGGTTGAGGTCTACTAGGAAGGTTTTAAGCGTGCTCACTGCAGGTTCATCTGAGTCAATCTAGTGTAGATTGAAGTCTCCGAGGAAGATCTGGAAACAATGTGTCCCAAGTTAGATGAGATGGTTTCCATAATTTGATCTATGAATGAAAGGTTGTCTCCTGGCGGGTGGTAAATCACGTGCAGTTTGCATAAAGGCCTGTTACTTATGACGTCTTTGCATAAATATTCGCATGAGGATAGAACTGCAGTATGTGCCTGTTTCGCTATGAGACTATTATGGTACACACAGGCGTTGCCTCCACCAGGTCTGTTTGCTCTGTCTAATCTAACGATGTTGTGGCTAGGAGGGACAAGGGTGTCCAGGACAGGCCCGAGGAATCATTTAGCCATGTTGCGTAAGAATTAGGAGGTGAAGTTCCTGTGATAGGATGAGGACAGCGATGTCTGCAGCATGTTTCACTGCCGATCTGCAGTTGAGAAGCATGCATTTCAGGTGTGGATTGGTGTCAGTGGAAGTAGTATGTGTGATGGAAACTTGCTTAAGTTTGGAAATGTTTATAACATTAGAGTTGTATCTGCGTTTGCTATGCGGGTTTGAAGGAATTGTTTGGATATGACCCCCTTATCTAGCTTGCCTATGTGTGTGGAATTAACTGCAAGGAGGAGGCAGTGAATTCTGCTGTCTGTTAAAGAATCTTTCCATCTAATGGGTCTAGAGGAGGTGTTGAGTAGGGTGCAGTTCTCCAACTCCGGAGGGGAGACGCAGAATTAGGGAAGATTTATTAGCTGAAGGGGGGAGACTGCAGCTTTGTGTGATAGTTTTTAGATTATGCTCGATTGTGTCTGTTCATCCCTGATGGCCCGTAAGACCTACAATCATTAGCATACTCTGAGGTGAAGTTTATTAGCTTTTTTAAGTCACCTTTAAGATATTGCAAGTCCAGCGTGATTTCTTCCAGTCTGGATTCATGAGAGGAGTGGTGATAAGTAGTTGTGGTTTGGATCAGGGGGCAAGGATGTGACAAGGCGTTCTGGATATTGGTGTTAGGGTACTGCTGGCCTGAGAGGACCAGTGGAGGGGAGGCTGAGTAAGAGAAGTAGTTAAGCTTGCATGGAGACAGAGGAGAACTGATGAATTGATTAAGTAGAGATGCTGGGGTCATATGGGTAATGATTCTGTTCAGGATTGAGGGTTTCGACATCGGAAGTGTCATAGGCAAGTTAGTAGTATCTAAGCTGGTGCGGTAGAAGGATATGGGTAGGGATGGAATAGTTGAGTGAGTTCCATTGCTATGTATGTCAGTGACTACTGCTTTAGATGTGTGATAATGGTGTTGTCTGGATTGTAAGAACAAGTGGGAGATTCAGACCTTCCACCAGAAGTGATGGCGAGTTGGGAATGTGTGTGCTGCTAGTAGTAGAAACATTAAGGTGGGAAAGGAGTGTTTAAGTAGGAGGGGATATGTGAGGATATTACTTGGGGTTAAATGAAGAGCTAAGCCACCTTTGGTATAGGTCAGAGTTGTTGCTAGCCTTAGAACATGATGTAGAACATTTTATCAAACACCTCTAGGGTTTCGGTCTGAGGCTTGGATGAGGATAATCCCATTGTTATAAATAAAGATGGTTGCATCTGCTCTGCAGGCGAGTGAAGGAGCTACAGAGTCTTAGACCGTGTGGGAATTTCTTGGAGGTAGTGATCATGAGTGGTGAGTATAGTGCTTTCCTCCATTGAGCTCTTCTTTTCGTGTAGAAGATGAGATCACTTATTGTAGTTCCTTTTTTCAAGCAGATATATGAACCCGAGATTAGGGTTTCTGAATGAGAATTTAGGAGTCTGTGTATAAGGCACGTGGATGCTAGGCGGGTATTTAATTATAAAGGCTTTTGTGGCCTGCCAGTTCGAGCTTGGTGTCAAGTGCTCTCTAGGAGTTAGGATACATGTCTGTGTGGAAAGAGAGAACCAAGGTAAGTGAATGTGGAGGAGCAGAGACTGAGAAGGCTCGCAGAGGAGGTGGGGATGGAAGAGAGGAAGTGGGGATAGGAAGTCAGCCTCGGGACAGTGACTATCCTAAGAGGTGTGAATCTCTTCTGATTTTGATACCAATAGAGACATATGAATCTTATTATTATTATTAGAACCTCAATTTAATTAGGAGGAGTTGGATATACTTCCAGCGAAGGTAAAATGTCAAAGTGGTGACCTCTTTCATTATTAGAGGAAGAGGACAATAAGTTGAGGTATTTTTAATGAAGGGGCCCTCTGAGAGCAAATGTAACTCCAGTGCACTTACTATCCTGTCCATAAATATTTCTTGGTGCATCCAATTTTATGTAGTAGGTCAAACAGAGTAGAAAAGTCAGGAACTTGGTAAGCTCAGTAGCCCACACAAGATGGCCGACACATTTGCAATATAGTTATGAGGGTATACAAGGCAGTCCTTTATTTACTAATGAGGTGAAATGGTCGCTATTTTGAAGAGGGGTCTACGTGTAGAGAAGGGGAGATGGAGACCCCACGATGGAGGGCAAACACAGCAAACGTGATAACAACAGCAAGGGCCAAGACAACCAGAGCACAGAAGGGAAATCTCTAAACAATGAATACGGGACGCGAACAAATCCACCGGAAATGAGAACATATGGGAGACTTCACAGTCTAGACGCAATAATGCCATCTGGTCCAAACTAGATCACTGCTGAAACCTCAAGGGTAGAGCTTCGAATCAGGTAAGCAGAGTGCGCACCCAGCAGCCTGCCATTCTGACCCTAAAAGTATCTCTCCGTTGCACCAGTTAATGGAGCGTCCTTAAATCTGCAGAAACTGCACCTCGCCAGATTCAAGGGAGCTCCCAGCTCAAGGCATTGCCCATGGAATGAAATGGCTGGCAACTGGTGGTAGGCCAATGAGCAGAATAAAACGATCATCCTGGGGAGAGACTGTGGCAGGCACCGTGATGGCCTGGCCGTCAGCACGCGCAAATCCCAGACTAACACCAGACTCGGTATTGAAGAGGGCAGCAATCCAGTCTGCTGCCTTCCAGAAAAGTGCCGAAGCCCTTTAGTAGCATGGCACAGAGTGAATGGCCTGGTTAGGAACAAGCAAACAGCCTGATGGAAATAAAGTATTGTCCGGAGGTAGGCAGCATCAATCCTGTCCCCGGTGCAATCATGCACGCCACCAATGTGTCAACCCTAATGATATCACTATGGATTGAGGTATAGGTTACACTTCCACACAATCCTCTCTGTTAAGTTACCCACAGGTCCGGGATGCATAGTGCCAAATCAGGGAGGGAGGGTTCTGGTTCAATTTGCTTTGTGTTGTCTTGTCCACGAGTTAAGAAAGTTAAATCCTTCACCAATATTGACCCATTAACAACAACTGATGGACACCATTGTTCAGACTACTGTGGTTACCAATTTGTGAGGTTTAACTTGCACTGTATAATATACACTGTTCCCCCCACATTGATCGCTCGCCAGGTAGAATATGTGACCATCTCAACAAGTCATGAATATATTGCTATTTATCCAACAAAATGTAATAAAGTTTGTTTAAAAAAAAAAAAGAAAAAAAAAGATGGGCATATGAGGAAGTAAAACCTCATGCGAGGCTGACTTTTTCCAAATGAAACATTTTATTGCTATATGATGGGAGTACATTAGCATATTGGGGAGATACCTAAGAATATGGACATTGATGTATGGATGTGTGCCATTATCTTTTAAAGAGGGTAACTGTTCAGGAGAGCACTCAATGAAAGCGACAGGCTGATCTGTTAGGACAATCGTATTTTTCAGAATTTGACACACTGATGTTGTGAAAAAAAACGGAGTATGTAATTCGGTCAGTCAAATAGCTTTATTTCTATATAAATATCATAAAAGCAAAACAAAATACAATGTATTGCATTCCAAATAGGACAATAAAATACAATCTAATATTTGAAATACAAAGCTATTTCCTGTGTATAAAAAAAATCCATTTGCATGGTACAAGTTAAAAAGATAAAAACAAGATAAAAAAAGAGATAAGATACAACTGTCCTATGTACATACTCGTAAACTACCTGAGTCAATTATGAGTCGCCCTGCGAATAGCCCTATGCCTAATTGCCCAAGCGCGGCCCAAAAACTTGCATATACTGCAAACATGAATAGTTCTTGAATCAGTTCTCAATATGCGCAAGGCAACTCGGTGGTCATGGGTACCTAATTGCTTGCAGATTGGTATGAACCAGCAGATCCTAGCACTTGCACAGGCCGGGCAGACAAAAGTGAGATGTGCAATACTTTCTTTTGAGGTCCCGCAAGAGGGCATTCCTCAGTGGTCTGATGGGGGGGCACCACTTTGCAGTAAATTCAGGAACTGGGAGTGAACCAAGTCTGAATTGGATATATAATGACCTATCGCTGGAGATCTGGATTATATCCAGATACAATTCGAGGCCTCTGGATTGTTTGTATTGGAAGAATTCTTCCTTGAGCCTTCTCAAATTTGGGGTGCTGAGGTCTCTAGCGTCTATCCACTCCCAGTAGATTCTTTTAAGGTCCGCTTTACTCGGTGGACTTTGAGTGTCCCAACACTCTTTGAGACCAAGGGTTTTCATTAATGCCTTAACATTTGCAATCCATTTGATCCTCTTGCAGGTGTCCAACCCCATTACTTCTTCAAAAGCCTCTGCATAATTTGCAAGTTCGGGAGTTCTTCTTAGGCGGGCCCAGTATAACAATGGGCGACGTTTGGCCAGGTCTGTAATATTTTGCCTACCTAGATCATATACCAAAGGGGTTAGGGAGGTGCCCTGTGGTACCATGACCAGGTCCCTGTAGAACTTATGTTCCGATCTACTGATCTCATCAAGGTTATCAAAACCACACAGCTCGGCTCTGTAAAGAGCCGAGTTGACTGCCTTGGCTCCATACACAATGAGTGCCGGGGCAATCGGTCTACTAAATGAAGAGCGGTGTTCTTTGCTCAGTACCCCGGCAGCTCGTTTGTGGTTCAGAAGCATCTTGTCTAGATGTGGTCTCCACTGCGCTTTTTCTGATAGGCGTATCCCAAGATAGTCAAAAGTAGTGACTCTCTCGAGATAAGTCCCATTTAAGATAATATTGCTCCTGAATCTTTTTAGGGGATTGAATGTCATGAGTTTTGTTTTGGTTGTATTTATGACCAACCCCTGATTGTTGCAGAATAGTTGAATCCTATTCAGGAGTTTTTGTAAGCCTGCCGGGGTCTTTGAAATCAACAACGTGTCGTCAGCAAACAGGAGAGTCGGAACCTTGTTACCTGCCAGGGCAGAGGCATCAGCTGGTGTTTCTTGCAAAAAGCTGACCACCCCGTTCCCATATAATGAGAACATGGTGGGTGCCATCACACAGCCCTGCCGTACTCCCCTGTTTAGTGGAATCTTGTCCATGAGTTGTCCCTGAGACCCCCATCTAATCTGGGCATAATTGATCTCGTGGAGCCTTACTAGAAGGTTAAGGATCAGTGGAGGGATACCCATAGATTGCAAGGTTTCCCATAACTTATTCCTGGGGACCAGGTCAAAGGCAGTCTTTAGATGGATAAAAGCGAGGTAAAGACTGCCCTTGCCGATCACCACCACCTTCCAGTAAATCAGAAGCAATCTAAAAACCTGGTCAACCGTTCCCGTATTACTCCGAAAGCCTGCCTGATATTGAGAAAGGATATCCTCCTCCTCAGCCCAAGACTGTACTCTCTGTAGTATGACCCTCCCAACTATCTTCTGCATTGTATCTATGAGGCTTATTGGCATATAGTTGGAAGGGTCCTCTCTAGCTCCCTTCTTATACATAGGGACTACCTCCGCGCCCTTCCATGATTCTGGGACTGGACAGCCTCTGGAGATAAGATTAATGAGAAGGAGAACATACTGTGCCCATTTGTCCCGTTCGGCGAGGAACAAGTCCCCGGGAAGACCATCAGGTCCTAGGGCTTTAGCAGGGACTATTTTGCTTATCGCAGACTCAGCTTCTTGTAGTGTAAATACGTCACTATCGCTGTTCCCTAGATTTGGTGGGAGAAGGCCACATTGTCCTTTGGCACTTACGTTAGTAGACCCAGAATATAGGTCACCAAAATGATCATGCCAGACCTGAGGTGGAATATGATTGGGGATTTGGTCAAAGTCTCACTTATTTGGACACTGGAACAGTGACCAGAAGCGATTTGTGCCTCTTGCTAAGCTGGCGTTTTTAAGATCTTGCCATCGAGTTTCATCCAAATCCAGCATTGCTTGGTGCTGGGCCTCTCTATACTCCTTCCTAACAGTTTTAATGGCTGTTCTATTCCTAGCTCTAATAGCTATTGCCAAGTCCTTCCTCTTAAGTCTACACTCTTTATTAAACCACGTTTGGCCTCTTCTAGGTGCTACTAGAGTTTTAGCAAGCTTGCTTGGTGCTTGAAAAGGATACCAATCTGTTCAATAGTACGCTTGTGTATGCTGAGGGGATAGGCAGGGCCTACTGCTAGTTCTTCTCTTAACTCACTAGTGTTTTTGACCTGTATTTGCTTAATGGCCTCTAGTTTCGATTCTTGTAGGGCAACCTTGTGCCATTTTAGGGTTCTATTGGAATTTGAAGGTATCACCTCTTTTGTTACAAAAAGCGTGTCAGTAGTTGGTGTAGGGCAAGTAGGTGCCCATGGAGACCTGAGTGACATACAAAGAGGATTATGGTCACTGTCGGTTGTGGTCCCTACTTCCATGTCTATGACATGATCCCAAAATCTAATATCTACTAAGATATAATCAATACGAGATGGGCATGTGATTCTGTTATAAGTAAAAGTTCCCTGGGCATCAGATCTAGTTCTACCATTCACTGCCCTTAGACCATACTTAATGGTAAGTGCATTTAGTTGGATGGTCATCTGTGACCATCTTCTTAACAGGGGTATGGTTAGCGATAGAACTCCCCATTTGCTGTCTTCCTCCTCTATTCCTATTATATCTTCAGAGCTAAGAGGCTCAAAAGTACAGTTAAAGTCCCCTGCAACTACTACTTTCGAATGAGACGAACAATTTGGTAGACCTTGTTCGAGTAGTGTAATAGCAGGTGAAGCTTTGCCTCCTGCTGTTCCCCTTATATAGACATTAAATAAATCCAGCGTTTCCCCCCAGCCTAAAATTATAGGTCTGATGTACAAAACTCTTGTGTGTTTGCAAAACATGCAATTAGCAAAACCCGAGGCTTTGAGACTGCAAAAGAGAGTTTTACTTCACAGTCTCTTCTCCTGCAGGGCAAGGCACATTCCTTCCTTCTCTTAGCAGACAGGGAGATTTCTAGGTTCTCAGCCTTCCAGCAGCTGGTGGTTTGAATACAAATTTTACATATCTTTTCCAGACAGGGGATGTGGCTCCACTACATAAGGCTTCAGGATTGGCTTGGGCTGGCCTCTTTTACATTTCATTTCAATGCTACTCTCCAAGCACAGCCTTTTTGTGAAGTGATTGCTCGCACAGCAGGCAGCAACAGGGCTGGTTCCAAGCCGGAATACTCAAAATATAAGCACAATGACGTGTGAGTTATCTGCACATGGCAGACATTAGCCTTCCTGAAGGAGTATTCAAAGACAGACAAAAGGATAGGACCTGCCTAGAAACCATAGTCCGACCCCTCACCACTGCCCTCTACCAAATGGCAGTTCTTATGAAGAACTAAAACAGCAATTCTTTGCTTCAGGGTCTGGCTCTCTACCCTGCAGACAATGCACTTCCACTGTCTGGGAGGGAAGCTGTCCTCATCCTCCATCTTGTGCCATGCTAAACCTGGGGCATCCAAAATGGATCCCATTATCCCCAGTACTCAGACACACAACATAGAGTACTATTTTCACACACACACTCATTGCACATATGAGAGTTCTGCACGCACACAGGATGTCTGCTCAAGGTTCTGGATTTCACATCAGAGTGAGACTTTACATGAGAGGGGTCTATAGCTGGCACTCCCTCCGACACAGAAAAAGGTCTGGCCATGTTCCAGATTCAAAAACACTGTATACTGCCACCACCACTATGTGATTCACCCAGGTCACGGACCGTACTTCACTGCCTACTATGTTCTTGGTGCACCTCTCCAGGTCACAGAATGGGCCCTCGATAGGGACAGACCTAGGCCTCTACATACAGGCTAGATTAACATGATGTCAGGGTCAAAATACAAGTCAGGATAGTAGTTTCATTTGCAAGCAGGCTCCTAGGGCAACAGTACAAGCCTGTTTACCGTGGAGAGGACATTCCTGACTCAATATTCTGTTTGGCCACTCATTTACTCCTAAGTGGTTTCTGTCTCACAGTACATTTTCTGTTGCGTTTCTTCTTGCAGGAATTTTATAAAAAACAAGAACAAATGAAACAGTTTACTTTCTGAGTGGTGACACAACTTTACACTTGGCAGTGCATTTCGCAGGTATGCCTTACTTTTAAATATACAGCATAACGCGGCACATTTTTTTATAGTACTAATTCATTATTTTGAGAATTTTGCACATGGTAGTACTATCTGAGCAAAGATTTCACTGATTAGTGTCAGTTATACAACTAAATATATATATATAAACAAATTAAAGATGGCCAGTTAACCTTTGCTAAGGGCCTATCACTGCACACCAACACATATCAATGCGTTTAAGCAACTTTTGATCTGCTGAGTCAGAAACATTTTTTTGTTAAAATCTTTAGATTATGCAAGAGAGGATGGATTATGTGGCAAATGCAGTAAATTCATAATTATGTAAAATACGCCGCTGCTACAGAAACGTATAATTCCAGTGGCTTTGCCATTGTGGTTCTGTTGGTAGCATTCTTATAAGTGTGGCTATGTGTTAAACACAAAAGTTTAACCCCATAAAGGTCCTGCAAATTCGAACAAATTACTATCCTTAGTGAATAACAAGGCTCCCCGATAAGGCCGATTGTTGTGGAATCGGAGTTTGAGTTTTGAGCAAAACCTTCGATTGAACTCCCTTAGTGTAAAAGAAAGGTCACTCTGCTTACCATTGTCATCCAAAATTAGGCATTATTACCTCCATTCCTTCCTAATTCGTATTTTTAGTGCTTGGCAACAACGTGTGTGGAAACTGATGTTATTATCATTATTTACTCATTATCTGTGAGGCAGAAAACGTTTAGCAAGAATCCAATTACGGGAAAATCCCAGAAGCAAGAAAAAGGATCAGTACCAATGGAGCTGCTAGGACAGAGGGAGCTCTCCTACAAAAAGGTCTCACGTTTTATGGTTATTCACAATTGTTAACACAATATGAGTGTTTTGTGACTCATTCAGAAATTTAAATACTGACCTTACTCGCAGATTTCACGCATTAATAAAACGTAGATAACCTAAAACTCACCGACAACAGTGTAGAAAACCTAACAAAAATATCAAACCGTGCTGGTGGGAAAACGGGGTAATGAGGCAAAAGAAGAACTCATACGACCTCCAATGACAGCATTAATCTCAGGATACAGGACCATATTAGGGTCTCATAAGACCATGTATCTAGCAGGGGAGTGCCCATCGACCACACTCCAAACAGTCTTTGGGTAAGTCACACAAGGATAAGTTCAATGCTGCTTTAAGTAATAAATAATCATGCACTCCTAAGAAAACCAATGATTAAAATAAACTAGTAGTGGTAATAGTGCCTAGCTCCATTTTGCAGGCATCTAATGGAACTAAGGCCCTCTTTAACATCATAAGGGATCTCAGTAATCCCGGGTGTCTGGCCAACACAGTCCAGCCATCACAAAATCTGTGCAACGAAATCGCCACTTTTTTCATTGATAAAGTCGCTGACATTGTGGGTGGGTTTGATCAGAATGTCATCGAGATTCCTCCGATTATTGAAGATATCAGGAGGGACATCACTTTGAGCTATTTTCAACCCCCCACGGAGGACTCCTTTAACAGCATAGCTCGGGCGATATCGTCCAAGTCACCTCTCGATCCCCTTCCTCACTAGATTTGGAAGGAGTACGGCCCCGACTTATTCCCGGCTCTGTGGCAAATTTGCTGCCAATCCCTGAATGAAGGAGCTGTACCAAGCTGTTGGAAGCAGGCGATAGTTACCCCCCTATTGAAAAAACCATCCCTAGATCCATCGATGCCAGCTAATTTCCGTCCCATATCCCTCCTGCCATTTCCGGTCAAAATCTTGGAAAAAATGGTTAGCAAGTCCCTGTCTAATTTTCTGGAAGAAAATCTCCTTCTGGATAGGGACCAGTTTGGATTTCGGCCAGGGCATGGGACGGAAACCGCCCTGACAACCGTGCTGGACAAACTTCGAATGCGAGCCGACAGTGGAAGTTCCTCAGTACTGGTGCTGTTGGATATGTCGGCCGCATTCGACACGGTTAGTCATGCGGTCCTGCTGGCAAGACTGGAAGGCTTGGGGGTAACGGGCCGCGCCCTGAAATGGTTACAGTCCTATCTGGCTGACTGCCAACAGGCAGTCACCCTGACGCCTTTTGTCTCCCCTTGGTCCTCGGTATGCCATGGAGTGCCTCAGGGCTCAGCAATCAGCCCAATTGTTTTCAATGTCTATTTAGGGCCCCTGATCCCCATAATAAAATCTTATGGGATCGAAGTGGTCAATTATGCGGATGATATTCAACTGCTGTTCTCCACTGAAGGAGAGCATGCAGTCTCTTTGAGCTCTTTTCAGGCATGCATGAGGCAGGTCTCTGACTGGCTGAAGGCCAATTCGTTACAGCTGAACGCTGGGAAAACGGAGTTATTGCACTGCGGTGCAGCTAAAATGTCCAAACATCTTATGGGCGAGGTCAGGATTAGGCCAGAGGACGCCCCCATAGCTGCCGCAAAAACAGTTCGTAATCTGGGGGTCATGATGGACGAAGACCTCCAGATGCAATCTCAGGCCAACAAAACAATCAGCACCTGTATCGCCCTGATGAGAGCTCTCCGCCAAATTCTCCCGCTACTCCCAAGCGAGACTATGTCCTTGGTGGTCCAGAGCGTGATCCTGAGCAGACTGGACTACTGTAATTCCCTGTATCTGGGTGCTCCCCAATATATTGTACAGGGACTACAAAGAGTACAGTCCATGGCAGCTAAACTAGCCCTCAAGAGACAGCGTGATTCTTCAGTGACGCTGGCACTAAGGGACCTTCACTGGCTGCCTGTTAACCCCTTCAGTGCCCATGACGAGCTGGACTCGTCATGGGCTGCGGTGGCGCTGTGCCCATGACGAGTCCAGCTCGTCATGAACTCCGCCCGCTAATGCAAGGCGCGGCACTGGGCGGGGAAAGGGGCGGGCATGCAAGGGGTTAAAGACAGAATCAGTTTTAAGTCACTGGTTACGGTCTACAAAGCTCTACACAACATGGGTCCGTTACCTGTACGAGAGCAATTCTCCTGGTATGAACCAAAAAGACTTCTCCAGTCCACTAACCAAAGCCTGGCATCTGTTGCCAGAATAAAACTAGCAAGGATGGGAGGAAGGGCTTTTAGTACGGTGGCAGCCCGCCTTTGGAATAAGATTCCCCAAGATCTGAGACAGGCCAAATCTCTGCTGGGCTTTAGGAAAGATCTTAAGACCTGGCTTTTTCGCCAGGAATAGATAGCATCGTCTTTTGACTAGTGGCTGCTCGTTCTATATGCTTCATGTTATCATGGTCTCCAAGCGCCAGGATACCCGTAGGGTGGCAGACGCGCTATACAAAAACTTATACAATACAATACAATAAGACAACTTCCAGCACATAGATACAACAAGTAAGCAACTCATCTGATGAAGTTATGCATTAACATTTTTTTTTGTTTTTCCATTTTTATTATAGATGGGATTTATTGTTAGTTTGATATAATTTTGGTTTTGCTACCAATAAAGATAAAATGGATTTCTTGAAAACAACCAGAAACTATTTGGAGATATACGGATTTCATACACAAAGTCCCGAATCACAAAATCACAGGGTTTACGACCACAGAAGGGTTTATATTTAAGCACAAAAACCCTTTTACGAGTTTTGAAACTGAAAACGTTTTTAAAAAAAGCAGTGCTGATTAATAAAACACAGGCTGCTTTAAAGCAAAATCTTTTTTGGTATGCAATGGTAGAGATGGATGGTCCGCTGTCCTTTGCAAGGCGTCATACCCGTGATTTCAGCCAATCACAGGAGGTCGCAAATTTCGACCTACCCAATTAAATTTAATTAGGCAGTCAATTGCGACCATGCCCCCCCCACCCTTTTGCCCCTCACGAACAGTGTCTGTCAGACTGAACAAAGGTAAGCCTGACCAAACCTGTTCATTTTCGGGTCAGGCTGCCAGGAGCCAGACATGCGCTAAATGTGCAGGCTCCTGGCTGCCTGAGCTGAACTTTGCTAGGCTGAGAAGTCACAGCTCCTGTGGGCATGACCTCCTCAGCTCAGCAAAGGTCCCTGAGGCACTCCCCTCAGTGACGAGGGGTAGCGTCACTGATTGACTTGCACCTGCACGCTTCAGTTTTAAGCCCTGTAGCACCCAGGGTCGAGTGTCAATCAATGACACTTCATCATAGAGTGGGGTGGGGTCAGCAGTCTCACTGACCCCATCCCACTCTGGGAAGACGTGGGCCCGCTGCCTTCCCTCATTGGCAGTCCCAAGCTTCCATGGATCTCTGAGGCAGAGCTGCAGGTAAGTGTGTATGTTTTTTTAAAATTAATATTTGGTGCATTTGTGTATGTATGAATGTTTGGTAATGGGTGTTGTGAATGGATGTGTGTGTGTGTATGTGTGTGTGTGTGTCTGTGTGCGCATGTGATTTCATGGCTGTGAGTATGTGTGTGTGTGTGTGTGTGTGTGTGTGTGTGTCTCGTCCCCCCTTACCTCCTAAACTTACCAGCTGCCACTGTAGGCAGTTCGTTTTGATACCTCCTGCGATTCAGTATTTTTTTAACTGACCTATTATTAGTACATTGGTAAGTCGGTGAGGAAAATATTCCATTTGAAAAAAGTCAGTGCACAATTTACAAACACTTTTTGAGTATGGAATAATACAGTGTTTCCCGTACTGTGGGTCACAGGCAAAATGTTGCTTATGTTTTTGTTTTTTTTTAACATGGAGACTAGTGTTTACACACTCCTCTCACTTTACAGTCAGAGAAAGACAAGTAAATTGAACTATGAGACAATCTTGCTGGGGGGGGTAAATGGAGTGTGAAAGGAAAGGCTGTAGAATGTCTTTTTTTGTAACATACAACACAATGCAAATACCTGTAAATGAACCGTACACATTCAGCAGTTAGGAAATCAAAAACTAAACATTTTTTTTGCAATTCTGAATTTTATTGGAAATAAAGACTTTAATAAGATTTGAAAAAAATCAAGACACTTTACTTGATGATGCACAAATAATGAACATTCACTGAAACCCGATTTCCACAAATTATCATTTGTGCGCAACATAGTTTTATCAGTAAAAGTCTGTGCAAAGTAGCCATTTCAATGGCAAAATGTGCTGTCTATAAATGACATTGCGCTGCCACATGATGCATTAGTTACATTAAAAAAAAATCACCCGCCTCATGTCCATTAAAACTAGATGGATTTTGGAAGTTTGTCTTCTAAAAGGTGGTTCTGGTAATAATAAGTCTGGGAAGCACTGCATTAGTATATATTAAGTTCAAATCAATTATTCGTATAAGTTAGAGGACAAATTATTATAATGTTATGCCTCAAAAAGAAAAGTTAGGTAAAACAGTTCTACCATTAAGAGCGTACCCTACTCTGCTCTAGGCTGCCTGGAAAAAGGTTCTGAACTCATCTACATTGCACTAGCTTAAATCACACAATTCTACCATTTGCTCCACCTAAACATAGTTCCCACAAAATGCTCCAAATTAAGTTAAAATATGGAGATACATTATAGAGCTCATTAATTTCTCAGGATTATTCACAATACAGCTTCTCTAAAGTACTGTTACAACTAATTAGAACATTATACAAATATCACATAAAAAGAAAACAATTCACATGGGATAGAAAACTATGACAAATCGTGTTTGTTAATTAAGACTTCAGCTTCTCCTAGGAATAAAATACACATAAAACAAGATTGGAACTAGACGCTAGCCATTTTAAAATGCAGGCCTACATTAGCTATGGTCAATCAAAATGAGAAAAATAAACAGTTAATAGGATTGGTGTGCTTACATGTTAATACAATACAAAACATGTACTATAGACGAAAAAACTTTCAAGCGGTCTCCTTTTAAAGTGAGCATTCTCTTTCTTTTGGATATTCTTTCTCTCTGTCTCTCTCATCTGTTTCTTTCTGCCTTATGTCTCTCTCTCTTTCTCTCTCCACTGCTCACCCTCTCTCTCTTTCTCTTTCTTGTAGTATGTACATTCTTTGTCTCTTTTCTCCCTTCCTTATTTCCCTTCCTCTGCACCCCGTATGTCATATGTTTGATTTCATTTGTAGGTCCTTGGAGAATATGCACGGTTTCCCAAAATCCTCTGTGGGCCAGTGGGGATGATATGCAAAAAGAGGGTAAATTCTGGTGAAATCTTTAGGTTTTGTCCTACTGGTACTTTCGCACCCATTTTACACTCCACTACAGTCTTTTACTGTCAAAAAGTGCTCCCTTTGCAGTTCATGGCCTTCTTTGACTGTAAAGCATTCACTGTATGTAATGGTTCTGTATCTACACCATTCATGAAAATGCAGCATTCCTGTTGGAAATGGCCCTTCTTGCTGGGTTACCCCAAACTTTTGCCTTCCGCCCCTGATCGTTCTGACCTTCTTTTTTTTGGCTTTAGAACTCTGGGCACTTGACCACTGCTAAAGTGTATGTGCTCTCTCCTCTAAACATGGTATAATTGGTTTACACCTGTTTGGCATAGTTTAATTACGTGTAAGTCCCTTGCTACTAGTGGGCTTGCAGTACTGATTGTGCCACCCACAGAAGTAGCCTTTCAAACCTGGCTCAGGCCAGCCATTGCATGGAGTGTGTGAAGTTTACTGCCACTTCGAATTGGCATTTATAACAACTTACCAAGCCTTAAACTCCTCTTTTATTACACATACGTTCCCTTAATGTAGGCCCTAGGCCGCTCTATGGGCAGGGTGCAATGTAAATAAAAGGTAGGACATGTACATTTGCAGTTTGTATGTCCTGGTAGTGACAAACAGCCTATTTCAATTTTCACTACTGTCAGGCCTACCCCTCTCATATGTTAGCATTGGGAATCCCTTCATATCTTTTTAACAGGTAATTCCTGAGAGGTGTTGTTTTTTAATGTTTCATATATTTGAACTGGCACGTTGGATTTAACGTTACTATTTTAGAAATGCCACTTTTAGTTTCCCAGAAACTTTCAATTCTTCAATGTTAAGACCACTATTTCTCCCTCAACCCCCCCCCCCCCCTCACTCCCAAAGCAATGTAATGCCAGTTCAATTGCTGGCATTTGAAACCATGGTATGAGTGAGGTGACCACACTAAAAAACTGATTCAAATACATACCTTACAACATCACACTTGATGAGAGACCGGCTCGTTTAACACTGGAGAATAATAAAGAGCTAACCACCAAGCCTTCAGAAAAAGGCGGAGGTATAGTGTTTCAACAAACATCATCCTATAAAGCCAAAGCACAATGACAACTGTCTAATAATAATCATTACACTTTGCTGAGATCTAATCCCTTGGCTGAGATTCAAAAGTTGATTTGTGATGTTACCTCAAAGGCAAAGAATCTGGGCTTCTTAAGTGTACATGAATTTGAATTTTTGAATAACAAAGCTCCAAGGACGCTTGTCCTTCACACTTTGCCGAAGATGCGTAAAAATCTATCATGCCCCCCAGGAAGACCAACTGTAACGGGGGGATGTATGACGTTACATCGCATGCTGTTACAACGCATGCTGTTACAACGAAAGTTTTACAACGCGAGTGCATTGACAACGCAGGACATTACAACGCAAGTCTTTACATCGACTTGCACTAGATGGCGTGCTAACATTAAAAAAGTGTAATTTACTCTTCCAACTCCAGTCCACGTAACAGTAGGGAAGGTGTTGGGATAGTAAACTACACTATTTTTAATGTTAGCACGCCATCTAGTGCAAGTCGATGTAAAGACTTGCGTTGTAATGTCCTGCGTTGTCAATGCACTCGCGTTGTAACAGTTTCGTTGTAATGGTAGTGCGTTGTAAAAGTTGCGTTGTAAAGGTTGTTCCCCGTAACGGGGTGTGACTCGGTTCTTGAGTCATTGTGAAAGTACATTGATGTGTTTACCTGAAGCTTCATTTGTGATAGTAGCGATATGATTGTACAGATTGAGGATATTGATTTTGATCCACAGAGGAAATTGTTGGTGTGCTTGGACAATGAGTCCTTGTACACCAACATTCCCAAGACAGAAGGAATTAAGATGATAAGGGAGACTCTAAGCACTAGACCTGGTCCTGTTATCTGTCCCCTCTGAATTTATAATTGATCTTTTGAGAATTTCACTGACTAGAAATTATTTTGAGTTTCATGGACTGTGCTAACTACAAATAAAAGGGACAGTAATGGGAGCTTTTTATACCCCAAACTAACTTTGCCATATTGTTGTAGATGATTTTGAGAAGAAACATGTATATAACAGCGCATGCACTGCCCTGCGAGACTTCTAGTGGAGTAGGGAATAGAAACCCCGCCCACTCCACCCATATTGGCCATTGGCTTGTGTCACTGTCGGTTCTAAATGCTGGCTTCTGATTCGTACACAGGCTTGTTAGTCCCTCCTTAGTACTGGCTCCTCTTCATCTGTCATCTCCCATGGCAACTGGCTCTTTTACTTCGGTTGTTACACGGTACCTGTTATTTAGTCTTTAAGCACTATTTTCTTTATCCAGTTTCTCTTACTGCAGGCACAACATGCTTTGGTGCCTTCTTTACAACCCCACCCTCCCTCCCATTGTCCATGCCTTCTTTACCCCCCTGTTGTCTGTGCCTTCTTTACCCCCTGCCCTCCCCACTCCCTCCCGTTGTCGTGCTTTCTTTAACACCCCCAGCCCTCCCTCCCGTGGTCCGTGCCTTTTTTACCACCCACGCCCTCCTTCCCGTTGTCCGTGCCTCTGCCCCAGCCCAGCCGCCCACCCTCCAGTTGTCCGTGATGCCTACCATTTGTAATACCATAGGTCTCCCATCCACGTGGGTTTGAGCTATTGGCTTTGTAAATGACAATGCGTTTTATTTATGTTTTGGTTTTTAAAACAAATAAAACTCATTGCCATTTACAATGCCAACAGCTTAAACGCACGTAAATGCGAGACCTATTGCATTGCAAATGCTTGAGATTTTTTGGTTTATGGGGTGCAGTGTCAAGGGACACTTAGTGAGGTGGCGTAGGGCCCTGGGGCCATGGCATACGACCCCTTCAGGAGGACAGAAAGCGGCAGACCCTGGGATGGCACTGTGTAGTCATACTCTACTGTTGGTGACTATCGGCCCCATCGCCTTCCTGTACCTGGGTGTCTTGAGGTGCCACGAGCTAGGTAACTTAATTCTCTGTGTCCATGGACTGCCTGATACTAGTCCTCCAGTCTTGCTACAATGCAGGTGGATGCTAGACAGGAGTAGACAGCCGAAGCTGCATTAGACATGTCATACTCCACGTTTCAGGTTTAGAGATCTGCATTTTATTTTTAATTTAAATGTCTTTACCCCTTTCAAAAAAACAGGTGTGGTACCTTCCAGCATTAGAAATGTTTTCTAAAGTATCCCAATAAAATACAAATGGGTAGTTTTCACTTCTTCCCTAAACAATACATCATGCAGAGCCTGCCTAGCAGACTGCAGAGCTTTTAATCTGTCATAGTTCAAATCAGCACCAAACGAATATTACGACTCACCATCAAACTAGAAGAATAGATCTGCATAATTATTTTCCAAAGTTGTAGTGCAAATCCAGATTTTGTTAATAAATAAGAGTTGCAGGTCAAATGGGAGACGCTCCTCAACAGCTATAAATTTTGAGGTCACTGAAGCCAGAGTACGGTATATCAGAATCAAAATAATGAAAATTGCTGGTCAAGCTCTCTATGTGGGTGGAGGAGCATCGTTTTTTGGATGGCGCGTAACCAGAATTGAGGTTTCGGTTCTTCTCCAAAGAAATCGCATGGCTTGTGTATATTACTAAATCTCCATGTTCCTCAGATTCTGATTGTGTGATGCACATGCAGGAAAAAACAGCATTTGCAATGCAATAGGTCTTGCATTTGCGAGAGTTTAAGGAAGCTATTGGAATTGTAAATGACAATGCCTTTTATTTATATGTTATAAAGACCAACACTTAAATAAAAGGCATTGTCATTTACAATACCAATTGCTCAAACTCTCGCAAATGCGAGACCTATTGTATTGCAAATGCTTGTTTTAATATTGTGCGCCACTGGAGGCGCTACATTGATGTTATTGTTTTCATTTGGAGGGGAAATGAAGTATCCTTATCTGGTTTCATCGAATGGTTGAACTTTCTTTCACCTGATCTGAATTTTACCTCCAATTCCACTAATGAAATGATTGACTTCTTGGACCTTACTGTCATGTCCAATGATGGCAAGCTAGTGATGTAGCGTGAAAGTTTAATGACGGTTGCCTCTTATTAATTCTCACCTTAAAATGAGTTTTGTATGATAAAAAAAGAGTAAAATGGTTGAAGACAAAAAACATGAGATTTTCTACTGCATCGTAAAAGCATGCAGAAGAGTTTTGAAACGTGAAAATGTGAACGACGTCAATAAAGAGAGAGAAAAAGTTATTTGCTAATGCAATGCAATCACGTGTTTAAGAATCTAAACATAGTTAACCTAGAAAATGTGCTGATGATGATTACTAAATGTGACAAATGAAACTAATGCTTATGAAAACGATTGAAATGCAGAGTTTAAAGATGCTTGACAATATGAAGATTCGCAGTTTCATTTAGTATTGTGTGGTACAAATGGGTATATCACAAATGACACGTATATTAATCTGTTTTGAAAATAAAAACGTGTGAATCTTTTTTTAGTAGTACCTAATATTGACATGTAACTTCTGAAGAAAAGGATAATGAGTGAATTAACTGAGAAAGCTGAATTATTCATATGAAAGTGTTTTTTATATTAATCATAACGTAATGATGATTTAGCGAGTTTTCAAGTAGGCCTCAAATGCTTCTTTTCCTCATTTACAAAGCAGAATCTAGCTAGTCATTTTGGACGCTGAGAGAACTTTTCATGAAGTTCCTTTCTTATGATTGCAAATAATAGACTCTCTTGATTCACCAACACTTCTGACAGAAATGTATCAATACAATTGCAAACCCATAGTGTGTGTCTGGGAAAAGGCAGACAGTGAACAAAGTGAATTTTCTTACTTCCGAGGAAATAATGGAATTATAAAGTTATTGAAATTGATGAATTTGCAAAAGGATTACTTAATGCTCCTGGATTTCTTAGCGAGGTATTATCACACCATGAGTAGCCCACTGTGGACAACCAATGGAAACCATATCGTATGATGGAAAGGATACTTTTTGGGTGATAACTGAGAACTTTTGGAAGTTTAATTGGACCTTTGGAAGAGTAGTCGGGCTGGTTGTCATTTTCAATTTCCCTGCCTGGCATGCTGTCAGTCTGAACTCTGATTTTCATTCCTATGCCACACCCATTTGAACTGAACTTTCCCAACTGACTCAAACATGTACTTTGCCACCTAGTAAAGTGTGCAGGTATAACTCTTCAGCTGAAGAGTTTATGGATTCTTACCTGTGATTCATTGCACTTTTCCCATGTTCTCTCTCTCTTCTTTCCCTAAGTAACCAGTAAAAGTTTATCTTATTGAATCTGTATGACATTGTGTGACTAATTGTACTAAATGATTTTTATTAAATTCAAACATAAATGTGATATATGTTCTTGACCATTCAAATTGAGACTTAGATAAATAGTTATATGAGTAAACCTGTTGTATTTGAGTCATTTTTGGTGTGAACCTTTTAGTTGTAAGTTTCATCATTAGTAAAATCTGAAGTGATGGTTACATCTTGTTAGCATGAATTTGGCATTTTTTCTTGTTCCAAGTCCTCATAAGGATTTCCCTCACATTCTCTAAATATCCAAGCTCATATTGAGCTCACATAAAAGATCCATTGGAGGACCAATGGCAATTTAGTGTTATGGGCCCAGAGAGGAAATATATGTGATGTGAGTATAGGGAGAAAGATTTTGCCCAGCTTTCCGCTGCAACACTAGCAACTAAACTCTACACTAAATCAACGGCTCGCAACACCCTACTACAAAATAAGAGCCACCATCCTAAGGGTCTGCAGGATGGGCTCCCATTTGGGCAGTTTCTCCGCATTAGAAGAAACTGGAAATTCCGAAGTGATTACTTCTGTGAAGACAACATTTTGGTCCAAAAACTGTAGGACCATGAATTCCTGCTGACTCCACACCCTAAAAAACCTATGGAGAAGTTAGCTTGTGTGATTACTTTCTGCACACAGAGTAATGCCGTCACTAAAATTGTAAAAAGACATTGGCCCCTGATTCAATCGATAGGTATCTCAGATGAGTTACCTTAATTCTCTTTCAAGAGGGGTTGCAACATAAAGGACTATTTGGTCCATGCTTGTGTACCCAAAGTCAGTTCCCCAGATTTGGCTTCTGTATGCGACCTTAATAAAATGGTTGTGGAAATCGCAAATGATCTCTGTTAGCATGAGCTGAAACCATCTTGCTTTTGGCATCCATTTTGTCAGCTATGTAATTCTTCCATCCTCTGCTGCATGTCTTTTTCCCTGCCAGTGCTGTCTATTTTAGTTAACATCCCGATTCAGCTAAAAGCAATCTGCATGCTAAAGAGTTTGTAGCTGCCAGAACACCTGGTCTCAGACTCAACTGTCAATCTCTTAGTGCAGCCATAAGCACTCCTGCTCCCCCTCCAACTTTACTGACTAAGTGATTTCCCATTTGCCCATGTTTGTCGGTAGTTATTCCTGTGTAGGCCTGTACCTTCTATTTGTAACTACATGCTTACCAGTGCAGAAAACTCAGTATAAAAGGCCCATGGTCTGTGTATTCAAGCCACAACCTCCTGGAACACTTGAGGGTGTTGTATGGACGTGGTCTCACTCATGAGTGAATAAACGTGTTATTTGATATTCCAGCTTCCGTGCCAATCTCTATTTTGTTGGTCTAAGGACCCGTGGACAGATAAGGGTGAACCCCTCCACCGGTGGGCCCCTAAAAAGGCTCATTTCCACATGGTTGGCTACCTTAAATGCGGTAACTGCATCATGTGTGGCTCCAATGACGAATACTAAACAATTTCTACATGCCAACATTGTTCACAGTTTGAGAGATCATACTAACTAACATTCAGAATGTGGTTTATGCAATCTGGTGTCCCTGTGACATTATTTATTTAGGACAGACAACTCAAAAAATCAAAACCAGTCTATCACAACATAAGAGTGGCATCCTCCGTATAACTCTTAATGCCCCTTTAGTGTCACACTTTGTAGAGCATGGCCACTCCTTGAATGGAATCAGATAGCAGGTTATTGAACAGATGTGGTAACCAGCTAGGGGTGGGAACACTCAGATGATGCTGAATAGGACGGCATGTTGCCGGATTTTGACATGTGATACCATTAACAAAGGTCTTAACACAATGGAGGAATGTAATTCGGTGGGTCTACAGTAATGTTGAGGAATGTGATTCTGTGGTTCTGTATTAATATTACTTCTATTCTAATCTCCTGACCATAATGCTGTCTATCACTAATGTATATCAACTAAATTAGGCAAAAGGTTTCTTGTATTTTTATACTAATTGTATGTATTATGCTTATGATCTATAAAACATCTTTATCTCCAGTGCAATTGGCTCCTTGGGGTGGTGGTAAGCCCCTAGATATAGATCATTGATGGTTCTAACACAACACCATAACAACTAACCTTCTATCTTTTAAATTCTGGCTTTTCACTGTGCATGTTCTACCCCTTTTAAACATGTCACATAGGAATTGTCTCATTTTGGTTAAATTGCTCTGTGTTTCCGATAACGTTACACTCTATGTACAGTAACGTTTGTAAGCATTCCTTTGTCCACCCATGCGCAATGCGTTGAGGCCCACTGTTCGTAACCCACACTTCACATAATTGCTGGCGATGTTCTCTTGAGATGCGTGCTGTACATATTATATATTAGAGGCTTGGTTCCCCTTTTTTTACTGCGTCCGCTTCACTTGCATTTTAGTATGCAGGAAATATGCGTAAGCACCAGAGTAAAAAAAAAAACGACTTTCTTACACACATATAGTCTTTTCTCCCTTTGTATGGAGAGCAGCGCTAGTTTAGACGCTGCACCACTTACACCCCCATCAAATTGCCCTGGGAGACACGTGCAAGAGGAGTTGACTAAACCACCAGGTAATTTAATTTGTCACTTTTTTTTGTAGTTGGTATTTGAGTTTATTTCACCCTTCCTTCTTAATAGCATTATGCTGGAAGGTGACAGAGACTCGGAGGAGGTTCCTTTAAAATTGTTGTTAGGACCCCCAAACGCCAAGTTAACCTGACTTGTGCTTTACTTGGTGAGTGTCTTTTATTCATGTACAGTCCTGGCTCCCTAGCGGAGTTGTTTTTGGTCTGAGCATTTAAATAAACTCTCTTCTGCAGGGACCATGGATAACTGTTTGAGTTGGAGTTTCTTTCTTGACTGACTAGTTTTTTTTTTTACCAGTATGTGCATTTATCCCTAATTTCTTCACACTGGGGATATATTATTGAAGATGGTGACCCTGTTTTTACTTCTTTGGGTATCCCTCGGAGCAATGTTTTTTTAACGGTCAACTGAATACATTTAGATAAATTGAACTCTAACTTTGATTACATAAATTTAGTAGTATATAGGTTGGATGTGGTTTTTACTACTATCTAATTTTCTGGTTTCCTTGCACAACCATCATGACATTCACGACACCTATATGATTGGTCTTGTGTTATGTTCAATCAAATATGTCTTGAGTCTTCAGGTACCCCCACAAATTCAACTGTCTTCAGTTTCAGACTGATCTTGATGGTTGCTCTAAACGTTTGTTTTTTTTGTCCTGATGATGACCTAATGAATTAAAAAGTGTAGAGACGCAGCTGACGCCTTCCTCTTTGGCAAGTTAAAAGGAAGCATATGTTTTGTTCCTGTCACTTGATGGACTTACTTTTGTGTTACTTTTCCCTCGGCCATAGTCTTTCATTTACACTGTATTTTCAATTATTTCACTGTGTATGTTTAGTGCAACTTTGTGAACACCAGTTGATTATTGTACTACTCATGTGTCTTAGGAATAACAAATGATTTTCCATACAATTGTTGTGGGTATCTTATTTTATTTGTTCTAAGTTTTCTTCAACTTATTGTCTTATATCATTTGTATGTGTTGTGCTTTCAGTACTTTTTTGTTTACGATTATTCCCTGAACCATTGCTGATGAGTCATCATGGGCAGGAGGTAGGAGAGGAAGTAACACTTCACTTAAATAGGGAGCATCCCGTCTCCACACAAAAGACTGATTTAACCTCCATATGTAGGCTGGCAGACAGGACTGGGCTGAAAGGGGACCTGTGCACTTCAGAGAGTTCTTTGGAAGTCACCCCCTACATCAAAGGCCCTTTGGGGTATAAATACTGGCTCTCTGACCCCATCTAATCAGACACTGCATGGGACTTGCAACAAAACACTGCTGGCTCTACATCCGCACACTGCCAGAAGGATTACTGTGCTGCCAGCAGGGACTGTGTAAAGAAGTAAATCAAATACAGTTGGTCGCACTCTGCTCGTCACACCAGCAAGTTGCCCCAAGCAACTACCTCGAAACACGTGTCCAGGGATGGCTAATGCGACACATACTTTTTTACACACACCGTGGCATAGGCGTACTCGCCGTCGCCACTACATTGACCACAGTTCCTTGGGGCAACTTGCTGGTGTGACGAGCAGTGTGCGGCCAATTGAACTTGATATATTACGGCTCCCTTGAGCCACCGGGCTGAGGAGTCCTGGATCAGCACCTGCGCGCCATGAGAGGTACTCTACCTGTTTTTAATTTTTGGCAGTCCACGCGGCACCCCTTTACACTTACCTGCTCCCTGCTGACGAGAGGCAACTACCTCGAAACACGTGTCCAGGGATGGCTAATGCGACACATACTTTTTTTACACACACCGTGGCATAGGCGTACTCGCCGTTGCCACTACATTGACCACAGTTCCTTGGGGCAACTTGCTGGTGTGACGAGCAGTGTGCGGCCAATTGAACTTGATATATTACGGCTCCCTTGAGCCACCGGGCTGACGAGTCCTGGATCAGCACCTGCGCGCCATAAGAGGTACTCTACCTGTTTTTAATTTTTGGCAGTCCGCGCGGCACCCCTTTACACTTACCTGCTCCCTGCTGACGAGAGGCAACTACCTCGAAACACGTGTCCAGGGATGGCTAATGCGACACATACTTTTTTACACACACCGTGGCATAGGCGTACTCGCCGTCGCCACTACATTGACCACAGTTCCTTGGGGCAACTTGCTGGTGTGACGAGCAGTGTGCGGCCAATTGAACTTGATATATTACGGCTCCCTTGAGCCACCGGGCTGACGAGTCCTGGATCAGCACCTGCGCGCCATGAGAGGTACTCTACCTGTTTTTAATTTTTGGCAGTCCACGCGGCACCCCTTTACACTTACCTGCTCCCTGCTGACGAGAGGCAACTACCTCGAAACACGTGTCCAGGGATGGCTAATGCGACACATACTTTTTTACACACACCGTGGCATAGGCGTACTCGCCGTCGCCACTACATTGACCACAGTTCCTTGGGGCAACTTGCTGGTGTGACGAGCAGTGTGCGGCCAATTGAACTTGATATATTACGGCTCCCTTGAGCCACTGGGCTGACGAGTCCTGGATCAGCACCTGCGCGCCATGAGAGGTACTCTACCTGTTTTTAATTTTTGGCAGTCCACGCGGCACCCCTTTACACTTACCTGCTCCCTGCTGACGAGAGGCAACTACCTCGAAACACGTGTCCAGGGATGGCTAATGCGACACATACTTTTTTACACACACCGTGGCATAGGCGTACTCGCCGTCGCCACTACATTGACCACAGTTCCTTGGGGCAACTTGCTGGTGTGACGAGCAGTGTGCGGCCAATTGAACTTGATATATTACGGCTCCCTTGAGCCACCGGGCTGACGAGTCCTGGATCAGCACCTGAGCGCCATGAGAGGTACTCTACCGGTTTTTAATTTTTGGCAGTCCACGCGGCACCCCTTTACACTTACCTGCTCCCTGCTGACGAGAGGCAACTACCTCGAAACACGTGTCCAGGGATGGCTAATGCGACACATACTTTTTTACACACACCGTGGCATAGGCGTACTCGCCGTCGCCACTACATTGACCACAGTTCCTTGGGGCAACTTGCTGGTGTGACGAGCAGTGTGCGGCCAATTGAACTTGATATATTACGGCTCGCTTGAGCCACCGGGCTGACGAGTCCTGGATCAGCACCTGCGCGCCATGAGAGGTACTCTACCTGTTTTTAATTTTTGGCAGTCCACGCGGCACCCCTTTACACTTACCTGCTCCCTGCTGACGAGAGGCAACTACCTCGAAACACGTGTCCAGGGATGGCTAATGCGACACATACTTTTTTACACACACCGTGGCATAGGCGTACTCGCCGTCGCCACTACATTGACCACAGTTCCTTGGGGCAACTTGCTGGTGTGACGAGCAGTGTGCGGCCATTTGAACTTGATTTACTGTGTAAAGAAGTCTTCACATTGCAGTAAATCCGGATAACAGAAGAAAAGACACCAATACAGTGTAGAGCGTCGTTTAATCCATCACATCCTAGACAGGTACAGTTATGAATAATCTCAAACCACCACCCGCCATGTCTATATCCCCAGTGCGCATTTCAAAACAATACATCCCACGGGGAATGACATTTGAAGTAGACATGAGCGCAGGAGCATTCGTTCCAACTTCAAATGACAACACATAACACACCTACCTAATTCTGTTCCTGAATTGCTCACCGGATTTTCATTCACATCCAGAAATACATTGGAAGAAGTGTTTTCACAAAGATTCTTTTTACCTTTATAAATTGAGACTCTATTAAAATTCCAAACACTCCCATCTTCCACTCGTACAGCATTCTTAAACACTTCCACTACTTGCACAGGATCCGACCAGTTAGATAATGCCTTACGTACCGAGCAACCTTTCTTTAACCGTACCAACTGTCCAACCTGAATAAAAACATTCCTGACGGTTCTATTCTTTAACAGGTTATCTTTCATTTTGATTTTGTAAGCATCCATTTTGCGACTAATTTCCTTGAAGTCTATCTCAGCAATTTCTGCTTGTGTTTTGTTCTTGTTTTTCAGCCACCATGGAACCAGTGTTGTGCTAGGTTTGCAACCTCTCAATAATTCAAATGGACTTAACAAAGTAACCGCATTGGGTGATGTTCTATAAGATAGAAACATGGATTGTAAAGCTCTGTCCCAACACAATCCACCTTTGACTGCTAACTGAATAGCCTCCTTAACAACCCTATTAAATCTCTCAATTTGACCATTTGCTTCTGGGTGGAAAACTGCAATCCTTTTGTGAGTAATACCACATCTAATCAAATAATCTTCCATCTGTTTACTAACAAACTGTGGTCCGTTGTCAGTAACAAGCTCCTGAGGGATACCTTCCCTACAGAAAATATGTAAAAATAGTATAATGGCTTCAGAAGTAACTTCTCTGACCATCTTAATCTCAGGCCATTTTGAAAAATAATCCATTAGCACAATACCAAAAGAATGTTGATGCGGTAAAATACTAAACGGACCAATTATGTCAATGCCCAATTTGCTCCAAGGAGTAGCAGTTAAAGCTTTAGCAGACTTATCACTGTTAGCACACAAATTACCAAATCTCACGTGATGCTCAACATATGAATCTATGCCTGGCCACCAAAAGCTATCCTTCAAGCGTCTCCTGGTGATGGAAATACCAAATTGCCCTTCATGAGCGATGTCAACAAACATCTTCTTAAGACCAAAAGGTGGAATAAATGTATCCCCCCTCCTATAAGCTTCCTCTCTTCTGGCCAACCTTGTAGTATGAACTTCTTCACTTCTTTAAGTTCTTGATCCTTCCCCATTTCTTCATTCCACAATTGCTCTTGAATAATGGAATTGTCATTGATCAACACATTCACATCGCGCACAATATGTGCAAGTTCACATTCGTCAGTATCAACACTATCCGGTTCCATACACGGAAGGGGTAATCTTGACATGCAGTCAGCATGAACATTAGTTTTGCCAGGAACATACACCAACGAATACTGGAAGTTTTGTAGTCTAAAAGAAAGTCTAGGTAACCTTGATGACAATGTGCGCCCACCACCAGGTGATAATATATGAACCAAAGGCTTATGGTCAGACTTAATGGTGAATTAGGTTCCCCATAAAAATGGTCTAAAGTGTTCAGCACCCCACACGCACGCTAATAGCTCTCTTTCAATTACAGAGTAATGTTGTTCAGACTCTCGTAATGTTCTTGAAGCATTTGCTACAATCCATTCTTTACCCATTCTTCTTGAATCAGTACAGCACCTAGTCCACAATTGCTTGCATCTACCATTACAACACAATGCTTGCCAATTACAAAATGTTTGAGACATGGAGCCTTAGTAATCATCTCCTTAACAGTGGAAAACGTTACAGTCCTAACATCAGTCCAATTAAACTTCACATTTTTCTTCAACAGATTTCTAAATGGTTCAAATACAGTTGCATAATTGGGAATGAACTTGGCATAGAACTTCACTAAACCCAAAAAAGCGACCAATTGTTCCTTGTTTTCAGGAATAGGAGCTTTACTGATGTTCTCCAAATGTGACATTTTAGGTTTAATTCCATCTCCGCTGATACTGTGTCCTAAGTATTCCACTTCTTTTCTTTTGAATCTGCACTTGTCTGCACGGAGTGTTAAACCTTTGTTTGATAAAGCATTTAGAACCTTGACTAAATTATGGTCATGTTCATCCTCATTTTGCCCAAAGACTAAAATATCATCTTGAAATGCTATAGCTCCAGTAAGACCATCCAGGGTTTCTTTCATTAGTCTTTGGAAGACAGAAGCTGCACTAGTCAAGCCAAAAGGCATCCTGCAAAATCTGTACAAGCCCTCTGGTGTTATAAACGCAGTCAAATCTTTAGATTCTTCATGGAGAAGCACTTGATGATAAGCGCTAGCTAGATCAAGACAGGAAAAAACACGTGCATCAGCTAATGTGGAAACCATTTCATGTAGGTTCGGAAGAGGATGAGAGTCCACACAGATAGCATTGTTAAGACTGCGTAGGTCTATGCACAAACAAAGATCTCCACCCGATTTAAAGGAAATAACAACTGGTGAAACCCAAGGAGATGACTATCGTTTCAATTATTTTCTTAGAACACATATCATGGAGCATTTCTTTCAATTTGTTCCTATAGGACAAAGGAACATTTCTTACCTTATGGCGTACCGGTATAGCATTAGCATGTACTTTTATGCGATGTTTAAAGCCTTTGTATTCACCAAGTTTGTCACTAAATAATGTAGGAAAATCATTTTTTATTTTAGAAACTAGTAGAGAGTCATTAGACTTGATCAAGTGTGGTTTCGTGGTAATTGTATCAACAGAATATACAGGAGGATCAGCATTAGGACCTAATTTGATTCCTAATTTTTCCTGATGTGGCCAGCCTAGGAGCGATTGCCCTACTTTAGTAACATACATTTTTCCACGTGTGCTGCGTTCATGAAAGACTAATTCAGCAATGAAATACCCCATGAGTTGCAGTTTATGACCAGTATAACCACTTGGTGAAATATCAGGATGTGTGAGTTCCATATTAGGCCAATCAGAACAAACAAGAGCGTGAGGCAAAATAGTGTACCAGGAGCATGAATCTACTAGTACATTGGTAGAGATTCCATTAATAGTAACATTACATGAAGGAAATTTTGCAGTGCTTATCTCTTTAGTCACACTAAGTACAGTATTTACATCATAATCATTATCACACGACTCTTCATGTTCTTGTATAACATTGACTCTTCTCGGAGCTGACCTACAAACCCTGGGAAAATGCCCTTTTTTTACATCTGGCACACACCTTATCTAAAGCAGAACATGACTTTGAATTTCCTAGGTGATAACTACTACCACATCTAAAACAGTAAACATTGTTCCACCTGGTGTAGGGTTTTTGCCATCTGTTTCTGGTTTCACTTTTTTGAGACTTTTCATTCCTTTGGGTTGTAAATTGTTTTTGTTTGTCATTTTCCTTGTTGACAACATGTACATCACTTTTATCATTGGATCTTCATCAACAAACTTTTCTGAATGTTCAATGGACTTTGCTATTTCAATAGCAGCACTGAGAGACATATCTGAACTGGTCCACAACCTTTCTTGTATTTTTGTTGTTGTTAG
The DNA here is from genome assembly GCF_964204655.1 of Triturus cristatus. NCBI lineage: Eukaryota > Metazoa > Chordata > Amphibia > Caudata > Salamandridae > Triturus > Triturus cristatus. Next base: position 437,594,125 of record NC_140593.1, on the reverse strand, counting down.
TGTGCATGAGAATTTGATCGAACTCTGGAACCTCCTAGACGCCACTGCCCCTGACGTTGCCTTCCTCACGGAGACCTGGATGAACGCCTCTTCAGCTCCCGACATCGCCATCGCTATCCCAGAGGACTACAAGATCGTCCGGAGGGACCGAAACGCCAACCAGATGGGAGGAGGCATCGCCATCATCCACAGGAACACCATCCGTCTCACGACCAGCACCGACAACACCCTGACCAGCGCCGAACACCTGCATTTCCAGATCCACACCAACCCGAACACCACCCTTAGAGGCACCCTGATCTACCGACCCCCTGGACCACGCACACAATTCAGCGAGGACATCGCCGACTTCGTCAGCCCGCATGCCCTCCCCTCCGCTGACTACATCCTCCTGGGAGACCTCAACTTCCATCTGGAGAACAACAACGACCACAACACCAGCACCCTGCTCGACAACCTGGCCAACCTGGGACTTAAGCAACTGGTGTCCACCCCCACCCACCTCGCCGGACACACACTCGACGCCATCTTCTCATCCAGCACAGACATCGACTTCAGCCACGCCACAGAGCTTCAATGGACGGACCACAGCTGCGTCCACTTCACCTTCAAGAGAACGACGACCCACCATCACCAGCAACAGGCCGCCCGCAGAAGCTGGAACAAGATCACAGCAGACCAGCTCGCCACCTCCCTGAGCCAGCACCCTCCTGCCAGCTCAGCGAACCCCAGCCAGGCCGCCGACAACCTCACGAAGTGGATCAGCAACTGCGCGGACGAACTCGCCCCGCTGAGGACCCCGCCTAGCAGACCCGGCAGCAAGAAGGCCCCATGGTTCACCGACGAACTCAAGAGCTCCAAGAAGAACTGCCGAGCCCTCGAGAAAGTCTGGAGAAGGGAACCGACACCGGACAACAGGACCTCCTACAAACTTGCCACCCGGAAACACCACCAGCTGATCCGCGCCGCCAAGAAAACAGCATTCAAGGACCGGTTGGACAACAACGCACACAACTGCAAGGAACTCTTCAACATCGTGAAAGAGCTTTCCAACCCCAGCGCAGGAAACAACGACATCACCCCATCGCAAGACCTCTGCAACTCCCTCGCCTCATACTTCCACAACAAGATCACGGACATACACAGTAGCTTCAACAACCAACCAACGCACACCATGACCGACCAACCACCCCCCCCACCACCACCCTCCACGCCTGGACCCCGATCAGCACCGAAGACACCATCCGCACGATGAACTCCATCCACTCCGGATCACCGACCGACCCCTGCCCTCACCACGTCTTCAACAAGGCCGACGCTGTCATCGCACCCCACCTGCGAGACATCATCAACACATCCTTCGACACCACCATCTTCCCTGAGAGCTGGAAACACGCCGAACTCAGCGCTCTACTCAAGAAACCAACAGCGGACCCCACCGACCTCAAGAATTACCGCCCCATCTCGCTTCTCCCGTTTCCAGCCAAAGTCATCGAGAAGACCGTCAACAAGCAGATGGCCGCCTTCCTCGAGACGAACGGATCCCTCGACCCCTCACAGTCCGGCTTCCGAGCCAAACACAGCACCGAGACCGCCCTCATCGCCGCCACCGATGACATCCGAGCCCTGATGGACAATGGAGAAACAGCGGCCCTCATCCTCCTAGACCTCTCCGCGGCATTCGACACGGTCTGCCACCGCACCCTAGTACGGCGCCTCAGCAACATCGGAATCCAGGACAAGGCGCTGGAATGGATCATCTCCTTCCTCGACGGAAGAACACAGAGTCCGCCTACCACCGTACAAGTCAGAGGCCTCCGAAGTCATCTGCGGCGTCCCCCAAGGATCATCTCTGAGCCCCACCCTCTTCAACGTCTACATGAGCCCCCTCGCGGCCATCGTACGCAAACACAACCTCAGCATAATCTCCTACGCCGACGACACCCAGCTGATCCTCTCCCTGACCAACGACCCCGCCGCCGCCAGAGCCAACCTGCACGAAGGGATGAAAGAGGTAGCCGAGTGGATGACGTCCAGCCGCCTGAAACTGAACTCGGACAAGACGGAGGTCCTCATCCTGGGCTCCTCACCCTCCGCCTGGGACGACTCCTGGTGGCCTCCCGCCCTGGGCACCGCACCCAAACCGACGGACCATGCACGAAACCTGGGCTTCACCCTGGACTCCTCCCTCTCCATGACCAGGCAGGTCAACAACGTCTCCTCGGCGTGCTTCAACATCCTACGCATGCTACGGAAGATCTTCTGGTGGATCCCCACAGAGACCAGGAAGACCGTCACCCAGGCCCTCGTCACCAGCCGACTGGACTACGGCAACGCCCTCTACGCCGGTACCACCGCCAAGCTCCAGAAGAGACTCCAGAGGATCCAGAACGCCTCAGCCAGACTCATCCTCGACATCCCACGATCCAGCCACATCTCCGGACATCTGAGAGACCTTCACTGGCTCCCCGTCAACAAGAGAATCACCTTCCGCCTCCTCACCCACGCACACAAAGCCCTACACGACCAAGGCCCGAGCTACCTCAACAGCCGAGTCAACTTCTACGCTCCCAAACGCCACCTCCGATCAGCCAACCACGCCCTCGCCGCCGTCCCCCGCATCCGAAGAGCGACTACAGGAGGAAGGTCCTTCTCCTACCTGGCCGCCAAGACCTGGAACTCCCTCCCGACCGACCTGTGCCTGACCCAAGACCACCTCTCCTTCAGGAAGAAGCTGAAGACCTGGCTGTTCGAGCAGTAGCGGCACCCCCCCCCCCCCCCAGCGCCTTGAGACCCTACGGGTATGTAGCGCGCTTTATAAGTGATTGATTGATTGATTGATTGATTGATTGATCTCTTAAAACTTGGTCATAGTCAATATGTTCAAAATCACATGTAACCGCTAAAGATCTCAAGGCTGATACATAAGTGTCAATGGATTCATCTGGTTTTTGCTTCCTTGAATAAAATTTAAATCTCTCCATTACCATGTTGATTTTTTTTCTATAACGAATGGAAAGTTGTTTAGATGCAATTTGGTACACATCCAAACCAGACGTGCTGGACAAAGGTGGTAAATTTTTATATTCTTTGAGAGCTATTCCTCCAAGACAATGTTTTAGTAAGGCTAGTTTCCGGTCTGCTTCACATTCCTCCCACTCCAGAACGTCAACATAAGCTAGAAACATTGGTTCCCATATGTCCCATTCCACTTGGGGTTCACCAGGCAATGAGAAAAAAGATGGAGGAGGTTGAATGCCAGACATTGCTGCTTACAAACTATACGTAACTGTCAAAGCGCAAAATTAAAACCAAGTTTTTGATGATATAATAATTAAAGAAACAATGTGTGAGTGTCACCGAAGATTTTAAATATATCCAAATACCTGTTTATTGGACGCGCGTGCTGATATGTGTGCGTGTCGCAGAAGAAAGAAAACAAACAAACCTGACATGAAGCTCTTCCAGTGATTGTGCTGTGAAGGATTAATTCTTCTGATGATGAATAGCTGAGTTTTATAACTCCGCCTTATTCGCACAAGATGAGGAACATTAAGGTGCGTAAGGCGGCTAAACCCAGCAACTAATCCTCCAATAGGGCACTGCGGACGTTGCTGGAATATGCTACTCCTCAGTATTCATCGGCCAATAGCGGCACTGAAGGTAAAGCACGAACCAAATGAACAAGACGCCGGTGCGCGTATGGTAGCAAAGTACACGGACAAACCTCCAATAGAAACTGCTGACGTGATGACGACGTCGCTTGTCTTAGCAGTCAACTGCCAATAACAGCGCCGAGTCTGAAGAAGAAAACTGACCGAAGTTCTTCAACAAACGCCGGAAGTCGGAAAAATAAAAAATAAATTAGATATTTCGATGTAGAACGTGGGAAACGTTCCCCAATCGTCACCATTGTAAAGAAGTCTTCACATTGCAGTAAATCCGGATAAAAGAAGAAAAGACACCAATACAGTGTAGAGCGTTGTTTAATCCATCACATCCTAGACAGGTACAGTTACGAATAATCTCAAACCGCCACCCGCCATGTCTATATCCCCAGCGCTCATTTCAAAACAATACATCCCACGCGGAATGACATATGAAGTAGCGACGAGCGCAGGAGCACTCGTGCCAACTTCAAATGACAACACATAACAGACTGCCACTCTGCTAGCAGCTTTGCTGTGTTAGGCTCCTTCCTGCTGATTGCTGGGCTGCGATTTTGCACCCTGCCTTGATGTGCTGGCCTGCTGCCTACTACTTTCTTTGGTGCCCCACCACAAGTGTTCTCCAAGGGCTTGTTGGCTTTCCCCCTGTTAATCTCAGGATCACAAAAGACTGTGACCTGCTACTGCCATGAGTCCGGCAGCCTGACAAGGATCAACAGTGCCTGATCGCTGAAAATCAACTTCTTCCTGATCCACCGTGATTACTGAAGCGCTGGTGCTTCTGTCAGGACCGAGCATCCTGGATTACTACACTGACACCGCAGTGTTCTTCATCGTACTCACACCGCATAGGCAGTGTGTGCCGAACCAGCGAGCCGACTTCCCAGGGATGCGTTGTCAAGGCAAGATGTCAGCACTACCTCGACCCACCCCCAGGACACTACGAAGTTCGAGGGCAGCTCCCTCAGCACCACTCCAAGGGTGTACTTTGGCCTGTGGATTCTCTGAGGTCGTGCCCATCCCCACAAGAGGTACTGTAGGTGAGTGGGCCCCAAGGAGCAATAAAGCCGTCCCATGCGGTATGGTTAGTAGGACGAGTGGTCCCCAGAGGTCTGCGGACACGATGCAGTTTGGGGGCATTACTTGTTTCGTGTCCAAGGTATTGGGCCTGCATGGCCCCCACAGCCGACCTGCATGGCCCCCACAGCCGACCTGCATGTATCAGATGGCTAGAACTTTCTGCATACTTGGGACTGCTTCAGGCACTGTTTTTGAGCCATGAAACAAAGAAGAGAGCCCCAGGAAACATCTCTATGTCAGAGGGTCGCTCTATCCCATTCGAGTGACCCACAGTTTGGAACTAGCCAAGTGGGGAGTTGAGCATTCGGTTTACTCTGTATAAGTACCCGGAGAGCTGGAAAGGTACATATGTGAGTTCCATCATTGTGACCTTGCGTTCTTCAATTCAAAAGAGTATTATATTGCAACCAGCATAACTTGCAAAATACTTTTGTGCTTATTATTGTTTTGTTTATAATATAGAAAGCTATTTTTATAAACTTGTGTGGAGTCTTTTTGTGGTGTATTCATTGTGTTACTGTATGTGTGTGTTGCACAAATCCTTCTGTGGATAAGCCTGGCTGCTCGGCGTCAAGCTCCAGAGGGTGAGCACAGGTTATCTTTAGTGTGTTTCTAGCTTACCCGGACTACAGTGGTGGGTTCTGCCTGGCTTGGGTGTATATGGTAGACAACCAGAAACTCAATTTCTAACAATTCCTATCTAGGAATAGCAGTCTTTGCTGTGGGGACACGTTCAAAGCGCAGTTGGAAGTGAGGAACATAGTTAACAATTCCTTACATGACTTGCTTCAAAAAGAAAGGTAGCATACTGGGAAGAGGTTTGGGGTTGGCCTCATGGTGTTACTTGGGTTGCATTTATTTGAGCCTTTCATACCTATAATAACTAAGGCCTTGTTTATTATTTCACTGTCGGGGAGCACCACCGTAAATCCAAACATTCATTGTCTCAGCCAATGTAAATCTGACCTGGTGCACTGTCTGCCAAAGAGCTGCCAGATAACAGTGATGGTCGTTCCACCCTATAGATGGCAAGGTGGCCATCACTGATTTTCCCTGCCCGTGTAAGTCATGCATCACAAAATGCAGAATGACGGCCAAGCGCAGGGAGAAAATTCTCTGTGAGTCGGGGCTATTTGTCTTTTATTTAGAAAAACAAACTCCTGCTTGGGTTCTTTTTTTTTAGACAAACTGCTGGGCTGGTGCTCTAAACATGGCGCCTGCTCAGCAAACCTGCAGTGCTGTGAAGTGAGCTGCAATGGCAGAGGCTTACTTCATAGCACAAAGGTGCCTGGCAGGTAGGCAGTGATCTGTAAATAACAGCTGACGACCCTTGGCCCGTGTCAAAAATAAACGTTTAAAAGATCTCTTGAGCAACCCATGACGCTGGACGCATGCTGGATCTGGTGCTCATGTGTGGCATGCTGACATCCGACTTGATTGTCAAACCCTTTTCCTCCACATATCACTCCCTAATCATTTAACACAGAAAGTGAATTTAAGCGCACAAGATGGTTTGTCTTTTTACAGACTGCCTCAAGCTTTCATAGTCACAGACAAAAGGCTGACATGAAAAGATTCCACGATGCTTGCCTCCCTCTATGAATTATCCTTCTTAACTGACAACAACCTAGCTTTCTTGGTTCAATGCCTCAACTAAAAATATACACTTTGACATAGTGGCTCCTTGCCATCTAAAGCAATTAAGATCAGGTGAGAAGTCGGCCAATAAATGGATCAGCTTAGTTCTGGCTGCCGTCGAAAGGCAGGGAAGGAAAGTGGACAGATACTGGGGGAAACCCCAAATGGCACCTAACAGAATTATGTAAGCCTCACATGAGCGAATGCCACAGAGGAATTCAGAACGCAAAAAATACTGTTTTATAACCACCCCAAACATGCATCAAACTAAACTAGAAAATGATTTCGGATATTTTGAGATGTTACAGAATAGAATGAGGTACGGAATGAAATGTCTGTCTCAGACCAGCCCTGCAAAAAGATCACACCCTTCTTCGAGAACATGATCCTGGTGGCCAAACGGAAATGTCAGAATATGTGGGGTCACCACCACGCACTTCAGTTGTACCTCTAAGAGGTAGTCTTATTTTCTTGTTTCAATGGCTTGCTCGATGAACAAGTGAGCAAACAGCTGGTAAATTGAAAGCCTCAAACGTTCTAGTTGAATCCTGCACTGCCAACACAATAAATGATTTTTTCTATGCTTGGCCCAGAGACAGACTTCACAAAACAAGGAATGGTACCACTCACTGAAAACTATGCAATAATCAAACCATCACAGTAAAAATACTGGCGAAACCACTGGAACCAGAGGACTGAGTACCCAGCTCCAATGGTTCCTTTATTAACATGACCATGGAAGGACTGACGACACAACAGTTGCAAGAATTCATTAAATCAAAGTAATACTGCAACGTGGTCTATATAGGTGAACCAAAGAAAAAGATACAGAACCTCAACAGGAATAAAAGACAAAGCAGGCAGAAACTGCTTTAATGTACAGATATCATATTATATTACAACGGTCTTTAAGGAACTGTACAGGTGATGCAAACAAGAGAGGGTATAGGAGATGTGGCTCAGCGGCCAAAGTTGCCGACTCGGGAGCTGGGGATCCGGGTTCGCGTCTCAGCGTCGGCTCAGAGTCCCATGATTCTGGGCGAATCACCCAATCTCCCCCATGCCCATGGACAGCGCTTGGATACCCTCACGGGTGATAAGCACTGCTGTATAAGTCTACAAATGACAATTTTTTAATTACAGACAACAAAGTTAAAAATCATCTTCACGGTCTTCAAGGCCCATCGCCTTTTCCCTCGTTCTTTGACTATGTCCCAATGCCCTCCTTAACAGTGCTTGGTTTTCTGACCAATACCCATCTCCCAATCAGAACTCTGTCAGTTCGACCCGTCGCTTTGCCACTCCTCCCTACATGGTACTTGAGTCTATAAGTTGACCCATGAAGATGGGGCCAGCCTCAGACAATCACTAGAAGCATTTCAGAAAATCCTGTTGGGTATTGGTGTATTCAAGCCTCAATGATGTCACAGTCCACCACTTGCAGCAAACATGGTTTACCACTTGCAGCAAGCATGACTTATTGCACCACGTGCGAGTGCTGTGACAATGATGTGACAGAAAAGGAATAGTGTGTGTGAAGAACCACATATTGCAGATGTGTGTGCTCTTACTCTTCCTTGCATTAGAGGGATGCTTGCACTGATGCAGGGGCTTTACCTACAATCTGTGTATAAACATATACGCGTTGCTGCATTTGTTGTATCTCCTCTGTGTATGTCAGGGAATAAGTATTGCTGCTATGCCTGCTTCACCAGTTGTGTATAAGAGTGAAAGTTGCGCTGCTGCAACCTTCCATGTACCTGTACTTTGTTCTATAGAAGCTTGCACCACTTTGTTCTATGGAAGCTTGCACCACTGCCGCCTGCACGATTCCATTTATGTCTATTGGAAAAAGCTTTCACTGTAATGCATGTGTTATGCCCGTTTTCCGTGTGTTTGTTTGTGGGTGGCATGCACTGTTGCTTCCTACAGGGTATTGTTCTTTGTGTACAAGCGAAGCTTATATCCTATGCTATCCACACTCTGCACACACCCTTACCCTGTATTCCCCGGTATAGTCCACCCTCTTGACTCCTGGCCTCCTTTTGCAGCATACACTACTCCGCCTTACACTAACTTTAAGTTTTAGGTTTTGTATAGTCGAAATGTGTTCGTGATGTTTCATTAACATAAAACAGGAACATCATGGACACCAGTAGAGAGTGTTACAGGAGCGGTGGAAGTGTATATACTTCCTTGCACACACAGAACACGTACAAATATGCAGCAGCAGTGCAAACTTTAATGTGTGTGGAAAATGGACATTTACTACTGCTACTTATGTACTACATCTTCCGCGTATTACTAAAGTATGTGATCAACCTTTTAGTATGCAAGATCGAAAATGATTGACAACGCCAATGCATCCTGATGTTATGTTGCACTTACAGTTCAGGTGATACTGAGACGCTCAGAACTGTGGAGTTCGTTTACCCCTACAGTCTAACTTAAAGGGACAAGCAACAGTTTGTTATGTAATCTGTATTTGTATAGTGCATGGAATGCATTAAAGCAAATTCGGTAGCTCACGAGAGACTGAACTATGAATCGAGCTGCATAAATGCGATGTGAATAATACAGAAGGAGGGGTATCTGTTTTTCGATGAGTGAGTCATCTTCAGAGTGTTTTGGGCGAGACCGAAAGGCTGAGCCAAATTATGTGGGTTCGGGGGCAGCTGGTCTGCCTTATTCCACGTATGGTTATAGAAAGTGATTGTCAGTGGCATGTCCTGTTCAGTGCCATCATAATATTTAGCTGAACTAACTTTTAGGCTGTGTTGAGTGTATTTTTGAAGATCTATGTGAATATGTTCTACTGTAAGACAGTATGTGAGGCAGTTTTGCTCCTTTTACTTGTGTGATGTTCTAAGTGTATCTGTGGTATCTGGAATAATGTTTGAACATGAGGTATGACCTCACTTTCAATTTTCACGTGCATTTCATGAAACTTCCTGACCACATTTCCTTTGAATATTAAAAAAGTCCTACTTCTTTCTTTTCCTGATCTGTTAAGTGAGAGCTTGGGCTAGCAGATTTTTTCAGGAGGGGGAATTATGCAAATGTCACCTATGTGTACCTCTACCTTGGCAGATCAGGCAAATAAAGAAACAGGACATTTCTTGTCCCTCAAATAAATTGTTGACAGGGATAGCTTTCATTATGAGACACAGAAAATATTAGCAGTGTAGAACTCCAACGCAGAAGGCAGTTACATATATGTCCCTGTTACTTGTAGGCAACCTTCAGCACTCCGAGTTCAAATCATAGTCGCTATACAGTGAATCTTATCTCGTTCCTTCGACATTATGTAACTACCCTACCAAAGAAATTTGCATTCAAAATGTCTGTCAATTTACACACAGTGCCTAAGGTAAGCCTCACCCAGAGCTCAGAGCCCAAAAGGCAAAAGTCAGTAGCAAAACCTTCTGATATGTATGCCAAACTATTTATAGGCTCCATTGACACTCAAAATTCAGGTGACATAGGGTGGGGGCCTTAAAGGACTGGAATAAGGAACACTAGAGCTTAGAGTAATGAAGACTACTGGTAAGTAACTGGGCCATTACCTCCTTGGCCGTCTTCCTCAATCGAGTCCTTAAAGAGTGAGGAAATACCAAAGCCATTGCAAGTGAGCACTGGGCTTATACCTATACAGTTCTATCACAGTCAATAGTTGCACCACTCAGTGCAATTTTAAAGAAAGGAAAAGAACAACAAGCTATGAGTTAACAACACCTAAGACATGAGAAGCAAAATCTGCTCAAAAACACCTTCCACCTGAAATGGAGCATGTGCCATGAATGTGTTGGGGGGTTACCAAGTAGCTGCTTACAAATGTCTTTCAAAGTAGCTTTGAATGTTGCCCAGAAGGCAGAAACTCCCCTATTTAATTGTCCCAGAATAGAACCTGGCAAACAGGCACCCTCACAAGGCTTGGATACAGCATACTGGATCCAACTGGATCCAACGACTTAGGGTCATAATAGTAGGTCGTTTACCTTCACCTGAAACACCATAAGTAACAAACAATTAATGAGTTTTGGGAAATTAAGCTGATCTAGTCAGTAAATAGAGAGGGCTCTGTCAATATCTATAGTAGTATACAGTCGCTCATCAGAAAGTGAAGCAGAAGGAGGAAACAATACAGGGACAATGTCCTAGGTGCAGTGAAAGCTAAAGGAATTTTAGAAAGAAAGTCTAGAGACGTCTAACAACCACTAAACTTGGAAACAAGCCTAAAAACGGTTAATCACTATAAGCCTCCCAGGATCCCTTCTCTATGACCTTTCAGGCAAAATAAATGTGAGGTCTGCAGACAAAAGAGGCTCGAAAGAGACACCTTGTAAAACCTGGAAAGAGCCCATTTTTGTACTGGGAAATTTACCAATGGATACCTTAGAAGGAAATTCTTTAAGAAGGAAGTGGCCTATTCAGCAACTGGAAGAACATCAGATTTTCGAGAGGTTCTACTTATTGTCTATTGACTCCTTAGAGTCGAGAAAGCCAAACCCAACAGCAAGTCATCTCTGAAATAAAATCCAGAATCCTCATCAGATCAGGATTGCAGCCCAGAAACCCTTTGAGGTACACCAGGTTTCAAAATTCTGGCATTGCAGGGAATATACTTTAAGGTCTCAGATTGCCTAGATTGCCGGATAAAGAAATCAACCTAAGAGGCGCAACCCTGAACCTCCAATGTTACCCTCTCAATCCCGAAGCCCACAATCAAATATGACCGAGGGATTGCAGAATCGGAGTTGCAAGAGGGATGGAATGGTGGGAAGGGTCCAATGAGATTAGATTGACAACTGGGTTAGCAAAGGACCAGCATGAGACTATCAGCAGAATCCGGCCCTGATCCTCCTGAATTTTCCTTAATACTTTGCAGATTACAGGAACTGAAGGAAAATCATAGAAAATGCCTTGTGGACATTGACCTGAACAAGCATTTACCTTTGAGCTCTGAATAAGGGATTGAAAGAGAAAAAGAGCTTTCTGGAGAGCCTAGTGGAGAGGTGTGGTGCAGAGGCCAGGGCAGCTGACTTCGGAGCAGAGGGTTCACGGTTCGATCCCCGGCGGCAGCTCAGCTCAGCACCATGTGACTCTGGGCAATAGCTCACTTAATTTCCATGACGGCCCCCAGCGCCTTGAGACCCGTAAGGATGAGTAGCTGCGCTATATAAAAACGGACTTACATTTTTTACAGTGGTGAAAATGTCTAGCAGAGGTTGTGTCCGAATCTCCTTAAACAGGTTAGGGCTTACAGTCATCATTGTTGATGATGAAAACGCTTGACTCAGGTGGTTTACAGGCTCATTCTCCCTCACCAGGAGATAGAATGCTATCACAAAGAGAAGGTTAGACTCTGGCATCCGTAGTTTCGAATATTTGTCATTGGGCAGTCTTGGTACAAAGCTCTTTCCCTGGCGATTGAAATATTATCGGGACACCATATTGTCTGCCCTTACTTGAATTGCCTGTCCTAGAATAGATGAAGTGGTGCAAAGCTTGATAAATGGTTTGCTAATCCATCCAATTGGAGGAGCTCACAACTTCCTCAGGAGACCAAAGACCCTGAACCATAGAGTCCTCCAACATTACTCCCCAACCCTTTCTGCTGTGGTCCCTGGGCAACACCTTTGGAGCAGAGAGACAAAAAGGAATACTGTTAACTCAATTAACTGAACTCAAAAGTCTCATACACCTGTGAGATTGGTCTCCAATGGGATAAGGGATGTTGAACTAGAGGCTGGAAGTGAGCCAGAGACAAATAGGTCACCATATCCTCCTGGACCTTTAACCAGTCTCTGGCGGATACTTGAAGTTCCTCTAGTAATGTTCTCAGCAAAGATGTCAATTTCTATTTCCATGGCTGGGGCAGATACATTTTCACTAAAGATTCATGCAAAACATTGCCACACTAAACTGGAGATATTGCATGGGGCACCGTTGAGGTTTATTCCAGCGGATGATGAATCCATGAGACTACACTAAGTGGCAAGCTTGCTGGACCTCCGTGCATGCCTTCGAAAGAGAGGAGGTACAGATTAGTCAGTCAATTATACAGGTATGAAAAAATATGAATGCCCAAAGAATAGAGGGATACAAATCCACGGAATCAACACTTCTGTGAGGATTCTGGGCCAATGTCAGTCCAGATGTGGAACTGATAGCGCTATCCCAGGATGCAAAAAAGCAGGAATCTTTGAGAATTTAGATACACGGGAATGTGCACGTATGGTCTCTGAACGGAGCTAGGAAATCTCTTGGAGCTTGTAAAGGGAGGATGGGCTGGAGAGTTTACATCTTGAATGTTAATGAAGGACAAATGCATCAACTGTTCTCAAGTACTAAACTGACCTTAACTCACCTGACTGCGTCCTAAACAAATAATTGAATAGCATCACTGGTGTCTTTCTCGTTTGGGCACAGTTAGGTCTGTTCTTTTTGTAAAGAGATAGTGTATCCCCTCTTAGGAGTACTTGTCTCAACAAGCATCTAGGATGTTGCCTGTTCCAGATTTGCAGAAGAGAGCCACTGAACTGAATCCTGTGTGCATTCTCAATTGTTTGAAGGACCCCTGTGCCATTCACTAAAGAACATAAAACACCCAGAAAGTTTTGGATCCAACCTTCTACAGAACCTACATTTCCCTGTTGCGAGGAAGTATAGTTAGGTTTTTAGGGGTAGAGATGATCAGGACGGAGCCCAGGGCTTTTCAGAATTAGGGGCAGCATTGCTTTGGCCACTTTACCAATAAAGGGACATTCCTTGTTGAAACCATCCAAATGAGAGAAACCTGGGAAACACGGGACGAACCATCTCTTTCTGCTCTCCTGCCTGAATTTTGCACACTGCCTTGCGTAGCAGTAAACTTTCTGGCTCTTTTCCTAAATAGTATAGATAAGTCATCGCCCCCTTGCTCTTGGGCGGCTCAAGGAAAGCTACATTTAATCTGATACGCTGCATTACTTCCTTCAAATCTGAGCTCTGGACATAATGTACGTATAATGCCCTGTTCCTCATCAGGCTCAGCATCATCAGGCAAGATTCCCCTAGCCGGTTTTGGAACTGGTTGCCCCTCTTCTGAAGAGCTGCAGAATAATGCCTTATAAATCATTTCTTCAATTGGGGCGACCGAAAGCAGACTGAAATGACACGCTGCCGAATTTCTTCTAGCTCAGAAGGAGAGGCAGGCAGAGCTCATCAGTGGGCTTGCCCTTCTCAGAACGCTTTTTGAGTTCCCTGGCTGGTTGCAAGCAGTTCTGTTCAAGCCAAAAATGTGATATTGAATGGATAGCTGGGCCTACTAGAGTGAAACCATGCTGCCAGTTTTAAAACTATTAGGCTCTAGCTAGAGCAACGCAGGGAGACATAAAAGCATGAAACCATGCTCAAGGGTGAGCACTCTAAGCGTAGATAAAGGATGTCTATGGAACGAGACAGGACCGCTCTGTAAGAACTGCGAAAAGGAGGACGGAGGAGGTGGTGATGATACACGGCTGGGATGCGATTTAGTATTTATCTACAAGGTTGTGAGTATAGAAACAAATAATTTTAGTTGATGTTATTTCCACCCTGCCTGCTACAATAATATCCTAATTCATGAGCCTAAAAGCATTTCATATAAAATGAATAAAGATAACATTTCAACTATGTGAAGACACCCAGAAAATACAGTTCCTATCTGTGAGGGCCTGTGCTGGCTGGCCCCCTCCAAGCCTGCGCTCCCGCACTTCCGCGTGCTGGCTTTCTAAAGGGAGCAGCATCTACAGATGGTGAGGCTCACTGAGCCGGCAGCTAGGTGGAATTCACCCTGCTCAGCATATCTTGCAGGAGGTCATTCACATTTTACAGCGAAATGGAAGAACCGCGTAGCTTCTCCGGTTACATCAGCATGCGTCAGAAACCGAGCCACGCTCCCCGCCCTCTCACAGAAAGGATAGATTTTGAAGGTTTGATTTTATTCCGTGGTGAATTCTTTCTGTACACGGGATGTACTGACAATGACCCTATGCATACCGGACTGAAACGAGTAGTTTTGCTGGAAAGGCAACAGAATAACATGGCAGAGTGAACATACAGGGATAAAAGAGTAAAAAAGCGACTGCTTGAATAGTACAGCACTTCAGTGATTGGAACAACTGCATCGTCTCTCTAGTCTTTCCATTAGAGCAACAAGACATAGGTTAATAATCAGGGACCTCAAAGGACAAATGATAAAACTATACAACCTGTGATATTTTGACATTCGATATTCGCACAGACAACAAACATTATCAGAGACCATGTAAACACAAAGGCCCAGGCATCTGGGGAAAAATTAATCTCCTTTGAATAGTGTCCTTCACGTACCAACAACCTCCAGGCTACTTCCCCCCTCAACCAGCCCCCACATTAGTCACACATCATTTGAGGAAATGCCCTGCCTTGCCGCTTCCCAGACACCAGGCTAGCTCTCAGCTGAAGGCTGACTTGCACATCCCAACCAACCGGATCACAAATCCCTGGAAACCACATCACCCAGACCTTAACAAAACTCCACTGGAATGCCCAATCAGCCCACATCAAGAACATGACCTGCAAAGGTAATACTGCAAAAAGACAGCCTAGCTCCTAGATTGGCTTCACTTCTTTGTCAGTTTTTCAACAGTGCTGAGCACATCGACTGCAGTGCTTCAAATAAAGAAAAAACAAAAATGAATAAGCAAGGATACAACCATTGTTCACGTATTTTGATTATTCAGTAATTATTTTACCACCATGGCACTAAAAATCATTCCTACTCGTTTTACTTGGTGTAAATATACTCAGAGGCTTCACATTCAAAAGATGCTGCTGCCCAGATATGGTAATGAGTGTGAATAGTATGATGCCTCATTGAGCCCTCCTTGGAATCCTTTCATTCATTTTCCGCTCTGCATTGGTTACCCCCCAACCCCAAAAGGGTTCGACTGTGCATGCAATGAAGGTGTCAAGAGTGGAACCATGTGTTTCCATAGTCAACTTGGAACTGGGAGCTTTCTTATTTCCCATATCAGTGAATGAAGGCACCCAAAGAAATGGTCAACAAACCCAGGACCAAGAGGGTGCGGGGGGGGGGGGGCAGTCCAACATTAAATGGCCTCAGGTTGGTGCAAACAGGACAAGTGCAGACAGGCCCTCTGTGGAAAAACCGAAGCTTGTAAAGTTGAAGTCCCAGTCGAACTCAGCGCTCATACCGCCTCCGATATCCTTCGCTTGCTGACTCAAGAGCGAGGGAAAAGACCACAGTAAGTTGCGCACCACTGCTGGCACTTCCCAACAAAAACACAGTCCCTCTGACCCCACGTCTCACAACCAGAACAGCACGCCTTTACAGTTCCGACTTATCGAAGGCATGACAGAGCATAAGTCGTGCCTGTCTTGTCAAAGCGCACCAGAGCAGTGAGCTTCACTCATGCTACAGGCCAAATGTTATACATGAACCGCATGCATGAACAAAGACTGCATAATGTTGCTAGTGCTTATAAAACCTGAATATATGAATGAAATCTAGAAATACTTATGCATCCATACTAACCTAAGACAGGCTTGTTTGCTAGTGTGTGATATTTCTTATGCCTCAAGCTACATGGATACAGTAACTACACAGGATTGATGACCAGCTGCAAGGAGTATGGTATTGTCAAGATCAGTTGTATGCATAGAGCTTGGATATTTACTTGTGAGTTGCTGGAGCCAGTGAAGTAGCAAGTGTCAAAAGACTGTAGACCTTGTGGGCAAAAGAAGACATCATAGGTTATATGCCGATCTAGTAGGTAAAAATGATAAATGAGTGACTGTACATAGGAGAGATCTGACAATCACGGATGTGGGCAACAGCTATCCAAATAATGTCACACTAGGGTGACCAGTAAAGCAGTGGACCACATCTTGTTTATTATTTTGTCCCATTCCCCCATTCCCTTCATTGCGTCCCCGGTCGGCAGTAATGCAGTTCGCGTAGCTTTAGAGGGGTTGGTCAGACAGCCTGAGAACGTCACTCCCGCTGGTTTAGGATCATATGCCAGGTTAGTGCAAATGAACATACTGTGTTGACAGAAAGATCAGAATATGGCTGATTATTTTTCAACAGTGCCATTACAATGCCCAGGTACTCCATTTCGGAAAGCGGAGGTCTATATCAATTATATTGTGAAATTGAGCACACCATTTGCCATGTCTTTAAAACAAATTGTCACTGCCATGAGTCAAGATAGTGACATGTTAGGATTGAAAGACATTATTGCTGCTCAATCGTGGACCCAGCACTCCAGACCTTTCACTAATGACAATGAGTATTTGAAATTCAAAAATGTAAGAGATGGACTTTCAGTGACTCAAGAAGGCCTCTTTCTGCGAGGTACATGAATTGTTATTCGTGAGAGTCTACGACAAGTGCTCGATGTCACCAATGAGGGGCATCGAGGAATAGGGGTCACCAAGAGAGCCGTTTGTGACAGAGTCTGTTTGCCATATCTCAACAAAAGGGTCAACATTTTTTTTAAACTGGTCATATATGCATCTGTCTTTTATCTAGAGTCATTCAGCACCCTTTCAACATGTCAGAATTGCCACATCATGCTTGGGAGAGAAGTGCTATTGATTTCTTTGGTCCTCTTGAAAATGGACACCATCATCTAGTCATTGTAGATGAATACTCACGTTTTTCATTGGTGGAAGACCTTTTCATCCACTACACATGAAACGGTCATTCAAAAATGTGATGGCATCTTTGCGATATGGAGTGTACCTGCAGTATTAAAGTCTAACAATGGCCTACCTTTCAATAGTTGCGAATTTAAAGACTTTGTCAATCACCTCTATATAAAGCATCAAAAAAGCACTCCTCTTGGGCCCCAGGCCAATGGCTTGGTAGGACTGTTCATGAGCACACTAAAGAAAGCTGTTCAGTGTGCTGCATTGGAGAAGCTCGACATCAAAGCTGTTTAAAACACTGCTCTTCAAGCTTACCCTTCTAACCATACACTCAACGACAGGGAAAAGCCCTGCAACCCTCATGTTTGGAAGAGCCATGATGACCAAGCTGTCCCAATGAACCAACCTGAGATCTAAGAATGAGGAAGACATTCGCTCTACAGAGTTTGGTCACAAACAGAAGATGAAAATATATGCTGACCGACTACATCATGCAAAAGACATCACTTTTACAAGAGATCGAGTGCTTGTCAGACAATACAGAGAAAGGAAACCTGATGTTCCTTTTGAGGTTGAACCCTATACTATCACCAACACATGGTGACTGCCCAGCTTCTTTGGAAAACCCTTACGAGAGATTCCTCTCATTTTTTACAAGTGGCCCATCACTAACCGAACATCAATGTGAATGTGGAGATTGGGTCTAGACAGACTGTTGAGGAAACTCTTTGCCTTCTCATAATTCCATCTCGCCTGTGCAGATGACTGACACTCTAGAGACTGTCAGTTCCTGGTTCCCAGAGCCCAGATTAGAACGTGTGATTCATGTGTCACAATGCTTAACTGAAGAATTGTAATTGTTGTGTATCAATGTATTTAATTGTGTATTTATTTATATATGTATCTATGTATTTATCTAGGTTTGAAAGCTGTGACTTTTATTTAACAAAGCGGGAGATGTAGTGTAATAAAAGAACGCTGGAACTCTTTTGGTTCCCACTGTACACCATAGACCTGTGACGTATGCGTGGGAGGGATGAGTTGAAGGCAGGCTTAGAATGTGGGCTTCCAGCTTACATGCAGTGGACCAAAAAGACATGTACAATTACTCTCTGTGTGTGGCGTACTAATTTTTGAGTGCCTAGGCTGGCAGGACGCTACAACTGTGACTGTCACTCATGATGTGCAGGGACAAAACACCACACTTCAGGACCGCTGATTTTTATTTGACTGAAATCAGGCCAGCCTAGAAAAATGGTAGCTGTGTGGCCAAAAAACATGGCATTGTCGAGCTAAACTGCCTCGCCGTCAGTGCATTTGTTGCACCAGCAGAAAGATGTGCGCTAGGCTGGCAGGCATTTCTAGATATGGAGGGCAGTCTTCTGTCAGAGGAGAAAAATGCCAGGGCCTCGGCTGACCCATCAGGCTACAATATGTGAGCCCCATAGTATGTTTGCAGACATCTAGAACACATGCAGAATTTGCAGAGCGAAAATAAACAAACCATTATGAAACTAGTAATATGTTGCAAAAATCATAAACAAGTTAAAGTAACTCACTTTCAAAAACGGTTTAGTTTCAGTACGTGGTGTAACATGCAGAGATTCCGGTTTCCGTGCAATGAACTCCAGCAGTTCAAAAAATAAACATACTGCCACAGATGTCTCCCCTTTGTTAGTGACTGCTCATTTTCATGGGGAAGTAGCCCAGAATAGCTAAAAAAAAAAGCTCCTTCTCTTTCCCTGCGTAAATAGAGGTTGTAATTATACTCCGTGACCTGTCTTTCAAGGGGCCTGCTGACTCTTGCAGCAGGCACTGTGACGTAACAATAAAGCTGTAGTAACTAATTACAGTAGAGTAGCAACCCCATTTTCTCATTACGTGTAACTAGTGAGGTCACAACTAGACTGTAATAGGAAAATTAAAGAGAAATGTTTATACTTATATCGTAGAATTCCATGCATTATATAGTTGTTACTAAAACATATCAGTGAAAGTGTTCATGCTACCAGTTGGCCATACATGAACATGATTTAAATAATAATAAACATGTACACTACTTTCTTGACGATCAGAATAACAATAATCAAGTCCTTTTTTATGTGCTTCCTCGGGAATTAAATAACAAGCTACTTATTTGATAATATATCGAACGAAATCAAATATATTTCAATGAATATATCAACTTCTCAGGCATTTTTAGCAGTAGCAGAACCTGTTTCCTGTCTCAGTGAATGGTTTGAATCTTTATTCCCAACGGGATATTGGCCAGTACGCCTATCCAGAGATAAGGCAGAATCTTGTATTAGGCGAAATGTTGCAAAACAACTTGCATTTTCCCAGAACATTTTGTGCTGTTCTTTCCTGAGTGTGATATGAACGGGATGGCACCAAACTGTACAAAACCTCCCACATAGGAAAATATGTATTTCATTATTCACTGTGTCCTACTACACCCTTTGTAAATCCATTGAATGATACCTGTTAAAATTGATAAAACTGCACCAAAAGTTATTAATGCCTGGGCACTTAATATTGTAGCAAGCATTTGCAAATTAAATAGGTTTTGCTGTGTCCAACCTGCTAACCAAAAAGCATTTTTTTCTTGTGCTTTGGAGAGGTTGGCTGAGCATGTACAATAACACGTGTTACATACGTTCAATGGCACGGATTCTTGTCTTCTCTAAGCCTGCCTGCACTTTACGTTTGTGCTTTGGCACCATCATAACATCGCTGCCCATAATACGAAAGAGATTACCACCACTGTGTCAGGGCCAGCATGCTACCTTGGATTATCACCACTGTGCCAGGGCTAGCATGTGGCCAGGGATTACAACAACTGTACCAGGACCAGCATAGCACCACGGATTGCAATCACTCCGCCCAGGTCTGCATTTTACCAGAATTTTTCACAATTGCACCAAGGCTACCATGTTGCCAGCGATTACCACTGCTGTGCAGGAACCAGCATGGTGGCAGGAACTGCCAACAATGTACCAGGGTGAGCGTGCTGCCAAGGATCACCACCATTGAGCGTGGACTGGCATGTTGCTAGGAATTACCACCAATGTGTCAGGGCCAGCACTATGCCAGCGATTACCAACATTGCAGCAGGGCCTACATTTTACCAGGAATTATAGTCAGTCTGAGAGTAACAGCATGTCATGCGCCTTGGAATACCAGCACTGTGCCAGGGCCGCTGGGTTACCAGGAATTACCGTCATTGGGGCAAAGTCAGCATATATCAGGCTAGAGCAGTGGGTAAAACACTTGCTCCTCACCCACACACTTTCAGGCACAGACATATACACACTCGCACAAACCCAGACATGCACTCGAGCAGACACAGATATAGGTGCACAGGCACACAGAGAAGTGAACACAAACAAGAGCACGCACACTTGAGCACACAAATACAGTGTTTTCACTTATTTTCTTTCAGACTCTTGCAGGTGCTCCTGCAGACCTATCTCTTCTCTCCTGATCTAGGTTACCAGGAGGGGGAGCACCCCGGGGAGCCTGAGAACGGAAGAGCAGGAGGTAGAAGCACGTGGGTGGAATGAATGAGTGGAGCATGTAGCAATACGTGGCGAGGCTGGGACAATGCAGGCTTTAAAGAGAATGCGAGGCGGGAAGGGGGGGAATGAAGCAAAGCCAAGGCTCAGTGAAGGGGTGGGAGAGCTGGTGCAAGTGCCTGGCGGGGCCCGGGGGCCCAAGAGCAGTAATCAAGCGGGAGTGTGGGGTTGAGATTGGGAAATAAGAGACGTGCCTGACAGGCATTCGTGGAGACCTTGTGCAAAACATGGGAGGGGAGGTGCGAGCAGCCATCAGGTGTTCTGGGATGGTTAGAAGTCAGGCACAATGGAGGCACTGATGGGTGAATTTGTTTGCTTTTGCCAGTACAGGCATTGGCAGGGACAAATTGGTAAGGTGGGCACTCGGGCAATGGGGGAAGAGACGGAGTCTGGGTACCAGCTGATGGCCGCCTTTTTGGCCAGCGAGGTGGCCAATATGGGCTGTTTGTGCACTTCAAATGCCGCCAGCGGCCCAGTGGGTGTCTGAGTGGCCTTTCTGGAGGTAGATGGGACTCTAAAACCTCCCTTTTACAAACAGGACGGAGGTCTCATTCCCAGTCTCTCAATGGGCCGACCCATTAATGGATGGATGCAGATTGAGCCTCTCAGGGGGCCTGAGCAGAAGTGGGTTCACTTATTTTCAAGTGTGGTTCCCCATTGTAAACTAATCTGTGCACAGAGTCCTGGCAACTTTTGCATTTTTTTGGTCTCAGTGATGTTAACAAAACAAGCCTCTTTAATAGAAACCCCACTCCTTTTTATAACACTAAAGCAGTGTTTTGAGAAAAGACGCAATCAGCAATTGTGGGCCACTTTTTTTCGGGTGCCCAGGCCAATTTGTGATCCCAATCCAACCCTGGACATTCGTGCACATGATGAACTTCATGGTATGTGAGATACAGATTGCAGCTTGCGTAGGAACTGATTGCACGGTATGCCTAGCAATATGCTAACGGCCCTTTTCTATATTAACTACAGTAGGCTTTACTACAAGGCAAACTACTGAGACAAAAACTAAAAACTTGGTTAGGTAAAGGGGAACTTTTTATTGGCAACTTTGTTAACAGTAAGTTCTAAAATAACTCTGAGATGACAAAGTACATAAAGTAAGACCTTCAGTGAAGCTACTCTAACGTAGGTAGTCTAATTCATTAAAACAAATTCCATGACTTAATCTGATTTATGCGTGGAAAAGTTTCAAACCCCATGCAAAACT
The DNA here is from genome assembly GCF_964204655.1 of Triturus cristatus. Taxonomy (NCBI): domain Eukaryota; kingdom Metazoa; phylum Chordata; class Amphibia; order Caudata; family Salamandridae; genus Triturus; species Triturus cristatus. The sequence continues at coordinate 437,572,268 of NC_140593.1, read as the reverse complement.
GTGACTTGATTTGCAGACATCAGATCAGAACTGATTTTAATACAGAGATGTTACTTAAATATGCAAAAAGACTGCAAATAAATATATTTTCCTACAGATAACCAAGGGCCAGATGTAGGACCCTATTTTGCATGCGCAAACGGGTCTGCGACCCCTTTGCGCATGCAAAATACAAAAGAGGCATGTACAAACACTATTTAGAGAGACACAATTTATTTGCGACTTGCTAAATAGGATTAGCGACTCACTATTAGGAAGGGGCGTTCCGAGGGCGGCCCTTCCTAATAGCGAGTCTGAGCCGTATGTATGACTTTTTGAAACCGCAATGGCGGTCGCAAAACAGTTGCAGTTTACCTCCCTTCTCAGAAGAGTGGTAAAGCACTCGCAAAAGGGAAGGGGTTTGTGAATGCGGGGGAAAATATTTTTTAGGGGCAGGCAGTGGTCCCAGGGACCACTACCTGCTGTTAAAAAAATGAAACAAAAACGTTTCATTTTCCTTTTTTTGAATGCAGCTAGTTTTCTTTAAAGGAAAACGTGCTGCATTAAAAAAAAAACCTGCTTTATTTAAAAGCAGTTCCAGACATGGAGGTCTGCAGAACCCAGCAGGTCACCATACCTGGGAGGGCCAGCCATTCAAAATGGGCTTGCAAATTGCGAGTGCCTCATGAATATTGATGAGGCATGCAATTTGCGACCACATTGGGAATCGCAAACAGTGTCTCAGACTTTGTTGTACATAGAATTTTGCGACTCGTAAATTTTGACTTGCAATTGAGCGCTGTGAGATGTTGGCCTGGTATAAGCTGTCCACTAGTTATAGTGGGCACCTTGCACCAGTCCAAACTACCCTTATTGAGGAATAGGTTTAAAGACTACTTTTATTGAAAGCTATCCTAGTGGTAGCTATGGAGTGCAGCCTTCAGGCTAAGTCTTGAAGGAGTGTAAAGCAGCTTGGTTTACCAAATTATATTCTCTTGAATCACTAAATGAAAGGAGAACCACACAAGGTATATATAAAATATATGTATTTATTTCTAAACACTCACTACTAATCTCTTTATGAGATTAGAGTCGAAGATACACAATAATACAGTTCTAAAGCGACAGTAAATAGCACAATATACAATGGGCCCAAGGGAGGGACCAAACCATATATTAAGAAAGTGGTATAAGAACCACAACTTGACTAGACACAGTGCATTGAGCATGTAGAATCGCTGGGTCTCCAAGGAACCACCCAAGGTAGTGACACAGGAGACCCACGGGGAACGCGTGCAATGTGAGAACACAGGCGCGAGCCCGGTACTATTCTATGGGAAAGTCGCGGTTGGAATTTTAGAAGTTAAGGACACTTAGGAGAGAACTTTGAGCAAACCCCTTTAGACTTAGGGGGTGCTAGGGCCAACACCCATGGGAGCACCGGAGTGCTCGAGTTACCTCACCCAGGGAAGCCGGGTGCATAGGTGTCAAAGGTGTCGGGAATCGTCGTTGATTTCAATGGCGATCTGCTGCAAAGTGCTGCTGCCGGGAAGAAGAAAAGTGTCCGGTGTGATCCAAGCCTGGATCGAAGATCAGAAGAACCTGAAAGCAGAGGGGATAGAGTCTGGGTCACTTGCCAGTGACCAGGGGCACGATAGACGAATGCCCACCGATGTCAAGTGTTTCAGGTGCAAAGAGGTAAAGCTTGACTCTGCAGCCACGAGGACCAGGAGGCATCGACGATGACCAAGAGCTGGATTCGAGCTGTCCCCCGAAGGATGTCGAGTGCTGCGGTGTCGGTGCTCGGATTGAACCCAACAAGCCTTGGCAACAGCAACCCACACAGGAAGAGAAAAGATGCTTCGGTGCGGACCAGCAAGGTCCTGGGGACTCCCCAAGCGATGGAGAGTCAGGGCATGTCTGGAGCAACCAGGTAAGCCCAATTAAAGTTAGAGTTGCCTTCACAGGGACCCCCCCAGTCGACGGACCAGGGATCGCGAAGGGACCTCAAGAGGAATCACACAATACCAGTCCACGGGACACTCGGTGAGTGTAGGGCAGTAATCTTCGGTGGAGACACTGCTCGGGGTGTGGACTACAAGTAGCCCAAAGCACAGCCTCAAGGATCGACGAGAAGCATATGCACTTGCAAATGTGCACGTTGTCCAGGGGTTCTGGTTCCACGGTCCCCACAAGCGCTACGGGTCTCAGCTTTGCTGGGAGCCCGGGTCGGCCTCTGGGAAGTCTGGGAACCCACCTCCTGTGTTGCAAATTCTTCGGAGTCTGGCGGGAGCTTCGGAGATGCAAACCGGTCAGATGTGTCTTAGGTGCCTGCCTTGCAGGGGAGCAACTCCTTTACTCCAAGGGAAATTCTTCAGTCATCTAGCGCCTTTTAGATCATCGAAGTTCCAGGATTATGTATCAGAGTTTCATCCAGGTAAATCTAAAGTCCTGTAGCCAGGGGTTCCTATCTTATACCCAAGGAAGGGGAGGGACAAACTCTAGGGACCCACCTATGGGAGGGTCAGGAAAGAGGGGTGGCTACACCCATTTCCTTTGTCCAGTTTTGCGCCAGAGATGGGGCCGGTAGCCCCTGCAACCGGTTTGAGCTGGACTATGCACAGGGACACCAAATGTGCCCCTAGTGCAGACTTCAAAGCACTCTTGGAGTGCACCCACCCAGCCCCAATACACTAAAGCCTGTCTGGGAGGTGGTCACACCTCCCTGTGACAGGAAACCTATTGTCCAGGCCTCCCCTGCCGGAGTTTCGTCCAGCAGCAGGAGGGCAGACTCGTGTCTGTGGCTGGCAGCATCCATTTTGTGATGCCAGGGCTCTGTAGCTGGTACCGGGTATACCATTTCTGTCATGGTTCTCCCTCTAGAAGGGTGGGATCATACTCCCACACCAGTTACTGGTGTGGGGGTATGATTCCAATGTGTTTGACACCAAACACAACATGTTTCCATGCAACAATTCCAAAGTTAGCATTTACACTGGGGTTATAATGCACTTAAGAGTATATGGTTTGGCTGTATCACAAACAACCCCGGAATAAAGGTTCCGAAAGCTGCAGTGGGTCTCTGCTAATGCATGGGCACCCTCTCACATGAAACCCAGCACCCTGCCTTCAGGATTGTTAAGGCCTGCCATAGGGGTAACTGATAGGTTTACATGTGCAGTGATATGGAGAGATATATATTTACCTATATCTCAGTAAGGGGTGCATACACCACCATACCCAGGCTGCAGTAGCAGACCTGTGGTGTCATTTTGGAAGGCGTCCCAGGGGTGGCACAATACATGCTGCAGCCCCTGGTAGGCCTCTGGGGTACCTATGCCCTGGGTACATAGTATACCATATACTAGGGAGTTATAAGGGTACCCCAGAATCCAATATGGAGTGTACCTAAAGTACTTGTAATCAATTTAAAGGGGAAAGCAGATAGGCTGGGGTCCTGAATAGCAGGATCCCAGCCAAACTAAGTCAAAAACCAGCAAAACACCAGGAAAAAAGTGGGGGCAGCCATGCAGTCAGATTCCACCTTCCTACAAGCGCAATTTGCGAGTCGCAAAATGCTATGGTCATAGATCTGGCCTCAAGACCTTGTAGAGCACACATGAACCCATAGTACCCATACATTTTGTGAGGGAAACATCTGAAACAAGCCACTCCACAGGGAAGACATTTATGACTCAGGGGTTATTGAGGTCTTTCTAATGTCCATATGGTAAGATAATGTATGAAAAATGACAAAGAGAAAAGCCTCTAACACGGTCTAAAATCATGTGCTGAAATGAGAGGAGAACACTCAATGCAGATCATAATGAGCAACTTGGATTGTAATGCCCAAGGTTTTGCAGCTAACTGCTAAGGATTGCATTAGTAGAACTGTTGTGAGGAATATAACAGACCGTAAAATTAATGTTGATGGGAACTCCAATGGAATCCAGTGGAGTTTTCTGTGCTGCTATGAAACTTGATACATTTTCTTAAAGCCCATACAAAGCAGGCAACTGAGTCCTGGGGCATTTGGAGGTTTGTTATATATATTACCACTAGCCTGAAGCAAAGAGCCCCTTCCAAATACCAAATCGCAAACCCAAATTGTGATTCGATAACTGGTTACCGAATTGGACGTTGGCTTTTGTACATTTAAAAAACCTTGAGCCGTCGCAAACGGTCTGATTCTGCAAATTGGGCCAAGTGCGACCTCCAAAAAGGTTTGGCAGATATGGCTCACAGTTTGGACTCGTGTGTAATGGAAAATAATTACATCTGCCTTTCAGGAGCACCCAGCCAAACTGACACAAAATGACTCCTCCTAAGTGAACACACACGGAATTTACTCCATATGTAAAAACGCTGTCCTAGAAATAGTCTTATTGACAATCAAAATGCTGCTCAGATGGGGTTGATTTCATTCACAGTATTTTTCTCTGTCATGTCCACCCTGCTTTATATTCTTTTCAACATGCATAATTATTCTGTAATAGTTGTGGTGTGTTCCGTTCTAACAGATGCTGCATATATTCTTTTACATAAATATGCTGCAGGTTAGATGGGTGCTTCATCCCCATCTAACGTGCTCCCTTACGAACAATTACTAATTCAAATAAATAATAAAAGCTTGGTTACAAACAAGGCAGTTATCAATTAAAGGACACAAGCAATATGGTGGCATTATGCAAAAATGTAATCAAGAATATGATCAGCTCTGAGTGGCAAAGACAATCGGGTGTCGTGAACTGGTTGTGTGCCTCCACCACCCCAGCGCGGTTGGTCCACTGCAAATACAGCTGACCAACTCTTACTCAGACATTTTTTCTCAGAAAGAAAGTATTGATAGCACAGTTCGCCATGCTTTACCAAAATCATAAGTCACACAGCTTCTATGATCCTAAAGTAACGCTGCCGGAAAGATGGGATTATTTCAGCAATCCCAAAATCAATGTCCCTAGCAGAGCACGCGCTTCTCTCGCCACATGTGCCACATTTCAAAACTTCTTCAGTCAAGGACTACTGTGGTCTACACGGTGCCCATTCCTTCACAAAGAAAGAGCTGTTAAATGTAACAATCTTGTGGTGGGTAACGATACACCTTATAGACTACCCAAACACTATTTAGTGAACATAGCTAAAACTAGAAATAAAAAAATAAAGCTTAAAATAAAAGAGCATATGCTGACTTACCCCACGGCTGAACTAAGCAGAGTAGAAGCACATCCTTCCGCCTTAGTAAAGTTTGTTGCGTTAGTCGTCCCCGTTTGATTGCCCTGCTTGTCTTCATTATCACTGTAGTAGCCTTTCACCAATGAATTCTTGTTGAGGCTGTGAACTCCATTTTTTGTCTCATTGCCATTTAGTGTTCCACGTCCCTCTGGCTTCTGTGAAATCTCGCAGTGGCACCCATCGCTTTTGTTCTGGTACGGGTCGGGTGTATTCGTTGGCAGTTTGTACCCATGAGAAATTAGAAGGTCCTCAACACTGAACATGCTGCTAGCTTCCGTCAATTAAGTGCTGCGAAAAACGTATCTTTGGCAGACTCCTTCATTGCTGCAAAAGAATGGAAGAGGTTGTTTAAAAATGTGATGATTCTTTCAATACATTATGGAAAGTATTTTTGGTTCACTTGCTCAAAGACTCTCCTTTGGCATTGGTAAATCATACCTGTTTCTAAATTAGAAGCCCACATGCTGTTAAATCATGTTGTGTTCATTTAATGACAACAAATGCCCAAATGTTCTAAGACCGAGATAGGTGCTTAAAATCTGCTAAAAGTGCCTAACTTACACAAATGGATATGCAGATGACTTCTGCTGACAATTTCTATGAAGTTATCTCGAAGGAGAATGTGTACAAATGGAGATGTTGATAATTTCTGCTGACAATTTTTAGGAAGTTATCTAAAAGAGGAATGTATCTAAATGAGCTATTTAAAACAATGATCTTCCAGTTGACTAGGAGCACCATGTTGATATATATATATCGTGCAAATTGGTTTGACTATATAGGCAATGAACAGTCATGACTCCCAGTTATCAAGTGGGCTATAAGACCATTAGCCCCTGGACACGAGTTTCTCATCTCTGTTGACTGTCATCTCTCTCTCTCTCTCTTTCTGTCACCTTGTTATCTCTCTAATACTCTGCTTGTGCAAGACTGTTCTGATTCATTGCCCCATTCTTCCCATCTTACCAGACACTAACCTCTCCAAACTCAAGTGCTCATCCCTCACCCAAACCTGGCTTAGAAGGCTGAAAATGCAAGCAAAATTAAAGTAGTAAATGTTAACAGTTTCAGTCTTCCCATTTCCTGAGCAACCAGAACATTTGACTCCAAAGACCATTAGTAAAGTAAATAGGGTTCACCTTTACAACGTGAGTGCTAAACTATTGCTTTTGCCAGTGCTTGTTTGTAAAGCATTGTTAACAAAATAAAAGAAAAACATTTCAAAATACTGGTGAGAAAGCAAACATATCTTAAGGTATATCTGGCTGAACATTTTCAATTTTTATAAATAGCATGGATTATTTTTTTCATTTTCATACATGACGCTGAACAGAATAGAAATAACCTGTTGCAGGTGATCAAGCTTAAACATAAGGCAGAGCACTAGTGCAAAGTACTTGAAAACACACAACAGCTGTCTGAGAAAGACAGAATTTAAAGCAACCATCTAGTGCGCACCAGCAGCTGGGGGCAGATTTATTATCCTTCGTGAGAAGCGATATCTTTCCAGTCTCTCAAAGTACACCTTCTGCTTAGACACGGGCTGATTGAGTGTAACAGCCTGCACCTTCCCCAGAGTCATAAATGCTGCCTTTGTGTGGCAAGGTGGGGATTTTCATGCAAGATGTAGAAGGCAGGCAATATGGGCAAATCAACCTGATAGAGATTGCTCCTGAGCCAAACCTGGCATAAATACACCTGTTCTGCTTTCACAGACACCCTGGGAGGGATGGGGAGCAATACAGAGAGCTGGAGATAAAAGGCTGCAGCAGCCTATGGGGGGGGGTGGGGGGGAGCAAGAAAACACATTCACTCCCATTAAGTGCTCAAACTAAGAAAACTGTAGTTCTTGGATGTGCATAGTAGAAGGATACACGTCATCCAATCGAGAGGATGGTAAATAAGCTATGCTCCGGTTGAAGGTCAAATAAAAGAACAAGCTAGGAAATGAGATTGTCAAGAGTCAACAAAAGATAAGCAAATGGGCTAACCCAAAGTCCATGCTAAATATTAGTACTGTACACAGCAAGTCTAAAAGCTATTTATGGGAAAGACATGATTTAGATTGAAGGATGATACCTTCATTGATTTTGAAAGGGAAGAAGTGCACTGTTAAAATAAACTTGCTTCTTCTATTCCTTAGTTTGCTCCAGTGCCTTCCCTTTCCACTTGGAAAAGTTGATGTGGACGCCCTTAATTGGTGGACTGAATGCTTCATGCGAGATCAGACCCAACCCAGAGAATTCGACAAACACTCTGGTAAAAAAGCTTGAAGGAGATTTAACCCTTCCAAATTTCCTAAAATATCATGACACAGATTTGTTTTTTTAGTTGACCAAATGCCTTCAGAGTATATGATCTGATGATGTGTAGTGATTAACAGAAAGTGTGGTACACCACTCGTTTCAAGCACAGTTACTCTCATGCACGACAAAATCATATCATTCATGAGAAAGACGGATCCAGGCCCCATCCTCCAATGCAATCCACGTTAGCCTCTATCAGAGCTCTCATAGCTCACTACGACCTCTGGAACAAGAGGAGGGTGACAGCTACACTCGGGGGCAACAAAGATTTGATCTCAGAATGTAAGGGAGGCTTTTGATACCTTGGGAGGCTGAGGGTTTAACATATATTTCTCAATTCATGAAAGGAGGAAAAATAAATATGCTGAAACAACTCCATTTAACCCCCACAGACACTTTTATAAATATCTGCAAATCAAGCATTATTTCCCTGGATGCAACCATAGGCCCCCCCTTTGATGACTCTCTTGTATCACATACAAAAAGGACGTGTTTAGCATTATATAAAGTAGTACTACAATTGTACTACTTACTGCAATTCACAAACCTATGGGTGAAAATCTCCACTTTCTCCTCTCCTATATATTCTATTGGGCAATCTATGGACATATAAGGGATGGACATGATAATACAACCACCCACCAACAAAAGATAAACACCACTGGTATTCACAAACACTTCTAAAGTTACTACTCCTAAAGGTGACCAAACCGTACTAAATGTACTCCAGCCCAGCCCTGGAATAAGCCTAACACCACATAAGGCCAATGACCGGTACCGCAAACCTTTCCATTGAAAATAATGGAGGAAGGTACTTAATTTAACACCCACATATGAAATATTGATAAAATAAATATAATGCATACCTTTACACATAAATGTATATACACCACCTATTTGCAAAATTGTAATTACATCTTTTACTAGTTTAAAAGTTAACTTATAAAAAAAAAAACATTTTATAAACTTTTATTAAAATGTAATTTACAATAATTAAATACAACTTTTAACTACATTTACTAAATATTAAGTACACATTTAAATTTTTAGGTATGGCTAGGTAGGGTGGTAGTGTTTTATTTTGTTTAAAAAGTAATATTTATACAAACAAAGTAATATATTTACAGAATTTGTTTAGTAATACTTTATTTGGTAATGAGATCTAGAACTAACAAATCTAAATATTAGGAGGAAAATAATTACATACATATTAAATTACCCAGTAGCAGTAGCCACTGTCAAGTTATAGTTAGGTAAATTAGCTCCGTTTCCACAGGAATAAAAAATATTTTGCTTTGCTAATAACGTTGGCAACGTTTGAGGAATCTGCAAAAAACTTTCCCTAAAATGTTTTATCCTCTCAGCTACTTCGTGGTATGTTTTGCACTACTCCATCAAACAGGAACGGAAAAAAAGGGGGAACCCAAAATGTTAATTTCCCATGTTAAGTCCCATAGGAAAATTTGCTCTCTGATAGAGAAAAAAAAACAGCTGGAAAAAATTACACCAGAATTTGGCAGAAACTTAGAACTTTACTCAGAAAGCATGTGTTTCACTGTTTGGTGTAAATCTGTTCATCCGTTTGAGAAATTCATATTTAAAGAGGTGCTTGGGTGGGCTTGAGGGGGCTAAATAGATAGATATATCTGAACGGTTGGTCCTGCAGTACAGAAAAAAAAAAAAATAGCACCCTCTGATTGGCTAGAAAAAAATAGCGCCCTCTGAATGGGCGAGGAAGCTTTTTTTCCCTATAGCGATTTCAGTACTGTGCGACCGGTTCCACGTTACCCAGAGATCTGATTGGCAGGTTGCATCTCAGAGGAAAATGTTAAAGCCACCATTAAAAGACTAAGGGACTCTGTCCCTGAGTCCTGAATAAGGGGTAAAGGGGCAGCATAGGGACGCCCTGAGCTCCTGGCACTTGTGGTGGGAACCAGAGGGACCCCCCAGCCAACCCAGGGCCCCTCAGCCCCACGGACCAAATATTTCTTTAAAACAATTTGCGCTGTGGGTGCCATGGTACTTGCACAGGACTCAACACGGCTCTCCCATGAGGTGCAGTGGTACTTGTGTATGGGACTGGCCACATATGCCCAGTCGACTATCACTGTAGGGTGACAAATGCCAAGTAACACTTGGCCATGCTTTTTTTTTTTTAAGTATCAACTTGATTTATTTTTTCAAGGTTTAAACAACTTATACATGTTGTACTCGCATCATAGCGTTTGGGTTTGATAATGTGGATTATGCACTTTCAAACAATTAAGAAATCTGGACATAGAAAGTATTTTTCTTTAAACTTAATCAGAATGGATTTTCAGCACAATTCTGTGCCCCTGTGCCAAGTTTGTAGCAAAGGTCAGATGCCAATATTAAACGGTTACAGCACTATCCTGTTGATCTGTGCCAATTTAATATGAACACTCTTTGAAACTGCAGAACAGGATGTTTATACCAGAAGGCCTATTGTTTTCAATAATGGCAGTATTGATATTGAATAATGGCCAGTCATGCGACTGAGGCAGCACACAACACAATATTAAGAATGTTTTAGGACCAGCAGTGTAGCTCACTTAGAAACCAATTTTCTATCACTGAAGGACTGATTTATGGTTGGGTGGGGTGCCTGCTGCCCATCAGGGTGATGGAAGTATGCTACTCTGGCTTGACTACCAACTCCCAGATTGTGAGATCACCAACAGCCCAGCGATGTTCTATATGCGTTCACAATAGCCGCCATCACAGCAGCTCCTGTGATGGCACAGAAAGTTTGGTCAGCGGCGGCTTGTTTCAGGAGGGTGCTCACTAAATGTTTTTTGTATTTCAAAAATAAACTCCCAAATTGGGAGTTTATTTTGAAAACAAAATACGAATGACCAGGATACCCTGGGAGAGTTCTTTAAAGGTGAGCGAGTCATTCGAATCTTCTTCTGTTCTGGGCCGCCACGTTTTCTATGGCAGTCTGAACACATCCGAATGTCCACTGTAAACAATGTGGCCACTCTAATGTTCTTCCATCAATAACCCCTACTTGCATTAGGCTGTCAGTGTAAGGTTTCTGCCGGAAGAGCAAGTCGGGGCACTGCGGTCAAAAAACTCAGGTGTGCCTGACTCAAAATAGAGCGGGAGGACCGATAGACTGACGAACAGGGTTCTCTAGGACATTTGTGGTGGATTCCATTTTTGCCCAACTCATATCAGGCTCTTCTTAGCTACGCACTAACCTTCATTGGCTATTCTAGTGTATTCATATATTTTGGCAGTTCACCCTTTTGGGTTATAGAAAGGAATATTGCCAGTATGACTTGAAGACTGTCTGTCTTGACAATCTGGTGTGAACAATAGTTATAGAAAATCCTTCTCATTCAGCAGTTGGTGCAGAAAAATATCCCTCTTGTCTACAGGAGAAATATTTACAGTTTAATTCTCACATGACCCAAAAAAATCCATGGCTCTTTGCTATCTTGTTACTCATTTGATTAGCTTTTTCATTGTCATTTTGAATTTAATGCATGTGCATCTACTGTAACACATTTGGCACATTACATCACATAGCCACCACACAATTGATTGATTGTGTTCCTTGGGGGTCACAATAGGAGTTTTAACCATGGGTCCCATAAAATAACTGGAAGGCCTGAAATATAAAAGAAGTTGTATTTCCCAGGATGAGATATATGAACATAATATGATGATTTAATTGGATTCACTTGACCATAAATAGCCAATGTGCAGCAGCCAAAGAAGAAGAGATATTCTATGTTCCTGTCCATCATCAAAGGATGAGCTGATTTGACTTTGACTGAGGGACTAAACACAGTTTACCAAAACAAATAATCTCAGTATAAATCAGTACAGGTCCTTTAAGGGGAAAGCCCTGCAGAGAAATATTCACTAAAAGAGACAAAACCTCAAACCAAACTCCCTTCAAACCTGTCATTAATTTGTCAAAGCTTTTTTTTTAACTGTGCAATTTTGGGTGAGAAATGATTTTTGAATACTAATGATTTTTATGATGAATATAGTCGTAACCGATGAATTATTAATGTTGCACTTGAAAACCTTTTTATTTGGAGCAGTGGTTCCTAAACCTTTTAGACTCACAGCTTCCTTGATGTATTTGACATATTGGCCGTTGACCACGGCTCCCCATTAGGTTACTTTTTTTTGGCAGGTGGGGATTGTTAGAACTGGAGGTCTCTAGTTGGCGGAGGTTGGTACCTTAGTCCAAATAGGGACACATGCTTCTAGTCAGGGAAAGGAGGGACACACTCTCAGATAACCCCTGCTCACACCCTGGTAACTTGGCACGAGCAGCCAGGCTTATCTCCAAGGCAATGTGTAAAGTATTTGCAACCACACTCTCAGTAACACAGTGATAACACCACAAATGGACACCACACTGGTTTTATAAAAATAGCGGGTAACTTTATTAAACGCAATACGATGAGACCAAACGATAGGGATACAACATATGCGTATTTGTAATATTTCACTTTGCCGGTTATTAGGCCAACAATCACTTGTAGGTTCTTGTGGTATTAGTGAGCGGTTCACAATGAACTAATGAAGTTGTAATGTAGTTCGTAATGTAAGAATAATGCGGTTAGTAATGCAAGAATATTACGGTTCATAATGCAAGAATCAGGCAGTTCGTAATGCAAGAATAATTTGGTTCATAATGCAAGAATCAGGCAGTTCGTAATGCAAGAATAATGCGGTTCGTAAATCTACGCGGTCAACTCGGGCACCACTAGGCCCCAACAACAGAGACAACGGTTGTACGCTTCCAGGGGCGGCCCCGGTACTGCTGGGCAGGTACGGGCCGCTCGGGGACTTCAGCACGTCTAACGCGGTGCAGCAGGAGAGAGAACGGAGCACTCCTGTACTCCTCCTGCACGCCTCCCCAGGCAACACATGCTTGCGTCTCACGACCGGAGTCCAAGCCTTACCTGGGGGGTGCGCTGCCTCACTCTCTCTCTCCGCTCGTCGGACGTCCTGCTGGGTGGCCTGATGACACTGCAGCTCCTTTGCTATGCAACGCCTTAGCCAGACGGGTTACAGCGCTGCCTTCTGCTTCGTTGACGATCTTGGACAGATTCGTCTTGGTGAACAACGATCACGATCCCTTTCACCTTACAGCTTCCTTAGCTTCCAGAAATCCTTCAGCACGTTGCAGCTTGATCCGGTGGCGGCGATCCTCACTCACAGCCTCCGTTACGATGACGACTTGGGCCTCAAACAGCAATGCAGCAGCGTGGACGAAGTTTCACGCTGCGGGGGCAAAGCGGTCAAGTGGCACCTGGTAAACAGCACCACAGACCACACAGCAGTCTCAGGCATGCAAAATCACATGCACCAAGCGTCGCTGAGACACGGTTGGAAACTTTGATGTTCCTGAGTTTCCACAACAGGGGACCAGCTCTCCTCGGGCCCTTGGAGACAAGTTACTTTAGGACACAGAACACAGCAAAGTCCTTTTAAGCAGGGGGACACAGCACACAGCAAAGTCCCTTGTCATCTCCTTAGTCAAATCAGCAAACTGCAGACCAGCCCCAGAACACACAGCAAGGGCAGTCCTTCTCTTCAGTCTCTTCAGCTGTTCTCCTTTGGCAGAGGTTCCTCTTGATCACGAAGTAGTTTCAATCCTTTTTCAGTCTGGATTTCAGTACTGAGTTCAGGGGTTTCAGCTCTTCCATTTATATCCCTAAATGCATTTAAAGTCTGTGTTCAGGGGGCTCTGACCCCAGTCCAAACCAGACCTGGGTGTCTTCCTGCCAGTGCACACCCTCTTGCTTTGATAGTGAGGGTCTGGGCCTGAGACGCTCCCCAGGAGGTCGAGCCATTCTTTTGTGGCAGCAGCACAGCCCTCTTCACATCAAAGGGGCGACTCTTTCCACCACACCAGAAGCAGGCCGGCATGTGCTGTCTCACCTACTCCTCCCTGGTGTCAGGACACCTCCCCAGACCCTGTCACGTCCAAACCCAGACAATCAATACACAACCAGGTAGAGGCACTCAGGATGGTTAGGACAAGAAACCAGCCACTTCTGAAAGTTTGGTTTCTAAAACACAATTTAAAAACCATCTTCATAGACAAATGTGTTATTAAATTCTGAATTAAGGCACACTAAACTTCATCTCTCCATCATATGTCTATGGGAAGATAAGCTGGAAACATGTGACAGCATTCCCCATTCTGTCCTATGGGCAAGATGGCCTTGCAACAGTGAAAAATGAATTTGGCAGTATTTCACTGTCAGGACATGGTACACACCTCAGTACATGTCCTACCTTTCACATACACTGCACCCTGCCCAGGGGGTACCTTGGGCCTACTATAGGGGTGTCTGATGTGCATAAAAAGGAAAGAGTTTGGCCTGGCAATTGAGTGCACGTGTCAGGACAACAAGGCAGTTAACAAACTGCGCGTAGGCACTTATGTGGGTGGCACAATTAGTGCTTCAGGCCCACTAGTAGTGTTTGCATTACCAGCCCTGGCACACAATGTGCACTTTACTAGTAAGACAAACATACCAATTATGGACAACCAATTACCATAACACTTTATACAGGGAGCACTTGTACTTTGACACTGATCAGCAGTGGCAAAGTGCCCAAAGCATCTAAGCCAGTAAAACGAAATCCATCACAGCATCAAAAATAGAGGAGGTAGAGGCAAAAAGTCAGGGGTAACCACGCCAAGAAATGCCAGGTGTAACACGTGTCCCCTCCAACTGAAATGTGGGGAGAACTACCCACCCTCTTGGGAGTTCTCATCACTAAGACGGAAAAGTCTGGACAGACCATTATCATTGGCGTGTTCTGTTCCAGGGCGGTGTTCCACCGTAAAGTCCATTCCCAGTAGGGTGATGGACCACCTCAGTAGTTTTGGGTTCTCACCCCTCATCTGCATCAACCATCTGAGGGGCCAGTGGTCTGTCTGAACCAAGAAGTGAGTTCCAAGCAAGTAGGGCCTCAGCTTCTTCAGCACCAAGACCACAGCAAAAGCTTCCCTTTCAATTGCACTCCACCTCTGTTCCCTGGGAAGTAGCCTCCTGCTAATGAAAGTTACGGGTTGTTCCAAGCCTTCGTCGTTCAATTGTGAGAGTACTGCTCCCACACCATGCTCTGAAGCATCTGTCTGCACCACAGACTTTTTGGAGAAATCAGGCACCTTGAGCATGGGCGCCGTGCACATGGCAGTTTTCAGGGCATCAAAAGCGGTGTGGCAGGCCCCAGTCTAGATCACCTTTTTGGGCTGTTTCTTTGAAGTCAATTCTGTCAAGGGGGCAACAATGGTGCCATACCCCTTCACAAACCGTCTGTAATACCTCGTGAGTCCTAAAAAGGCTCTCACCTGTGTCTGGGTCTTGGGGGTTCCCAAGCCAGAATGGTACCAATGTTTGCCTGTAGGGGCGCCGCCCGGCAGCTCCCTACCTGGTGTCCTAAGTACACCACAGAACCCTGCCCTATCTGGCACTTACTTGCCTTGATAGTGAGGCCCGCCCTTTGCAGGGCCTTCAACACTTCACAGAGGTGTTGCAAATGTTCCTCCCAACTGGAGCTGAACACAGCAATGTCATCCAGGTAGGCGGCGCTGAATTCCTCCAGCCCACACAGCTCCTGGTTAACCAGTCTCTGGAAGGTGGCAGGGGCGTTCTTCAACCCAAAGGGCATAACCCTGAATTGGTAGTGCCCCTCTGGCGTTGAGAACGCTTACCTCTCTTTGGCCCCCTCGGTCAAGGCAATCTGCCAGCACTCAGACGTCAAGTCGAATGTACTGAGGTACGGGGCAGCCCCCAGCTGATCCACGAGCTCATCAGCTCTGGCGAAGGGGTGAGCATCAGTCTTGGTGACCGCATTGAGCCCACAGTAATCCACACAGAACCGGAGTTCTGGGGTGGCAACAGGCGCAGCAGCTTTTGGTACAAGGACCACTGGGCTAGCCCAGGGACTACTGGATGGCTCAATTACCCCTAGCGCCAGCATCTTGGAAACCTCCTCCTTGATGCTGGCCCTGACCTTATCAGCTACTCTGTAAAAATGTTGTTTCACAGGCAGGCTGTCTCCAGTTTCCACATCATGGACGCACTAATGGGTGACTCCTGGGGTCAGGGAGAACACGGAGGCGAACAGACCCAACACTTGGTGGCAGTCCCTCTGCTGTTCTGGGGTCAGGGTAGGCGAGACGTACACCCCATCCACTGACCCATCCTTTTCTCTGACTGACAGGAGGTCAGGAAGAGGTTCACTCTCCTCTTCTGCCCCATCATCTGTAGCCAAGAGCAGGGTCACATCAGACCTATCAAAGTCAGGTTTGAGGCGGTTCACATTGAGGACCCTCAGAGGGTTCCTAAAAGACTGTAAGTCAACCAGGTAAGTCACTTTGCTCCTGTGCTCCACCACCTCATAAGAGCGCGCAGGACTCCACTGGAGCCATCACCCACACTTTTTGCCCAGGACGAAACTCGACTAGAGTGGCATCACCGTTTCATTTCTTCCTGTCTGGCTTCCAGATTCGCCTGAGCGAGTTGCCTGAAACGCCTAGTTTGGTTCCTGAAGGCCAGTGCTGGAGCAGAGTTTTCTTTTAGAAAATTCTGGGGCTTTTGAAGCTCTGGCATGTCTATGCGTTTTATTAATTCATTAATAATTACCAATTAATTATTTGTCTTGTGCAAGTGTGTTTTACTAATCAACCTGTTTGTCCTAACATAAGAGAAAGTTACATGAGGGTTAGCTTATTTGTGCTGTTCTTGTATTTACAATAACGTGCAAGTTTTCATGTTTAAACGTTGCTGTGTGCTATTTATTTTGAGCGCAAAACGCTGTCTGAATTAATGCTTTTTATGTCGCAAAAGCTAGATAAATGCATACACATAAGGGTATTAGTGGGGTTAACACTGTTTAATCATTATGCTGTAGTAACGTTGTTTTTATTTCTTTTAATTGAGATGGTCTATTGTGGCCTATGGAGGCCTAATCCATGATGGCTAATTTTGAGAACCTGGCCTCGAGTGAATATTTCTGTGATGTGGCAAGAGAGACCCCTGCTGGAAAAAGGTCGAAGACAACTGACCATGGTCCTTCTATGAAATTTTCCATGAGGACGGCAGCAGCTTTGGGTGTTCTCCAAGAAAAGTGAAGGTGTCCTTGGTAATCTCGAAAGGACAATGGAGCCTTAGAGGGAAACTCTGAACTGTGGCTCGATGGCCGAGGAGGAATCGGATTAAATGTGTTACATGTTTTATTTCCTTGGTTCCTGTTCCGTAGTTCACGTCTTGTGACTTTTCCTGAGCGGAGATTTACAGATGTAGCAATGTTACATTTCTTCCTTCTCGTTCTGCTCAGTGATACAGTTTATTCAGCCAACTTTATGTGTGTTTCTATTGTATTTTTCACTATAAAAACTGTTAGTTTAGGGAGGGCTCTCCCCACTCTTTTGGCCACCTTCACGCGTTGCTGAGGATTGATGCTGAGGACTCTGTCTTGACAGACTTTACCGAGAGACTGGTCCTGACCCGTTCTGACACTTAGTTAGAATAGGTAATTATGAGATGATTTATTCTGATTTACTTTGGCTAATTTTAGATAAAGCAATATAACTTTAACATGGTGTTGAATATTCTTTCTTGTCAATTATTGAGTACATTTTGATCATTATTGTATAGATTGTATAGAGTATGATTAAGGAGATAACCATCATAATTAGGTCCTATCGTCCTAGATATAGATGCAGGGTTTTCTTCCCACAGGTCTTATGCTGGTAGAGTATTTGAGCGTATGTTAGTGAAATGGGCCCTAGCGTATGATGAATGTATGTGCGTGTAACTGTGAAATTACTCTATCCGTGGTAGTGGGTTTATTTTAGGTACCCTGATCTCTATCAATTTCTCTGGTAGCAGAGGATGGTTTTAGATGGTTGTCTTGATCTGATAAGATAAGATTGCTTGTAAATTAGCTTATTGATTATTGGTTTATTTTTGATGATATTGGTATATGTACTAATACTATATGTTGGAGTCGTCATGTTGAGTTATATGTAGTGCTTCTGGAATTTGGAAGCTGTTGTAGCAGTTCCGTAGTAGGGCAGAGGGAAGTATATGCTGCTCTCGGGAAAGACGGGATTGTAAGGAATTACGTGTGACAATTGAAGTTGCGCGTTCACATTGTCTGGGTTCGGAATCAGTGACATCGTCGTATGTTACTATTAGATATTTCTGGTATATAAGGAGTGTGTATCGTAGTGAAGGTTATCTGTAAAACTCTGGTCTTAAGTCCCAGGGATCTGTTAAGGATTTCCGTTAAAGCTTATTGCGGGAGGAGTAATAGGTATTCTCTGAGCTTGTTTGAGGAACTGGGCAGAGGTAAGCTGCTTAGTTGTTGAGTTATAATTCTGTACAGGGACAGATTGTGCTGTTCTTGGGAAGCAGGATTCTGTGTGCATGTACTATATTTTTCTCGTATGAATGTGCGTGAATGCATATACATTTATTGACTGTAAGACTCTTTGGATAAGTCCTAGAGGAAACAGTTATGCGATGTATGAAAGTTGTTGATTCTTGAGAAATAGACTCTCTTTTACTATTCTGTGGTTAGCGAAGCAGACAATGGAGATGTTTTTATGTTGTAACTAATAGATTTTGTAGAAATTTTGACACACGAAGTCTACTGAGAGTTTTTGTAAAGGAGGGGTAGACGAGTGACAGAGACAGGAGACAGAGACTGCAGCGACTGTTGACGTCAGAAGGTCCGCGCACTGATTGGATAGTGAATCAGAATAGGGTTCGCGCTAGGATTGGTGCGTTAGTGTGAGTCGCGCAGGGATTGGAAGAGCTGTTTAGTGACGTAGACGCTCCAGGATTGGTGCGTTAGTGTGAGTCGCGCTGCTATTGGTTGAGAAACCTCGTATTGTATATTTATAATACGGAGAGAGTAGAGAGTTTTAGTAAGTGCTAAAATGTATTACCAAGAAGAGAAAAAGAAAAAGACGGTCTTTGGAAAAGTTAAAAGGTGGTTTAGCAAGGATAAAGAGGTTAAAACGAGAGAGGGTGAGTTGCTACCTCCAGCGAAAACACCTGCATCCTTCATGGCTGTGAAATATGGATTACATACCTGTATATGGTTGCAGAATTGGGTTAGGTATACTAAAGAAGATGGTGTTCTAGCATTTCCAGAACATGGTTCATTTAATTTGGCCGTGTTGAGAAATTTACGGGAAAAGATGTTATGCTTAGACCCGAAGCCGAGACCTACACAGTTCGAGGCTTTAGTGGAATGGGAAGAGGAAGTTCATGACCGAGAAAAGCAAAGATCTGGAGGGTATTATAGGTACATGTTTGGGAGGAGACATGATCGTGAAACACATCATGATCGAATGAAAAGATGGCGAGACGCTAGTATGACAGAGGGATTATATCCAATGAGAACAGTGGAAGTTTCTGCTCCTTCGGAAGAAAGGGTTCCTGAGTCAGATATGAGAAGATATGGAGAGTATGAGGATGAGGTCTTAAATGACATGATTTACAAGAGACCACCTCCATATAGAACAGAACCAGATGAGAGTACACCAGTTGTTTCTCCGATAAGAGATACAGTTGAGAAAGAAAAAATGACACCTGAATCAAGAGGTAGTAGTTCTTTCAGGGAGAGAGAGAATCGAGGTAGTGAAGAAAATGCCAGAAAATTAGCAAAGACGACAATAGAACTGACTGAGAAAATTAGGGAGTTAACGAAGAATCTGGAAGCTGTTACGGTGCCTGTAACAATAGGTCCAGTTATGCCTGTGTTTGATAAACAGAGAGCAGGTGAGAAAGGACTGGTAATTCCATATATTGCAAATGAATCAACAAATTCAGCTGGTCCTTCAGGAGATTCAGATAAAAGAACAGGGAGAAGTGACCTGAGACAAACCAGACATGATACATGTAGTGGACTATTGGATGTTCGTGAACCTAGTTGTTCAGGGATGATGCCGATTTTAGAACCGCAGAAAAAAGTGGTTCCAGTGAGAAAAACTGCTGAAATAACAGTTGATGATTTGAATGATTGGATGAAGGTTCTTCAGAAAAAGGACAAGGATTCACAAGTTATTGATGTGGTTAAGTTACGTATAGAATTAGAAGAGCTTGTGACAGGAACAGTTCCAACAGAAATCCTGAAGAATCATCATGATGGTGAGCTAATGTTTATGTGTAAGAGCATAACATGGAGAGCAAGAAATACACATGATAGACTAAGAGCAATAGCAAATGAGCAAGGAATTGACATTGATAGAGTAAAGGCTTTGCAGAAAACGTACAGGATGGATTTCACAGAGAAAGACATTGAGAATTTGAATACTTCTGGTAGAACAGGACAGATTAAAGAGATGGTGGCATTATTGCGAAGATGGGGTGATGTAGAAAAGTGGAAGGATAGGTGGTATAAGAAAAGAGAAGAATCTGAAGATAGAACAACTTATTCAGCATTTCCAGTGAGAGAAAAGGAGAAACCAGTGGAGAATTATCCCATGAGAGAAATACCTGGAGGAGGATATGTACATGTTCCATGGACTAGACAGGATATTTTATCATTCACGAATGATTTCCCTCGATTGAGAGAAAAGCCCGTCGAGTGGTATAGGCAGGTAGATAGGTTTGTGAAATTGTCAAAAGTGCTGTGGGTAGACCTGAATAGTCTGTTTGATATAATTGTTCCAGCAGACTTATGGACTGAATGTAAAATAGTTGTGAGTTGGCCTACTGAGGAATATCCAAGAGATTCGAGAACAGGGGCACCAGATCCCGAAGTGATGAGGAAGTATGATCAGGTGATGGTATACCTGAAGAGTAAAGTTCCTCCAAAAGAGACAGACTGGGTTAAGATAGATCGAACACAACAGGAGGCAAAAGAATCAGTTCATGCTTTTTACGAGAGGCTGATACTGGCTTTTAAACAATTCAGTGGAGATGAACACCTGGGTGACAAAGATTTGAGTCACTTTGTATACAGATTTGTATATGGCCTGAGACCTGAAATTGGTGAGAGAATTCGTGAACACACAGTGGATTGGCAGAGTAAAAAAGTAGATGAGATTCTGAGACATGCAAAATACTTTAGTGATGAAATTGAAGCAAAACAAAGAAAGCTGAAAGAGAAAGCAATGTGGGCACAAGTGAAAGTTGCAGAAAGACAGGAAGCACAGTTGGTGGAACAGGCAAATAATCCAGGAAATAATGGAGGAAATAGACCGAGATTTGCAGGAAAAGGAAGGGGAAGTCTTGAGGAAGCCAAAAAGAAGTTCCCTTGTCACAACTGTGGCCAACTGGGACATTGGAGATCTGAATGTCCTAATCCACCATTAAATGAGAGTAAATCCTTAAATCAACAGGTGCAGAATGATGGGAATAACCAGCAGCAACAACAGCAGAAAGTTGTGAGACAGCAGAGTCAAGAGCCAAAACCGCCCTTGCCGCAGAATAGAGGGGTACAAAAGTACAATCAGGACTCAGGATTCTTCAATGATGAGCAGGTAAACAAACCGAGACGTACTAACAAAGTACAGCAGTACTTGTTAAAAAGTGAAGGGAGTGAGTCTGAGGGTGATTATTGACGGTGCCGAGGAGAGGAAGAAGAGTGCATACTTGGTGCAACTCTAGAAATAGACCAGGCAGGACCATTTGTGGATGGGAAAATAAATGAGGAGAGTGTTACTTTTTTAGTAGACACAGGTGCGACAAGATCAACTGTCAGGTCAACAGATGTTAGAAATCTTCCTCTCTCGGATGAAGCAATCCAAGTAGTTGGTGTAGCCAATACACAAATCAGAACACGTCTTACTGAACCAGTAAGAGTACAGATAGGGAAATTTTCAGACATGCATAGATTTATTGTCTGTGACACGAGTCCAGTGAACCTGTTAGGTAGGGACTTATTGTGTAAAATGAATTGCACAATCTTTTGTACACCAGATGGAATAGCTTTTGAGACACCAGATGATGATGTTTTCTACCGAATGACTCTAGAAAATAGAGAAAATGAGTTAATTGGTGCATTTCCAGTGTTTAATCCGGAGGATTTGCCTCAAGTGCTGAGAGACACAGTGAAAAGAGCAGTTTGGGATTTTACAGGAGAGGATGTGGGATTGATGAATAATGTAGATCCAGTGAAAATTGCAGTGAAAGAGGGAATCACATATCCTAACATTCCTCAGTACAAAATGACACCAGAAATAATTGAAGGGATAACTCCTATAATTGAGAAAATGATTCAGCAAGGAGTCCTAAGAGAACTATTGAGTAGTCCGTGTAATTCACCGATAATGGGACTGAAAAAGCCCAATGGCAAGTTCAGGATTGTGCAAGACCTGAGAAAAATTAATCAAATTGTGGTGGCATGTTGTCCCATTGTGCCAAATCCATCAGTGATTCTGTATCAAATTCCACATGATGCTGAGTGGTATACAGTGATTGATTTGTGTCATGCGTTCTTTTCAATTCCATTGCATCATGACAGCCAGCCGATTTTTGCATTTAGGTTTGGCCAGCGTATTTTAGCATGGTGTCGTATCCCACAGGGGTATACGGAGAGTCCTTCGATATTCAATCAGTTATTGAAAAAATCGTTGGAAAGTCTGATCATGCCTGAGAGCTCAGTGCTAGTACAGTATATTGATGACCTACTTGTGGCATCAAAGACACGTGAAGCTTGTGAAGTGGATACCATAGCTTTACTGAATCATCTGGCAGATGGAGGGTTAAAGGTATCTCCAGCCAAATTGCAATTTTGCAAGAAAGAGGTTCATTATCTTGGACACAATATTGAGAAAGGTCTGAGAAAAGTGACTACTGATCAGAATAATCAGAGAAATGAAAGCTCCAAAGACCCAGAGAGAAGTGAGAATGTTCCTGGGTATGGTGGGATATTGTCGTCAGTGGATAATTAATTTTTCCCTGATAGCAAAGCCATTGATTAAATTGACAAAAAGTGAAATGACAGATCCGTTAGATCTGGATGCAGAACAAATGGCAGCATTTGAAGAGCTCAAAACTAAAATGTGTGAGGCCCCAGCTTTGGGTATGCCTGACTATGAAAAAGAATTTGAATTGTACTGCAGTGAGAGAAATGGATGTGCACTTTCAGTGTTAATCCAGAAACATGGGCAATTGAGAAGGCCTATTGCATACTTCTCATCGACACTTGACACTGTAGCCGTGGGGTTACCAGGTTGTCTGAAAGCTGTGGCTGCGACATGCAGAAGCCTGGAACAGAGTGAGGGGATCATAATGGGGTATCCTGTAAGGGTATTCGTACCTCACAATGTGGCAATTCTTTTGACAAGAAGCAGAACTCAGCATATGTCACATAGTCGGTTGACTAAGTATGAAAAAGTGATTTTGGGAGCATCAAATGTGACTCTTGAGAGATGTGTGAATGTGAATCCAGCGACACTCTTGCCGGATATTGAAAATGTGGGTATAAAGATGGAAGATGATCATGATTGTTTGGATGTGCTTGAGTACTGTACGAAACCAAGACCAGACATAAGGGATATTCCCTTACCTGAGAATGACCATGTGTTGTTTGTGGATGGATCATGCCTGAGAAATGATAATGGTGTGTTATGTGCAGCATATGCAGTATGCAAAGTTTCAGAGGTTATGGAAGCATCACCATTGAAAGGAGTGAAATCTGCGCAAGTTGCTGAACTAGTGGCATTGACAAAAGCTTGTGAGATTGGGAAAGACTTAAGAACAACTGTGTTGACAGATAGTCAGTATGGATTTGGAGTGGTGCATGACTTTGGCCAACTGTGGCTACAAAGAGGTTTCTTGACATCGGGTGGAACTCCGATAAAGAATGCTGAGTTGATTGGAAAATTGCTTGAGGCGATACAGCTGCCTAAAGAGTTAGCGGTTGTAAAATGTGCTGCACATGGTTCAGGGGATGATTTTATCACTGTTGGTAACAGATACGCAAACGATGTGGCGCAGTATTGCGCCAAAACAAACCAATCAATTAACAGGGATAGGATGGAAGAAATGTCTTTTCTTTCTGTGATGTTTACTAATGTCCTAGAAACGTGGGATGAAGTAAAGCAGTTACAAGATGAGGCAGGAGAAGAAGAGAAACAAGATTGGGTTAAGGCAGGATGTGCTCCAAGAGAAACAGATCATGTTTGGGTCTACAGAGATGGCAGACCAGTAATGCCAAATTCAATTTTGTCGTCAATGGCAAGGATGTATCATGGCCAGGGACATCTGGGGAGGGACACGATGGTAAGGTCCTTTAAACAAACCTGGTACAATGCAAAGTTTAGGACAATTGCGGAGAGCATCTGTCAAAGGTGTTTGATTTGTCAGCAATTTAACACAGGGAAAAAGGCAGTGGTAAGTCTAGGGACAATTGGCAGAGAAGGAGGTCCTTTTACAAGAATGCAGATTGATTTCATTGAAATGCCCCAAGTGAACAGACTGAGGTATGTTCTAGTGGTAGTCTGTTTGTTTTCAAGGTGGGTGGAAGCTTACCCGACTAGAAGAAATGATGGATTAACAGTGGCAAAATTACTGTTGAGAGAGTTGATTCCTAGGTACGGGTTTCCAGTTACAGTTGAGTCTGACAGAGGTAGGCACTTTCAGAATGAACTCATAGGTTTGATTTGTGAAGCATTGAAAATACAGCAGAAGCTACATTGTGCATACCGACCAGAGGCTTCTGGTGTGGTTGAGCAGATTAATGGCACAATCAAGAATAGGATTGGAAAGATGTGCTTAGCCACTGGCATGAAATGGCCAGATGTGTTACCTCTAGTCCTGATGACAATGAGATCTACTCCAGATAGAACTACTGGTTTGAGCCCGCATGAAATAATTATGGGACGTGCAATGCGCCATGCATTCGTGCCTGTAAAAAAATTGGTGGCAATAACTGATGACATGATTTTGGATTACTGTAAAGGCCTGGCTGACGCAGTTCATTCTGTGTTTCACCAGATTGGAGAAGAAGCTACCACACTTGAGAAGAAGCAAGCCCATGATCTGAGTCCAGGTGACTGGGTGAGGATTAAGGTGCACAGAAGAAGAAATTGCTTGATTCCAAGGTGGGGAAGGCCGAGACAAGTCATTCTGACTACGACGACTGCAGTAAAGTGTGCTGGAGTGAAGCACTGGGTACATGCAAGTCATACTCTGAGAGTTCCAAGCCCGAGAGAGGGAACTGGTGAAGAGTATTATGAAGAGTCAGATTCCAGTGATGGTGAAGATCCTGAAGATACGGAATCAGTGAGAAAAGAAGCAGAGAGAGCTTCAAGAGATTCACTGCGAGTATCAGAGGGAAAATCAAATTCTGTTGCAGAGCCTGAAGTTTCGAGTAGCAGTGGAGAAAAAAGAAAAGAAAAGAGAAATCACACAGAGACTACTCCTGAATCAGAAGAGGAGGAGATTGAAGAACCACTTGAGATTATTCTTGAAGAAACAGGGTCAGAAGAAGATAGAGAGGGACAAATTGCGGAAGACCCCCGAGGAGGTGTAGGGGACATTGATGAGGAGCTAGGTGAAGGGACAAGTAGACAGCAAGAAGATTGCGTGTCGGAGACCCGAGGAGGGACAGAAGTAGGGAAGTCTCAAACAGTGGTGAAAAAATCTGTGGAGAAAAGAAAAGCTACTGGGAAACGGAAACAAGAGGCACTTGAAACAGATGATGAAGATGAACAAACAGAAGGTCGAGTTCTGAGAAAGAGAACTTCGATTGGAGAGAAGAGTGTTAAAGAATTGAGGCCGAAAAAGGTTGTGAGAGGAGATCGTTGGCCTAACAACCGAGTGAAAAGGGTGAGATACAGAGTAATAAGAGCAAATTCATCAAAAGCTGAACAAGTGAATGAAATATCAAGTCAAACTTCGAGAGCTGAAGAAGAAGAATTAAAGAAATCAAAAGAACCAGTAGAAATAAGAAGAGTTAAAAGACCCAACCAAAAGTACAGATCACCGGAATAGTCTTATGTGACACTGTCTGAAGAAGGAAAAGAAGAAACAGTGACTCGAGATAATCCGGAAGTGGTCTTGAGAAAAGTGGTTGAGGAAGATACTGGTGAAATTCTGAAAGTACTTTTGACTGACATTGGAGAGGAGTCGAGTACTGAGGATTCCGACGTTGGAGATCTGATACAATTTGATGTTGAAGAAATTGAAGTGAAGAATGACAAATATCCAAACTGAGTGAAAGAAGGATTCACTTGGATCAAGTGAACGAGGAGACCATTTGGATAAACTAAAAGTTGAAGAATTGTTGAAAAATTGAAGAAGTTCAAACAGTAGTGGAGTAGTAGAGGTTAAACTAAAATGGCTAACATAGAGGATAATAGAAATAGAAGTTTCTTTTTTAAGAGGTGGTGCAGAATGTGCTGCTGTTGTACTGGATTATTAATGCTTCTATGGGGTGTTTTAATTTTATTAGTAACTTTTAAGGTTGAATTTGGAATGGACACAGAAAACATGACTAATATAGAAAAGAATTCACAAAAAGTAGTTCCAATTAGAAGTAGTAGTTACATACACAAAGATAGGTCAATTGATAATTTTTCTAGTAATGTTTTTTCTAAACTGTTATATGAATATGTGAAGACGATGGAAGTAAGGGATTGCTATGTCTGCATGCAATTACCTGCATCCGTTTCAGAGGGTGTTACTTATCACCATTTGCCAGCTACATATGGTATTTCTTGTAGTATTTTAAGTAGTTTTTTATTTGTTAGGGAAAATAGATTATAAGATGTCTAACAGAGATAGTATTTTTGGGCACTTGCCAATGAACAAAGAGCTGAATCCAGCTAAAGAAGCTAACACTTTTGGTGAGATTTTTATTGAAGAAAAAGGACTAACATTAGATTACATTTTTAAGAATAATTTAACTTGCAGTTTGAAAGGTGAGGAGAAAGCTTTCCTGGATATGGTTGAGGAAAGGAGAGTGAACATGCATGGAAAAGGGGGAAAATATGAAGTGAGTGAGACAATTTGGGACATTGAGATGGGAAAGGAGTTGAGGAATGGGGCTAGTCCAACTTTGGCTCTAGATGCACCGCAGAAGGGTAAACTATGCATTACCAGAAGGAAATCCCAATATGATACATATTTTGTGGGAACTAGTGAGTGCCATGATACATACTTCATTGCGACAGGTTGGGGTTTCAGAGGTGGAGAAGATACGATTTTTCCAGGAGTGTACTAGGTTTGTGGGAACAAGGCTTATTACAAGTTGCCTGACCATTGGTATGGCACATGTTATGTGGGCCTGGTTTTTCCTAAGATTTTTCATACAGATAAAGTAAAAGATGTAGAAGACATTAATTTATTAACACGTTTTAAGAGGGAAACTTGGTCTGAAATTGTGGGTGATATTTTTGGGGTTTTGATTCCAGCAGTGGGAATTTCTTTGAATGCTTATGGAATTCGGAAACTGTCCACAGTGGTTGATCGCTTATCGACAAATACCGCAGGAGGGTTTCTTTTGGTGAATACGGAATTAGGTGCCGTACGTGCCATGTCAATGCAAAATCGACTTGCCCTTGATATTCTTTTGGCCAAGGAGGGTGGAGTTTGTGGAATTTTGAAAGTTCAACATTGTTGCACTTACATTCCTGACGAAAGTAAAGACTTGAAGGTCTATATCAAAAATATTACTGATTTGCATGAAGAATTAGTACCACTTGAAACTGGAAGTTTATGGACTAAATTAGCTAATAAGATGATAGCTGTTAAGGCTTTTATTGCAAAAATAGGTAGTACTATTATAGGTAGAGTATTGTTTCCTTTGTCTTGTATAATTGTTGCTTTACTGATACTAAGATTGGTGTGTGTGTGTTGTAAAAACAGGAGAGGGAAAGAGAAATTGAAAAATGAAAAGAAAAACAAGAATTCGAAAATTTCAAAAAGAGAACCAGAAGAGATTGAACTAGAAGAATTGAGGGAGAGTGTTTATTTAGAGACAAAGAGAGATGATGAAAGAGTGACTGGTGTTTAATGTTGTCTAAAGGGAAAAGACATTTCTGATTTCCTAAAATGGGACTAAAATTTCACTAATTTTTTTTTGGGTTTATTTGGTGATAAAATCACCAAAGGGGGGATTGCTGGAGCAGAGTTTTCTTTTAGAAAATTCTGGGGCTTTTGAAGCTCTGGCATGTCTATGCGTTTTATTAATTTATTAATAATTACCAATTAATTATTTGTCTTGTGCAAGTGTGTTTTACTAATCAACCTGTTTGTCCTAACATAAGAGAAAGTTACATGAGGGTTAGCTTATTTGTGGTGTTCTTGTATTTACAATAACGTGCAAGTTTTCATGTTTAAACGTTGCTGTGTGCTATTTATTTTGAGCGCAAAACGCTGTCTGAATTAATGCTTTTTATGTCGCAAAAGCTAGATAAATGCATACACATAAGGGTATTAGTGGGGTTAACACTGTTTAATCATTATGCTGTAGTAACGTTGTTTTTATTTCTTTTAATTGAGATGGTCTATTGTGGCCTATGGAGGCCTAATCCATGATGGCTAATTTTGAGAACCTGGCCTCGAGTGAATATTTCTGTGATGTGGCAAGAGAGACCCCTGCTGGAAAAAGGTCGAAGACAACTGACCATGGTCCTTCTATGAAATTTTCCATGAGGACGGCAGCAGCTTTGGGTGTTCTCCAAGAAAAGTGAAGGTGTCCTTGGTAATCTCGAAAGGACAATGGAGCCTTAGAGGGAAACTCTGAACTGTGGCTCGATGGCCGAGGAGGAATCGGATTAAATGTGTTACATGTTTTATTTCCTTGGTTCCTGTTCCGTAGTTCACGTCTTGTGACTTTTCCTGAGCGGAGATTTACAGATGTAGCAATGTTACATTTCTTCCTTCTCGTTCTGCTCAGTGATACAGTTTATTCAGCCAACTTTATGTGTGTTTCTATTGTATTTTTCACTATAAAAACTGTTAGTTTAGGGAGGGCTCTCCCCACTCTTTTGGCCACCTTCACGCGTTGCTGAGGATTGATGCTGAGGACTCTGTCTTGACAGACTTTACCGAGAGACTGGTCCTGACCCGTTCTGACACTTAGTTAGAATAGGTAATTATGAGATGATTTATTCTGATTTACTTTGGCTAATTTTAGATAAAGCAATATAACTTTAACATGGTGTTGAATATTCTTTCTTGTCAATTATTGAGTACATTTTGATCATTATTGTATAGATTGTATAGAGTATGATTAAGGAGATAACCATCATAATTAGGTCCTATCGTCCTAGATATAGATGCAGGGTTTTCTTCCCACAGGTCTTATGCTGGTAGAGTATTTGAGCGTATGTTAGTGAAATGGGCCCTAGCGTATGATGAATGTATGTGCGTGTAACTGTGAAATTACTCTATCCGTGGTAGTGGGTTTATTTTAGGTACCCTGATCTCTATCACCAGCATGCAGCTATATACATCCTGGGGGGGGAGGGGGTTACTACGAGCCTTCTCCCAGCCCTCCTTCACCAAACTCAAGGTTCCCCTTACAGGGTGACCATACAGTAGCTCAAAGGGACTGAACCCTAAGGACTTCTGTGGCACCTCTCTGTAAGCAAACAGCAGGCATGGTAAGAGGACGTCCCACTTACGCCTCATGGGTTACTCAAGACCCATAATCATGCCCTTCAGGGTCTGGTTAAATCGCTCAACCAGCCCATTCCCTTGAGGGTGGTAAGGCGTGGTGAACTTATAGGTTATACCGCACTCCTTCCACAGAGATTTCATATACCTAGATATGAAATTAGTACCCCGGTCTGACACCACTTCTCTGGGGAATCCCACGTGGGAGAAAGTCCCCATCAGTGCACGGCCCACCACCGGGGCTGTCACCATCCGGAGAGAGATGGCTTCCGGGTAGCGGATGGTATGGTCCACCAAGACCAGGATGAACCTGTTGCCCATGGCTGTCTTGGGATCCAGAGGCCCCACATGGTCAATGTCCACCCTCTCAAGGGGGTGCTGACTACAGGGCAAGGTTGGAGAGGAGCCTTGCGCTTCCTCCCACTCTTACCACTTGCCTGGCAAGTCTTACAGGTCCTGCAATGAGTATAACTCTTGCGCATTTGAGGCCAGTAGAAGTGGGTGACAAGCCTTTCAAATGTCTTGTCTTGCTCCAAATGTCCTGCTAAAAGGTACATCATGAGCCAAACCCAGTAGGAAGGCTCTGAAGCGCTGGGGTACCACCAGCACACGGGCTGACCCAGGCTCAGCAACATTAGGCTCGCTATATAGGAGATCATTCTCCCAGTAAATTAAATGTGACCCGGACTGATCACCTGCTGCCTGGTTTGCTGCCTGTTGCCGCACACCTACAAGAGAAGGGCGCTTTTTCTGCTCCTCACAGAATTCCGCCCTGGAGGGCCCTCCCTCCTGTTGGCATTGGGTCAGCTTAGGTAGGTCCCCCAGTTCAGCTACTTCCTCCCCCGTGTGCTCCAGGGCATCCCCCTCAAGGTTTGCCTCCTCCTGGACCGTGGAATGTAAGCCAGGCTTGAGTACTTCAATTTTTCTCCCTGAAAATAATTGGGATGACTCCTATGAAGGTATCATAATCATAGCTGTAACAAAATAAAAATAACAGTTGTTTAATAAAAAGAACTTTAAGTTAAGTCAGAAACGATACTCTTCAGCACTGGGCTTTGCATATGGAATTTTTTAAAATAATTTTTTGTTTAATAAAATGGTGTCTAAAATGTTGGAGGTGATGAGACAGTTTTTCTGTTGTTGGGGATTAGAGTGGCCATGCATATTTACAAGTACCCTCGTAAACGGATGTTTTTACAAAAACACGTAAAAAGAAACTTTGATAAAGCACAATGTTATGAACTAAGAACAAATGATGCAGTGTAGGTATGACAGGCCATTGGTATATACTTGACTCTGCCACTGTTATATGCCCAGTTGTAGCAGTAGTGTAACATTTATTAGCGTGCGGTCTTCTCATCAATTAATTTAGCACTTTCGCCTTTGCTGCCAGGACTAGTAACGGATATAGTAAGGGCCACTGAAATTATGCAATTGTGCACCGTGGCGTTTTCCTTATAATTATGCATTTGTCGCATAATCCATCATCTTCTGCATAATCTTCAAATTTTAACAAAAAAATGACTTGTTTTTGCCTTAAATGGTTCTAAAGTTACATAAAATGCAGCGAAACGTGTTACCACGCAGTGGAAGGCCCTTTGCAAAAGTTAACTAGTCAACTTTGTTGCTTATTGCTATATTTGGGTGTTAAACTAGTACTAATGAGGTGCAATCAATGCCAAGACATTACTAACAAGCGTAAAATGATAAAATAATGAAGTAATACTATCATAAAATATGCTGCATTACGCCACATAATATGCCTTCCGTTGCCACATAATTACGTCAACCCTGCCTCATAATTTGGCCCTGCCTTGCCGCATAATTCCAGTGGCCCAGAGTATAGAAGACTGCTACTAAGTGATACGTAATAACCACTTTTAAGTAATCTTGAAATGCACGATAGGCTGTTTATATGTTACATATTTTAAGTATGTGACTTTTTAATTGTACTTTTCTTATGGATGCATTTTTAATGGATTTTCTTTTTTAACATAAAAAATAAATGAAACAGCTCACTGGAATTAAACTTTCCAGTGGTGGATGAAGCTGATGTATTTTATAAGGACAATTTAATCCCTTAAAAAACATTCAGGCCCCAAGCACTTCAGCCTCTGCAATATACATAAATGAGATCCGTCCTCTCAATCTCTCAACCTGCTCATTATCGCGCCTCTTGTTCGAGTTTCAGGTGCAGTGCTCGGTTCTTTAAAGAATATGCCTGGGGTCCTCGCTGCGCCAGTCCAACACCCTCACAATAATAACGTGTAATGCCAGAACTATTCTCTGCCCAGGAGCAATTAAAGTGCGTGGAAGAGGGGGAGATCGCGTTTGGGGGCAGCTTGAGGACTCCTACTCTGGATCTCTGTCCATGACCTCTGCGTGCTGACGGGCCAGAGAGATACCTTTAAAGGACACAGCCTGGGAACACAGACGCACCACTGAGAGGCCTGGGGAGGCATGGGGACAGGAATAGGTGCATATGGCTGTCTCTGCAAAGATGCTGTGACTGAAGAGGGCTCAACATGGTACCCGGGACAGGTGGCATCTCTGCTTCCGTATTTCAATCTGAATAGGTGACGAATGGGTTTAATAATGGGCTTTTTGTACCCTCAATATCAAGCTGGTGTGTAGGACTTTTATTCCAGCAACATCAGTAGCAAATGTGCATCCTTGGCCTTCGTAGACACATTCACAGTTACGTCTGAGATTTGGCGCCTTTGCTCAAAGTTCATTCCATGGATATGCGCGCAGCGTCCCTGGCTTGTTATGCACAGACTGGGAACCATTGAGTTTAGAGATTTACAAGTAGGTTTATTGAGGAAGCTTAGTTATGCCACCTTTCTGCAGAGGCACCATTTTATTAATATGAATGCTGTTTTGGTGTGCTTTCCATCTTGCTCCAGCTCGTTACTCATCCCAATCAATGTCCGCCCTGTCTGTCTTCTCTCCCTACAGTCTTCGCAGAGCACAGGACACTGTGATGCAATTGGTTATTTTCCTTAGAAAGCATGCCTTTTTGCATTAAACTTTCTTGCATATTCGATGTATCAAGCTGAAGGACACTTCCTGTGGAAGTTCCGATGTAGGCTCTCTAGCATACACTAGTGTACAAGCCTTAGTCCGAAAAATGTTTCATGTTGTGTTGTATATCTTCCGACTGCGCTGTGGAAGCTTGTGGAGTTTTCATTTCCCTTAGAAATGGGTTAAAGTTATCATTTTTGTTATGACGTTCTATATTCTGATTTGATCAATATGTCTCATCACTAGTATTGCCATGCTGTATTTGGAGTTTTTGCTTATTACCTATTAATTAAATGTGTATTAAAAACCCCTGGGGGTGAGCCAGATGATTTCCCTTTTCCTCTATACACTCTGTCCAATTAATTTGCTGACTTCCTTTCTTCCTGAGACTCTGTCTGTCCAACTTTTGATTTCTGTTGCTTATTGGGGCTTTGAATAATTCTGATTTCTGACTATGTCCTCTGTATCTGAGCCTTCTTGCCATATATTTAGCATTTCGCTGTAATGCCCAACTTGAGATGTTTCTAATAAACCCCTTAATCATTTCCTATGATTTAGATCTCGGTTATTGAGTCATTCCAGTCACTATTTTATTACTCTGCTAAGTTGATTAATGGGGCCTGATGACAAGGAGGGTGGTTGCTCTTATTGCACGATCAAGGGTGCAGGATCCGAGCCGACAGTTACATTTTGGAGTTATCAAAATATCAGGGTGCAATAAAATATTGAGGTTTGGCTCCCACAAAAGTGAGCTAAAGATGGTGAATCTAGAGATGGGCCATTTATCAATTATTAAGGTCTGTGTAATTGTAGCCCAAGTCTCCTTTCAATTTCTATGAGAAATTAAAATATAATTATTGATAAGCACAAAAATAATGTTGTAATGGGTGTAAGGTGTAAATAAGAAAAGACCGAGATACATTAACTCACTGTGTTGTGTTTTGGTTGCAACTGAACTGAAGGGTTGAATTAGTCTCTAGAATGGAGTGAAGTGAAGTTGAAGTTTCACCAACCAAGGGAAACCTAGGTATTCACTTCCACAAACAATCACATTAAGAACACAATACCATAAATATTTTTTCAAACACACTGTTGACTATTATATATTCAATGCTGAGTGAACTAATAAATGCAAAGTAGTATAGGAGAGAAGGTATAGTCCAGCACAAAGTTATATTAGTGGGCCAATCGGTTTGTGGCTTATCCAAATCGAGAACAATTCATATTTTCAAAAGAGAGAAAACACATTGCTTGAGTGCTGATCAAGATTAGGGGCTACGTCATGTTTTGGGTTAATGCCCATTTTATCGTAGGACAGGAAGTACGCTAACCTGCAATACTAATTTATAATGTCAGGACATTAGCTGTGGAATTACAATAGTATAATAAATAGCAGAAGATTGCACACTAAAAACAGGCATAATAAAATGTCAAAATAATAAAAGTTCAAAAGAAAAAAATACTTAATTTTAGTAATGACATTTCTGGTGCATACTACATCTTTCTGCAGATCCCTCTAACTGCCTGACTGCATCTGGATTTTATTTCCCTCAGCAACAGTACTCCAGCATTGCGAAGCAACACCATGCGGCTCCAGCTCTTGGTGCGGGTACATCAGGAATTATAAGGCATCGACTGGAGCACTAGGGTCACATATTTTTCCACACCACATGGAGGTGGGCAGAAAGGAACAGAAAGACCATTTACAAGCTAAACAATAATAATAGATTAGTTTATTGCATACCTCTGAGACTTATTGATAACAGCACTATGTCACCATGAGGGGTAGAGAGGGCTGTAAGGGATCTGCAGAAATATAGTATCCATTAGAAATATTTTTACCATAGGTAAGTACATTTTTCTTCTGTAACCACTGTACAACATTGAAAAGGCGGGACTGAAAGAGGCTCAGGCTTTCCAACTTACACTACCCAACAAACCTATTCCAGAAGCCCACATAAATGGAAGTCATGGGAGCTTTCTGGTGGAAGGAAAGTAGAAGAATCTAATAGTTACTGTTTGATCTTCAAGTATGCTTCTGCCGAGTCAAAGGACTGGGGTGGAGGGCCTAACCTTCCTGCTGTGAAAGAAGGTCCACCCTGTTTGTAAGGAGAACAAGGGGCCGAGTGCTGCGTTCTAACAGACTAGTGTACCAAATCTTACTTGCTTAATCAGTCGCAATTGGGATTAGTTGTGCAGACCCTCTTGCACATACTGCAAGACCTTTGAAAGAAGTGTGATCAGTGGGAATATGAAAAGCAGACGCTCCCAAACAACTGAACCTGAAGGCATTCCCAAGGGAGCCATCCAAAGCAAAATTTACGGCACAACACTGAAGACGCTGCCGGTTCTGGGACGTAGCAAAGAGATCATGCTCAAACTCCCTAATCTGGAGGAAATAATTTCTAGCACTATGGAATGAAGTTCCAAATTGTGGCTCTCCAGGGAGAGATGGCTGAAAGCATCTAATTTTATTTTAAGGGTGCCCAGGAGGAGGGCCATTACAGGAAACATGTCCCATTGTGACCTCCGTCGCTACACCTGAATCACTTCACAACCCCATATTCCCCGTCTGTTGACATTGTGAACGATGCGGTTATTGAACAGAGCTACCGGAAATGGGTAGAAGAAAGTGTTCATAGCAAGATTGACCACCTGCAGCTCCAATACATTTATGTGGACCACAAGCCCCATGTCATGATCTTGCCCAGGTGAATACAGGCAGCACTTTGATTTGTGTTTGGAGGTACCCTTACCATCATTGTCTAGACCCAAAAAGAGCTTGCTCATGTGGTCAAGAAGACTGATAACAACCATTTTGGCAGAGTGCACAGAGCTTAGAAATAGTGACACAGTATTTATTTGTCATTCTCAGTGCACATGACTAGGTATGCCACATCTGAAACATTTTCGTTCACGAAAGTAAACCTCTTAGATTCTTTGTCTGGAAGGGCCATAGAAATTGGATTGGAGGACCAGATTTTCAGTTCAAGAATGTGACAACCTGAATTTTGGTTTAAAAGGGGCAGACACTTGTCGTAGTGCAATTTACTTGAGTACTGCTGGGACAAGAACTGTTTCCCACCGAAGGCGAACAAGGGTTGGAGTGCCTCATTGCAAGTTCGAGAGACTCTGAAGCTGCAGTAGAAGGTTGAACGAATTTGGTCAAAATGTTAGACTTGGCCTTAGTGGTGGGCAAGTGGATTTCAAAGCTTCTGCTGTTTTTTGTACAACCAAACTATACAAAGAACGTTCTTGTAAAGGTCATGAGGGGTAAGACAGATCTCCTCCTGGAAATGTGTCAAGATCCCTTGCATTTTTTAAGTCTATGAAAAGGGAAATATTTGCATTTTATGAGGAAAGGAGGTTATCAGCCTCCGAGTCATCATTCTCTGTACGGCCACAGTCTTTGCCAGGCACAGACACACCATCAGAATTGAATGCAAAAAGAGCTTCCAACAGAACAAACCTTTGGGCCATAGGAAAGTGGTCAGTAAGATGTTCCTTACTGAAGCAGGAAAGGACCCTTTCTTTAATTCACTCAAAGTCAGACGACTTTGAGGGTAGAAGTGGTGTAAAACTCAGCTTCAAGGACGACACCAGTAATGCCACTGAAGACAGTGTGAAATGCACTGGGACTGGTGACTTGGGAGGCCTAATGCTTCCTCTGAAACAAGGGCAAAGATGTAGCCTGAGGAGGAGCGAAGTTCGGAGGCATCAAGTTCAAGCTACCTGAACTTCCAAACCCCCAAGAAAAGGTCCACCCTTAGGAGTGAACCAAAGATTAAAAGGCTGCCTTGAATACCTGTCCTGCAAGAAGGCTGTCCTGTATCAGTCGATGGAATAAGGAACGCTTGTTTAAATCTTTTTAAGATCCGGACCAGCTCCATCGACGAGCAAGAGACCAGCATCGGGGAACAACCTTTACAACGCAACTTTTACAACGCACTACCATTACAACGCATTTTTTACAACGCATAATCCATTACAACGCATGATATTACAACGCATGACACTACAACGCATTTTTAAAAACTACCTTTACAACGCATTCCATTACAACGCATACTACCATTACAACGCATACCATTACAACGCATAATATTACACTATACTATCCAACACTTACCCTACTGATGCACCCCCTGGAGTAAGAATAGTAATTTTTACCCCTATACTATCCAACACTTACCCTACTGATGCACCCCCTGGAGTTAGAATAGTAATTTTTACCCCTATACTATCCAACACTTACCCTACTGATGCACCCCCTGGAGTTAGAATAGTAATTTTTACCCCTATACTATCCAACACTTACCCTACTGATGCACCCCCTGGAGTTAGAATAGTAATTTTTACCCCTATACTATCCAACACTTACCCTACTGATGCACCCCCTGGAGTTAGAATAGTAATTTTTACCCCTATACTATCCAACACTTACCCTACTGATGCACCCCCTGGAGTTAGAATAGTAATTTTTACCCCTATACTATCCAACACTTACCCTACTGATGCACCCCCTGGAGTTAGAATAGTAATTTTTACCCCTATACTATCCAACACTTACCCTACTGATGCACCCCCTGGAGTTAGAATAGTAATTTTTACCCCTATACTATCCAACACTTACCCTACTGATGCACCCCCTGGAGTTAGAATAGTAATTTTTACCCCTATACTATCCAACACTTACCCTACTGATGCACCCCCTGGAGTTAGAATAGTAATTTTTACCCCTATACTATCCAACACTTACCCTACTGATGCACCCCCTGGAGTTAGAATAGTAATTTTTACCCCTATACTATCCAACACTTACCCTACTGTTGCACCCCCTGGAGTTAGAATAGTAATTTTTACCCCTATACTATCCAACACTTACCCTACTGATGCACCCCCTGGAGTTAGAATAGTAATTTTTACCCCTATACTATCCAACACTTACCCTACTGATGCACCCCCTGGAGTTAGAATAGTAATTTTTACCCCTATACTATCCAACACTTACCCTACTGTTGCACCCCCTGGAGTTAGAATAGTAATTTTTACCCCTATACTATCCAACACTTTCCCTACTGTTGCACCCCCTGGAGTTAGAATAGTAATTTTTACCCCTACACTATCCAACACTTACCCTACTGTTGCACCCCCTGGAGTTAGAATAGTAATTTTTACCCCTACACTATCCAACACTTACCCTACTTTTGCACCCCCTGGAGTTAGAATAGTAATTTTTACCCCTACACTATCCAACACTTACCCTACTGTTGCACCCCCTGGAGTTAGAATAGTAATTTTTACCCCTATACTATCTAATACTTACCTTAAATGTAATTTAATATTATGCGTTGTAATGGTATGCGTTGTAAAGGTAGTATGCGTTGTAATGGTAGTGCGTTGTAAAGGTATTTTTTTAAAATGTGTTGTAGTGTCATGCGTTGTAATGTCATGCGTTGTAATGGATTATGCGTTGTAAAAAATGCGTTGTAAGTGCATGCGTTGTAATAGTGTGCGTTGTAACGTCATACATCCCCAGCATCAGAGAATGGCACTGACTCTCCAGGGGGTCCTAAAACCGGGATCATTTCCTTGAAGAACAAGCATTGAAAATGCAATGGGTCTTGCCTTTGATTAAGTTAAAGCCATTTGCTTTGCTAATGGTATTGTATCGCAAAGCAAATGGCTTTAACGTAATGATGCAACTTAATGCATTCTTGTCGTTGCACACAAATAGGACAAATTCTAGATTGTTTCCCTTGGTGGGACTGGTGCAGGGGGGCTCGAAACTCCCACATTGGCTAGGTCTGCACTGGGAATGGAAGTTCTGTAAATACCACCAGAGAGTAGTTACAGTGGTGTTGTGTGGAGCGCCCTATGCCGAGGACTTGCCCCTTTGGACACTCACACCATTCTATGCCCTTCTATGAGAGATGTCATTCTTATGATAGCAGGAGGGAGGATGTGAGTTGGCGTGAGACCTCTATGCCAATAAAGAGTTCATGACATTTTACCAAACCCAAGAGGAATTGGCCCAGGTTAACTTTTGCTGTATGCACGACTGGCACACATGGCCCGGGGTGTCTGGACCACGTTTCCGAATGAAGCATAAGAGAATGAAGTATTAGAAAAATTGGGGGACTTTGTAGGCTGCAGGTGCCTCATCATGTACCTTTATGTACAGCCTTTATCCATTTTAAACTCATACAATTTATATACTTGCGTCAAACCTTTGACCCCTCTCAAACTCTCCAAATATACCCCGACTCTTCTTCCAGTTGTGGTAGATGCGGCCAGTCCTCAGCGGGGTTTCTGCATATGACCTGGGACTGTGGTGGTAATTTGTGATCTAAAGGTCATGTGGGAGGTGCCCTTCTTTGGAAAAGGGATTGGTATATGGACTCAAAAAAACAAAAGTTCCCTTCTCCTGTTGATGTGATTAGGAAGAGATTATCTCCACCTGGGTCTCTCTTTTTTCAACGTGAGAAAAAGGGACTAAGTGTGCGATAGAGTCTTATGCAGGTTAGCAAATTTACAATAAAGTAATTCAATGCTTTGTGATTACACAAACGAAACAACTACACAGATGCAAAGGAATAAGATGTTTACCTATTTTATTAACCAGTACATTCTTCATTATTCATCCATATCAGTTAAAAACACTTTTCCATATTATTTATTAAAACAACATATACAATACATAATAGTAAAACAAAGTTATTTTGAAAAAAGACTGTCGACGCAGCGTTTCAGTGTTCTAAAATATCGTTACCTTCTTCAGGACGACAATTTCCAATTATAAAAACATCTAGACAAAAATATGAACATTGAATTATTGTAAAAGCACATCCCACATCCGGATCTCCCCAGCGCTCATTGACAACCCCCCCTTGGGCCAGAGCCTTGCTTCTGCCCCCAGCCCTGCCGGCCGACCACCTGTGCCCCCGGGCACCCACCCGCTGACGGCGCACAGGCCACCTTTATACCAGGACCGTGAACATATACAGGTGAGACCCCAAGGTCTGAGCGCGGAATGTGTGCCTGGAGGCGTGAGATGAGAGGTAACTACTCCTTAGCGCTTCAAATTGTGACAAATATGGGTACCAAGGCAAACAGAAAAAAAGTATGTGCCCAGGATCACAACTGGCGGGTGAAAAACGGAATTTGGGCTCCAATTTCCCGGTCTATCGATCACATTGTTGCCACTTTAGCACATCGTCCTCAGAGATGAGCGCTGTATATTTTTTAATTGAAATAGTTTTTGTGTCGGTATTAATTTGAAATATTGCAAGTATTTTCCAGGTTTATATGCTGTTTATCTCCGAAATCATCTTACTTTGGTTGATGTTTGTTGTATTTCTCGTGGTACATATTAAATATGTCTGGGAAGACACTTTGTTCCACTAACGTTAGTAAACGACAATCTTCCCCCACCCCAGGGGTCACAAAATATGCGTTTGCTAACGTGCACTCTGCCATTTTTATGTGCTGCATTTTATTCAAATTGTTTGGGACATTAGGAGCGAAATCTAATCAAATATGAAAGCAGAGTATGGAGTGAAAATCCAGGTTTGTGAAAATACTTTCTGAGTTAATCCGTCCTACTTTGATATTAGTTGCTTTTGTTGGCGTGGCGAGTCTACCAACACCCCCCCCCCCCCCACACACACACACACACATACACAAACACCTCCTCTGGCTCATGATTGGGGTTGGGGACGGTCGGCTGCCTGGCGCCGTTTTGCAGGATGGCCACTTCTGAGATGTCTGTTCCTGACAGTTGGGTTTCTCTGCACTAGGGACCTGGTCACGAGGACATGTTTAGATGCTATATAGGCTGGGCACGAGGGTGCTTAAACAGGTGTCATTAGGAAGAATTAGTGGTAAATGCTCGCTTTGATTGGATTACGTGATCTCCATGCGGTTCTCAGCAGTAGACCATCAACTGACCAGCGGCGTCACTAGGGTTGGTGTCACCCAGTGCGGTAACTCATGGTGTCACCCGTGCGGTCCGCATCCACCTAGTGACGCCACTGCACTGGGTGACACCAACCCTAGTGACGACGCCGCTGTCACTGATCGAGTCAGTAGCATTGATCAGCCGAGTCTGAGGAGGAATAGCAGATGACAGAAGGGTCCGTTTCCATATGTCGCTAATTTGATACAAAAAAAATGAGAGCAGAGAAACGCCAGCGAGGGGTTTTGAATGACCGAGCCTTAACATCGAAGATGACACAGGGAGACCGTGATAGGTCCAGCTTCGGGCTCCAAGGTTGGCAGGTTTAGAGGCACTCGTGGCTGAGTCATGGCCCTGGGACAAGTCAAAAGCAGACGGATCTCTCAAATATTTATTCAATTTTTTTCGCAGTTCTACTAAATCTAAATAGTATATTGTTTTAATAACGCATAGGTGCATTTTATAATCATTGGAATTGCATAATGTAATGTACTTAATTGCAGATCTCAGAAGCATGGAACACTAAAATTGGCCCTTGGGATTCTAACCGATAACCTACAAAACACTGCATCTTACTGCTGTACATTCAACTCACTG
Source organism: Triturus cristatus (assembly GCF_964204655.1). Classification (NCBI taxonomy): domain Eukaryota; kingdom Metazoa; phylum Chordata; class Amphibia; order Caudata; family Salamandridae; genus Triturus; species Triturus cristatus. The sequence continues at coordinate 437,531,571 of NC_140593.1, read as the reverse complement.
AGCCATTCGGCCAGAAATTAGTTTGTAATCTTTTTTAAATATGTATTTCCGTTAAAATCTCTGACAAAGGGAAACTATTTAATATTGGAATATAGGAATCATGGCGGGTACATTAGTTCCAGAGCTCTGTAGTGGTGGCAGACCGACAGGCGGGCAACTAGAGCCAAATTTCGGGGGTGGGGGGGGCTGAAAAAGATTTCGGGGGGGGGGGCTAAGTATACCAGCCATAGGCAGAGTGGCTGTAAGAAGGGGTGAAAACACAACAAAAGCCTCATTAACGAGTAGATGGTCCTTTAAAGACCTGTGAAGTACTCGGGCCCGGCAGCAATTAAACGGACACCAGCCCGCGAGGCTGTCTCAGCCGGGCTGACACACATGACGGGGGGGGGGGGGCTAATAAAGCCCGGTGAGCCCAATGGGTGCTGCGCGCCTGCAGACCGATCTGTGGCGGGTTACCAGCGGAAGTGTAGCCTCAAGTAACAGCCACGCCCACTTGGTACTGTGGTCTGGGAACTGCCTCGAGCGTCTAGCTCTCGTTTGTTTCTACCTTTGGGCGCTCCGGCCTCGTGCGAATGCGACACACGTCACTCGTGCAAGTAGTGAACTGTCGATTTCAGGAACAGAACCAAAACCCAATGTTGCTGGAATTATTTTCAGTGTTGGTGCTGCCATCGATGTTTCAGCACTGAAGTTGTAGGGATTGTGAAAAACAAAGCGTCACACAAAGAACAATCTTCTCTTTCCGCTAAATAACCGTTTCTACCTCTCTGCCCACTCTCCTCTGCACATTTTTAGATCTCCTCCCCTTTCCCTTATTTTATTCCCTCTTGGTGACCCCAGCCTGCTCGGATTGGTGTTCTCAGGCCAGGGCTGCGGTAATACAATTGCAGCTGAACGGCGTTGCTAAAGGCCGAGCGGGTTAGCGGAAGGGATGGCAACCCTGATCCCCCTGTATGGGAGCGGACATAGACAGGGGCCACAAACTCTCTCGGCACACCTGTGAGCATGGTGGTGCTGTGGAGTGAGGGTCTGACTGCCCCTGCAAACACAAGACCCCGAGCACTCGGCAGGAGCACTCCAATATACCTTTGGGCCAAGTTAGCACAATTAAATGGCTCAACATTCAGTGGGACAACACTGCGCATCAGGATATTAACCGGTCAGACAAATAAAGGTGCCACTGCCGCCGGCGGGCCAAAACTGCCTGCCGGTCCGACCTGTTAAATAACCTTAAGTACACTCACTCACACAGGCATGATGTGCACGATAAATAGACATTGAGGGCATGCATGTGTGACCTTTACATCGTAAATTCCAATCAGACTGACTCGAGCCGACCCTTCACTAATAACGCAGCGGATTGTATGATGTAACAAGCAGAAGTCGACTCGAGTGTACTCTTTATGTTCTGCTGCAGTGCTGCACTGATGTTACTTGGGCGGCTGAATTAAACTTTGTGCAGACTACAAACAGAGCTGTTGTATGTAACTGTACGCAGGCTGAATGAATCGCAACTCCTAAAGGTAAATTACAGTGAGAAGAAAAGAATAAACAGCGCGTGACACTTCACTTACTTTGTCAGCGCAGAGCCCCATTGACAGTAAGGCCAGTTGCGACGATTGCACAGTCCCTAGCAGCACCGCGGCGCCAGTCCAGATCGGACACACCTCTCCGACCGACGTACATAGCATTGGCAGAACTGGCTGCACTGGACTCGCTGCAGGCGGCACCTGAGCTGAGTCAGTCATGCTGAAGCACCACCACGGCCGAATCATAACGCCCGCGAGCTGAGTGCTGCAGCGGCAGGCCCAGTGTGCTGGCTGAACAACAACTAAAACTATGCCGCGCAACCGCGCCCGCCCACGGCGCCTATGGTGATTGTGCAAATTAAATCACGGGGCATGCTTATGACGTCAAATAATGCGTGGTATCACGTAGAACATTGTAGCTAGCCGGGAGCTGAGCCAGTCCCCTCAAGCCTGTCGGACGAGAAGAGCCAGCAGGCAAGTAAAGAGCTGTGCACTCAGTGGAGGTCACTCTGGAGCTCTCGGGCTATGGGACTGTGCTGAGGGGGCCCCCGCACTGCGGGGGCCTTTGCTACACCCCTGATGCACTCGCTATACTGCACAGCCGTGGTGTGCTGTCACTGCCTGGGCTCCGGGCACGGGGCTCCCCCATGCAGGCTGGTCCGCGGGCGGGGCGGGGGTCCCATTATTAAGCATGTTGGTGTCACCCCATGTGAGGGTGTCACCCGGTGCGGTCCGCACCCCCCGCACCCACCTAGTGACGCCACTGCAACCGACCCCCCTATTTCGCAGGCGTGACCAGAGAACGGGAAGTGGTGGGTTTTTAAATCTATAGAATCTGGACATTAAGGGGCTATTTACAAGCCCCTTGCGTTGGCTGTACGCCACTTTTCTCCCCATATTAAAAGTGATGCAGCGGCGATGCAAGGGCCAGGAGCTTGTAAATAAGCCTCTAAAAGTACTTCCACGAGGCTCATTTTGTGTTCACATTTGCTTGCCCGCCACGTGCGTTAGCTCTGATTACACTAGCTTTCATTTAAAAAGGTGAGGTAATGAAAGGCAGTGTCGGGCCGGGGTTTGGACCCGAGGTCGTGGGTATACTTAGAGCCCGCTTCGAGAGTGAAAGCCAAGTGGCTACATGGATTGCGAGAGGAGCTATACAAAACCTCACAACAGTGGGGCGAAGACAACACAACTAGACATTAGCTTGTTGTTACATCATGCAGCCTCCAACGCACCCCTCGAATTTGTCATCGGTGTCATGGACAGGTAAGCCAGCATGTTTGTCATAACCAAGACCCTTAATGCCAGCTGTGACCTTTGGGGAATATTTAATCTACAAACATCCAATGCTTGAGAAATACACATAAAATTGCTACCTTACTTTGTTTAATTTCCTTTAGAAGGGTTTCTGACATTAATGCTCTTGTAATTTCTAACAGGTTTTATTCTTTCGAAGGTGTTCATTTTGATATTTGGAGGAGAACCAAGACTATGTCGGAGTCCATATTCTATCCCCTTTTCCATGATTGTGAGAAACGATGTGTGGTTAAATGTATGAGAGTATACGACTCAAAGATTGAAAATCATAGAACAGATGGCGTGGATCAGCTACTTCTATCTTATGTTAGACCTCATAAACCTGTTTCAAATGCTACTTTGCCAAGATGTTTTCGCTCTATTATGAACGAATCTGGTGTGGATCTAGCTAGGTTTAGTGCTCACTCTTCCAGGGATGCAATGGCAAGTAAAGTATTCTGGGCAGGGGGTTCTCTCCCAGAGATTCTTAAAGCGGCAGACTAGTCTAATGCTAGTACTTTTGCTAAGTTTTATTTAAGACCAGTAGAGCATGTTAGTAATGTAGCCTTGAGTGGCTTTAAACATGCATAATGGTAGCCTCTGGTTTTGTAATGAAATGACGATTCCTCAATTACTATACAGAGAGAATCTTGATTTCATTAAAGACAACGGAGGCTAACATTATCCTACCCTCCTCTCCTGAGGAACTTGGGTGTTTATACATAAAGTTTATTATATTAATTAATGATTTAAGTTTGTGTATTTAACCCCTTGTGTGCTTCGGACGGCCCCTGGCCACCCGACGTCAAGGTGGGCGCCCACTCATTAAAACGCCTGCACAGCACGAAAATTCGTGCAGCGCAGAAGGGGTTAATGCAAATGTTCAGTGCTTCCTTACTGTGAGAATCTTTTTTCTCTTTAGATCCAGATACATAAGCACTTTCTCTTGCCACGGAAAGAAGCGTTTTACCTCTTGGAATGCGCAGCTAAAAGAGGATGATGATGCAGTGCACCAGATACTTATACTGCTTTTGTGAACATTCTATTGCTTTGTGATGTGTTTAATGTTCTTTAAAGGGCTACATGTTGGGCAGCAATTAAAGAACATGCATAATGTTAGCCTCCGTTGTCTTTAATGAAATCAAGATTCTCTTTGCATAGTTATTGGAGAATCGTCACTCTATGTGGTCCCTTTTTGTTCTTGTTCTTTTCATTGCAGACCATGCATAAGTACCATGTGGTGGTGGAGGGGGGGGGGGGGTAATATTACAGTCCAGCAACAGGACGATGCCCCTATGTTATGAGGGAATGCCCATCGGCATAGAGCCATTCCCAGTCATGCCTGCCCAGGATGACCTATCGTCCTTGTTGCCAGGTTTAAGGCAATCCACTGAAGTTGCATCTTACATCTCAGTCATTCCATGTAGGGGGGCCAACTGGCATGGGTGCAAATTCAGGACAATGAGTGTAAAAATTCAAGACGAAGGATCAAAATTCAAGACAAAAATTCAGGACAAAAGGTCAAAATTCAGAACAAAAATGTGTGACAAAAGTTACGTTTTACAGACACAGAGGAGGTAGTGAAGAGTATATAAGTAAATAGACAACCAACATAAATAAAGGTCAAAATAAGTTTATATTAGGTTGAGACAATTGTGCAGTTCAGTTTTTCAGTATGGAGAATGCAGGTAAAACTTGCACAGCTAATATCTCAGTAAATGTACCTATTCAGCTGTGGATCAACCCTGTGACCTTCAGCTGAATTTGTGTCATCATGTGGTGTTCTATGTTCTGAACTGTACAGATGACATGTTGAATATACTGTCAATGACTGCTGAAAACCCTTTTCTTTTGACATAGATCACCCTACATTTGCCAGAGTCCAACTACATCTTATATGTGGGTTTCTGAACCTTTTTTTCCTAGATCACTCAGAAGAAAGAGTCCAATGCAGGGATGTGGAATTCCTCTAGCCCGGGACATATTCTTTGGGGTCAAGGGCAACAAGTTTCCATGTGTATTTTGTCCTTGGGACAAGTAGACCCAAAACCCCCACATCACAAACCCTTTGGCTGCCAGTTTACAGAACCACATTATGGATCAGGGAAAGTCATTGCCTGCAGTTAAGGCAATATGTGTGTCCATGTATGAACACTGGTCAAAATTGTATTTATGGTTCATTAATGCAAAACCTTTATTATTAGGGTGAGCACTCTAAGTACATGTTGTAAGCTCAGACTCTACTACTGATAGTGGTTCCAGTATAAAAATGTATATACACGTTTTCAATGTTTAGCAATATGAGGCTATGCATACTGCTCCCAGAATGCTCTCTGATTAGATGCAAGTATATGTAGAATCTTGAAAACAAGATGGACTATTCTTTGCTTTCAAAATAAAATGTTCACAAAGAACATTTAGCTAAAATACAGTAACATTTTAGGTACTGATTTTCTGCAGCATCATTTAGCAAAATGTGTTGCTGTATGCTAGCATTTCCCAAACATATCGATAATGGAAAATCAGTGTAACCAGTTTAAATAGGATTATGGGAAACATAAAAATAGACAAGCATTGGTAAAGCCAATAAGTCTGAAATTGTTGGTCAGCCTTTTGGTTTTGTCAATGTGTGTCATGTTTTGGTATGTTTTTTGTAAAGCCTTATTAGTGTAGGAGCTGCCGGGCCCTCATCATTATAACAAACTTTGGCAAAAGCAAACTTTTTGGTCTCAAAAAGCACACATTGCCACAGTAGTTCCTTGCACTGAAAAAAACGACTGTGTGTTGATTATGTTCCTTGAGAAAGAACAGAATGCTGTCCCTCACAGTGAAGCTAGCCCATAGACAGAGAGAGAGACCGAATTTTATAAACACAAAATGTCATAGTTAACGCCAGAACTAATTAGGGGCCCAATTATTAAATAATGTCTTAAAAGTGCAGCCATGTCCGTGCATTAAGTGCAGATTATACGTCTTTCGTGAATTCACAAGACTTTACAGAAGTAGGCCAAAGCAGTGGCAGCTCCCCCATTAGGGCGTTGCCCCACTGCTTTCTCGCGGTGCGAGAAGGCAGAAACACAAATGGTAAAAACGACCATTTATGTTTCTGCCTTCACGCATTGCGAGAAAGCAGAAGTGCCTCTGTGCTTGGTTGGGGGCGGGAGGGTGGGCGGTCCTGCTCGAGGGCAGGGGTGGAGTGGCTTGCCCACTGTTGTGGGTACTGACTGTCTGGTCCGCCCTGGAGCCGACCAAACAGTCAGTACCCACAACAGTGGGTAAGCCACTCCCCCCCTGCCCTCGAGCGGGACCGCCCATTCTCCCTTGTTCTCTACCCAGAGAAAATGTCCCGGCTGGAGCGCTCGCCTGCTGCGCCTACCAGCGTTTTGATTGGTGTGCGTAGTGCGTTGCGTAGGACAGGGAAGCAGGAAGCTGCCTGCTTCCTGCAGCACGAACACGAGGACTCACCAGTGACCGACCTGGAGCGGAGGCGGTGCGGTACCCCCGCACTCACACAGGTAGGTTTAAAGTTTTATTTTAATTGTTTGTAGACAAGAGGCAAAGACATAGGCGAAAACTAATGGTCAGCTGGCCTAAGAACGATGCTGAATTCAAATAGATGCAGGACATAGATTGATGGTGAAAGTTACTCATGGGTGAAATGGTTGCCAAATTGAAACGGTCGAGAAATTTTTCTTCATATGATCTGTATTAAAAGCTGATAGCTTTGTTGTCGACCACACCTAGCCTTCGTGGCTGTGAGTCTGTTGTTAGGGTCGTTTATCCAAGCACAGCGCCTCCTTTATCCCCCCCCCCCCCCCATCACTCCAAACAGTTACTCTCTGCTCTTCCCGGTAGTGAAGTGTCCAATTATGAAAATGTGCCCATTACATACAGTAATGGGCAGTAACCCAGATCTCTTGACTGGGGGAGAATGTCTGCATTGACAGCATTCCGTCCATCATTTGTTTGTTGTAACGCTTTTCGCCCTAAGTGGGATGGGTATTCCCAGACGTGGGACCCATGCTCACTACGCCACTGGAGTCAAGCTATCCTGGCTGATGAAGGCTGATAGCCAGAAACCGGTCCTAGGATGCTTGATTCCGGTCCAGGGAAGACATGGCTTGGCAGTTCGGGCTGGACTGTTCCCATGAGGCACAGGGTCAAGACTAATTTGCATATGGCCATGTCTGAACTGGGGTGGCGTGGTGGGCAAAAGAACGATGGAATTAACCCAGATCTCTTGACTGGGGGAGAATGTCTGCATTGACAGCATTCCGTCCATCATTTGTTTGTTGTAACGCTTTTCGCCCTAAGTGGGATGGGTATTCCCAGACGTGGGACCCGTGCTCACTACGCCACTGGAGTCAAGCTATCCTGGCTGATGAAGGCTGATAGCCAGAAACCGGTCCTAGGATGCTTGATTCCGGTCCAGGGAAGACATGGCTTGGCAGTTCGGGCTGGACTGTTCCCATGAGGCACAGGGTCAAGACTGATTTGCATATGACCATGTTTGAACTGGGGTGGCGTGGTGGGCAAAAGAACGATGGATTTAACCCAGATCTCTTGACTGGGGGAGAATGTCTGCATTGACAGCATTCCGTCCATCATTTGTTTGTTGTAACGCTTTTCGCCCTAAGTTGGATGGGTATTCCCAGACGTGGGACCCGTGCTCACTACGCCACTGGAGTCAAGCTATCCTGGCTGATGAAGGCTGATAGCCAGAAACCGGTCCTAGGATGCTTGATTCCGGTCCAGGGAAGACATGGCTTGGCAGTTCGGGCTGGACTGTTCCCATGAGGCACAGGGTCAAGACTGATTTGCATATGGCCATGTCTGAACTGGGGTGGCGTGGTGGGCAAAAGAACGATGGATTTAACCCAGATCTCTTGACTGGGGGAGAATGTCTGCATTGACAGCATTCTGTCCATCATTTGTTTGTTGTAACGCTTTTCGCCCTAAGTGGGATGGGTATTCCCAGACGTGGGACCCGTGCTCACTACGCCACTGGAGTCAAGCTATCCTGGCTGATGAAGGCTGATAGCCAGAAACCGGTCCTAGGATGCTTGATTCCGGTCCAGGGAAGACATGGCTTGGCAGTTCGGGCTGGACTGTTCCCATGAGGCACAGGGTCAAGACTGATTTGCATATGGCCATGTCTGAACTGGGGTGGCGTGGTGGGCAAAAGAACGATGGATTTAACCCAGTTCTCTTGACTGGGGGAGAATGTCTGCATTGACAGCATTCCGTCCATCATTTGTTTGTTGTAACGCTTTTGGCCCTAAGTGGTATGGGTATTCCCAGATGTGGGACCCGTGCTCACTACGCCACTGGAGTCAAGCTATCCTGGCTGATGAAGGCTGATAGCCAGAAACCGGTCCTAGGATGCTTGATTCCGGTCCAGGGAAGACATGGCTTGGCAGTTCGGGCTGGACTGTTCCCATGAGGCACAGGGTCAAGACTGATTTGCATATGGCCATGTCTGAACTGGGGTGGCGTGGTGAGCAAAAGAACGATGGATTTAACCCAGATCTCTTGACTGGGGGAGAATGTCTGCATTGACAGCATTCCGTCCATCATTTGTTTGTTGTAACGCATTACATACAGTACGTCACTGCCCGAAGCATACCGAAGGCCAATCACTTTTTTGATGTGTGATCCTTAGAATGCTGAAAATAAAAGGGTTTTGGTGATCGAAATGCAATATATGGTTATCACCTGTGTTTAATGAAAAACCTAGACTTTATTCCCCACCATGATGAAGAAGACACAGTTTTTTGCTGCACCCTTTCAACCTCAGCACATGCATGGATTCACACACACACATATACTTATGTGCTTTATAACTTGGTACAGATATTAACTAACCAAGAGGCACTATTTTTTGCAACCTTAGAAAGATGAACAGTACTGTGCAGAGTGACCGTCTGCTCTAAAAGACTCTACACCAGCGTTTTAAGACGTCCTGGAGTGTCTATAATACTGTATCAAGGTTGACTGTGTGCACAAAGCTGTATAGAGGCTGATCCTGTGCACAGTGCTGTACCAGAGTTGGCAGGGTGCACAGTGCTGGACAAGGGCAGTTAATATTTAGTAATGCACAGAGGTTCAGTAAGGGGCCGCCCACCTGCTTCTTGACTAACCGCCAATTGCACTGTACCAGGAACTGCTGAATCCCATCCCCCTCTGCCTCCACTCTCTCCACGCTTGTACTCCCACTCTTTCCTATTCTCTACCGATACACCCTAACTCATGCTCTCCAAGCTTTCACTCACTCTCCACTGCTCCTTCACTTGCCTATAAAACTCCTCTTCTTTCTGTTAAATTTTCCCTATCTTCTCTCCATCTCTCTGCTTCTTCTCAGCTGTCCATTCCCATATCTCTCTCCTTCATCTCTCTGACTTATCATTAGGCTCGCCTGTCTCTCTCTCCACCAAGTCTTCCATACATCTTACGCACTTGCTTTCTCCCTCCTTCCTCACCCTTTTACAATGTCCCACTCTCCCAGATCACTTTCTATTACATACGTCACCCTTTTTACACTACTCCCTCCTTCTTGCTCACCCCTCTCCTAATTACACTTGTGTTTTCTCCCATCTTCATCTCCCCTTTATATTCCCCTCCTTCTAACGTCTGCTCCTCCCTCTGTCTGCACCTTCTCTCGGCAGAATGCCCCCTTCACATTATATCCTTTCCTCCCATCTCTCTATTACCACTCATGATCTCAAATGTTCTCAGTTGGGCTTGTTTGTTTCTTCACCCGCGATATAACACTCATCCCCCAACTTTCACGCCCTCGCACTTTCAAAACTCACCAGCCGCCACTGGGCCAAAGGAATAGTACTCCTAGAAAATATTTGTGAACTGCATTTTAGCATGAGCCAATATGCAGGTGTAGATTTGCCCAAGCGAAAATCTGAGTGTTTGCAAGTTCACTTTCCCTCCAACCACTTTTTTGCCCAACCCTGGAAGAAGTTTTATGCCTGCCATTGTCAGGTTTAAATTTCCAACCTTTCTCAGTATGGGTAAGGATTAGAGAAGAGTTTGTGAAAACCCTTAAAACATGCAACTTAGTAGGTTTGCACAGACTCAAAAGGGCATTCCAACCCTGGAACGTTTGCTTACCTTCAGCGCCAGTATGTAGATCTGCGGAAACGTGGCAACATAAGGGAATTGCTAGTATTCAAACCCTACTGTGATAGGGGCCCTGGAATAATCAGAGAGGCTATTTCAGAGATATTATATAATGACATTGCTGCCATAATTTGTCACCATATTAAATGGCACATAAGGGACATGTGGATTTTTTTACAGGACAAGTAGATTTATAAAGCAACCTTCCCCATGGACAAGTAGATATTTTATTAAATTCCACACCCCTGCAAGTATTGCGCACATCTAGAAGGGATTTTTTCTATTGAACAGAGTAGTAGTCAGGTTTTTCTATTGGATGACTAATAACATGAAACGTGTTTTAAATGGCACTCGGTAGGACATTAATGCAACGTAAACATCTAGATTAATCAAATACCTTCACAAGTTCATGAAAACATTGGTTTACATTCATTTATATTTTTGCTGATGCTTCCAGCATGGCTCCTCGTCAAAAGCAGAATGCCAAGCCCTTGGCACATGCGGCAGAAGGCGGACACACCCTGCTGTAACTACCCAAAGGCCCATTGTCCTTCGGTATGTGACAATCAGCCGAGGTAAGAATGAAAATGGGCCAGTCCTCAGTCTGTGTGAAGTCGAGGAGGGGCTGCGGCAGCCTCTACAGTTTGAGAAGTGCCAGCTGGCCCTGATGAGCAGGTAAGGGCGCCTACAGGGATTTGTTCAAATAGTTATTTAACAATGATTGATCAATTCAGATTGGGTAAATTCTATTCAAGTAACTTACAGTTGGATTATTCAGAGTAAAATTAAAATAACTTGCCATTGAGTAAGTAATCAAAAAAGAGTGAAGACAGAATTAGAGAAAATACCGGTGCAAATATTCAAAAGAATAATTTAGTATTAATTTAGAATAGTTCGTTTATACAGGGTACATAAAAGGCAACACAATGTAGCTGGAAGTGATGATTACATGGAATTAAATATCCTTCACAGTTTACAATTGTGGGCACCTTTTCCCCAATAAATATCTCTAAGGCAATTTGAAGAGTTTATACAAAGCGATCATTGCCTCCAATACATTGAATCAAGGAATAGGTGTGGTAGTCGACGTTTCGGTCTAATTGTGACTGTGTCCGTTAGACCATCCTCAGGACGTTGAGTAGGTTGATTAAAAAAGACCCTTATCATTCAGTAGGGATTCTGTCTAATATTTGCAGACCGCAATATATAAACGGACAAAGGTTTGTTGATACCAGCATTTAATGATTTCAGATGCTTGCAGCAATGGCCACGTTGTTTGCAAGCTCTTTGAATAAAGTCTGGTTACGGGTCTGTATTTCGATGCAGTGAAAACCCAGAAATTCACGCTCGCACAACCAATAGCAATAACATTTAAACTTTTATTGGGGCTTCGCCAGGGTCTCTCTGTCGTTCTTTCCTTTCTATCACATGCTCCCACGCACTTTGGCCCACTCCACATCTCACACTCCTTCTCTTACCATCACCATCTATTTCTATCGTTCCTGGTCTCTTCCCCCTCTTTTTCTGCTATCACATCCTTCCCCTAACTTATTCACAACGTACTTTGCACACTTGCTTTCTCGTTTTCTCCCTGTTACTGTCACCATCTCTCTCTCTCTCTCTCAATATCGAGCTGCCTGTCTTCCTTTCTCACTTTGTCTCCATTTACAAGTATAACAAGCACTTGTAATGCAATAGGTCTCGAATTCATGTGAGTTTGAGCTATTGGCATTGTAAATGAAAACCTTTTTTACGATTTGGGTTCTAAAACATAAATAAAAGGCATTGCCATTTACAATACTAATAGCTTAAACTCTTGCAAATACGAGGCCTATTGCAATGCAATAAAGGGCCTTCTTGACCACTTGTTAGATTGTAAATATTAGAGAAAGAGACGGGCCTGTGACGTCTTCAAAGTAATGATAAATAGTGCCGTGAAGAAGATGTGTAAGTGTTGTAAATGACACAGACACAAAGTGTGAAGTGAGAGTTACATATGATCCGACCTATAAACACTATCAAAGCACTCCAACACCTTCCGCTCGGTGTGAACACTGTCGCGGCTCAGGAGGAAGGCAGGAGGGGAGGGCTATTTCCTGCCCTCTCCGTGATTTGAGTGTGCATTGTGGCATTGCGTAATGTCATTGCTGTCTTTAGCATGATAAAAAACACTCCAGCTGTAGTAGGGTCCTGGCTTCACCTCCTGGTACAGGGCGAGCTGTACTTTATGGCAGGCATGGAGGGAGGGAGGTATGGCCTCAAGTGCAGCTCCGGCCTCGTACAGTGCCCCTGCTATTACTAGTGAGTGAGAGGCACTGAGGTGGTGGTATTGGTGGTGGTGGTATTGGTGGTGGTTGTGGTATTGTTATTATTATTGGTGGTGGTGGTGGCATTGGTGGTGGTATTGGTGGTTGTGGTATTGGTAGTGGTGGTACTGGTATTGGTGGTGGTTGGTATTAGTGGTATTGATGGTGGTGGTATGGTGGCAGTGGTATTGGTGGTGGTGGTATTGGTATTGGTGGTGGTATTGGTATTTGTGGTGGTGGTATTAGTAGTATTGGTATTGGGGTGGTGGCAGTGGTATTGGTATTGGTGGTGGTGGTGGTATTGGTGGTGGTGGTGGTATTGGTGGTGGGAGTATTGGTATAGGTGGTAGTATTGGTATTGGTGGTGGTATTGGTAATGGTGGTATTGGTGGTGGTGGTAGTGGTATTGGTGGTGGTGGTATTGGTGGTGGTGAGGTACTGGTAGAGGTGGTATTGGTGGAGGTAATGGCATTGGTGGTGGTGGTAGTGGTGATGACGTTATTGGTGGTGATGGTGGTGGTATTGGTGGTGGTGGTATTGATGGTGGTGATGGTATTGGTGGTGGTGGTATTGATGGTGGTATTGGTGGAGGTGGTATTGGTATTGTTGTTGTTAATAAAACAGGCTTTTGAAAACAACCCGTCAGGAGGCTTTAGTGCAAATGAGATGTAATACAGATGTGCTCTTGTCAGCTTCAGCCCACTGGCACAGGATTATGTGCTACCAGGAATTCACATGACTTAATTTACTAATCATTTCTAGAGCCATTTTATTTGGGGGGGGGAGGGTTGAAACAGACACGAGATGATGCCAGAGTAAAGTGATTGAAAGCGGGCACCCGTGTTACGGAGGCGGTCGTACTGCCTAAAAAAACACAAGCGGTTTCAGCTGAAGCAGCGCATGTCCGGTCTGCAGTAAAAGAAACTCAATAAAGTAAATAGTGCTTACAGACTAAATAACTGGTTCCGTGTAACAACCGAAGTAAAGGGGCCAGTGGCCATAGGAGGATATAAATGAAGACAAGGCCGTACTAAGGAGAGACTAGCAAGCCTATCAACGAATCAGAAGGCAGCATTTACGAAAGACAGTGACACAAGCCAATGAAAAATATGGGTGGAGAGTGGGCGCTGCTTCTCCCCCATACTCTACTGCAGCAGTCTCAAAGAGAGAGCAGGGAATGCGTGCTGGCGCTAGGCTAGATCTAAAAATAGGGTTAAGAGTGCACTTTAATTGGCTTATCAGAGGCTTGAAGTTTTAAATACGTTGAGAATCATGTCGGATTCTAAATGACTTTTGAATGGAAAGGTGGTATAGTTTTTATAGACATGCAGGACGAGTGTACCATTTTTAGGTCTCGCCTGACCCAGCGCATGCGCTGGTCTGGCGAGACTTTTTGTGAGAGCTTAAAAAAATGCTACCATGGCCGGCCTAGAGCTACAGTGCATGTGCGCGGGCGCGCACCGCGCTTGATCGCGATCACTTTCACTTTCGCTGCCGCACGGCCACTTTGATGTTCTCCGTGAGCCATTACAAAAGGTGAGATTTATGTTTTTTACAGACACAGGGATATGTAATGGTTTGCCAGGACTGCTCTGAGGCCGGGCTTCTAACCTGGTTCCAGTCGGTTTCTTCAACCATCAGGCCACATCCTAACATCTTTAGTCTTGATTTGCATCCAGACCTGCCTCGCCAGGCTATGGGGGACTCTTATGAGTTAATGCAATGTCACGGCATCGCAGCTGGCCAGAACCCTAAAAGACATGCTTTGCAGTGACTGCAGACACAGCTTTGGGGTAACCGCCACCTCGAAGCTCATTTAATACTTCAGCATCTTACCCAAATGTATTCCAGCCTCTTGTCTACACAAACCCTTGGATTTCATTGCCTGCTTTCTGTGCCCATTAGTTTGCAACACTTTCCTCAACCCTAGTCTTTCAGGGCCATGGTATTATGTGCTAATTCAATACCCAGCAGCCTCCTAGAGAAGTGGGGCCTGCAGAACCCACCTAATGCCCCAGCACCTCCTGTAACTATCCATCAGTGGCAGGAGATTCCTCTTGTAGCCATTCATTACCCACAACCCCAGCATTCCTTTGGTCCCCGAGACAATGGGTTTTATAGAGACCACAGTTTTTTTTCTCAGCACCTATTGTGTAACTGTACAGTCGGGGACTGGAATTCCTGCTGTACCCGTTCAGTAATCCACCACCCACTATCTGCCCTGCCCTAATAGATGGTTGGTGGCTGTGCAGTGCCTACACCTCTAGCCACTTCCCTTAACGAGGCGGGACTTCCTGCTGTATAGGTTTATTATCCCAACTGACGCCATATTCCGTGAGCTCTGTGAGCCAAGTTTATGCAAGTCCCCTTTGTGTAACTCAAGCGTGAAGACAAGTGCCTCTCAACCAAATTAACATTTTGAGCCTAAAAGAGAGTAAATGGAAAGGATGTGGAATTGCTGATGTTGTACTCACCTAATGTTGCACATGTTTTTGCACATCGCCCCTTCATGACAGACTTAAGTTTAATTGCTAAGTGTATATCACTTGATTTCTTAAAGCACATTGATCGCAGACACCAGTGTGCGCGCGTGTGTGAGTGTTATAAGCATCTTTCATTGCACAAAATACAGTGGTATAAAAACCAATGTTTCGCAGGAAACCGTGAAACATGGAAAATATTTCACAGTTTCTTCTGAAATATGGATTCATCATCACAATGACAACCCCCATACTACTCTGCAGAGCTTTAAAGTTGTCAGTGCCACTAGAAGTATGTGGCATGTAGGACCAAACTAGGTGCTACTATTATCCAAATTATGCAGCAAACCCCCAAATTATGCGGCTCATTCTTTTGCAATAAAATATTCCACCATTTGAGCCAGATGTAAAAGGTTTGTGAAATCTACAAATTATGCTAGTTATGTGGCAAATTATGTGACGAATTGTGTGGCAAATGCAGTAAATCAATAATTGTGCAATAATCTCGGCCGCCAACGAATTATGTGGCAAATGCATTAAATCAATAATTGTGCAATAATTACTGTCGCCTCAGAATTAAATTAATCTGCTGGCTCGCCCCTTAGTTACTGACACTTTGAACAACACCGTATTTTAAAGCTAACTACCCCAAAATAAACATGCAATATTAAAAATACATAAATGCCAATGCGTAAGTTGGTTCTTTTTTGTTGTCTTGGTGTTCTAGTAACACTTATCATTACTTGCCTATGATTCTTTTCAAAGGAGTTGAAGTCACACTTCTGAAACACTAGACAACAAAAATTGAAATGCAATACAGAGATGCAATAAAGTATGAAAAAGGACAGTGATAAGTTCTTCCTTTTCAAATACTTTGCTTGGTATTTTGTCTTAAAATATTTTTCTTGTTTCTTTTTCAAAGGTATTTTTAAATTAGTTAGTGATTCTCCATACATAAGCAGCATCTGTTTATCTCTAGGCATGTGGTTGTGCCTCATGACTAGTGCGGCCAACCTGGTAGGCCATACGTAGACAAATTGCATATATAAATTATATATTTTGTTACTATTATTCTCCAAACAAGAGCTCTTTCAAAGCCCATAATCCATTAGTTGGTGTCGACCCCGTTAACCATTTCACCTAAATCACAAGAATCAATTCACTAATGTGAATTGTAAATTTCAAGTAATGGGAAGCTAAAAAATATGTATTTTCTACAGGCAGGATACAAGCAAATAATTGGTAGCACGTGCATTGTGGTCCAGGAGCCATTAACAAAGTACTGTCTGTGGTTAGTGATTCATTTTCTTGTATCATAGGTCTTTTGGTGACAAATACACAGGTAAGCACCAGGAGTCCACCAAAGCTCGGCTTTGACTGACTACTTTGCCAGCCTATAGCTTTTTTAACGGTGTATGATAATGTCTGGTGTCAGTCAAGTGCTGGCTCTAATTTAATTCCACAGACGTGTCTCACAAAAATGAAACTTCAGCTGATAAAATGGCCTTAATGTTGTAACCTCACAAGCTGCACATCAGATGAATAAAATAAAGGCAAGGGCATTGCTTATATTCACTGTGAATCAGGTGTGTCAGTACAGTATTCCCACCCCCCCTTACAGGTCTGATGGGAGGCAATGTCTGATGCGCACCTGTTGCTTCTGTTTTCCAGGTTCTCACACAATGATGCCTCCGGGAGAGTGCATGTACTAAAACAAGCATTGGCATAGCCAATAGGTCTCGCCTTTGGGACCTTATAAGTATTTAGTTATGCAGTACAATATCCTTGGTGCAACAACATCAAGTGTTGCATGGCTAAACACTTATAAGGTCCCAAAGGCGAGACCTATTGGCTATGCCAATGCTTGTTTTTTATTGGTGGTACGAAAAAGTGTCTATCGCGGTCAAATTAAATATCCAATGACACTTGAGGTGAGCATCCAAAGCTAACAACTCATTTTATAAAACAGAAATCCATTCCATTCCGTGTCTCGTCCCATTGTGGCTGATACTTAAATTAGTCTTCTTACTTGTGGAACATGCAAAATTCTTCTTAGAGGCTGCCATGAACCCAATACTTTTGATCTTTTTTGGATCAACTACAAGGAAGGAAATGAGGCGGGCAAGTTATCCTCTCTCAAGTCCCTCACAGCAGCATTAACCAAACCACGCATACTACTGTTAGGAAGTTGGGTAGAAAAGTAATCTTCACAAATAACAAAAGTTTACTTTGTTACGAAAAACAAACAGTGTTATCTACGAAAACAGTGAAAGGTAACGTGCGATGCCTCGAATTTTGGGGTAAAATAAACAATTCAAATCGGCTGTTTATTTGTTCTAGCCAACTGTTTTGCAGAGAATGCTTTCAGAGGCTTCCTGCGGAAATAGCCCTGGATCATCAGCTTCCGCCTTCAAAATTAAAGTCAAACTGCACACTCTGCTGGGGATGCAGACCTTTATTGAATGAACATTTCTTGCTGCTTGCATGATGGAGTACGGAGATTTTGTAAAAGACCTTATTACATGAACATTTTTGCAGAAGTAGAAAGAAGCAATTCTTAAACAAATGCAAAAATACCGACACATGTATTTATAAATAACTTTTGCCTATATTAAATTTCTTACAAGGAAAAATGATCAGTGAACAAAACAGTTAAAATAGTGAGTAAACTGGCTTTGCACAGTATATGGGTGCGTTTGTAAGAAGAAACGGACAATTAAATCTAACAGATACTGTCCCAAAACACAGTTTAATCGTTCTAACTTGAAAAGTGAAAGAAACTGAACGGCCTCCATTTTCTTTTAAGTAAACAGAGTAAAAAACAGCAAATTCTGTTGGTTTCTTTGTTTGAAATAGTGCAAAACATTTAAGGCCGAATGGACAGGAGAACATTCATTTTGTGCCGTTTAGTAATTGTGAAAGCAGAAGGACAGCGCAAAATAATATTAACTGGGAACTCAGTTTTCTGAAAAGTGAAATGCTAATGTAATCCGACCGTCCTTGCAATGTGATAATGCAGTGCCTTGCAGCCTACCCGATCTATACTTAATTCTCGAGGCCCTATTTACACCAATTTCATGTCAACAGACAAGCATATCCTTACATGGAGATAAAAGTAACGTGTTGCCCTTAAAATAGAGTCCTAAACAACAAGGTGAACCTTACTATACAAACGGTCCTTACCCCAAGATCAACCTGCTTTCAAAACAACGAACTTCTCTAGCCACAGTGGGCCGATTTGCTCTTTAACGCAACTGCAAGTGTGTTTGTTTTAGGAATTATGATCAATCCATTTAAATTCTGCTGCTAGTAAACTCATAGGGACATAATCCAATGACGTTTGTTATGGAATATAAACAAATGTTGAGGATGCTCAGAGAAATGTTGTGTTTCCATAGTCCACTTACCCTGTGCGGGCCATGACATTTGATAGAAAATCACTTATACAAGCCTGATGAATAAATAACTGAAAATGTATTTTCAATCAATGTGATAAAGCAGTGCCATAAGAGATCTATGCTTTATTCTCGAGCCCGTCAACCTGAATTACACCAAATGTACGTCAATAGGCATGAAGGTCTTAACCGAGACGATAGACCAATGCATTATTTCTTTATTTTGCCCCTTAAAAGAGTCTTTAACGACAAGCTAATCTTTCCGAAAGTTCCTTCTGTCTTTGAATGGTGGCATTCAACCTATTATCCCTCTGTCTTTTCTCTGCTCATTCTATAAGTAACTCACTCCATCGGCACTCTTCCACCGATGCCTGCACCTTCTTGCACCCATCCTTTTATCCTGTTGGTGGATAGAGAATGTCCTATTTTATCTACTTGGTGTTGTATGCTGTCACTCCAGTTCCACTTCTCAGTCCCTTTTCTGGTGTGTTTCACATTTGCACCATTTTGAGCCCAGTCCTCATTTTACCTGTCTCACCGTCTGTTTGACACGTTTCCCCTCTAGACACTGTATTTGCCCCGGTCAACTTTCTATCGTTGTTTGAGGGCCACCTCTTGCTGTATCTCTGTCCATTTTCCCTAAAACCTCTCACTTCCATATGTAGTCATGGACCTAACAGGATACCCCATATTGCCTTTTACATCCATCATCCCCTCTCTGTAAGGGAGCCCTGTACTCGCCTGCCTACCAACACGGCAATGTTCTTTTCTGTTCAGTGCTTTGTACTTCCTTTTTAACGTTCACCCTATATCAGTATCAAACGTAAATGAATACTTACATTTCTACCTTTTCCTCCAACTTGGATATATCACTGTCCCTTAGTTGTCCACGCGGTTGACTTTGTCTCTTCCTACTCAAACTCCACAAACAACTGAAATAGTTGATCAACAGCTGATCACATCTCATTCGCCAGGAACATTTCTACAATATCAGTTGTGTTTCTTAAATTGAACACTAAACTGCGAAAACATAAGAGGGTGCCTTTTGAGTCTTTTTTTCAATAACTTATGATTTTTGATGCATTTACTCATCTTTTGGACTTTTGTGCATACTCTACGCTTTTAACTCAATATTTAAAAAGTTTAAAGTTGTTGAATTTTAGGTTAAAAGACAGTAACACCCAAAGGTTTGTGAAATTCAGTTGTTTAAAATGGTTTCCGTCAAACATACCCCAAATAATAGTTATAACGTTCTGAATGTCGGCTTGCTGATATCATATTTTTATGTTGAAAGAAATAATTTATAAGTCTGACATTAACATTATATAGTTAGTGAAAAACATATCTTGAGGTCTCTGCCCTGATTAAGATTAATACAATATTTTCAAATTCCACTGAAGTTTAATCTAGATATTTTTTAACCTGTTGCCTATCACACTTTTTGATGAAAGACAAATTTAGAGGACAAATTGGCACCTCCACGTGGGGGACTTGTGCGTGCAGGGGTTCCACTTTTGTAACACTTGTGCATGAAAATCTGCCTCTAAAAAGAAGAAATAATGAAAACTATGGGATTGCCTAGGTGATCTCCATAAGTGGTTGTACAATTAGTGGAACAACTTCTTTAAAGCAGTCTTGTGGGAGCAGGATTGTAGCTAGACTTGAAATAAGTTCTGAACAATGTTTTAATACTAGACACAATGTTCTCTGAGAACAAGTATATCCCAATTGTCTTCATTGGGTTCTTCTCTTAGAAGATTTTAACCCCTTCAGCGCGGCGCGGATTTCCGCGCCACGCTGAAGGTTCTGAGCGCGGGCGGGGCCATGACGGAACGGTTCCGTCATAAGCACAGCCCGACCGACGTGCATGACGGAACCGTTCCGTCATGCGCGTCGAAGGGGTTAAGGGTTCTCTCCTATGACCTTTTTTCAAAGGGTCTAGGCAATCACTTTAAAGTACAACTTTCCAAGTGAATTGTTTAAAAATTAGCTTTGGTATTAAAGACATCTCTGAAAAGGAACTCATGGAACTTGTCTAATACCACGGGTCTTGCACAATCTCCTGAAACATTTTTTTTTTTGCAGCACTATTATATGTGCCTAGAAGAAAATTGTGTTCCATTCCCACCGTTTTTTTTTCCAATGCTGAATTAGATGAGGTTATGTCAACTCTCAAAGCAGCTCTCTGGCCTCCAGCCCAACAGAAGTTGTTTGTCTCGTACAGCCAGTATAGCTCAATGTGGAACAGTAAAAGCAGGCAGGTTTAGGGGTAAGGTTATGCAGAGCCTCCTTGTCCCTTTTCACTCCATACACTCTCCCACCCTCCACAAAAAAATTACCATATTAGTGCAAAGACTTGGTTTTGTGCGGGCAGAAGTAAACTGAAAAAAATAGCCTAATGGTTATAATTTGCTTTGTGGATGTATGAATTATGCTTAAACATTCCTGGATGCTACAATCCTTAATAAGCAATATGGCTTTAACATCCAAAATTCAAATTATGGTGACACACCATAACAGTTATAGGTTATTTTATGCATTAGAGAATTTGTGAGTTATTATTTGTGACACATGTTAAATATTGCCATATTAGTAAAGAAAACAGAACAAGACAAAATGTGTACTTGGAGAAATTATTTAAGACTACAAATATATTTTCTGTGGACCAAGATGTACTCAATGAGGATACACCTGATTAAGTGGTTGCCGGTACCACAAATTCTTGCTTTGCTACGTTAAAAAGTTAATATTCAATTTCAATCACATAGATGAACTGTTGGAAAGCTGACATATGCATACCTACACGGAAAAAATGTTAAATTCACTGGCATCACATTATGAATCAACATACACATTTTATTGCAAGCCTCTTCTCTATAAAGTCTAATAAACGGTCTGCTGCTGAAAATGCAGTTCCTGTGATACAGGAGGAAATCGATGCAAATACATATTACAAGATCTTATTGTGGGTTTTAGGGGTTTTCTTACCAATGGACAATTACACAGTTTAGATATTCCATACAGCACTTTGACTAGGGCAAGTTATGTTAAGGCTGCATTGGCTACCACAAGTTAAAATCCTGCTTTACCTAGCGAAGTAGCAAAATGCTTTCAATTTGTCTGGGTAGCAAGGCTAGCACAAGGATAATTGGTAGGTGAGGTAACAAAATGTGTAATTTTGCAGCCAATGTCCAGGAATATGGGCAATCTCAGATCCATTCAAGGGCTGTTTGGTGCACCTCAGCTAGTGGTTTTCCAGTAGGCGGTCTACAATTTCCTGTCCATACAGCCAGACCTGATGAAGGGGTCTTAATAGGACACTTAGTTTATCAATAAGCCAATAAAGGAACCTGAATGTTTTAGGTTGTAGCACGTTTTTGAGTGGCTGAGCCGGCACTAAAAGGTCTGTATGATTTGTGGACTAATTTCAGTCAAATAAAATGCTTTGCAACAATACCAAAGGGCCACCTTTAGAATTGTTTCATCCTTTTATGTCTAAAAAGTTTTGAAAAGTGAGATGTGGCTACTTGAATATTTCACTGCTAAGCAATTTGCATTGAGTTTACTGATCAGTTACAACAAGCAGACTTAATTAGGATGTAAATATCACCTTTTTAAATTGTGCTTCTTCAGCAGGACCTTAAAACCTTGACATTTCTGTGAATGTTAAATATGCAGCTTCAGTTGTAGCCATCTAAAAGGATGTACAAACTAAAGCACTCAATTCTCCCCTTGAATCCCTAATTGTTAGTGTGGTTTGCCGAGGCGAAGAACTGTCAGATATAGCATTAAGTGTAACAATTACTGTTTCTATCATGTCTCTTTGACGCGTAACAAGAATTTCCATCAGACTATTTTTATTAGTTGTTGTTGTTGTAGTATCATTATTCCTAGTATTGTTACCACAACTATTTGCATTGCTGATACTACTATTTTCGTTATTATTCATAACAATAGTAAGGTCACTGGGCTAGACATCAGTAGGAGCAGTCGTTGGAAGTAGTGAAAGAGGTAGTAGCTGTAGAAGTACAATTAGTAGATTAAGTAGTAGCAGTAACAGTAGAAACAACAAGACAATGTTAGTATTTTACATAATGTCTTAATAGAGAGCAGACAGTAGGCTGACCTGGGTATTAGAACACTTTAAAACAAACTGCAAGGCAAATAACACAAAACTAAAAAAAACTGAAATAAGTGCTGGGAGTCGTATTTCAAGATTGGACCTTTCAGTATTACCAAATGGCAGGGATCAATTTATCGACCACTCCTTCAAAATGTTTTTGCAGCTTGGTCAGTCCTTGAAAGAACTGTATATGAATTCGAAATAAATTATTTTCACAGAGTAGTTTAAGTTAGTTCAAAAAGCATCCTAACACCTTGTTTTAACACGGTCTGTCTTGCATTACTAATACACTGTGCTCTCAAACACTGCATCTCTACAGTCTCCTACTCATTCAACAAAGGGTATTTAGTCATGTATATAAAAACAGTTGACGTACCTTTGGTAATGCCTTATCTCGTAGAAACTATATCTAGCTTACTCTAGACTTTTCCCAGATGTCAGACTGGATGTGAAAGATTTTTCATAAGCAGTACCCCTGCACTCTCGTAGGTGGCGTCCTACAGGACCGAACAGGCAAAGTGCCCATCTCTGCGGACCTGACTGTCCAAACAGTAATGTTGGGTGAACGTGTGCAGGGAAGCCCACGTTGCTGTCTGGCAGATATTCAGGACTGGAACTCCGTGTGCTAATGCAGCGGTAGCCACCACTTTAGCTTTGGTGGAATGAGCCCTCAAAGCTTCAGGAGGTTGCTTCTTGGCCAGAGCGTAGCAGATTTTGATGCATAGCACGACCCATCTGGAGATGGTACGCTTCTGCACAGCGCAACGCCCCCACAAAGAGTTGGTCGTCCTCCCGGAACTCGTGTGCGGTCAAGGTAGAACAACAAAGCTCTTTTTGGGTCCAGTCGTTGGAGTCTATCCTCTTCCTTAGAGGGATGTGGCGGAGCATAAAATGTAGGCAAGGTGGTAGACTGGCCTGCACGAAAAGTGGTGGACACTTTTGGTAGAAAGGAGGACCTTGTGTGAAGCACCACTTTGTCAGGATAGACAGAGGTAAGTTGGCTTAGATGCAGCTCAATTAGTCTATGGGCAGATGTAATTGCCACAAGGAAGGCTGTTTTCAAGGTGAGAAAAATGAGCATAGACTCGAAAGAAGTGCACATCAAAAAAGTTATAACCAGATTAAGATCCCACGGAAGCATAAAGAATGGTGAAGGAGAGAAGAAATGAGTAAGACCCTTAAGACAATTGTGTACAATTGAGGACTTCAACCCACTTTGTTCATCAGGAAACCGGATGAAGGCAAAAATGGCAGATAGATTGCTCTTAAGAGTGCCCAGAGTAGAGCTCTGCTGGGCAAGAGAAAGAATAAAAGGCAGAAACCTCAGAAAGAAGGGTAGAAACAGGATCAACAGATTTTTCTGCACACCATGACACAGATTTTTTCCAACGCCAGCCGTACACCGTCTTGATGGAGAGACACCTTGCTGCCAAGATGACAGTACAGACTTCGGGAGGAAGGGCGAAAGCGGTCAACTGTCGCCTCTCATTCTCCACGCACAAAGGTATAGAGTGGAGATCTTTGATTGGAAAACCCTCCCCTGTTGCTGCAACAGATGATCTCCCCGAAGTGGCAGCTTGATCGGAGGATCTATGGTCATGCTCAAAAGCTCAGGATATCAGACGCTCTGTGCTGAGTCCGGAGCCACAAGGATGACTTGGGCACAGTCATTCTTGTTCTTCTTGAGAACTCTGGGTAGGAGTGGTATGGGCGGAAAGGCGTGCAGGAGGCCTGAGGTCCACTCAAAATGGAAAGCATCTCCAAGCGAGGGCTGCCTTGGCCAGGTCTAAACTGGTGTGGCATGGTGAGCAAAAGAATGATGGATTTAACCCAGATCTCTTGACTGGGGGTGAATGTTTTCTTTTGTTCTGCATTCCGTCCATCAATTGTGAATCTTTTGCCTTGGAAATTCCAGCATGCAAAACTGCTAACATTGTGCATTCTTGGCAGTTGCGAACAGATCTCACAAAGGCTCTCCCAACTGCTGAAAGAGACTTTGCACCACCTTCGGATGGAGACGCCATTCGTGATCCGTTAGGCATCTTCGGATGAGTTTGCCTGCTCTGGTGCTCAGAGACCCTGCCAGATGTTCAACCCCCAGAAATATGCCCTTGCATTCTAGCCATGCCCAGAGACGTAGGGCCTCTAGACAAAGGGTGCATGACCCCACCTCATCCTGTTTGTTGCAGTACCATATGACAGTGGTGTTGCCCATGAACACTTGTACCAGCATTCCCTTGATGGAGGGTAGAAAGGCTTTCACTGTCAGCTGGATCGCCCGGAGAGCCAGCATGTTGATGTGGAGTCCAGATTCCGCCGGAGACCAGAGTCCTCTGATCTCCACCTCTCGCAGATGGCCGCCCCATCCCAGGAGTGACACATCTATAACTACTGTGAGATCTGGTTGGGGAAGAGAGAGGGGTCTGCCTCTGACCCAATCGTGGTTCATTAGCCACCACTGCAAATCCTTTGCAGTTCCCTCTGAGATCTGGACCAGGTCGGAGAGATTCCCCTGATGCTGCCCCAACTGGAACTTCAGGTCTCACTGCAGAGCCGTTATATGCCATCTGGCATGCGTTACCAGCAGGATGCAGAAGGCGATGAGGCCTAGTAGCTTCAGAGTCAGTCTCACCCAAACCCAAGATTGAGGCTGAAATATCAGTAGCATATCCTTAGTTTCCTGGACTCGTCACTCGGGAAGATGAGCAAGAAACGTCACAGTGTACAGAACAGCTCAGATGAAAGGGAGCTTCTGAGAGGGAATCAGGTGTGACTTCGGCCCTTTGATAGTGAACCCAAGCGAGTGCAAAAGGTTCGCCGTAGTTTGGAGGTGGAAGTCAACAGCCTGGGGCGAGCCAGCCTTCAAGAGTCATCGAGATAGGGAAAGACTGGCACCCCTGATCTCCGTAGATGAGCTGCAACCACCGCCATCACCTTGGTAAGGCCGAAGGGGAGCACGGTGAACTGAAAGTGCTTGTGGCTGACCGTAAACTGCAGATAACAGGGAGGACGGGAATGTGAAAATAGGTGTCCTGCAAGCTCAACACTACCATCCAGTCTCCTGGATCCAGGGCAGAGAAGACCTGAGCCAACATGAGCATTTTGGATTTCTCCTTCTTGAGGAAGAGATTGAGAGTTCAGATATCAAGGATAGGACGAAGACCCTTGCCCTTTTTGGGAACCAGAAATTAGGGCGAATAACAATCACAGCTTACTTCTGGCACCGCAACCCTCTTTATGGCTCCCTTAACCAAGCGAGGCCATGACCTCCTCGCAGAGAAGGGACAGATGATCCTCCATCAGCCGGTCGGGAGATGGTGGCATGGGGCAAGGGGTAGAATCGAAGGGGAGGGAGTAGCCCCTTCAGATAATCGGCAAAACCCACCTCTTCACTGTTATGGACAGCCAGTGGGGCAGGTGACGGCAAACCCTGTTGCCAACTGGATGCCCATGGTGGTAAAGGGGAAGATAGGAGGGTTTGGAGGCTGTTGCAGTAGAGGGGGTGGTGGATTGACCAGACCACTGGCCACCTGACCCACAAGGTATGTGGGTACTGTGCCCAAGCAGAGGCAGGGAAGGCTGCGTGGTGCAGGGGCTGGACAGGAATTGACTCTGCTAGAAGCCCCTTCCGTAGCTGCAGAAGGCAGATTGAGGTGGACGTGGGGCTGCAGAGGCCCGAGGACCTGGTCGTAGCACTAGAATCCTAAAAGCGCTCGAACATTGAATCTGACTGGTCTCCGAAGAGATGGGTGCCATCGAAGGTCATATCCATAAGTGAAGCTTGAACTTCCCCTGAAAAGCCAGGCCTCAGCCAGGCACGTGGTGCCTAAGGGCCACCATCGTGGAAACCGCTTTGCCTAGTGAGTCGGTCTTGTCAAGTCTGCAACCTAACAGTGAACTTCACCGCATCTCTTCCGCCAGTGTCAGCTTGGGAGAGGACAGTCAAGGCCTCCTCCGGGACCTGAGACAGCACTCGCGCAACCATATCTTAGAAAGTGTGGGAATAACAGCCCAAAAGGCATGTGGTGTTCATGGGCCGCAATGCCAACTGGCAGAAGAAAACATCTTCCAAAATGTGTTCAGCCTCTTGGATTCACTATCCAGGGGCACGGTCGGAAAAGTGCCTTGGGACGTGGAAGCTTGGACCACCTAGCCCTCAAGGGTAGGATGTTGCGTGAGGAAGTTTGGGTCCCTAGGTGCAGGGCGATGGTGGCAAGCAATCGTTCTATTCACAGGAGCCCCTGTGTTGGGTTTGGACCAGGTACCCAACAGGACGTCAGTGAGGGCATCATAAGGGTTCCGACATGGAAACCCCCAGTTGTAGAACTTCTGTCAAGAAATTAGTCTTGACTGCTACTGTGGGTAGCTGAGGGTCAAGGACCTCAGCCGCCTTCAACACCACCATTGTGTAAGAAGCTCCCTCCTCCATACCATCGTAGGGTGAGAAAGCAGACCACCATCTGGAGAGTTATCAAGGCTTTTGGCCTCACCCAAGTCCTCACAGCAGTCCACACTCAGATCTTCCTCCTAGGGCTAGCATTCTAAAGGGTCCAGGGACCCCTTCCAGTCTCTCGCGAGGTCTGGCCAATAAAATCTAGGAGGCAAGGCTCCTGCTGGCATCAGAGTCGGGCGACGCCCCTCTGGCTCCGTGTTGGAGTTGGGGATGACAATGGGGATGGCGCCGCCACGAGCACCAGCTTCAGGACCAGCGCCAGGGAAGGTCAAGGTGGCACAACCGGCGTCGGTCCGGATCCAGGAATGGATACCTGGGGCCCCACCTGAGCCGCAGGGCGAAAACAGATGGAGCCCCTTCTGACCCCCGGGGACCGAAGGCGCGTCGACAGGATTGTGTCTGCTATATTCCATCCTCTCAATTTCTACTGTTGACTGTTATGACCTCTATAGCTAATGGTTTGTTATTCTGACTTCACATTCTTTAGGCCACTTTTGGATCTTTCTGTGTCAATAATACATATTTTTTTACATAACTTTAGAAGGCTTGCATTTTAATCAGCGATAGCAACTTGCTATCTAGGGCTGAGTTGACTAACATAACAAAAGTATTTCTTTCATTGCTAATAAGACCCATTTTCGCCCCCTGTTCTTCGCCTTTGACGAATCTGCATTAAACTCGAAAACAATATGCATGTAGCTAAGTTCTGCATGATAATTCAAAAACTGGGTGACTATGTACTTTATTTGGCATGTAAACAGAATGAATTATCTTTTGTACTCTTTTTAGGTTTTTTGTAAATATGCCCATTGGTTATTAAACTATGGAATGCACAATACTGATGTTTAATTTTGCCAGTTGGGTTTGTGACCACTGATAAACCCAAATCTAACTTGATATGTAATTGGAAATATACTGACTGTTTTAGTTTGCTCTGCCATGTCCTAATTGTTAGAAAACGTCCCTTGACTATACGAATTGCTGTCCATAATTATATAAATCCTTATATTAGGGGTATCAAAAGAAAGAAAGCTCAAAAAAGCTCTACGAAAGGGGCAAAATCAAAAACACAGATAAAGGAAAAATTACTGCAAGAAGGACATGGCTGAATGTAGTAAGATTCCAGTCCGAATCTGATTGATGTTTGCTCATGCCAGCAAGCGGAGTGAAGAACGTACCTTTTGCTGTTCCAGTGCATTTGTTCACGGTTGTGCCCGATAATCGAGCCTCATTCTGGTCTTCTATGTAGGTGCTTGGCACTGGTAAATTATGTGTTTGATGCAAGCACTCCGAGACGGAAACCAGCGTCATCATTTTGGCCTAGCCTCAATCCTGTCCACCATTGTTGCCTTTTATTTTTTGTATAATATTAGGTGAAACACATCCTGAACAGATCTGTTTTGTTTTCAGAAGTTTCTCGACTGGTCTGTAGCTAGCTTCTGCTCTACGTTTTGGACTAACAGTGTATAAAAGTTTTCAAACTTGACATGCAAGTGATCTCGTTCATGTTTGCATAAACTGGATGGAATATCTGGAAAATGTTTGTAGAATCCTATTACTGTGCTTTATTCCAGTAATAAGTGTGAAAGGTCCTCCCAATAAATGCTGGACAGTCCATGGTGTTTGAGATCCAATAGCCAGAAAGCAGCCTTTTCGGCACAGTGACTAAAAACACTCATCCGTAAAATAATATCTTTCCAAGTATACCTTCTGCATAAAAGACCAGATTTAAAATGTATTCTTGGACCACAGTGAGAAGAAATGTAAAGTGTTTAAAGCTAGCTTCATGATGATGTGTCTTCTAAGACTGAGGTTCAGTCTTGCCCTTAAAATTTTTTGAGTTTTTCTGGACAGCTTTTGTAGACTATATTACAGGAGTCTACACGGTAAATTTGATGGGAGATTTGCAGAAAAGGCAGGAATTACATATATCGGAATTTAAGATGATGCCTCAATGTTTAACGTTTTGTGCTGAATGTAGACAGAGATGCAACAAGGAAAGAAAATCTGAATGGTAGGTCTCAGTACTTGGTGCCGCTCATCTGTTTTGGCAACAATGAGGCAGAAATCATTCATCCCACTGTGCAAATCATCATGGCATTCAGCAATACGGTCATTATTCTCCGATCTGTTGCTTGGCCCAAGTGCTTGCTTACCATTGGTTACTTGTGTCATCACTCTTCTTTGCTTTCTTTTTATTTGATTGCTACCACTGTATCTAGTGTTTGCCCCTCCTGTTCGGTGTGTCCCTTGACTGAAGCTAGCTTCTTTAGCATTGGTTTGATAGGATGACTGGTCTTGCTCTACTGATCACCTTTATGGAACTACTTTTTCTGTCAGCATTGCATGCGAGTGCATGTGTTTTCTAGCTCTCTCCCTTATGAGCTTCTTTCTTCCTCTGAACCTGCCCCCTCATGCCTGCTCGGTGTTGCTCCGTTATCTCGCCACCCAAAATCGTCATCGTCCAGGACTGTATCACGGTGCCTGTTTTTTTCAGACTTATTACAGGCATCCAATGCAAAGAGGAGCAATTTGATCAAAGGCTGCTAAGATTCTGGGAAAACTGGCCATACATCCAGCCCGAACTGCCAGGCCAGGTCCTCCCTGGATTGGAAACAAGCATCCTAGGAGCAGTTTCGGGGTATCACTCCATATCAGCCAGGATAGTTTGAATCCAGTGGCATGGCGAGCAGGGGACCACTGTCAGGGCATACCCATCCTACTCGGGTGACAAATGCAAAAAGAATAACTGATGGACAGAATGCTGAACAATGCCAAACACTCAGCCCCAGAGATCTGGGCCTACATGCATAATTTTTTTTGCTTACTACACCACCCCAGTTTGGCCCCAGTCATATGTAATTCAGACTTGACCTTGCTCCCCATGGGAGCAGCCAGCCCGAACTGCCAGTCGACGTCCTTCCTGGACCCGAAACAAGCATCCTAAGACCGGTCGCGGGGTATCGCCCCTCATCAACCAGGATAGCTTGAATTCAGTGGCATGGCAAGCATGAGGCCCACCTCTGGTCATACCCATCCCACTCGTGGTCACAAATGCGAAAATAACAATTGATGGACGGAATGATGAACAATGTCAAACACACCCAGCACAGAAATCTGGGCCTCAAAACATTGTTTACGCCAGGCCAGTTTGGCCCCAGACATTTACAAATTAGTCTTGCCCCTGCTCCTCGTGGGAACAGTCCAGCCCAAACTTCCAGACCAGGTCCTTCCTGGACCGGAAACAAGCATCCTGGGACCGGTTTCAGGGTATCACCCTTCATCAGCCAGGATAGCTTGAAGTCTAGTAGCATGGCGAGCACAGGACCCGCGTCTGGGTGTACCTGTCCAACTCGGGGTGACAAACAGAAAAAGAACAATTGCTGGATGTAATGCTGAACAATGTCAAACATTCGTCCCCAGCCACAAATCTGGGTTAAATCTGCAGTTTTTTTGCTCACAAGGTAAACTCAGTTTGGACCCAGCCGAACTGGTTGGCAGTTGGGGCTGGACTGTTTCCATGGTGAGCAGGGTTCAGGCTGATTTGCATATTGCTGGGTCCAAACTGGAGAGGCATGGGGAGAAAGAAAATAGTGGATTTAATTAAAATCTGTGACTTCGGGTGAATGTTTAACAGTGGTCAGCATTCCGTCTATCATCTTTTTGTGTTTCTATTAATGGCATGAATGTCATTAACATAATAGAACATCACGTAACATAATATAACAAAACATAACATCCAGACATGCCCAATTATCGTCAACTGTCCCAGTAAATCTAGACTACCTAGAAATAAATAACAGACCCGTTCTAGTTGACCACCTAAATTAATTACTCTATGAAATACCACAACCGTAAATAGAATTTAACACAAAAAAAAGAAAGATTAGATTGAAACATATTCGATTTGATCTAAAGCACATGCCGTTCACTAGAGTAAAACTGGAAACCTAAGAATTGTAACTACATAGATGGCTTTCGGCCTCATTCAAACGTGATTTTAGAGTGAAATGGAGACGCAACCCCCACTGAAATAAGTTGGCATTGCACGGGCATTCATTAAAGCGGATATTACTTCTTGCTCAACCGGCTGCTAGCCTATGCCAGATTTTTTTTACAGAACACAAGTTAAACATTTGAAAGTTTGCAGTCATACCTTTTTAAGTGATTAAGTCAACAAAGTGAAAACATAAAACGAGCAGTTGAGTGGTAAGCAGTGCTTTAAGTGGAAAGAAAAAACTTGCGTGGCCGATGTAATTAAGGGCGTGGCTTAAAAATACGCGAGGTAAAAATCTGTGCCGCCCGTCTGGTATCTGCTGCTTCTGTCATTGTATACAGATATGCAATACAACAGGTAACAATACACCTACAACAAGTCAGAAGTATTGCCTTAGTTGTGTAAGATAAATAAGCATCAACTATGGGTTCGTTGTAAAGAATACTGAAAATACTTCAGTTCTGAAATGATGAGACTAAAAGAACTAGAACGAGTCTCTTTAAAGTTACCTCAAATGCAGTGAAGGGTGGGATTGCTGTAGAGTTACGATTTTTTTCCACCCTGAAGGCAAAAATGGAGAGTCCGAGAAGAGTCGTCTCAGCACCTGCTTTTCAGAACTGCCGGTGCGGAGCACCTGCGGGGCCCGGCCCACTTAAAGCCCTG
The DNA here is from genome assembly GCF_964204655.1 of Triturus cristatus. Lineage (NCBI taxonomy): Eukaryota > Metazoa > Chordata > Amphibia > Caudata > Salamandridae > Triturus > Triturus cristatus. The sequence goes on along the minus strand of NC_140593.1, from coordinate 437,500,198 downwards.
GTGGTAAGTTTGCCATGTGCCGTACAGTAAGCTAGACAATGGAACCTGCCTGCCGTCCGCCCGCCTAACAGTGAAAAGCAGCCATTAATGAGGGCCAGTTGCACCCTCACTTTCAAGGGCCACGGTGCCACTGCACCTGCTGCGCTAATCTTAGCTACATCTTTGAAAACGAGCGAGCATGCCTTAATTGTTGACGAGCACTGCACGGTATACTCTTGGCGTGATGCAGGATGGTTTTTTCATGTCTTAAATAAGTCTTCACAGAAAAAATGCATTTCCCTGCTTTACATCTTGATCTGTACATCTCCCAGTTCAGGAGAAGTTTGTATATTCAATATCTCTCCATTTGATGATATCAGGCGTCTGATTATGACAGCGTTACGTAACCGGGGATTCAAAGTGTAAGCAGCCCACATTAGGGACCCATCACTGCGCGGGAGAGCGTCAAGGTGACGGCAGCTCTGCTCGCACAGCTTGGACTCGGTGATCAAAGCCACAGCCAGCAGCACTCTGCCAAACTCAGCAGGGCCGCTCTGCTGGGCAGGCCAGGACCGAGGAACAATGTAAACAAACCTTCTCTCGCACACACATACACTGGAATAGCCTCTGCTTTGTCTTTTATCACCTGCCACTTCCACTCCATTCATCCCAGATAGCGAGTTCCTGCTTCATAATTCACACATTAAAAGTCCAGTTCGGCCGCACTTTTATTATTCCCTCTGGATCCTTACAATACAAACACCCTTATCTAGGGGAGGGAGGGGGTTGTCTCTAAATAGCAAGATTTCTGTTTACACCTCGTGCTGCCCCGTCGCCCATTTACGAAAGAGCCTATGGTGGCAGACATGGCAGGCGTCAGACTCTTTACCACCACAAACCTTAGAGCCCAAGACAGTTATCCGCGGTGTCCCTCAATGGGGAACAGTGGCAGCATTTGCATACATCTACATGCAGCTATGGCTACATTGCGCCACCTTTTGGGGTGCAGTTCAACATGTATGAGGACAACGCCCAAATGTTTTTGGTCTCTCTCAAATGAAGGGAACCTCAGCTGGGAAAAAAGGAATAACTACAGTGGCTGACTGCTTACCACAGGTATCCTGCTGGGTGTCAGCCCACCGTTCTAAAGCTCACTCCTGCGAAGAAGGCACCCCCTAACACAAGCAATGTTTGCACAACTGAAACTCAAACCCGTGGCTAAGTATGGGACTCCCCTCAACAACCCTCCCCAAAAGCAATCAAAACAGTTGTGCAACGTAGGAATCTCCATCAAAGATGACCTGTCCCTAGAAACCAAGGTGGCCAAAGTTTGCAGCACTATTTTGCTTCAAAAAGGATACTACATTTTATCCACCCTGATCACCAAGTGTGGTTGTTCATGCAGTAGTACAATTTAGCCTTAGCTAGGGCAGTCTTTACCCAGGCTCCCATGCATAACTAAAAAATAAGTTACAACTCGTTCAAAATGCTGCAGTTCAGGTTTTCACCGGCCTTGTAGTACGATGCCAAGTCAGTGCAACACACTGACAGTTAAACTAGTTGCTGATTTGAAGCAGAGTGCTTTTCGCATCACTGTTCATCAAGCACATGACAATTTATCAATCAACTCCAAAAAACGTTGTGGCAGCTAAATCTAGACTCCGCCAATGTCAACTCCTTCAGCATTTTGCTCATTCCTTCTTATTGCAGCCACAGCCAATCACTCCAAACTGCATTTGAGTCCCTCTTCTTTCCCCACCATGCCACTCCAAACAGGGATCAACTGGGTACAAATCAAATATGGTCCTGGTCCTATCAGAACAGTCGGCCTGAAGTGCCAGACAAGCTTCCTCTAAAGAAGAACATGCAGCACCAGTTTTGTTCTTTTTGGGCCTCAGGAGTGTGGGCTAGCTTAAGTCCTGTGGCACAGCTAGTTTGATACCAAAGTCTGAGCATAGTTATTGCACTTGGCCCATCACATTGAAACATAAGGCTAGAACAGGTCTGTGGTTGCTTGAGCTTCAATTCGGAGGGGACCTAGCCTAGGGGTTTGGAATGAAGTGTTTCGACTGGAGAAGGACCAAGTCTGATTTTCATACAGCTAGCCACTGTCTGGACTGGCAAAAAATAAAGACTGGAACGCATCCCCAAGTAATTGGAGTAGCTGAGACTTAAGAAAACGTTCTATCCCTCACTTGTGTTTCAGTGTGACGCTGTAAATGTAATAGGCATAACCGAAATTTTGCCATAAGATTTCAGCTGCAATGATTGTAGAGACCCTAGCACACGTAATATTCAAGTATGGTTCTTTTCCAAAGTTATTCACATAAAAGTAGTAGATCAATCAGTCAAGTTGTTTTTCTTTTTTTCTTTAATCAAACTTCAGGTTTCCTGTGAGTAAAACGTTCTTTAGCCAACACGTGTTTCGTTGCCTCAGTATTTTTGTACATGCGACTTGCTCACGGCTGAAGGGTAGTACTGTTTTGTAGTTAATAATGCGGTGATAATACCAAGCCACATAAATCTTGTGGCGTAGGGTGTCCTTCACAATTAATTAAATGTTTCTAGCCCAGCTGGGCGACAGATAAGCACCCTTCTTCCGTATAAGGGTTTCCAAATCTGAAGGCATGGTCCCTGTTTGAAATGATCAAGGAAGTAAAAAACACAATGGACTGCAAATTAGCACAAGTGACTTCCGACGTTTGCAATCATTCCCCCCCTTCACTGTTGTTTATCACTGTAATGCAGTAAGTGCACCACATATGTCAAGAGGTACCTCTGATGTAAAGTCTAATTAGCACAAGGTTGTTCTGAAGTAGCATAGCGGGCAATAATGATAGACTAGAATGTAGGCCGCATGACTGCTAAGGACTGAGACTTTAGTAAGTATTCCACATTTCCACCGATCACTATTATTTATCTGGCTTTGAATTCAAGTATTTACTCCTCCAGGAATGATTTCCTGACTTTCAGGGTAGCGGGCACGTCATTCTTCTTTCTAGAACCTGTCGTACATATCAGACACTTTTCAATATATTCTTTCTACATTCTGTCTCTGATGAGTTGGGTGAGGGTGCAACATAGTATCATAAGAGCAGAGGGTCTAGAGATGAAGTAAATCTGGGAAATATGTGCCAGCTATATGGCATGATTCATTTGCTGGAATTTTGTCATTAACACTTTACATTGAACATGCTTATGTTTTGGAACACAGGTTTGCTTCAAGCACTGATTTTCATGAAGTGGCCCAAGAGCAAAGCAAAGTAATTTAAATGTGAAGCATTTTCATAGTTGGTCATTATCATTATAATTTGCCTTTGGCTTTAGACAGTGTGAAAAATGTTGGACACACTTGTTTCTATAATACAGTGCAATGTCATTCTTGTATGCAAACACTAACAGATATGGATATACCCGAGTTGATAGCGAAGTTATCAATTCGATCCTCAAGAGTACTTTTGCAATGCACATTCATTTTAAATGTGTTTATTTTTTTAATTCCATAGCCTAAACTTCTAGGATCTTAGGAGGCATGTGGTGCCTCAGTGTGGATAATTTTGCACAGTATATAACCTGACTGCACAACAGTGTCTCTAGGGGTTCTGCTACAGCTTGTGAGTGGATGTTTAGCAGTACATCTAGAGGTTGGGCCTTTGTTGCTGCTGGGTGTACTCCATACGACATAGTCCTTGGTGGAATCCAGCTAGCCACATCCTATGCACTTTAGGACGGTCTCATCTTTAAGGTACTGACCCCTCTTAGAATGGCAGGTATGTGTGATTGCATATATTCTGACAGTCTTTGAATCTTACACACCTTATCCAACTCCTCACATGTAGGACAAACTACAACCAACACCCATCTCAAAAAGTGGACCAGAAAAATGGTACAATCAGATCGTAGTCCAATGGCCTCATCCAGGATCTGAAAAGCTATATAAATACTAAAACACAAAACAATACCCTCAAATCTATGGAAATTATTCAATTACAAGTATGCCTTCGGCACCTTAACCCTCTTTTGTGAACACGTGCGCCACAAGTCGTTGTGTCTATAAACAGAGGACAACAGTGAGTTTTTTCACAAGTGAAGCTGGAAAACAACATGTAACGCAGCAAAATACACGGGCGCGATAGGTTTACTGATAGGCTAAGGAGGATTGCAGCAACCCTACCCACGGCTGGGTCAACAGTTTGTCAAAAGAGAAACACAAGAGTGCAATTGTTTCCTGCTGAGTTCTGCCGGCCGTTAAATCCCCGGAGGTTAATTAGGATGGAGTCCCGCCAGATTCATTAACAAGGAATCTTGGGTGAGGCGCTGCAGAGCGCTGATAGCTAGCAAGTGGTCTGCCAAGACCAGGCTGCATCTATGCAAACACACAGACCACCCCTCAGGCAGAAAAACCTGCACCCGACTGCGTACAATAAAAGTTGCATGGTTATTAGGTGAACCTACATAAAGAATACTTATGTATTTAGACAACTTGGTAGGCTGTACTTTCGCACATTCAACAAAAGATCAATGTTTTACTGTGCGAAACCTGGGTAATGATATATTCAATGGTGGCTGATGAAGGGTTTTACCACACACCAAAGCTGTGTAGTTACGTAAAAGAAGGCAAGAATATCATTACAAATAACTCAAGTGTATAAATAAAGTGAAAAGACGGTTGTTTCCTAGCATCAAAGACTGTATTAGCACAGGGGTCAGTAGAAGGGTAAACTCCAGAAACAGGAGATTCTCACCAGTGCGGATCAGGAAAACGGAGTGGGCTGGGAATAGAAATAGAAGAAACATGCATTCTGGGGGATTTTACCACAAACATGGGGCAGGTGCGAAAAGCCTTCTTAGTGGCATGGGGTGAAGATGCCAGGTGAACGAGCACACATATCCCATATTGCGAATCTCACAGGCAAGGTATGAATGAGGCTTGCTTCCAAAAAGGAGCATACCCCAGAATGATGTCCAGAATGTTGTCATCTTACCAATATTTGGAACGTGTACATCTGCCATTGATCTGGTATTGCAATTCTGTGGGTTGGCTGGAACCTGGTTTGGCTTCTGCCAGAAAAGTATGTGCAACTTGAGATTTTGTTTTCATGCGAATGTGGTGAAAGGAGCCAGAGTACTTGATCGCTTCATTGTGCAATCAACAGGAGTGCCAGGTGCCTGATATATACGATTAAATGTGCACAATGTTTGTTATGTCAGTAGTGCAGCATTGGGTGTTATGCACCTAAACAACTGTCAGAACCTTCCTTGAAACATAGGCTGATTGCGAGACGTTTTGAGTAACCTATGAATAAACATGTACTAACCGTACGTTAGAGAAACATGAGAAATAAATGTAGGAGAACTTAGTTACTGCATTGTAAAAACATGGAGATAATTGTAGAATAGATGAAGACATATACATTTGAATAATATAGGTTAATATTTTATTAACCAGCTTCCACATGTTATTTCAACGTGTATTAAAAGGTTAAAGTTAAAGCATCCTCACTTAAATAGTAATGTATGTAATGTATGTAAAGAATAAATGAAATCTAACACGATCTAGATCATTTTATAGATCTAGATAATTTTATATGTAATATTGAAGGGCTCATTCTGAATTTTAGCATTTGCATATTTTAATTGTGCACCACATGTGAAAAGAAAACTGATGCTGCATGGCCATATTTAATACAAATGTTCTGAAACTGTCAGATACTAATCTTCATATATTTACTAATGTAAACCATTTGAAACAATATTAATTTTTCATGATTTGAAAAAACTTTATACGTTAATATTTTGAAAATGCAGTAATGCGTCAGTTACATGTGATCTTTGCAATCCAAGAAATAACTGAGTGCTTATAAGTTGAAATAATTTTTGGAATATTGATTTCCCCTATGAAATGTATATGTCCATTACTTATATTCTGCATATTTTAAATTAACTTTATTATACACCTGCATTTTTCCTACTTTGCTTTGTCCTAAACTCGTGAGAAGTGTTCCTAAACTATCAATGTGAAGCGAAACTGTGTCTTACTAGAAGAGTTCTCACTCGCTTACAAGAACTATTGCAACAAAAGTTGATACTCTGGGAACATCTGCTATAGGAAACTGTCCACTTGAACTCACTCATGTGCCTGTAGCTAAAGGATCATTGTTTGGAGGTTTAGGTATACTGGATGATCTGACAACTTATGTGATCAGTACCACCTCTTTATACATGTCTTCTTTTACACCATATGAAAATCATCTTATATGAACTGACCGATGGACTGAGGGGTTTGACACAATGGGGTGACCAAGGAGATGTTACCCCAGAACTGGAGGATTATTTTATACTTTGGGTTTATGGATGGATGGATATTTTCTGCCTGGCTGTCTCTGTGGCAGACCCCGGAGACTGCTCTTTGGGAACTTTTGCATACTCTATTTGCTCTTTTCCCAGTTGACGCATACGCTGTATGCGTAAATCTTGGCCTCTCTCTATGGGACACTACCCATGAGCTGTCGTGGCTCATGTCCTTGCTGAACTTTTCCACAGCTTATTTTCCCATTTTATGGCAAGCCCAAATAATTAGACTGGCCTGCACTCTTTAGATCTTAAATGTTTTTAAAGATGTATTGCCCTTTTGATATCTTTGATAAATTTAACTTTAACTAAATCATAGACTCTGTTTTATCATGATCTGTCTCCCTAACTTGATTGTACATTTTAATTAATTGATTTATTAACTATTAACGACAAGGGAGAGATCAGCAAAGGGAAATTCCAGATCACCAGGTACTAATGTTACTGTTTTGTATTGCCTTAACAAAATTATTAGTTTGCATGATTTTAGTCCGGCTTGATTTCCTCAGAAGGTTTGGACTAGCAGTAATAGTCCTTTACTGATATAGTCTGGTGTTAAGAGTTATATATATATATTTATTTACAAATTTGTGAAATCGGTTATCCTATCCCTGATCCTCATTGGAAATCCGGATGTTAGATCTCCTATCTCCAAACCTTCAGAGGCACAATACAAGATCGAGGATCAAGTGAGAGTCGAGTCAAAGAGACAATAATAATAAGAAACAAAAAGGGGCCCAGCATCCGCTGTAACAGATGGTATCGATTATTAAAAATACAGATGTGTTTCTTGTGTGTAGTTAGATAGGACGCAGACTACTTCTCCCTTTAAAGTTTATGGTCCTGAGCCTATGTAGGTTAAATACAACGTGTCTGAATGGACACACCAGTAATCAGCTAATTGGACTATGAACATAAGAAATGCCAAAAAGGGACCCGCAGAGCTGCTTAATGCTGCCAGCTTACCAAAACCCACAAACTGCACGCCTATCTCTCACACTTCTTCATCCATCACACTGCTAAGCACTGCATCCTATCACACGATAACCGCACAACATGGAAACTCTTCCCACATATGATCAAAACAAAGACAACACTCTTTCAACTGCCAACCCCACACTGTGTAGTGTGCTACTCATATAAGCAAGCGATTCAACCCCACCCCAGATAGGGGTAGTAGGCGCCACATAAATATTACAAGACAATATAGTCTGAGTAGCGTTTGCACTGTGATGGTTGAGTGGTAATGTGCAGTGTTCATGTGTAGTGCTATGTTATTGTCTAGTGCGGAAACAGGTTACTAGCTGGATTGCTGTTAGTGCTGTGCAGGTAGTGGCATAGTTGTGTGTTTCACTGTATTTGCTGCATTGGGTGGTTAGGCATTAAACTGGGTGGTGAGAAAATTTGTTTTCATTTGCTGTTGCAAAGCAACACAATGCCACCAGTAGAACCACAGGTGCAGCATGGGTTGTGAAAGAGTGTGGTGTTGGATTTGCTAGTGTGTTTCGTTGTACTGACTATGCTAGGTACTGTGGTATTTGTTCAGAGCTGAAAATCATGTCTTTCATGGGTAGTAGCACTGTAACTGTGCTTAGAGCTGTTGGGAAGTAAGGTATTGCCATCTGAAGGTATTTAAGTGCTGCATTAGATGTGTATGAATATGAGATTGATACGTTTTGTTCATTCAGGTATGTTTGCTGCATTCATTGTTGAAGCACCGGTTCTGTGTTGTACAACTTGGGTAGTTCTTTTGTGTTTAGTGATATTGAAGAACAACACATGGCCTCGTATAAGGCTTTTCATGCTATGTTGTATGCGTGAAGGTCTTGTCTTGGTGGGTCCGGTGTGTTCTGGTGGCATGGCTGCACTGGGTTCTCAGGTAAGACTTTGATTACTTTTTTCCTTGCTTCAAATTGTGTAAGACGGGTTGGAAAAGACTCTTTTGATATAATAGTTCCCTTTACATACGTTTGAGACACCTTCAGCTGTCTCGTCCGACTAATCTTTTTAAAAAAAGTCATACAAAGTGGGGCTTTTAGTCAGAAGGCAGCATCCATTGGTCTGTTCAGGCAGCATCCATTGGTCTGTTAAATTGTCATTCACATTTTCTTCCGCCCACCAGAGCATACAGAATGGGGACATGGGTCAGCATAGGTTTACTCATTGGCACCAATCACCTTGAGTGACGGCACATAGCCTGTCCAGATTTTACATATCCACCTTAAAGTAGTTCCTTTCTCTCCAGTGACAAATCTGGATCAATGTGTGCTTTATTTCATGTATTATTTTATATTAACTTTAAATACCAGCTATTTATTTTGCCTACACTTTTGGTACCCATGTAGGTGGGGATTTAGTATCCATTACTTATATTATTATTAGTTATGATATAGTGCCTCTAAGTGCCATTGTAAAATTGTACTTGCCGGTGGGCTGAGCGAATGGATAGGTGGTGATTTTTTCTTGTTTTCTTTATTATTGAAGACTTATTTAAAACCCTTTTAGTAAAACAGCCACATCAGTGAATGTTTTTTTTTTATTCAAAAGTTATTGCAAGCATATGATGGCCTTGTTTAGACAGCTGTATGTTTTCTTTTTTCTATTTATTTTTGTGGTATATACTTTCAATAAAAAATAAATTCAAAAATAACCACTGCAAGGGCGACCTTTTGGATTTACCAATGCTTGTTTCTCGAGAGCTGCACAACTTTGCTTTTAACCTGTCTGCATGCCAGCTTCTTATTTGCTTCCTCAAACTCTTATGCAGTCTCAAAGATTCCCAGACTAAAATTATTGGAGTTTTGATACATATGTAAAGTGTTCAAATATTTTTTAGTCGTAAAACAAAGATCCTTACATTGTGATAAAAACCTTGGGGAGAATCAGATCACATGTAGGGCCAAAGGGGAACAGGAGTCTTAAACCCCAATTCAACCTAACCTGGTGAATTTTGGGAGGGAATGTATATGGGTCAAATGGAGTAGTATTGTGGACATTGAGGGTCACTTATATTCAGTATCAAACCTGATATGGGGCCATGAGTGAGAGAATATACAGTTGTGCTGGAGGTAGGACTACATTCTCAAAACTCAAATAATTTTATATATATCACCTACTGGCGGGTTGCCAGTAGGTAGTTCTAGTTAGGGCCATGTGTCCATTGAAAAAGCATTTTTTGACTTGCCGTTTGCGGTATCTTCACATCATTTTCTGGAAAAAGGGTCATAGTGAGGTGCATGCAAAGTTTCAGGGTGGTCCGTCAAGCAGGGGCAGAGAAAAAGGGGGTAAAATAAGTGCATTTTTCATGTTAATTCTCGCAGGACCTTCAGTAGAACCTGCAGCCTTAACCTTTGGACGGGATTACACCAAATTTGACAGACGGTAGATTTAGTTAAGCAGATCGCACTTTCAGTTATTTGTGTAAATCCATTCATTACTTTGAGAGAAATGAAAAAAAATCCAAATTTGTATATCTGTGGGCGCGACGACTTTGTGAATAATTGCAAGCTCGTGCAGGGAAATGCCGAGCTGTGATTGGCTGCCAACATTTTAAACAGGAAGTGACGGAAGGTGACGGTTTGTTGGACGATAGATCGACGAAAAATGAGGGACTTATCATAGTGCCATAGATGCCGTATTGACTATCTACAATTCGACTTGTTTTTTTTGTTTTTTACATAGCCCATATATTCGATCCTTTTTGAGGATAGGTCTTTTTGAAATAATCAGCGGGAACGGAGATCAAAGAGGAATAAGACATTATCACGACTAAACTCTGAATGCTGAACTTATAGGATCTCTTCGATTATGTCCGTCGAGCTGTCTAACTTCCCTGTGTAAACGTTGAAAATTTTGAGCCTTGAGAAAGTCACAGTGGTGACGAAACGCGCGTTGGCTGTTTCGTGTGTTCTTCACAAGGACTGGACTACTACTCACATCATGAAAAAACTTTTATGAGAGTGCTAACAAACTGATATGTTCTAGTCCTTGCAACTTTTTGTACTATGAAATAAACTAATGATTAGTTGATTGTATCTCTTGTGTTTCCTGTATTATGAGGAATCTCTCCTCATACTTTTCGCTAAGAGTGACATATTATGGTTTTCAATCGAATTTGAAATATTGCGAGTGTCAGGGTCTCTTGGCAAGTGTTGGTAGCCATCTTGGGACTCACCTTCGGCCGAGTCACACAAAAATTGTAAAATAAAATAAGAAAGGGGGGCAGGGTAGGAATACCCTCACCCCCGAAGCTGCGGAGTCCACCACAGGGCTAATCATAAAATTGATGTGGGGGGCTCACGAGTCCCCTTTGCAGACCCTGGGACGCCACCTCCCCGGGGCAATTCATTCTAATTAAGGGGGGCACGCGGCATCTCCGCAGCCCGGGGATCACCACCTCCCCGAGGCTCGAAACTTCAATTGAGGGGAGCCTCGTGGAGCTATGGATGGCACTGGTGAACGCCACACCCCCAGGGCCGCCTCCTGCTACCTCCCGAGGTGCCCACCCTCGGGAGGTAGCAGTTTCCTTTTGCTTGGTAGAGGCTGACAGCTCCCACCAAGCAAAAGCATACAAAACTCCTTTTTCTGTACAACAGATCCCGCTTGCAAAAAGCAGAGTTTTCATCTGTTTCCCTGCATGCAAATATGCATGCAAGGAACAGATGAAAACGTTGCTCCAGCACGCAGGTACTTGCATTTCCAGCAGCTCCCTGCATGTAAAAGCAATGCCAGCTCCAGCAGGAGGCGGAGAGCCGACTGGGACCGTGGGGATATTGAGGCTTCCCCGCAGTCCCATTGCACACTGGGTGCCCTGGAAAGGCTCCAGGGCACCCACAGAAATATGTCCGGGCCCAGGGGGATGGGGTCCACGGGTTGAAATCAGCCAGGGGAGCGGGCAATGCAGCCCCCCTCCCCATTCAATTAAGGTCAGGCCCCGGGGGAATGGGTTCCCTGGGGACCAAAACAGCCCAGGGAGGGGGGCCATATGGCCACCCTCACCTTTTAAAGTATGGCCAGGCCCCAGGGGATGGGGTCCAAGCCTCCCAGTTTAAAGATTTGTCCTCGGGAGAGGGGGTCCGTGGGCCCCTCCGAGGCCCCCCTTCATAATTTTTAAAATTACACATTTTGCCCCCCCTGGGGAGTGGTGGTCTCCCTCCATTGTATAAAAGAAGCCCTGGGGAGGTAGTAGTCTCCGGGGCTCAAAACAGCACCTGGAGGTGGGTTCGCGCAGGAACCCCTTAAACATTTAGATAAAGAGGTGGTGGTCCCCGGGGATAAAAAAGGGGGGGAGAAATCAGTAAAAACGGAGGTGAAAGCGCTCAAAAAAATGGGGGAAGACAAAAGAGAAAGCAGTAAAATACAAGGCAAAAGCAGGTCAATGCACTCAGAAAAACAGGGGAGAGAAAGGAGAAAGCAGTTACAAAACAAGGCAAAAGCAGGACACAGCACTCAGAAAAACGGGAAGATAGGCCCTGCGGCTAGCTTGCTGCTGCGCAGTGTGGGATTGGTAACCCTCCCTGCGTTTAAAAAAACATAGAAATTCACTGAAAAAAACAAAGGTTACAGGGCCGTTATAGTTAGGAATCAGCATTTAAAAAAACCTTCGAAATTCACACACAAAGAAAACAAGGTTACAGGGACGTTATAGTTAGATTCTGAATTTACATGCGCAAAACCATAGAAATTCAGCTGTTATAGTTAGGGCTATTTCAAATAACTAACTCGTGCCCTAAGGTAACTATAACTCATAACCTCGCCATGCACAGCTAATTACCCCACATATTACATCATTGATCTTCTATAGAATCATTGATATCATCACTGCAACATATACAATAAAATGATAAAATCTGTGCATTGGGGGCATGAGTTATAGTTACTTGAAATAACTTAAATAACAACTATAGCAGCTGAATTTCTATGGTTGTGTGTATGTGTAAATTCAGAACCTAACTATAAAGTCCCTGCAACCTTTGGGTTTTTTAGTATATATATATATATATAAATATATATATATATATCATGTGTCATGTGATCAAGGCTCCACGGAGCCGAAACGTTATGGCCGTCGCTCTGGGCAATAAATGAAACCTGCACTATCCCCAGGCTCGTGTACTTACTTCTTTGGCAGTTGAAGGACTTTCAAGGCTGATGGGAGTGGTCTTTTTGATATATATATATATACATATATATATATATAGATATATATATATATATATATATATATATATATATATATATATATATATATATATATACACACACACACACACACACACACACACACCTGCTTGCGATTTGTGTTTACTACAAACTTCCATGATTTACACTGCCCTGACCATGTTTTGGACTGGTTCACGCTAACCAAAACTTTCAAATTAATAGATAAACATTTAAAAACCTGTCCTGATGCTGAATTCACACCAACTGTCTTATTTTTTGCCAGCAAAGTTCTCAATTGGAGGTTTTAGTGTGAGTCCGATATAAGAACTGAAGTCCAGATGGTGGCAGTTGTCAAGTAGTCAGAAGCTCCTTCTTTAAAATCTATGACCTTGAGTTGACACTATCATTCATTTCTAAGGACCAATACCAGTCGGTCACAGAAGCTTTGATTAATTCAGAAATGAGATACAGGAACACAGTCTATTAGTCTCCTAAAGTACTAGCTGAACCATTTACACACTATTCATAATGCATTTCAGGTGATCTTTGGTATTTCTAATCAAGACTGTAATTACTCAATCTTTATATCAAATGGAATTTCAACAGAGAATTACTTTTAAGGTTCTCCGTGCGATTATAAATGCCAAAATGGCCTCATCTACACATATTTTGCCCAAAGAACCGCACAAGACCCTGCATCCACATCTCTTCAATCCATCGCTCATTTGAACCGGCCCACATCCCACTGTAGGACTCATGAACAAAAAAGATTCTCTGTTTTGACACCTACTTTCTGGAACATGCTTTCCCAAGATATCTGACCTGTGCCTTTTCTTTTTGCAGCTAAGCTCAAAAAATGTTCCTGCCCAGACAACTTTCCACTTGTCAGTGCTTAGATTGCACCTGTCCTAAATATCTCTGCTTAATGTCTGGACTCAGCACATCATTACTATTCATCTTAAAGTTAACGTTTTTTGCAAATGAAAAATTAATAGTGCAAAGATACCACCAAGGGAGCGTTGCCCATATAACTGTACAACAAGAATCTTGCCTTTTGCTAGCTGGTTTTACACATTCTATCCAAGATGCTAAACAAATCGAAACATTTTCCAAGTAAAGAGGTATGCGGACTAGCTGCAGAACCATGATGAACAAAAATACGCTCTGACAACATTGATATGGTTTAGATATTACCCAATCGTGCTTCAGGAAGTAATGTAGTAGATACATTAGTGGTTCATGTGGAAATCAAAACCAAAATATAAGTTGTTTTTGTTCAACAGCAGCTAGATGTACCCTTATAGAAGAAGCGTGTGCTAAGCCTGTTTTTTGCAGGTGCAGCAAACAACAGATAATACCTTGCTCTGAGGGCTGCATGTGAAGGCCTGTGCAGTTTCGGACACATCTTTTCCATCATGCTGCGTAAAACAGCCCTTGTGGTGGGCTTGCAGATGACCTCGACAATTTGCATGCACTCTTCTGTAAGTTGAGCACACCCAACCTCTAAAACCTTAGGTTTCAAATCGCAAGACTCAGTACTCCGAGGTTGCAATGTTTCAGGTGACCCAGATGCTGCGTGAGGAGGTCTGGCATAGAGGCAGTTTTTAGTGGGATGTATGGACATTTTAATCAGGAGTGAGTACCACAACTGCCACGTCCATGTGGGTGCTGTGAGGAGGGGTCTCAAAGGTGCTTACCTCATCATCCTTACTATATATGGTATCAGCGGTAGTGGTGGAAAAGAACACAGAAATATCCCCGACCAATTCACCCATAAAGCATTGCCCACTGTTGTGGGTACGTAAAGGCGATGCATTGGCATTTTGCATGCTTGTGCATTCCAAAGAGGTCGACCACTGGTGTTCCCCGGAAAAGAAAGTAATGTTGAACGACCTAGGCATGGCTCTCTAATTCCATCCTGTGTTCTTGTTGATGCGTCCTGCTGGAGAGGTTCACATATTCATTATCCACTCTGCGCATGCGTTCCCGAAAGATATGGACTTGATGGTCAATGGAACAATTCCAGATTTATTTTGCTAAGTGAGAAAACCGTGGGGAGTGCAAGCTCCTTGTGTGGTGGTACTACATAGTGGTGATGTCTGTTCGAATGTACACTTTCTCCGTGCACAGGAGTTTGTAAAATGCTTTGCGAACTAACTGAACTGCCATTAATCCTTAAACACTGATGTGCAGAACCTGCTGCTAAGCAGGCCATTGGTCTTGGATTGTGAGGTTGCCCAAGTGTGCACCCACTACCCTAAAGGAGGTGTCTCTGTTAATGATCTCTTGCGACCAGTGGTTGAGTAACAACCTGTGTGGCAATAAGTTCTTGATATTCAATCATTGCAGTTAGTGTTGAACACTGTTCCCTGCCAACAATAGATCCTCAACTGTCCAGTCGCTTGCAAGCATTGACTCACCAGGAACTCTTGCAGAGGGTTCATGTGCAATAGTGCATTCAAGACTAGTCCAATACAGTATTCTGTCATTTTCAACAGTTTCATTAGCATTCTCCCTATGTGGAAGTGGGCCTCCTTTAGATAAAAGATCGCCATATTGTCTCCAACACAGAGAAGCAGTATGATATCTTGGAGCTTTGTCATCTTAAAGTTCTGACATGGTGTATAGATTTAGCTGGCACAGTCAAGCAATGGCCGCAATGTCCAGTCTTTCTTGGTGATAAGAAAGTACAGGGAATAGACACCCTTTCCTTGCTGTTGTGGAGAGAGGTGTCATTAAACATTTGCATTGGTGGCTTCGGCTGGGAACTCCTACAAGAAGATTTATTTTCAATTACCTACCCTAATTCTAGAATTAATTACAATGGACTCCAGCAAGCAGGGGTAAAGAACTATGCTGGATCTCTTCTTGCTATATGTCCCTGCAGTGTGAACGAGCACTCTGATCCTCCAGGTGGAAAGAGATGCAGCAATTTAGGTCTCTTAGGGTTGGGGCAAATACTGACTGTGTTGTCTACAGCTTATGATAAGAACAGACAATATGGTTGCCATATCTAAATCTCAGGAACTGGGTTTCATGTATTAAACCAGTTAACCTTAAATATACAGATCTTGTCTTCAATAGAGAAAACGTTATGTCCCTGATGGCATGTCTAGTAAAGAGACAATTATGTTAGCATATAAAATTTAGCAAAAGCATTATCCCTCAGCTTGGCAGAAGAGCATACATTTCTCACCTCTTTACCAGAAGACCTGTTTGTGTCTTTTTCGAGAGGCAGGCTGTGCATGGGATAGCTGATGCTTTTCTGTATCTAGCTAAGTTGTCTTTCCGTTTTATTGTTTTTGAATTAAAAGTTGTTTCCTTTGCTTGCTTGAGCTTGTAATGCAACATTCAATACCTAAGAGACTGAATCAACAGAACAAATTTGTTGAGCATGGGCTTACTCATTTGACATCAATCTTTCGGACACTGAACTGAAATACCTATTAATAGTGAGTAACATAACATACATTAACCGTGCATAATTAATTGGATTCTACTGAACTGGGTTGGTTCCTTTTTTCAAAACAGCACTATCAAGTACACTGATCCATGATTTGTGGACATTGAAAGGAGAATGTTAGCTGCTTGAACAAATGCTCATGCTAGGTTTTAACCATGGCAGATGTAAAAGCTATTCTAGAAAGAAACTATTTATTTAAAATGCACCTATAGCCTTCCTTTGAGCTCACATGAACTTGTTCTGGCCTGACACTCCCTGTAAAGATAATTTATCCTAATACAATAGACAGAGGCTCCCACTGGGGCGGTCAGCGCTGGGGCAAATTTTCAAAGCTAAAAATGAGATAACAAAATAACTTAAAGGCTTTCCTCCACTATAGATAGGCCAGTGCATTTAGTAACATTCAACTCCGCTGAAAATTCTTTCTTCTTCGGAGTGACACTTCTCATCTGCCTTCTCAGATTGGAGCTGTGAATGTAATTCTATGTCAGGACCGGAGGTGAGGGTTATGCTCTACTTTCTTGATTTCCTTTCGAGCAGCTTTCAACAAAATAACTCAAAAACTATCTTTCCCATGGTACACAGGGAAAAGATCTACAACAATCCACCAATGAACAGGCCTAGGATGTCCACAAAGGTGGGAGCCCCTTGGATAGCTTCCTCTTTCTTTCTTTTCCTGCTTCCAGTAGTTGGTACATATTCTCCTCGCCGCTATTTTTTAATGGTGCTTTTACTGTTTAAATATAGTTACTTTTATAATTGTTTGCTCATTTTGGGGTGTTTTTTTGGGCGCGGCCCGCGCTGCACGTTAATTAGGGGCCGCGGGAGCGTTTTCATTGCCCCACTTGTGAAGCCCTGTAGAGCCTCAAGCACATAGGTGCGATAAGCACCTGGGGTTACTATAGGGCACACAACAAGAGTGAGCATCTTGTTGGCCCTCAAAGGTGCCCTGTCGTCAGTTTCGGTAGATCCCACATGCAGCGCTCGCAGAGCCCGCCCTTGCTCGAGCCGCCTGGAAGACCAGACGCCTGGGACTCACGGTTCAGCAATTAATTGCACAGCCTGACGCCCATGTGTGAGCGGGTCTGTAATCACTCATTAACACCGCCCCTGACATGCGCCTAAATTTGTGCTTCACCAGAGCGATCTCCGCGTCCCACCCCCACTCCTCATGGCTGTCAAGGGCAGAGCCCAGGCGTTCAGACACCTGGTGAATGTAGGACGAGTCAGCCCAGGGCAGAAGCTCTAGATGACAAGTTTTATGAGGCAGTGGATGCCTCTATCCACCAGGCGGTAGCTGCGGTCATGGGACCTTTCGAATGCTGCATTATGTAAATGGCCTATATGCCTACCAGAATCCCCAGTCTAGTCTAGCACCCACCACTACCATTAAGCATGGCCCAAAGCGCAGAAATGATTCTGAGAGGAATTTCGGGGCCCTCCGAGTGCCTCAAAAAGGCTTTCCTGGCTCACCCAGACCCGGTCTCGCATGAAGCCCTAGTAGACATGGCCGACTTATCTCCCCCAAAAGCTTGGAAGCGGAGGAGGACGACTCCCATGGTGATTCAAATGACAAGGCTGGCCCTACCAGGCCCTGGCAGGCGCATTGGTACCGGCCCCTGCAGAGCCGACGAATGATCCATAGGCTACCTCTGACATGCAGGTCCCCGAGGACCTCTTGCACTCCCGCTCGGTGGAATGGACCCCTTCCAGTAAGGTTTCTAAATTTGTCGCAGGGCACCTACCTAAGCCCCTAGAGAAAGAGGTGAGATCCTGCCTTAGGGTGGAGTGTTCCCGTCCCTCCCTACCGGGTATGGTGCCGGCAACCCCGGAGATGTAATGTGATGTAAATAAAATTTATAAAGCACAACTATTGCCCGAGGGCGTCTTGGCGCTGCAGACCTCTGGACAGGTGCAGCAGAAGAAGCTCCTGCAATAGACGGAGAGCTATGATTTATCCATCTCGTGTAAAAAGCCAGGTTTTTAAGCCTTTTCTGAAACTAAGTAATGAAGGAGCTGTTTTTTTGAGTATATGGCAATTTATTCCAGAGCATTGCTGTTGTCCTGTAAAAACTCCTACCTCCCCATGTTACCTTTTTAAATGGGGAAACCATCGTGTTAACCTTAGCGTAGTGCTCTTGCTGGCATGTACCATTTGAGTTTGCTCTTAAACTGATCAGGCCCCAGTCCGTGCAAAGATTTAAAAGCCAGTCAGAGGGCTTTGAACTTACATTGTTGTCTGACTGGCAACCCATGTAGCTTTCTGATGGCTTCTCTTGCTGATTCGTTTTTTGGTATTTTAAAAATGAGGCGAGCTGCCGCATTTTGCAAGATCTGAAGTCTGTTCAAAAGACCTAATGCAAGAGTGAGATAGAGACTATTGCAGTAGTCAATACGTGTAAGGGCCATTGCCAAGGTCACTGTTTTTAGAAGTTCAGGAGGTAGATATTCTTTTATTTTATTTATCATCCTTATGGAACAGAAGGATGCAAATGTAATTTATTGACTTGCTCTTTGAATTTCAATTCACTGTCTATCATGAGCCCCAGGTTCTTTACCTTGGATGAGGGTGTGGGTAAGGTGCCGGCAACCCCAGAGATTGATCCAAGAATGGCCACATTCCTCCAGAAACATATTAGGGAACCAAAGAAGGGCATTGATAGATCCTGGGAGTCTTGCCAGGACAAATTACTGGACATTTGAGGTCCTATCACTAAACTTTTGGAACTGGCAGAGGAAGCCAAAGCCTCAGGAAGCCCTCTTTCCCCAGAGAGAATTTCAGGCTGGGCACAGCGTGCGGTCATCTTTTGGGGAACGTGAATTGCACTCTTTCAACCAAGAGGCGCCGCTTTAAGGTTGACCCCAAATTGGGGGACCTGGCCTCCTCTGAGGCAGGCACGGTGGCTCAAGGCAGGCTCTTCAGGGAGCCATTCACTAAGGAGCTGAGCAAATTTGTAGCCACGTTTACCTCCTTAGATAAGGCGCAGGCCTCCATAAAGACCATATTTTGTTATTATAATAATAATTATCCCCAAATTTTTATTGGAGCTGGACGTGGCAGAGGGAGCACGGCCAGCCGGATCTGCATCCAAGACCTCTGGAGAGGATTCAAGAAGTCCCAAGATCTGTAGAAGAAAGGAGAGTTCTTTCAGACACGACGAGGTAATCACTGCCGCAATTCTAGAGGTGCCTCCAGAAGGCAGTTCTAAGCCTCAACAGGTGAGAGTTTCCTCCTTTCCCCATATAAAAGGTGGGAGTCCAGTTGGGACAGTACGAGCACAATTGGGGGCAAATTACTTCAGGCAGGTGGATCCTTCAGACCATCAAGGACTTTGATATAGAATTCTACAGGTCCCTGATCCAGGAGTCCCGCCCACGCCCACTGGTTTTTGCAGATCAGGTCACCTTAATAGATCAGGAGGTGACGGACCTGCAGCAAAAAGGCGCAATTTCCCTCACCTGCCTCCACCCATGAGGTTTTCTCAGCAACATTTTTTTAGTGGACAAGTTGGATGGCAGGCAACGCCCGGTGATGAACCGGAGGGAGTACAATCAGTAGTTGGTTTACTGCCACTTCAAGCTAGAGGGCATCGATCTTCTGCGCAACTTCCTTCGGCCCGACGACTGGATGGTGCACTTGGATTTAAAGGATGCGTACCTGTCGGTCTCCATTTTTCCCCCACACCGCTGTTTGATGTAGTTCAAATGGAGAGACTAAGTATACGAGTTTACGAGTTTACAACCCTGCCTTTTGGTCTATCCTCTGCTTCATGGTGTTTCATCAAGAGTCTCAAGTCGGTAGTGGAAACTCTATGGGAGAGGGGCTTTTGCCTCATCATCTTGCCGATCTCCTTCTTTTGGACTAATGCTCATTGTGGCTGATGCAGCAGTTGCAGACGGTGGTTGGTCAACAAGCGGAAATCTCTTCTAGTGCTGTTCGAACAGACAAGCTTTTCTCGGGTTTGTCGTCGACTCCGTAGTACAAACTTTAAGTCTCCCCTCTCGGAAAGTTGTGAAGATCCACAAGGAGCTGAAGAGAATGTTGGCAAAATCCACTACTCCATTACGACAGGTAGTCAGAGTGGTAGGCCTTCTGTCGTCCTCGATACAAGCAGTTTTTACCGGGCTTCTCCACTACAGAGCCCTGCAACGCCTCAAGGCTTTCCACTTCAGACAGAGCCCACAGTACTCAGAACAGGTACCCTAACAGACGAGGTGAGAGTGGAGATGAGATGGTGGCTGGATCACATGGAGGCGTGGAACGGGTGAGCCATATTTGGCTCCGACGCGTACATCATGATGGAGTCAGACGCCAGCAAATCCAGGTGGGGAGCTTGCTGTGTGGACTTCTTTACAGGAGGAAGATGGTCCGCAGACGAGGGTCTCAGAGAAAACCCCTGTATGTATGTATATAGTTTTACTTATTATTTTTTGGGAAAACATGAGGCAGGAGCACAACTAAATCTGCCACTAGGCCAGATCTACCATTTTATAGAGTTGGCTTTGGCCACACGCAGAGGAGTAGAATACTCTTACTTCACGCAACTGTTTTTTTTTATCATTCCACCATCCAGGAAGTACTTACTTCAGAATCCATGAAGGACTATTTAACACCTGAAAGGTCCAATCGTCAAACTCGTGTCTTCGATTCTTTATTCATTTTATACAGAAAGCAATCCCCTTGATCTACTTTTCCTCGATCACTGGCAAAGTAATAGAGCTGTTTAATACCATAAACAGCATTTGTGCAAAGTAAACACAT
This sequence comes from Triturus cristatus, assembly GCF_964204655.1. Taxonomy (NCBI): domain Eukaryota; kingdom Metazoa; phylum Chordata; class Amphibia; order Caudata; family Salamandridae; genus Triturus; species Triturus cristatus. The sequence goes on along the minus strand of NC_140593.1, from coordinate 437,479,481 downwards.
CAGCAGCATTCGTGAATGGCTCCGTTTATATGCACTGACACATTAAAGCCAGAACTATTGGCTTTGCCAATGCTTGTTATCTTTGGTTCTGATTGGTCAATACCACTCGCTGGAAGGCAGTTCTATGCATTTAGAGGTTCGTCATTCAAAGAACAACCTTATGTGACACCGCCCCTTTTCAACTTCTAATATCTTTTAGACCCCTTGTTCTAGAACTACACTTCACATGGCATATGCTTACATCCTCTAGCGTTGGTATCCCAGAGGTATTTTTGAATCTATTTCTCTACTCCATTATCTCCACCAGACTGTACATCTTTGCCTTTGTCTTCACAAAGTTGACGGCTTCTTTCAACAATATTTCTCCGATTTGTGACCTATCCACTGGCCTGAGCCTCGTTGTGAGAAGTTGGCCTGGCATATGCTGGTCACCAGTTATAGTGGCCACCTTACACCAGTCCAATTCGACTCTTATGGTAGATAGGTTTATGCATGCAAGGAACAGATGAAAACGTTGCTCCAGCACGCAGGTACTTGCATTTCCAGCAGCTCCCTGCATGTAAAAGCAATGCCAGCTCCAGCAGGAGGCGGCGAGCCGACTGGGACCGTGGGGATATTGAGGCTTCCCCGCAGTCCCATTGCACACTGGGTGCCCTGGAAAGGCTCCAGGGCACCCACAGAAATATGTCCGGGCCCAGGGGGATGGGGTCCACGGGTTGAAATCAGCCAGGGGAGGGGGCAATGCAGCCCCCCTCCCCATTCAATTAAGGTCAGGCCCCGGGGGAATGGGTTCCCTGGGGACAAAAACAGCCCAGGGAGGGCGGCCATATGGCCACCCTCACCTTTTAAAGTATGGCCAGGCCCCAGGGGATGGGGTCCAAGCCTCCCAGTTTAAAGATTTGTCCTCGGGAGAGGGGGTCCGTGGGCCCCTCCGAGGCCCCCCTTCATATTTTTTACAATTACACATTTTGCCCCCCCTGGGGAGTGGTGGTCTCCCTCCATTGTATAAAAGAAGCCCTGGGGAGGTAGTAGTCTCCGGGGCTCAAAACAGCACCTGGAGGTGGGTTCGCGCAGGAACCCCTTAAACATTTAGATAAAGAGGTGGTGGTCCCCGGGGATAAAAAAGGGGGGGAGAAATCAGTAAAAACGGAGGTGAAAGCACTCAAAAAAATGGGGGAAGACAAAAGAGAAAGCAGTAAAATACAAGGCAAAAGCAGGTCAATGCACTCAGAAAAACAGGGGAGAGAAAGGAGAAAGCAGTTACAAAACAAGGCAAAAGCAGGACACAGCACTCAGAAAAACGGGAAGATAGGCCCTGCGGCTAGCTTGCTGCTGCGCAGTGTGGGATTGGTAACCCTCCCTGCGTTTAAAGAAACATAGAAATTCACTGAAAAAAACAAAGGTTACAGGGCCGTTATAGTTAGGAATCAGCATTTAAAAAAACCTTCGAAATTCACACACATATAGTTAGATTCTGAATTTACATGCGCAAAACCATAGAAATTCAGCTGTTATAGTTAGGGCTATTTCAAATAACTAACTCGTGCCCTAAGGTAACTATAACTCATAACCTCGCCATGCACAGCTAATTACCCCACATATTACATCATTGATCTTCTATAGAATCATTGATATCATCACTGCAACATATACAATAAAATGATAAAATCTGTGCATTGGGGGCATGAGTTATAGTTACTTGAAATAACTTAAATAACAACTATAGCAGCTGAATTTCTATGGTTGTGTGTATGTGTAAATTCAGAACCTAACTATAACGTCCCTGCAACCTTTGGGTTTTTTAGTGTATATATATATATATATATATATATATATATATATATATCCACAACAAAGATGCCTGCAAAAGGAGCGACCCACAACAGGAAGGTGAATATTCAGGTAATTTATTGAAGGTTGCCGCATGTAGAACAAAGCTGCTGACACGGATATCACCCTTTCAGTCCGACGCGTTTCATGCACCTCAGCATTTCATCAGGGACAGGGCTTTTCAACCAACGAGCTGACATCACAGTTTTAAAGGCAACAATGTAACAGTCCCCGCCTCAGTGGGCGTGGCCACTCCCGTGGCCTCTCGGTTCTTGTAGTGCTCTGAATTTTACCTCAGTGGGTTGAGTGTCAGCATGTGGCATAAAATGAATTTTCCCAAGTTGGTTGTGGCAAAACAACGAAGTTCCACACCGGCATCTCAGCACCCTCAAACTGACTCCTGTTCCTTTCGTAGTACGCTGCTTAGCGTTACCGCAGGTCTGTAAAACAGCAGGGCCGTCTCCACGGCTTCAGGCGAGCCGTATAAATCCACAACAAAGATGCCTGCAAAAGGAGCGACCCACAACAGGAAGGTGAATATTCAGGTAATTTATTGAAGGTTGCCGCATGTAGAACAAAGCTGCTGACACGGATATCACCCTTTCAGTCCGACGCGTTTCATGCACCTCAGCATTTCATCAGGGACAGGGCTTTTCAACCAACGAGCTGACATCACAGTTTTAAAGGCAACAATGTAACAGTCCCCGCCTCAGTGGGCGTGGCCACTCCCGTGGCCTCTCGGTTCTTGTAGTGCTCTGAATTTTACCTCAGTGGGTTGAGTGTCAGCATGTGGCATAAAATGAATTTTCCCAAGTGGGTTGTGGCAAAACAACGAAGTTCCACACCGGCATCTCAGCACCCTCAAACTGACTCCTGTTCCTTTCGTAGTACGCTGCTTAGCGTTACCGCAGGTCTGTAAAACAGCAGGGCCGTCTCCACGGCTTCAGGCGAGCCGTATAAATCCACAACAAAGATGCCTGCAAAAGGAGCGACCCACAACAGGAAGGTGAATATTCAGGTAATTTATTGAAGGTTGCCGCATGTAGAACAAAGCTGCTGACACGGATATCACCCTTTCAGTCCGACGCGTTTCATGCACCTCAGCATTTCATCAGGGACAGGGCTTTTCAACCAACGAGCTGACATCACAGTTTTAAAGGCAACAATGTAACAGTCCCCGCCTCAGTGGGCGTGGCCACTCCCGTGGCCTCTCGGTTCTTGTAGTGCTCTGAATTTTACCTCAGTGGGTTGAGTGTCAGCATGTGGCATAAAATGAATTTTCCCAAGTGGGTTGTGGCAAAACAACGAAGTTCCACACCGGCATCTCAGCACCCTCAAACTGACTCCTGTTCCTTTCGTAGTACGCTGCTTAGCGTTACCGCAGGTCTGTAAAACAGCAGGGCCGTCTCCACGGCTTCAGGCGAGCCGTATAAATCCACAACAAAGATGCCTGCAAAAGGAGCGACCCACAACAGGAAGGTGAATATTCAGGTAATTTATTGAAGGTTGCCGCATGTAGAACAAAGCTGCTGACACGGATATCACCCTTTCAGTCCGACGCGTTTCATGCACCTCAGCATTTCATCAGGGACAGGGCTTTTCAACCAACGAGCTGACATCACAGTTTTAAAGGCAACAATGTAACAGTCCCCGCCTCAGTGGGCGTGGCCACTCCCGTGGCCTCTCGGTTCTTGTAGTGCTCTGAATTTTACCTCAGTGGGTTGAGTGTCAGCATGTGGCATAAAATGAATTTTCCCAAGTGGGTTGTGGCAAAACAACGAAGTTCCACACCGGCATCTCAGCACCCTCAAACTGACTCCTGTTCCTTTCGTAGTATTGCTGTGTATACAGACCTGCTGGAGCGTCACCTGACCCTCCGGCAAAAGGATACCGG